>NC_080187.1:95919887-96544887 GCF_030028045.1 Hippopotamus amphibius kiboko
AGATCCTAAAGAATCAATGTATTTATTTTCCTAGAATAATTTTCTGTGATATTTTGCCCCAATCCAAAAATCCCATATTTTCCTGGTGCTAATGTCTACTCAAATTGGGACTTAATTACAACAGGTTGAGCTTTCTAAAGCAAACGATCAAATGAGTATTCTATAATCTTCAAAAGCCATTACTGGGTTTCTTTTTATCCAAACTGTTTGTATAACCTAGAAGGAAAAGTTGTTTTTTGAACAGTCACCAGGATGATCCTCCACTCAGTTACTTTTTAGTAGTAGGAGAGTGTATTTTATGTTTGTTCGTTATGTTAATAGAAAAGGAATCTACAGGAATTTCAAGTAAAAAAAAATTCAAAGATTCCATTTCATAGTTATGTCTTGATACTAACATTTATAAGCATAGATTATAAAGGTCAAATGAATTATCAATGAAGTATTATCCAACACACTAGAAGAAATATACCAGTTAGGGGGAGATGTGCAAAAAACTTTAATACCATCTACCCTCTCTCTGACAAACTACTTTGTTAATGACTGATATTTCCCCAGTACCTCCATGGTGCTTGTAATATGAGCATATGTAATACCAACATTTTGAGTTTCTATAATGTGCTAGGCACTCATCTACATAGCAGTAATAAAAAGGCCAAATCTCTGCTCTCTTGGAACTTTATATTCCTTTAGGAGAGCAGATTTTTGAAAATTCAGATAGTAGTATTTCAGGAAACAAAGCAAATTAAAGCAACAGAGTAAGGAGGGTCTATTTTAGAAGGGATATCCAGGGAAGGCCTCTCTGAGGAGTGTAGTACTTTGCAGAGAATGACAGGATATGAAGGAATGAGCCACATGAAGATATGGAGAGGAGAATTCTAGTCAGAGAGATACTGTATGTGTAGAGGCCTGGGAACAGGCTGAGTGTGTTTAAATAGCACAGATGTCACTGTGGCTGAAGCAGTTTGGGCCTGAGAGAGTAGCAAGAGGAGAATGCAGAGGTAGGTAGGGATGCCAGATCATGTAGGGACTTGGGAAGGTGTTTGGATATAAACATACATATGTAATATACGCGTTTATCTAAAAGTCACTCCCCTGGCTAAAACCCGATTTTTCTGGCTTACTAATATGTTCCTGGTTTATTTGAAAAGAAAGGGCATGAAACCTACCCAGGGCAATAGTACATGAACGTCCAGAGTAACAGCAAGGTCACAGTCACAGCATCTAGGTATGTAAGATCCTGTCACCAGGGGGCAGGATTTTTATTGTTTTTGTTTGAGAACTGTCAATTGGTGACTTTCACATAAAAGTATATTGAAAGAAGAGGTTGAAGTATACTTGATTTGCACATACCAATTTTTAAAATTGATATATTAAAAGCCTTAGATTGAAGGCTAAATCACATGTCCAATCCAGACAACAGACATGCAAAAGAGAACTTCAGTGTGCACTCAGGTGGTATTATCCTTCACCTGTATCTGCTATTTTGTCTTCTGCCCACTCATAGCTGGAACTCACCTGAGTTATCATTAACCGGCTGTATCCTCTCCAACCAGAAAATAATTAGACCATAATCAACAACTGTTTGCTGTTTCTTACTTGCTCTAAGTGAAAATGAGTCTGATATACCAGAGTCAGACTACTCATATGCCTGGGTCTCAGCTAGAAAGCAACTTTCCACAGAGTTAACTCACTTTCCTCTCTGTGCTCCAAACATGAAAGTCTCATTCTACCCAAGGAAAACCCCAAATATCACATTTATAGATGAAACAACAACAACAAAACCATCCAATATCAGTCCAAAGGATATTTGATAAACCTCCTTCATTTCTAAATCTAAAAATTGTATTGGTGAGATGTTTCCATAATAATGACTATTTCTCAAACAAAAAGCAATGCAAAGACTATGAGAATTCCCTCTAAATCCACATAAAAGGCGCATATAGATATGCATTAACCCCATTTCAGACACACAAGAAGTTCTGGCCAATGAACTCAGAGAAATGAAGAAAACAGGGGAAGAAATTACTAAAAGATGACAAAATGGAATTTCAAGAGAGGATACTAGAGCTCACCCACAATAGCTGCATATCACATACTTTGAAGGAAAGAAAACAGAAGAGTAACTATATTACGCATGACAAGGGAAAAATATCTAAGAAAATAAAAAAATCAAATTTGTAAGTAAAATTAGACAATAAAAGCAGTGAGCAAAGAATGAATAGACAATTTATTTTTGAAACACCTACTTTTCAGGATTTGATAAGAAAGCTTCATTGCAAAACACAGCTTAACACAAAACCCAGATATCAGTTAACCTTGAAATTCCTTTTCACATTAAAATTTTATGATTACCAAAAAAATGGAAAAAAACTCCAAAACATATGAAATAAGTAAATGCTGGTTTATTTTACTCCTAGGTTGAACATGGGCGGTGAAAATTATGCTGACTTAAGACTAATTCTATCAGGTAACTCTGAACTATAACAATGATGAGTTTTAGGTTAAATTGAGTATGTTCACAACTGAAAATTTTTCCCATGAATAATACCTCATCATAAATTATTAAGTTCAAGCACAGAGAGGTCAAAAACCAACACCTAAGAGGCCTAAAAATCAATTTAAAAGCATTTAAGTGCTGCCTCATTTCCGAAAGGTGGCAGTACTGGGTGAGAAGATTGAATAAAAGGATCAAGTTTTAACTGACTTGTGAAAATAATTCATAAGGAAATCATTTTTAATCATTTGTTAATAATAGAAACTTATTAAAAAAAATCTTTACATACTGGTCCTTCCACGAGAGATGCAAGAACTTCATCCCATAGCTTCTGGTTTTGATGATCTTCTCTGATGAGATGTTGTTGTTGAGGCGTTAGTTGGAAAGCCTCAACTGCTTCTGCTGAATCTGATGCTTTGAGTACTTTGGAGGCACTTGGACAATCATCTAGATTTATTTAAAAATACATCAGCAGACTACAAGTGGTTCTAAGCAGAACTATGAAATGGAAGAGTTAACTGGCACCAAATGTTTAGCATGAAAATAACCAGTATAAAGCAGCATCTAACTTTCCCACAGTTTAGGATACTTTTCTGCTTAGGCACTGACACTATTAAGATGTACAAAAAAGTCGAACCCGCCCCCCCCCCCCCCCAAAACCACCCTTCATTTTTCTTTTAATTTCTTATGATTTTTCAACTTACTCGCTTAATATTTCTCTTTATTAGAAACAATGTTATTTGGATTTCATCCTGCAATCATTACCTACCATCTGTAGATGGCCTTTTTGAGGCTCCACTGGCCTTCTTTGACTGTCCTTTAGTCTTCTTCCCTTCCTTATCTGAAGGGTAACCTACTGGATACTGATGAGGGAAAAAAGTACAATGTAGATTGAAGCTTCACAGAGAAGAGGGGTTCTAGATCCTGGCCACAAATTTAAAAAGGCTAATGGGAAGAAATCTATACTTTCCCTAAATTGAAAAGATTTATATAAAGAACACAGACATTTAAAGAAACAGAATTCAAAGCACAGATGACTATTAAAAATCCCAAATTCAGTGTAAAACCATGTAGTTTTGACTGTTAAGATATTCCATTTTATAATGTGATGGTCTTAGTCTCAGATTGAAAAGAGGAAAGAACTGCTTAGGAGTTGTGACTAGGGGGCTTGAAAAGTTTGAAAAAGAAAGGAAAGCAGAATTAGACATAAAGGTAAGTGAAGATCAACCAAAGAGCACAATACATGATACTCATTTGGTTGGGGTTACACTACATTGTGAAGCCAATCTTAAAAAAACCCCAAAAAACCTTATTAAGGGCCAAATTTCTATCTCCCAAAATTAAGAGGCAGGGATGGGGTGGGGCGGGAGAGCTTTTAGAAGACCCAAAGCCACTAAATTACTGACGTCTTTATCAACTAAAAGGTTAGACTTTGAGGAAGAAATTCTACCCTATTACCCTTATGTTTCACTGGCTATGCTTCTTTTCTTTTTTGTTTTGGACATGCTTTGTGAAAACACTCATATTTAAAGCTCAATATGTTACAGGCCTCATCAATGATATTAACTCATCATAGCTGACTGGCTTACATGCTTCTTTCTGCTCAACTGTTTCAAAGTTAACCTATCTAGAACACTGCTCTGCTAAATACTACACCTGAAAAAAAAATCTTTTGAAAATGGATTTAACAATAGGTTTTAAAAATATTTAGTTATAAAAAGAATTATTTTGGCAGCTATTTTAGCAGCTGATGGGTCCCATTTAAACAATTCTATGAGTTTAAAAAGAAAACAAAAACAGAAACAGACTTGCACTAGAAGAGACACACTCACCTGCCTGGGTGGTCAGACACTTGCCCATAGTTCAGCCCCTACACATGCAGTGTGGGCAGAGCCAGGGGAAATGACAAAGCTGGTAGTCTTTACGAGAAGCACAGCGATGGGGAATGAGGGAGGATGAACTCAAACCATGCTCTGAAGTCAGTGTCAGGGACAAAGTCTAGGGTGTATAGGCAGTGGAGGGGGAATGCAGCCATACCATCCATTATGCACACAAAACCAACAAAGTCTTATATGGGTTAACAGCTGAGCATGGGCAAAGGGAAAAAAAAAAGGCAAAGCACTAAAGGTGGTGACAGGACAAGGAAGCAGCTTTGAGGGGGAAGAGAGAAAAGGGGTGAGGAAAAGTGAGAAGGGTAGAAAGCAGACCACTCTTATAAGCCACCTCCCCCCTTCCCCTACCAGAGACATACCCCCTGTGCCCTCTAGGATAAACTTCCCTTCTCAAGGCCTCCTATACCTATATTTTAGGTATCCCTTCCCCTCATACTTCAAGTCCAGATTGAATTGGAAATACAGTTGACCCTTGAACAACGCAGGGGGTTAGGGCGGGGCCGATCCTCTGCAAGTTGAAAATCCTTGTGTAGCTTATAGCTGGCCCTCCGCATCTGTGGATTTCAAACAACTTGTAGATATGTACTACAATATTTGCTACTGAAAACAATCCGTGTAAGTGGACCCATGTAGTTCAAACCTGTGGTGTTCAAGGGTCGGTTGTATTTTACCACTCATGGTCAAGCCCAGCTTTCCCCAAGCACAATTCTTGGTCTTAGGGCAGTTTAACACCTAGAATGCTACCTTTTTACTTCTTTTCCTTCTGTATACTTGCATGATCTCATTCCTCACCCCTTACAGTCCACTGATCAACTGCTGAGGGTTATATCCAGTGTTAAGGCACACAGATAGTACAGAGGCGTACGTTTCTATGAACATACAAGTAGCCTAGACAAATGTAATCTAACCTGTAAACGCAGACATAGTCTCCTTGACCGTTCTATTCCTTCTGAGGTCCAAGGAGCAGGTTCGACATCATCTCTCCTTAAAAGATAGCGCCAAACCAAGAATCCATGGCTTGATGAAATCTCTGGCCAGTATTTCACCACCTAAATCATAATATTTCAGTACTAGTTTGAGATGTAAAGTTTAGACTTATTCATAATGTCATATTAGTGTTTTAAGTAAACTTGGTAGAACTAAATGCAACTTTGAAAGATACTTGCTTTGCTGTAATGGTAAGTAACAAAATATGCACTAAAATATTGTTTTGGCCTTATTTCCTAATTATGATAATTCCCATAAGTACAGATTGCTATAAATTTGAAGTAGTAGCAAGATTATGCTCATTAATTGATAGAATTTTGCATAGTAGTAGATAAAAATGGTGGCAGTAGATGCCTTCGTTTTTAAAACAAAGAACGTAACCTCTTTTTAAAATTATAATGTGCTCTTTGAAAAACTGATTACAATTAGAATCATTCTGGAAGATGTAAGAATCAACATCTACAAATGCCAAGTTATTTGGACAGTTTTATAGTAAGAGAATATATACTTGTAAAAAAAACTTAACCCAAAATATAACTCTGCCTTTAGGGACTTCAGATAAGCCTTAAAAGACAAGTGTCAAATTAAGAGCTCGTTTTGTGCATGTTGTATTTCCAGAAAAAGTAGAAAGATCAACTACGATGTTCTTTGTTTCCTTCAGCCCACCCACAGTAGAGCAGTTCCCTGTGGCAACCCTGTCTTGAAAGCCCAGGAAGAATGACTAAAGATGTCATGCCAGATAGAGCACCTTATAAATGCCATCATATCTGTTGCCTTCTTCAGGAGCATATTTGCTGATCTTCCTCCCTTTAAAACTGCGTATCACTCTGACTGGCTTACCAGCTCTCCAATTCCGAGATTCTGCTCCAATTTTATCATCCAATGGAGCATCACAGTTTAGGGCCAATGCCCTAAAAAATAAAACAAAGTCTTTATACCAAGTAATCTTTCTCCAAGTATATAATCGCATCATTAGCTCAATTAAAAGGTGAATTATGCCTTACCTGATGGTTAAGATTCTATGATTCTTTCCATATTATTCCAGATAATAGGATTATGCTTTCCCCCACCAGCAGAGAAGACAAATCAGTTTTCTGATGTCACCCCCAAGCCAGGGGATTGGTTCTCAGATAGCCTGTAGGGTTCTTCTGAAAGTAATAACATCTGTGCCACGTATAATAGAAAACAACTAGAAATACATGGAATTTTCTTTAAATAACGTCTGTTGAGGGAAGGGAGAAGGTTGGAAAACTAAAGCAAGTGACTTTTGTAGTAGTTATTTTTGATAAGGGAATTTGCTGGAATAATGTAGAAAGAAATCCAGAAAAATAAATTTGTCAGCAAGGTACAAATGACCTTTCTAGGTCTACTTTCCACATTCCAGACAACAGAGATTCCTTAAAGTTTAGAAGATAATAAGAACAAGTTTAAAATGAGAATATCCTTTAAAGACTTCCAGTAAAAACTTTAGTTTAAATCAAACTGAAGCATTCAAACCTGTGCTAAATCATGACAGTAAAGATTTTTGGCTGCTCAAGATCACTGCATTTTACTGACGACACATGACAAGGAGGAACACTGGGCTGGAAGCAGCACTTGATCTAGCTGAAGCTTCCTTAGTATGTGTACTCACCTAGTAGGAATTAATCAGTAAGGTTATTAAGATGTTAGAAGACCTTCCTTGGGGAAACTTAGTCCTGCCCCCCAAAGACAAACTAGAATCTATTTAAAGTTAGTATTTTCCCTCTAAGACACCTATATCCTAACTTAAGTGAAAGGAATCCACTAAGAACATTTAAGGTTAAACAAAAGATACCCTCCCCTCAAATCTGGTAAAATCAGATATCATACAAAATGCTTTTTCAGAGTATACTTCTTTTTATGCAAGCTCAAAAAAAAAGAAAAAAGAAAAAGAAAAAAAGACACCTTAAGACTAAACGGCTAATCTACTATAATCTCTCTATCCTAAAGTAAATGAACCTAACTGTTTCGTTCAAAAAAATTTTTTTAATAGTTGTGGTCAAAGGGTTAAAGCTCACCAAGTTATCTTTTTTATCTCAAACAGGAGATGCATTAAAACTCTGAGGTAGAAGCAAATGTAGCCATCAATTTTAGGGCTGGTATTATTTATGGAATACCTATTGAGATACATCTACTTCATCCTCTTAAAGAACTAAGACAGAGATATGTACTATCTTCATGTTAATGAGTGGAATGCTTTGGTGTTCACAGGTACCCTCTGTCATAATGACCACCACCACTAACTGGTATTATTAACTCACTCCTGGTTTCACATAAGTATGCAGTCTGTTCAAGTTTGTGTAAAGAGTCCAAGAGGATGAAACTAGGCAAAACAACAAGGCTTTTCCATTACTCTACCCACAGCTCAATCAGTTGCCTCTAACTGCCCTGATAAAGGATGGCTAGGTTACCTGCTGCCCTCTTCAGCTTCATAAAGTGGAAGAGCTGAGAAGAAATAGCAACAAACTTCTCAAAAGCAAGAAGCAGGTATCAAACAACCTCTTAGTAGAGAAACAAAAAAGGAATTAGACCATATATACATGTCAGGAAAGAGTATACTATCGGTCAGAGCTAAGGGCCTTTCACCTCAGCTTTCAAATTTATAAAACACATAGGTACCTTTGCCTAAGAGGTCTTTATAATCACAAGGTGTACTCAGAGCTTAATGTATAAATTAACTGAAGGAATGTTAGAGTCTCTGTGATAAGTCAATCCTAAATTGTTTTGAGTTACTATTTCATTTTTACTACCTTCCTTATTAATATAAACATTTTTACTACTTGTCAATTATTTTCTGAGATTATAAAATGATAAACAGGGTATACTTATTAGATTCTTCAAAAGCTTGACAAGAATCTATCACGTACATTACAAACGCAGGTAGTTACAAAGGAAGTTTCATTCAAGCCAAATAATCTTATTAAAGGGAAAATACAATTTTCAGATTTGACAATGTGAAAAAGCCCTTTTGAAATTCAAGATACATTTTTATTCACAATACACATCAAAATATTTCTAATTCCTTTTAAGATCATTCCTCCTAAAGAATTGCTTTCTCGTTAGAAAAAGACTGCGTAGGGACTGGACTCCTACCTCAGCAATGTTTTCACCAGCAAATCTGACCTGTCTCCTCTGCTGGTTCAATAAAATAATCCTACTGTCAGAAATAATATAGAAGGAAGACATAAAAACAGATTCTATGTAACTTGGTATGCAACAAAGTCTTGAAATCATAAAGTATATTCTTTACTTCATACAGTAATCAGAAATTAAGGACACACTACTTAAAACTGAGTGATTTAGACTCAGGAAAGCAAAAAATACTCACTTTTACTCAATATTCCACAAACTACCCTTAATAACAGGATACAAAAAATTTCAACCTTATGATCACAAAATTATCAGTGTGACAAGTTATAATGTGGTTATTGCTATCTGATGGTTTGGGTTACTTAATTATTGGTGTTAGCATGTATTCATGAAATAAAACATTTTGAAGTTACTAAATTTTCTATTCCCATGGAAGCTGGAATATCATGAATACTTCTATAGAATAAAGTCAGCACAAGGTGGCTCTTTTGTAACTAAATACTCTCGTTTTTAACACTTATAAATCGTAAAAGCACCTTGTATAGTTCTGATTAAGTTCTGATGTTTCACTTATGCACATAATTGTGGCTCCCAAACATAACCCTATTTCACATTAGTTTCCTCTAAAAAGAAGTTTGTCACTTTAAAAGATAAATCTGTGTTTAGTAGAACATAACTTTGACCTATGTGGTAGTAGATAAGCCACCTTGTCCTCAATTTCACTAAAATCATATACATTGCTTTCCTTCAAAGGTTTCAACATGTTTCCAAATGCAAAGTACATGTATTAAGACTGGGAATTATGTCATTTAAAAAAGAAAGATACTAAGAAATAAGTTAGGAAGCTTGTAAGTAACTATATACTAATCAGGTAATAGGATTTGTATTTTAGCTATATTAACTCATAATGTAAGATTCTCCTCTACAGTGTAAGTTATAAATTATAGTCTTATAATCCAACTTTTTTATACAAATCCCAAATTCTAAATAGCCTTTACAAACTAACAATAAAGAGTACCTGTTCATGTTTGTTAATGTTTGATCAGCCGATGGTGCACCAATTCTTTTATTACCAGCAAGATTTTTACCACCACTCCCAGTGTATGTGAATTCATCACCTCGGTCCTGCAGGAAAACATATTTGGCATTTAAAACATCTAAACCCAGGTATAATTCACCAATTCTTGTTTCAGAGTCAGAACTTTTGGTTAGGATGTTATAAGTTGACATGTTCTCTCAAGTTATCTACCAAAATCAGGCAAAACTCAAATGCAATCTTGTGTGTAATATACCTTCAAGCTGTATCTCTTGATCTAAAGATTTCATTTTAAAGCTATGGTTTCCAACACCTCCAAACATAGCTATTCTTATACTATACAAATAATCTATAGAATGTTACAAAATAAGGTCTATGGGTAGGGAATATTGTTTAGTTTAATTCAATGTTATTAAAATAACTTAAATATTAGTTTGTAGGTTCTTTATATGGCACCATTTTAATAAATACTCCAAAACTGATTTCCCAACAGCAATCTATACCATATCCGAGTTTTCCACTAAATTTCAAATTTCAAATCCTAACAGCATTGTAAATTCCCCATATTTTACAGTCTCTGGGTTTACTCAAATTATATTTGGGTAAAACAATTGCCTATCATTAAGAAGAAAGTTAGAAAAGAAATTGGAAAATAAAAATTGTAGAGCGTCTACTAAATGTGAAAAAAACATGCCAAAAGACGATGTTAAAAACTAGCTCCATGAATGTTTTTATAGTAGCTACAAAATTTTTTTAAATTAATTAATTTATTGGCTGCATTGGGTCTCCGTTGCTGTGCACGGGCTTTCCGTAGTTGCGGAGAACAGGGGCTACTCTCCATTGTGGTGCACAGGCTTCTCATTGTTGTGGCACACGGGCTCTAGGAGCGTGGGCTTCAGTAAGTATGGCACGTGGGCTCAATAGTTGTGGCACAATGGTTTAGTTGCTCCGTGGCATGGGGGATCTTCTTGGACCAGGGCTTGAACCTGTGTTCCCTGCATTAGCAAGGGGATTCTTAACCACTGCGTCACCAGGGAAGTCCCTAGTAGCTACAAATTTATACTGCTATTAAGTTTCTGCCCCATTCATACTTAAACCGAGAAAAGTAACTGTCAGTATGTAAATTAATTCTACTATTACTATCTCAATAGTGGTTCTTCTTCAATGCAAGATTATTTTTACTTCAGAATGAACTTAAGATAATGAAGTTTTCTCTACTTAATTCTTGCTTGTAATAAAGGTCAATTATTTTGCATCTAGTGTTTCCATTGATTAAAAGTCATAACTAAAATCTCATGATTTTAAGTTTTTATATGTCCCCAAATCTTCATTCAATTCACTTTGTTGACCCAAAACTGAGGTCTATATTTTAAAGAATAAGGCATTAAGGAATTTAATCTTCAGTGTATATGCCATTTGAAGGAATTCTAATAAATTAGTACATCTAAAACTATCCAGAATACTTCTTAAAATTGATCAGATATGGTCTTCCAAATGGTATCTGGATTGACTTCACAATGCTCATATTTATAACCTTGTCGACTTTTAAAGTTATAACTGCAGTAGTGCTATAAAGGAAAAGGTAGTGGGAACTACTAGAGAGCATAACAGGGACAACCTAAGTTCAACAGTGTTTGAAACATAAGAACAAAAACATTTCTGATTATTCTTCAAGCAGCAAATAATCACATAAAAATAGTTAAATTCTTTGTCATTAACTCATCTATACTTGAATTTCATCACCATGAAAGCATGCAAATGAAACAGACTGGGAAAAACACCTGCAAACTACATATCCAATAAACAGTAAAAACAAACAAAGACCACAATCCAATTAGAAAATGGGCAAAAGATCTGAACAGCTATACCACCCAAGAGGATATACGCACAGCATATAAATAAATCATGTCCAACACTATTAGCCATTCAGGAAATGTCTATTAAAACTACAATGAGCTATAACTACATACCTATCAGAATGGCTAAAAGAAAGCAACAACACTGAATGCTGGTGAGGATGCAGAGAAACTGAATCACTCATACACTGCTGATAAGAATGAGAAGTGGTACAGTCACTCTGGAAAACACTGTGGCAGTTTCTTTTCCCTCCTATCTTTTTTTTTACTGGGGGCGGGGGGGGGGGGGGAGCAGTTTCTCAAAGAACTAATCATGCAACTACCATATAACCCAGCAATTATACTTTTGGACATTTGTCCCAAAGAAACGAAGACTCATATTTATAAAAAAAACCTGTACACAATTTTTATTGCAGCATTATTTGCTGGAAATAATCAAGATGTTCTTCAATGGGTGAAAGGTTACACTGCAGTATACCTACATCCATGGAACACTAATCAGCGATAAACAAGAATGAACTATTGACACATGCCACTATTTGAGGATTATGCTGAGTGAAAAAAAGCCAATCTCAAAGGTTATACACTGTGATTCCATTTACAAAAATTTTTGAAGTGACAAAATTATAGAAATGGAGAACAGATTAGTGGTTGTCTGGGGTTAAGGGGGGTTGGGGGAGCAGATATAGTACGGTGGCTGAAAAAGGGCAGCAGGAGGGATCCCTGTGGTAAGGGAAATGTTCACTGTCCTGAATGTATCCATGTCAGTATCCTGGTTGTGATACTCAACTAGTTTTGCAAGATGTTACCACTGGCTGAAATTGAGTAGAGGGCAAAGACATCTCTGTATTATTTCTAAGGTTACATGTCAATCTACAAGTATCCCCAAATAATTAAAAATGAGCTCTAAAGAAAATGTGACTATTTTCTTTGCAATAATCAGTATACACAAAGATCAAAGACTGCCAATTGACTTACTTTTTAACTGGTATAGAACCGACCACTTCAACATAAAAATGATGCTAAAAGAGGTGGGATTTATCCTGGACAAAGCTTCTGTATTTTACTGACTGGTCAAGACAGATTCTAAAGAACAAAGCTGTATCGTGACTTACTACTTCATCAGCAAATCCACCAGCCAGGACAAGAGAGTAAGCGCCATCGTTACTTCGACCATGAATTCCACCAACATGGGGCCTGTGGACACCCGCTTCGCTCACCTATAACATCAAGAGAGACTCAAAATACCTTTGAACAGTTCGTTATGTTCCATTTACAAAATGGCTTCACATATGTTATTGTATCCTAAAAGCTTCAACTAAGAACTGAATGTCACCCAGAGTTCTACACTTTGCTCACAGACTATTTCTCCTCAACTACACACCTCTCAGGTACTGAACTGATGACTCAAAACTGTTCAGGCTTAGAATTCTGAGTTTCAAAATAACTATAAAATAATCATTCTCCTATGTCTGTTGGTAATTCCAGCTCAATTCAGGTAAAGAATAATTTACTATCAATGCTCTAGATCTCTTTTTTTCCTCTCATTTCTCATCTTCCATTATGGCACTGTTCCCTAGCCAAGTCAGAAAGGCAAGAGTCATTTCAGCCTCATTCTTCTGTATTCTTCACACCCATCTGGTTGCAAATATTACTGATTTGATCACCTAAATCTCTCAAATTCATCTTTTTCTACTTTCACTGATGTAGTCCTAGTTTGAGTTATGAATACTTAAAACATACGCTTTGTCACTGCCTCCAGTTTTGTTCCTTCAAACTCATTCTACCTGTCACAAACAGAATGATCCTACTAAGAACAAATCTGCTTTTAATTTTCAACTGCTTAACATGTATTAAACAGTCTTAATAGTATATCAAGCCCAAGTTAAGGATTACACATTACCCTCTTCTTCACTAGGCTCCTATCTACTTTCCCAGCCTTATTTCCAGCTTCTCCTTTATGGAGCCTATACATCTGAGCCCAACTACTCAATGATACCCAAACATACTACCCATTTTTAGTTTATTCATGCCATTCCTCTATTTCAATGGCCTACTACTTTCCCCCATATATCTTCAATTCTGGATCACTTAAACTTAAATGTCACTTCTTTGTGTACTTCAAACTCCTTAAGAGAAGTATTCTAATTCATTTATTTATCACACAACTATTCTTAGCAGAGTAAAGTAAGCTGAAATCCAAACCTGTATAGCGGGCTAAGTAAAGAGGCACGTTAGAAGTCAATGAGAAGCTGTTAAGAGCAAGAGAACCTGGACTTACGCCTTGGAAACATCAGGTACTTTAGAAGATAGGATCATTTGATTCTCAACTTCACCAACCCCGATAATAAATCTGTGCTAAATCTTCCCTACTTCCTAAACTGCAAATCTATCCTCCTGGTTGCTCAAGCCGATGGCCTCAAAGTCTTAATAGTCCACATTAATGGGGCTTTTAGAATTTGCGAATGAAGGACAGGCATATGAAAAAAAGGAGCAAAGAACAAGGCAATTAAAAATACATTAAGTGTATTTTATTATAATTTTATTTCATATATATTATAAATCATACATAGTATAAAAAATAAATCTTATTTATTATTGTACAGTCATATCTTGGAGATATTTCAGGTTTGGTTCCGGACCACTGCAATAAAGTGAATATCGCAATAAAGCGAGTCACACAAATTTTCTGGTTTCCCAGTACATATGAAAGTCATATTTACACTATATTGTAGTCTTAAGTGTATGATAGCATTATGTCTAAAAAATGTACACACCTTAATTAAAAAATAATGCTGTCGGAAAAATGGCGCCGATAGACTTGCTTGACACAGGGTTGCCAAAAAGCTTCAATTTGTAAAAAACAAAACAAAACAAAAAACAAAAAACACAGTATCTGTGAAGTGCAATAAAGCAAAGCACAATGCAATGAGGTATGCCTGTACTTATAGTATTTTTACTGCATTTATAGATCCAGTCACAATATAAGCTTTGAAAACTGATTTATTCAAAATTATGATACAAACATTACAATGATGAGAGGACAGAGCGTGTTAAACTAAATTCTTGTCTTCCATATAAAGAGGTTAATAAAACCAAAATATAAAGACAAAAGCCATATAAACATGTTTAGAAATAAGGAGGTAAATTCAGAAAAAGTAACTTTAAAGTGATTGTCTCTTAGAAACAGAAAATGGTGAAGAGGGTAGGTTTTTAAAATATAAATCATACACTAGTATTTAACTTTCCATACTATGTATATGTATCACATTATTTTAATCTTAAAATTTTATCAATGGTCTAAGCACCAGGACTATTCTAATCCTGTCTAAATGGAAACTGCTCTTGACCTGTAAGATCTTTTTTCAACATTAAAATTTCCATAATGAAAAAATTATCTTTCTAAAAAAGAAATCAGAAAAATACAAGAGTCTTCTTTAAGAGAAGAGAAGTAATTTAATCCTTGGATTATCTGACATTTCCTCTGACCAATATCTTAACATTCATTCAGAAGAATAATCCCCAAAGAAAACACCCTAAGTGATCTTCCTTGCAGATCAATGACATTAAATGACAACTTAGTGCACAACTTAAAGATCTATTTCAAATACTAAATTCTTGGCAAGAAAAATTCTTCAGAATGCTTAGTAATAACTTTAACTACCATAACTATAACAGAATAGTAAAACAAAGTGATTCAAAGGCGTAGATGAAGCCTAATTCCATGATGTATGCTCCTCTGTCTGCTAAGCTATGAGCAAAAGTCTACCCATCCTACAGGAAATCTTTCATTCTAACAACTGAATGCCATGTGATACTACCCAGGTTAGTCTACTAAGAATAGATCGACACTAACACTGCTACAATTTGAGCTATACCCAATTTTACTCTTTCAACTAAGCCAATTTAAAACATACCTGAACTCTAAATCTCCAAGTTGATCCAACAGGAATTCCAGGAATAGGTCCATAATGATTAGAAGGAACAATAGTACATTCTCTAGTGCGACCAACACAGGCCATTCCCTGCAAGGTACCGAACAAGCTGTTTGAGAAATCATTTATGTTAAATCTTAAAGAAAGCCCTTAATTCCCATAAAGTGTGGATAAAACCCCAATTTATGATTAATATTTAGCAATTTATGATTAATCATATAGTTAACATTTCAGATTCTTATCATTTATACCATTATTACTATTGGCATTGAAACACTAATTTGCATTATTGTTATAAACACTATAACTAGGAAGAAAAAGAGACTTCCTTCTTTACCCTGCCCCAGTCTCTTCGGCTTTCAGTACTAGCTGATGGCATCTTTGCTTTCTTTTTACTCATCTTGAGTCTTTCACCAGCCTTCACAACTTCACTAGAATCAGTTTTACAGGAAGGACAATACCTTAAAAAAAAAAAAAAAAAAAGGAATTTTGATATAATATAAAACCAATAACAGAATAATGGCCTTTCTGAGTTAGAACAAGTTTTAAGATGTAATACTTGGTGTATATTACAGAGTTTCAGTTAGCATTTCAGTATTAAGCTTTTCAAAATATTTACATGATTAAGTTCGCCAAAAAACCCCTTGTCATTCTTTTAGAGAACTTAAAATAATTTATTATCAAATTCTCAAACTCAGTGCAAAAGCCAAACAAGTGCTGTCCAATTCAAATGGCACCATAAACTGTGATCTTATCACTAATTCTCAGAGTAGAAATTATTGAAGTTTTTATCATAAAACAAAAGTGGTAAGAATAGAGGATTCTAGACTGAACAATGAACCATGCCACTCTCCCCATCCAAACTGGTTATTAGAATTCTCAGGTTCAAAGATGTATGGCTTATTATAACAAGTATACTGGACTCAAGGATGTTTGTTCATATTAGCCTTTTCTCTAGCTCACTTTTAATTCTCTACACTTCTTTGTCCTTTACCCTATTTGTAACTGGTCATTCTACTGTAACTTGTACATCATTATAAGCTACCTTATATTATTTCTAAAAAGCGAAGCATAAGTATGTCTACAGAATGAGACGTGGCTATTTTTGAGTCACCAAGAAATGGAAACTTTGAGTATATCCAAAGATCAACTGGCCACTCCCCCATTAATCTTAGATTTCTTTTTCTATACTTTCCATTTTATAATGATCTATGCCATGTGGCCTATGGAGTAAAGAAGATGACACCTATACCCACTAGTTAATTTTGACTGCCTAATTATGAGACATTTTGTTTACTACTATAGGAAAGACAAACAATGCTGTCCCTGAGAAAATTAGTTGGCCAGTGAGATACAGAAACAAATTCAAGGTAAAATTCTGTGTGATAAGGCAATCAATACTTTCAAGTAAAATTCCTACGAATTTGGAAATCAGGAAAGATTCCAAAAATTTGTTGTAAGAAAAAGTATATTTTACCTGATGTCCTAACCTTATAACTATAATTTTATCAAAGATCTTATGGTGAAAGCAGGTATTATCTCTGATGAGGAAATGAGTTCAGAGGTTAAACATCTAGACAACATGATTTGGAGAAGTAGAAAAGAAGATTTAAGGTTAAGGCATTCCAGGTAAAGTGAAGGACCTTGATATGTAGAAATACTCTACAGAGTAATCTAAGGCAGTCTTCTAATTATAATCATCCCTGGATCCAGCTCTTTCATCAGGTTTGTTAAGAAGCCAGGCACTATTTTGGCGCTGAGTAGGGATAAACATTTGTGATCAAAATATTTGTAAACAGTTAAGGAAAGCTAGTATATATAATGAAACAATTTCAGAAAGTGGTAAATGCTATAAAGGAAATACACCAGGGTTATGTGGGTGGTAACAGTGATTAGAAATGTCATGTGTCTTTAACCCTCAGAATGGGAGAAAATATTTGCAAATGAATCAACAAAGGATTAATCTCCAAAATAAATAAACAGTTCATCCAGCTCAATATCAAAAAACAAACAACCCAATCAAAAAATGGGCAGAAGACCTAAACAGGCATTTCTCCAAAGACGACATACAGATAGCCAAGAGGCACATGAAAAGCTGCTCAACATCAGTGATTATTAGAGAAATGCAAATCAAAACTACAATGAGGTATCACCTCACACTGGTTAGAATGGGCATCATCAGAAAATCTACAAACAGTAAATGCTGGCGAGGGTGTGGAGAAAAGGGAACTCTCTTGTACTGTTGGTGGGAATGTAAACTGATACAGCCATTATGGAGAACAGTATGGAGGTTCCTTGCAAAACTAACAAAAGAATTACCATATGACCCAGCAATCCCACTGCTGGGCATATACCCAGAGAACACCATAATTCAGAAAGACACATGCACTCCAATGTTCACTGCAGCACTATTTACAATAGCCAGGACATGGAAGCAACCTAAATGTCCATCAACAGATGAATAGATAAAAAAGATGTGGTAGATATATACAGTGAAATATTACTCAGCTGTAAAAAGGAATGAAATTGGGACATCTGTAGAGACATGGATGGACCTAGAGACTGTCATACAGAGTGAAGTGAGTCAGAAAGAGAAAAACAAATATCGTATATTAACACATATATGTGGAATATAGAAAAATGGTACAAATCAATGGTTTGCAAGGCAGAAATAGAGACAGATGCAGAGAACAAACATATGGACACCAAATGGGGGAAGCGGGGAGGACTGGGGGGAAATGAATTGGGAGATTGGGATACCAAATAGTACTCTAAATATATGCAATTTATTGTATGTTAACTGTATCTCAATAAAAGTTCTTAAAAAAAAAAAAAAGTTATATGTCTTTAGATAGAATAGTTAAAGCTTCTGAGGTGTAATCCAGCTGAGATCAGAGGAGCCAGTCCTATCAAGAAGCCAGGTAAGGCATTCCAGACAAAGAGACATTCGGTGTAAAGGTCCTTAGGCATAATAAGGAATGGTATGTTCTGAAGAACAAAAAAGTAGGCAGGGCAAGGGCCGAGATTTTATCCTAAATGCAACAGGAAGACATTAGGGGGTTTTAAACAGGAGAGTAACCTGATTCAGGACTTCGAACATTCTGCTTCTATGGCAAGAAGGATAGCTGGTAGACAGTGTGAAAGCGAGGAGACTAGTTAGGCATTTACCACACAGCTCAGGGTAGAGATGGCAGTTTGAACTGGGCGGTGAGAGTAATGAATGATTATGGAGAACTGTAAGATTTGCTCATATGTTATTGGATGTGAAAGGGAGAAGAGAGAATCAAAATGAAGTTTAGCTTTTTGGCCCTCAATGAGTGGATGAGACGATGGTATTACCTACTGAAGATTGGGTGAAGAGTGAGATTTTAGGGCACAACCGTTCGTGGAAATCAAGATCTCCATTTGGACTCCCTAATTTTGGGATACTTGTCAAGCAAGCAGTTGAGTATAAGGAATATAAAGCTCAGAGGAGACTGGATCTGAAAATATAAATTCCAAGCCATCTGCTTGGTACTTAAAGTCTCATGATTGCATAAGGTCACCTAGGGAGCAAGTATGAAGAGAAACAAATGGGTAGTGCTTTGGGAAACTCTGAAATGTGGTAGATGAGAGAAACCCAACAAGAGACTGAGAAGGAAAGGCCAGTGAAGTTGGAGGAAAATGAGATTAGATGATATCATCCAACCTACAAAAACAGAGTTAGCAGGTAAGCAGGACAGTAAGGAGAGGACTCAGAAGTGACCCTTGCGTTTGGCAACAAAATGTGTAAGCCTAATATAAGCAGATACAGTGGATCAGTGAGAGGAAAGGTCAGATTGGAGTGCTGGGGTATGGACAGGAGGAGAGCAAATGGAAATAATCAGTGGAGACAGCTCTGAGCAGCAAGGGAGTGTGGGCAGCTGGTAGGAGAAACGGGATCTAGGAAAGAGTGTATGTGTGCATGTGTGGTGAAAACAAGAGATTCTACGATACTCATGAGAATAACCCAGTAATGGCAATTTGGGAGAGGAATTAACTGCAAGAGTGAAGTTCCTGAAAACACAAAAGGATGTCAAACTGTTAGAGTAGGAAGGTTCACATTTTAGTGAAGCAGTAACATGTGGTCCACAGAAACAAAAAGGAAGAAGCACATGAGACTTCAGAGGAAACATAGTTACTGGTGATGGTAAAATTCAGGGTGTGACTGTGCAAGGCAGTGGCAGAGGGTTAAAAGAAGTAATATCCTTTTTCTTCTTCCTCCACCCCTACAGCCTCTGTTGTAATACACCAGCAACCTTCCCAACAGGTGAGGAGAGACCAGAGGAATGGAGAACAATCTATTCTTCACAATAATATCAGCTATGTAATGATGATATTAGTATTTCTGAGTACAGTCTGTCATTCCTCTAACAATCTTCCATACTAGCAACATGAACTACAATCTAAAAAGAAAAAACTTCCTAACATGACATTAAGAACTTTATTATAACTTTGACTGGGAACATTCCCCGCCCCCCGCCAGTCTCTTTTCTAATCCTTTCTTTTTGTAGCTAACACTACTCAGTAGAAGTGTAGATTTTGGCAAGTATATTTGACCTTGGTGCCTGGTTCTACTCATCACCCTCACAGGATTAAGTACAGTAATCCATATAAAGCACTTTATTAGTGTCTGCATGTATGAAGCACTTAACTATTAAGTCTCATTATACAACATTTAATAGGCACATCTAAAATAACTGAGGGGTAGAGGCAACCATCCACAAAGGCTTCCCAGTTGAAGTCATATTTAAGTGAAAACCTGAAGGCTGAGTATCATGTTGAAGTTAAGCAAAGAGGAAAATGTTTCCAAGAAGAAAAATGGGTCAAGTGTAAACCCAGAGAAGACCAAGAACATGACTTATTTAAGAAGCTGAAAGATATTTAATCTGACTAGGGTATAGAGTATTTAGGAAAATAAAAAAGTGGTAAAAGATACAGTGGGAGAAATCAGCTAAAAACACATCGTGCAGGGCCCTGTACAGTAACATAAAGCCTCTGAAGCAAAGGAGTAACTATCAAATTTGCATTTTTGAAAGAACAGAGACTCATACTGGAGAAGGGACTGGAGGGATTAAAACATGGAGCGAGAGACTGGTTCAGAAGCTGTTGTGATAGCTGAATAAAGGTATCAATGCCAAATAACCATTAGTTACACAATTTTAAGCACTTTAACATACACTATGTAGGCCACACTTGCCTTCTGAGATGGACCATCATCTGCCTATGGAATGTGTATCTCAATAAATCTATCTCTTACCTAACAAAAATATATATACACTACGTATCTTTAGAAATCTACTTTTGGTGTTTCAAATACATATTTCACATTCAATTCTCAACACAGTAACAACAAAAATCCCCTGATAATCCTACCAGTATTCTTCTTCAGGGACTTTATCCAAAGGAGGATTCAGGCAGTAAATGTGATAGGCCATGTTACATTCATCACATAGAACTTGCATGTTGGGTTCCTGTTTTCCACCACATATATGACAGGAGCAAGAACGGCATTTCTTATCTGGGTCTCCACCACAAAAGTCACATTCAGGGTCATTTTTCCCTGTTAAGAACAAAATTATAGCAAGCCCAGTCTTAAAATCATTTTTATGTCTATGAATCTTATAAAGAAAAACCCATGAGAATAGCATGCAGCTTTTTAAACCAAGAGAAAAGAACCATAAGGAATAATCCAGTGTAGGACTTTAAAGTTCATCAAATGTGCATCAAGATGCCTAGGGGCAATGCAGTGAACTCACCAGGCACCATAAGATATATTCAAATTTCAAGTAAAACACTTGAACACAGTTGTTTAGCTCTAACTACTTAATAAATGAAACAGTTAGGTACCACCTATTCTGCAGATCCAAACCTTTCCTTGGGTGGACTGAACGAGGAGGGGTACAGCTGTTAGGAGCTAGCAAACCCATTTTGGTTTTGCTATGCCCCAACATTCTCTTTATTAGTAACAGTATCCAACAGGTGAGTTTTAAATCTTACTTGTGAATTGGTTCAGAACTCTGGCAACTAACAAGTTCCACTTATTGCCCTCCATCAGCCTCCCCTATCTAAATCCAAGCACCTTTAACCAAAATGTTTACTTGAAATTATAAATTATACATATATACACAAAAGTCTTATAGTAATGCTCACTAATACCAAAATTAAATTTAAATGTCAAGAGTAACAGTTGGATAGATTTTATGAAAAATGAGGTAAATTTATAAGAACTGTAAAATATATTAAATTCAAAAAGGAAATTGCAGAATAAATTTTTTTACACAAAATTAATTGTATAAATACACAAAGATGAATTATATAAATACAGAAAGATGTCTAGAATGACAGGTGTTGTTACAGTGATTACCTCTTGGTAGTTCTATAATTTATAAAGTTCTATACTCTGAATTTCTTACAAAAGCACACAATAAATTTGTGAGCAATTTACCATATCAGAGCTGACTGTTCAATAAGAGAAATGGAGAAGAGTACTTGACAAATAAAAGAGGGGGAAAGAAAAAGGCCACTGATTTCAGGACTAATTTTCTGACTGAATCATACTGCCTATTCTTGCTAATGAATGGAAGGTTACACTTTTGTTTCACTTCCACCAAGGTAGCTGTGACAACAACGAAGTAATAAAAATGCCTAAAATGCCAAAGGTATATTTAGATTTTGGGTTTGGAGAGTGATCTGATCAATGGCAATCTGGCTGTGGCTCTGAAATGGTTTCTTTACACAGAAGACCAAAGTTGTAGCTATAACCTAATTAGCATTAGGCAGAGAACAACATATATATGCAGATATACTGAAAGAGAAAACACAAGAAAAACCCAGTCAATCTTGTTTTTCTGTGTTTTACTGAGAGCAAGTAAGTCACATCAAGTAAGTTTACTATCAAGTTGCCTTTATTCCTAGAATATAACCATACAAATAGCAATACATAGTCTGCCTTAAGGTTCTTAATTCAAGTCTAGATGTATTAGCATTGCAGCCTCAAAAAGTGAGTATGACTTAGACCAGTAACATGGAAGTCTATTTATTGATCTGTTAAGGGTCTTGTCTTGTTCTAATCTTGCACAACTGTGGTAAGAAGAGTTTATGCAAGACTCTTTAATCTTGGATATTTCTTTCCCCAGAATATACCAGACACTCACATAGGGTATAAAGTCAATGAATTGTTCTCCACACACACACACACACACAAAAAAAACCCCCAGAAATTAACAGAGATGAGACACTGTAACGTATTTGGAAAGATAGCACTGAACCATCAATGAAAAGATTTAGGATCTAGTCCTACCTCTGTTACTAACTAGCAGTATGATACTAGATAAAATATATACAAGGAAGAGATAAGGCTATTACCAAAGTGGGTTTTTAATCTGGACTAACTCTATAATAAAGGAAACAGCAAGAAAATGGCAATAAAATGCCAAGATGAGAAGATACTTTTTGAAAACAAATTTTATCATTTGAGAAAAATCCATTAAACCAAAATAGATCTTGTATCAAAACAGTTGTGTTGAAAATAAATTTGTATGGTCTACAGTTTTATACATCCTCAAAAATTATTCCCTGGCCAGTTAAAATGGCAACATGAACAATATATGCAGTCTCAACCCGTAAGAAAAATCCATACTTAAAAACTTTCCATCTGCCAATGAAAGAGGATGGGCTCCAGGTTTCTCGATCTTGAAGATTTCATTTGTGAATCTTATCTGACAGTCATTTAATTTTCCTTCAGAACCCCTGTTTAAAAAAGGAAGAAAGGTTAACCTCTGCCAGCAAAATCTAAACCGTATGCAAACAGTAATTAAAAGTCAGTTTGGAAACTCACTGAACACTATTTACAAATGGGGATTACGGCTACTTTAATCACCACGTTATTGTTTCCAGCAGTAGCAAAAGTCCAGTGATTAATTAATACTTGAAGTTAAGTGGAACTTTACTATTAGGAAAAAAAATTCAAGACTTAGATCATCTGGTGAGAAGATAGCTATCTTGTAAATTTAATTTAAAGACTAGGTAAAATGATACTCCCAATTAAACATATTTCCAATAAATATGGGTAAACCTCTTATTACAAAGAAAAAGTCTTTCAAATACTAAGCCATATTTTTCATAGACACATTTATAGCTGTTTGCATATACTTCTTCAAAGTTTCTTGCTGTGACTGGATTTGTATAATTATCCTTTTAATCTATCAACTTTTGCTTTATATTTTTGAAGATATGTTATTGGGTACATACAGATTAAGCTTCCTTAAATCTTCTTATGAAATGTCTTTGTATCTCTAGTAATGCATTTAGTATCAAAAGTACCTTTGCTTTTTTTGGTTAGCATCTGCTTGGTGACTTTTTTGGTTAGCACTTGCTTCGTGACTTTTCCAATCATTTCACCTTTTAAAACTTTTAATGTCAAATACAAACAAATACAGAAAATTCACAGATAAATGTATAGTTTAGCCAATTATAAGGTACACATCCTTGTAATCAACCATGACAAGAGATAGGACTGTCAAGTACCTCAGCACTTCATGTCCTCTTTCCCAGTTACCTCTTCACTCCCTCCCACGAATTATAATTTCTTCAATCTTCTCACCTGTCTGCCTAAGTATATGATATAGTTCTTTGTTTCAAAAACTAAATTCCCAATCTTTTTTCTTATAATTTGAAGAACCCCCAGTATTTGTCCTATAGAGTTTCCCATGGTCTTAATTTTGATATCTGCATCCCCAAAGTGTACTTTACTTTTTTCTGTCATTTGTATTTCCAGTAAATCAGTAGTTGGAGCTGGAGTAAAGGTCAAAAACCCTTGGTTTGATGCCTGTTTTTAAAAATGAAGTTTTACTGGAACGCAGCTATGCCTATTCGTTTATGTATTCTCCATGGCTGGTTTCATGCTACACAGCAGAGTTGAGTTGTGACAGAGACCATCTGGTGGCCAAAGGTTAAACTATTTACTATCTGGCCCTTCATAGAACAAAGCTGCTGATCTGTGCTCTAAATGTTTATTCAAATCCAGGTTCATTTTTTGGGTAAAACCATCTATAGGTCTATTTTCATCAGTAAGCACCTAATTATATGCCTTTTGCTATGATGATAGCAGCCATAGATGCTCAATGCCTAGATTAATTTACTGGGGATTGGAAAACATTGATATTCTAGTTCTTTCATTCCCTTTTCACTTATTTGCTGGAATAATTCCATAAAGAGAAACCTGACCTCAATTACTTGGTGACTCCATGGTATAGCTCATGTAACAAATAAAGATGAAATACTTTCTTTAGCAGTTTAAAAAACATAGCTCTCAAACATTCTATGTAGGTGACCAGTGAGTTTCTAGTAATACAAAAACTCACTGGTCACATATTTGAGGTATTTCAATCCTCTCTACTTTCCTTACTGATGTTCAAATCATCTCATCTTTGGCCAATGGGATCTTCCAATTAATTCTCAAATCTTTCTGACAAGAATTTAGTAGTCTTTGTGGGCTTCCTTGTTATCTGCAAGACAAGATGCTCTTTGTTCATCTTGTACATTTTCTGCCCCCAGCCTGTAGTCTTATCTCCAAGGAAGCCTGGTTTCTTTTAGGTGGAAATGGTTATTTCAAGACCACAATTTAGGCACCAGAAAAGCTTACTGCAACTGGATTGATCACTATCTCTAGGCCTTTTCAGTGGACAAAGCTACAAAATTTAGACATACACATTAATGCATGTACAAGATACCTCATGAGTTTCTGCACATACTTTCTGTTCAAACTCAGGACTAAAGAGTAAGTTTACTTTTGACAAAGCAATTATTTATCTGCTTCTCCTTTCCCCCACAATCAGAAAATTCTAGTTCTCAAAGACACCAGGGATGCCTAAATTAGAATGCTTTAAGTACTTCTTTGCTTTATTCACATTACACATAAGACATTTTTACCAGCTGTCATCATGATTACAGAGAATACTTCAAAATTTTTGTATATATCTGCCATGTCTTATAGTTGCATCTACAGTGTCAGACCATAAAAACATTACATACTATACTTTCTCCTTTATGTACCTCCTTTAGTCCTAGTTCTAGATGCAAAAGTATTTTTAATTTTTATCACCACTCTTTATGTCAAATTGCCTTTAGTCATCTTGATGGTCTGAAGCTGCTAGTTCTCTGTAAGATTCCCCAGGAAGGGTTTGTGAGAACAATTCTTCCCCTAGTTCTTACAAGTTAATGGTAGTTTGTCTCCAGCCTTTATACTGAAGGCCAGTTTGGCTAGACTTAAAATTCTTGGCTCACCTTCTCTTGACTCATGCATGTCTTTCTGGGATGTTTTCCTTGTAAGGTGTTATCCTGGTTTCTTATTTTTTTCTTTTTCTTCTAATTTTGTATGAACCTGACATCAACGCTTTTCTTTTGCTTGTTTTTAGGAAATTTTCTGGAACCTTTAGAGGGTATAATTTCAATTAGGTTTGCTAGATCACAGCCATTAGAGCTCCACAGAACTCAGTCTTGTTGTTGCTGCTGTTTTTTGGAGAAGCATTCAAAACGATGGCAGCTAAAATCTAATCTGATAGAAAGCAGATCAGTAGTCTGTCTGAGGCCAAGGGTTGAGGGTTGTGGTAGTAACTGTGACTGATGGAGCCCACAGGGACTTTTTTTTTTGGGAGGGGGGATAAAAAGGTTCTATATCTTGATAACAGTGGTGGCTCTATATGGTACATACTGCTTTAAGTAAATTTTGCCTCAAAAATTAATTTTTAAAAAATGACACTATAGAAACTTACTTTTTGGTATCTCCTGGCTCTATTCCCCTCCCCTATTTTTATCTAGACCCTTTTTTCCTTTGTCTTTACTGTTCCTGTCCTACTCAATTTGGATTGCACTCCTAGTAGTTTATTCTCAATATAGGACGTTGTCCTGGAATGGAACTTTTGCTAATTCTGAGAGTTCATGGGGCTCTAGTCCCTTCAGATCTTACCTCAAACTGTGTATACTCATCTAAACGGGGGTGCATACCCCTTTCTGGCTTCAGCTGCTGTATTAGTTATTTATTATATAACAAGTCACCACAAAACTAGCAGTTTAAAACAAAAATTACCTTGGTTTCTGTGGATGAGCAATTCGGAAGCAGCTTAGCTGGGTAGTTCTGGCTCATGGTCTTTCTTGAGGTTTCAGTCAAGCTGTTGACCAGACCTACAGTCTCATCTAAAGGCTCAACTGGGAGAAGACCAACAGGCTGCCTGAGTTCTCACAACACAGCAGCTGGCTTCCACCAGATGAAGTGATCTGAGAGAGCCCAAAATGGAAGCTTTCATGTTTTTATAAACCCAACCTCAGAAGCAGTATACAATCACTGCTGCCATATTCTATTGGTCACAAAGAGCAGCCCTAATAAAACGTGGGAGGGAACTATGTAAGGTGTGAGTACCAGGAAGCAGGAATTATTGGGGTTATCTAAAAGATGGCCACCATAGCTGCCACTCTCAGCTGATCTAGCTTGCTGAGGTAACATTCCTCTGTACAGTTACTGTTACCACAGAGGTCTTGTAGCTTTCAGCTGTTTAATCCCAACAGCTATTTTGGTGTTTGTGGGAGACACCACATCATTCTAAATGTCTGTAGATATTGCCCTAAATTTTTGGATTAGATCTTTTTGTTCTATTTGTTTTTATAAGGATATCTAGGAAAATTAAAAATCTATGCTATTGCCATCTTCCTAGAATCCCATCCATCTTTATATTTTCAACTTCTGTGATTTCATATTTAAGATTTTCTTATAAGCAGCATAGGAGTTTTGTTTTTATTTTAGTAGTTGATCTTTGTTTTAATAATATTTAGTTCATATATAGTTAATATAACCGATGACATATTTGTTGCTACCATTTTACTATGTCTTCTATTTTATCTACCTTTTTGTCTTACTCTTGATTGCCTTCTTTTGTATTATTCTAATGATTTTTCTATTTCCACTCTTAATTTGCTAATATTTTATTAATTTTTAGTGGTTCTTAGAGACTGCACCATGCAAACCTGACAAATCTGTTTTGCTTTTGCTATTTCCTTGATCATGGCAGAATCTCAAAGCTTCATTTACTAATCCCATCTTCTGCATGATTATCATGATTTTTTTCCTACACATATTTTAAACTTATTTTTTCAATAGTCTATTTGTACTTACATAGTTACCCTTCCTCTGTTCATAATTACTTCCTATATTTCCTTATTTCTATCTGAGATCATCTTCCTTCTACTTAAAGAACTCCCTTTAGTATTTTCTTTTAGTGCAGCTCTGTTGGTACTGAATTCTCAGGTTTGGTTTGGTGATGTCTTTATTTTGGTTTCATTTTTTTAGAAATACATTTTTTTTCCTTTCTTTTTTTTTTTAAGGGATCTTCCCAGACCAGGGCTCAAACCCGTGTGCCCTGCATTGGCAGGCGGATTCTTAACCACTGTGCCACCAGGGAAGCCCAGAAATACATTTTTAATGAAAATATACTAAGTTGAGAACTTTTAAAGTCAGTGTTTTCAGATGCCATTCCACTGTCTTCTAGCTTACACGGTTCCTGATTAAAACTCAGCTGTCTTCCCTTTGCTTCTATCTTTAGTTTTCAGCAGCCTATGCCGCTGTGTTCTCTATTTATCCTGCTTAGGGATCACAAAACTTCAATCTCCCACTGACGTCTTTTATCACACTTTTGGAAAAATATAGCTATTACATTTTCAAATATTGTTTTCACCCTACTTTTTTGGGGAACTACAAATAGATACATACATACCTTTTCACAAAGTCCCACACGTGTAACAGTCTTTTCTGTATAATTTTCAATTATATTTTCAATATTTTAGTTTGGATATTTTTCATTGACTTGCCTTTGACTTTATCCTATCATCTGCTGTGTCTTATTTTCTGATAAACCAACCGAAGGAGGTCTTAAATCATGGAAACGGTATTTTTCACTTTTTGACTCTCCACATGATTATTTTATAGATTCTAATTCTCAGCTGAAATTCTCTATCTTTTCAACTATTTTCTTGAGCATATTAATGATAATTAATTCCTGCCTGATAACTTGATCAAGATCAAGATCACCTATGACTCCATTTCTATTGTTGGTTTATCACCTTCTGGTTTTTGATTATGTGGCCCTGTCTTTTGGTAGCACAGTATATTTGACTCCACAGTGGATAGTATACATAAAACATTAGAGGCTTCAGACATTATCTTACCATTAAGAAGGTCCAATCTTCCTTCTGCTGGAGAGAGATCGCAGTAGTTTAACATTTTAATTAGCAACTATGCTGAGGTAAGGCTGATTTTTCAGCTTTGGTAAGATTTAATCTACCTGTCTGCCTTAGCCATCTACAGTTTTCAACTAGGAGCCTGTTCTATATTCTGTGGGACCACTCCACCAGGGATCCCCAAATTCATGTTTGCCTTCTAAGACTATTAAAAATTCCACTTTGCTTTTTACTGACTTTTTTGGCCTCCTGCCGAGGAGAACCCAGTATTTGGCAAAAGTCCTGAGAGAAAACAGGTCATATGCTTGAGGCACCCCACATATTTGCCAACAGCTCTGATTTCTTGTCCCCACGCTGTCCCCAGTTGTTCAACTAGGTTTGCACTGCATCCATAATTAGCATAGTCCCCAGGGCAAAAAGCAACTACAAAAGCTAACTGTCTTCTAAGCTTCTTCCCTTTCCAGAGTCATAGCCCTGGTAGTTCTCCTTGCTCTCTGCTGCCTTCAGATGACAACTGTATTTGATCTGGCTATTCTAGTTCTTTTAGGTAAGAATGCTGATCTGCTGCCAGCTATTCCACCCTACCTGGAAAGAGAAACCGTCTATGTACTTATTTAAGTGCTTCAATAAAGTAACAAAACCAGACAGCTTAAAACTAAAATCACTTTTCCATCATTTATCATCTTAAGCTGAAGGCTTACTACATCCATTTCCTCTTGACAAAACTGATGAGGCAAGCCAGAGATCACAACCAAATCATGCAGTCAATTCATTCATTCAGGAAACACCCTATTTCATTGATATCTAATAAACAATTGTAAAAGGCATTATTTTATATACTATCAAAAAAGAAACTGGCCTGCAATGGGTCAAAGAAGAACCCTCAAATAAAGATGGGACACCAAATGAAAGCTAACAACCATAAGACTTTTTTTTTTTTTATAAGACATACTTTATGAAACCCCAAGCAAGAAAAAAGCCTGAGATGAGTTATCTAAGAAGGACCCTCAAAGAAAAGCTAGGACAACAAATGGCTTCTCTCAATGTTAAAGATAAACAGCAAATAAACCACCTTGCAAATGAAGAAAATAAACATGCCTATTTCAATATTACCCCTGGGTATAAGGAGAAAAACTATCCCTTGAGAGTTGAACCACAAGGCATATCTTGTGGTTTGCAGATATGAAGTCATACTAGCTGTGTGGTCTAAAAAAGCTTAAGCAGAAAATTTAACTTCAAGTTAGGTGGCACTCCAAGATGACTAGCAGAAGTAAACCTAAATATCTGAAAGAACCCAACTTTAGTCAGGCCAATAGCAATTTTAAGATACATCCTAATTTCAGAGACGTTAAAATAAGAAAACCTGTTAATTTCAGATTCTATGAAATTTATGTTCAGCAATTACTGAGTATCTATTTTAACTACTGCTTAGAACAGGGCCTGACACACAGCAGCAAACAACAACAACAACAAAATCAAAGCATTAACATTCCAGTGGTACGACTGGCAGAATAATAGGCCCCAAAGACATCTATGTCCTAAGCCCAGGAACCTGTGAATACATTACCTTACATGGCAAAAGGGACTTTGCAGACATTATTAAGTTAATGACCTTTAAGTAGGATTACCTACATAGGCCCAATGTAATCACAGGGGGCCTTGAAAAGTAGAAAAGGAAATAAGAAAGAACCTGAGGAAGATGTGACTACAAACAATCAAAGACACAGTTTTGTTGGCTTTAAAAATGGAGGGAGCAGGTCACAGGCCAAGGAATTGGGAGGCCTCTAAAATCTGAAAAAGGCAAGGAGGTCAATTTTCCTGCAGTCTCCAAAAAGGAACACATCCCTGATGACACTGCTTTTAGCCCAGTGAAACTCATAAGACTTCTGTAGAAGTGTAAAACAGTAAGTTGTATTATTTAAGCCAATAAGTCTGCGTTAATTTGTTATAGCAATAATAGGAAACTAATACAAGTAGGGCAAGAGAGAATAAATGTCAGGTGATAATCAGTATCATAAAGAAAAATAAATTGGGCTACAGGAGAATACAGGTAACCTATGCGTGGTGTGTGTATGAATGATTTTACAAAGCATGATCAAGGAAATTGTCTTTCGAAGTGATGTTTGAATAAAGAAATAAAAGAAAAGACAAAATAAGCCAAATGAATAATCTCTGTGTAGAGCAGACCAGTCAGAGGAAACGGCAAGTACAAAGGCCCTGAAACATGAGCATGTTTGTATGATTAAGCAATACGAGGAGGCCAATATGGTTTGAATACAGTGAGCTTTGATTTATAACCTGATATGGACATCAAGTTCATATTCTATAAGAATGGCACACTCAATAGGATCATCACTAGAGATGTCATAATAAACAAGTATGGATAAAATTTAGTAAATAAAACCCTATAAAAATGACACAAAATACAGTAAATACATTCATAGTTTTAGTAAGGTTAAAATTTTTTTTTTCGCTATAGGATTCAAAATCTATTTAGGAATATCTAATCTAGTATAATTTCATGTAGTATTAAATATACAAGAGTGAACAATGTTTTGAAAAATGGATTTAAACCCTAGACTTCTGTTTTGAATTTCCTTCAAAGCTAAAATAGAAACAGAAAATGGCAAGTTAAAAATAGAATTTGTTAGCTAGAATTAGTTTAAGCATATTCACCTTTTGGTACTCACAAATTAAAAATCAGAAACAAGCATGAACTTTAACTCCAAGTTCCCTTATCAAATCTCCAAGGCAGATTAAAAATCACACCCGCTATTTGCTTCTTCCTTTGCACCTTCAATACAATAGAGAGGATCAAAGCTGAAGGTTAGTTCTTTGTAAATGTCTAGTATACATCATGATAAAGTGGGATTTATCCCAAGGATGCAAGGATTTTTCAATATCTGCAAGTCAATTAGTGTGATACACCACATCAACAAACTGAATAAAAACCATCTGATTATCTCAACAGATACAGAAAAAGCTTTTGACAAAATTCAACACCCATTTATGATAAAAACTCTCCAGAAAGTGTGCATAGAGGGAATATACCTCAACATAATAAAGCCCATTTATGACAAACCTACAGCTAATATACTCAGTGAAAAGCTGAAAGCATTTCCTCTAAGACAAGGAAAGAGACAAAGATGCCCACTCTCGCCACTTTTATTCAACATAGTTTTGGAAGTCCTAGCCACAAACAAGCAGAGAAGAAAATGAAATAAAAGGAATCCAAATTGGAAAAGAAGTAAAACTGTCACTGTCTGCAGATGACATATTATGCATAGAAAATCCTAAAGGTGGTACAGAAAACAACTAGAGCTCATCAATGAATTCGATAAAGTTGCAGGTTACAAAAGTCAATACACAGGAATCTGCTGCATTTCTATACACTAACAACAAAAGATCAGAACAAGAAATTAAAGAAACAATCCCATTTACCATCACATCAAAAAGAATAAAATACCAAGGAGTAAACCTACCTAAGGAGACAAAAGACCTGTACTCTAAAAACTTTAAGACACTGATGAAAGAAATCAATGACACAAACAGATGGAAAGATATACCATGTTCTGGTTTAGAAGAATCAATATTGTCCAAATGACTATACTACCCAAGGCAATCTACAGATTCAATGCAATCTCTATCAAATTACCAAAGACATTTTCAAAGAACTGGAACAAAAAAAAAAAATCTTAAAATTTGTATGGCGATACAAAAGACCTCAAATGGCCAAAGCAATCTTGAGGGAGAAAAATGGAGCTGGAGGAATCAGGCTCCCTGACTTCAGACTATACTACAAAGCTACAGTCATCAAAACAGTATGGTACTGGCACAAAAACAAATATAGATCAATGGGATAGGATAGAAAGCCCAGAAACAAACCCACATACCTATGGTCAATTAATCTATGACAAAGGGGGCAAGAAGATACAATGGAGAAAAGACAGTCTCTTAAATAAATGGTACTGGGAAGATTGGACAGCTACATATAAAAAAATGAAATCAGAAGATTCTCTAACACCATACATAGAAATAAACGCAAAATGGATTAAAGACCTAAATTTAAGACCACATACTATAAAACTTAGAGGAAATCATAGGCAGAACATTCTTTGACATAAGTCACAGCAATATCTTTTTCCATCCATCTCCTAGAGTAATGGAAATAAAAACAAAAATAAACAAACAGGATCTAATTCAACTCAAAAGCTTTTGCACAGCAAAGAAACCATAAACAAAATGAAAAAACCCACAGAAGCGGAGAAAATATTTGCAAATGATGTGACTGACAAAGGATTACTCTCCACAATTTACAAACAGCTCATGCAGCTTGATACCAAGAAAACTAACAACCCAATCAAAAAATAGGCAGAAGCCCTAAAGACACATTTCTCCAAAGAAGACATACAGATGGCCAAGAGGTACATGAAAAGATGCTCAACACAGGTCATTATTAGAGAAATGCAAATCAAAACTTCACTGAGATATCACCTCATAAAGTCAGAACAGCCATCATCAAAAATCTACAAACAATAAATGCTGGAGAGGGTATGGAGCACCCTACACTGTTGGTGGGAATGTAAACTGGTACAGCCACTATGGAGAACAGTATGGAGGTTCCTTAAAAAACTAAAAATAGAGCTACCATGTGATCCAACAATCCCACTCCTGGACATATGTGCAGAGAAAACCATGGTTTGAAAGGACAAGTGCACCCCAACATTCACTGCAGTGCTGTTTACAACAAAGACATGGAAGCAACCTAAATGTCCATTGACAGAGGAATGGTCAAAGATGTGGTACATATATACAATGGATTATTAGCCATTAAAAAGAATGAAATAATGCCATTTGCAGCAACATGCATGGACCAGGAGATTATCATATTAAATGAAGTAAGTCAGACAGAGAAAGACAAATAACAAATGATATCACTTATATGTGGAATCTAAAAAAAAATGATACAAATGAATTTATTTACACAACAGAAATAGACTCACAGGCTTAAAGAATGAACTTATGGTTACTGGGGGGAAGGGTGGAGGGAGGGACAGATTGGAGTTTGGGATTGACACGTACACAATGCTATATTTAAAATAGATAATCAGCAAGGACCTACTGTATAGCACAGAGCATTCTGCTCAACAGTCTGGAATAATCTAAATGGGATAAGAATTTGAAAAAGAATAGATACTTGTATATGTGTAACTGAATCATTTTGCTGTATACCTGACACTAACACAACATTGTCAATCAAATAGATAATTTAAACATATTCACTTTTTGGTACTCACAAATTAAAAATCAGAAACAAGCATGAACTTTAATTCCAAGGTCCCTTATCAAATCTCCAAGGCAGATTAAAAATCGTGTCCTCTATTTGCTTCTTCCTTTGCATTTTCAATACAACAGAATCAAAGATGAAGGTTAGTTCTTCATAAATGTCTAGAAATACTGATAATCTCACCAAAGGTTTAAATCACAAACTAAATTCAGGAATGAAAAAGGAAACAACAAAACAAAGACCGTACACATTAAAAGATGAGGCTACAGAAGCTTATGACAACAAACTAAAATTAAAATAGGTTCCTAGAAAATTAAATCCAATTTCAAGAATAGAAAATCTGAATAGTTCTATAATCATTACAGAAATCAAAAAACCTTCCTACAAAGAAAACTCAGCCTCAAAGGAATTTACTGAGAAGTTCTAACAAACATTCAAGAAAAGGACACAAAACTCTACCATAAAACAGAAAAATATTACAGCACACAATTATTTTATAAAACCAACATAAGTTGTAAAGTATAGCTAGATAGGAAAGCTAATATACAAATTTCACTCATTAACCCAAATGCAAAAATCCTACATAAAATGTTGTCAAACCAAATTCAGGAAAGCAAACCTATAGAATACCTGTCATCAAACATTATAATTACTGGTAAAATTTTCATTTTTCTTAGACATCAAAGGGAAAAAAAGAGCCCTGCTCTCACCACCTTCTTTCAGCAATGTACTAACTGGGCAACTGGTGAATGAAAACAAAAGTTAGAAATCAAAGGAAAAAAAACACAAAATGTCATAATTCACAGGTTATGATTATAATCATAAAAAACCCAAAACAATCTACATGTAAATTAAATTATTAATTCTAGTAAGGCTAATGGATCCACGATCAAAGGTTATTTATGTACCAGTAATGAAGAGAAAAATGAAATTTAAAAGGGGTTTATAATAGAAAGTGGCATCTGAGGTTATATAAGGATAACAGACATATAAGATGAGACCTCTGGAGAGAATTGTCAGGCTGAACCATATAATTGCCAACATTCAAATATTTTGAATCTACAAAAACATTTCACATGGGTCAACCTAATAAAAACATGACAAAATCATATTAAAGACCTAAATAAATGGAGAGAAATCACACTCATGGATTAGATTTAATGCAGTACCTATCAAATTCCCAATGGTTTTTATGTAGAAATTACCAAACTGACTGGAAAACTCAAATGAAAGTACACAGAGCTAAGAATAGAGAATAACTACTGAAGAACAAAATAGGAAGAGCTGCTCTGTCATATTATGAAAGTGTGGAACTTACATAAGGACACATAGAACAATGATATAGAATAGCGATCAGATGGATGCATCAAGAATAAAGATACTTGGACTTCCTAGGTGGCGCAGTGGTAAAGAATCCGCCTGCCAATGCAGGGGACACGGGTTTGAGCCCTGCCCTGGGAAGATTCCACATGCCACGGAGCAACTAAGCCCGTATGCCACAACTACTGAGCCCATGTGCCACAACTATTGAAGCTCATGCGCCTAGGGCCCGCGCTCCACAACAAGAGAAGCCAGTACAATGAGAAGCCCACGCACCACAATGAAAAGTAGCCCCCGCTTGCAGCAACTAGAGAAAGCCCGTGTGCAGCAACGAAGACCCAATGCAGCCAATAAATAAATTAAATAAATAAATTTAAAAAAAAAGAATAAAGATACTTGAGGTGATACTGAAAATCAATGAGGGGAAAATGGGCTTTTCAACAAATGCCAGGAATGTTCATATGTATTAAGGTAAGTCTAACCCTTACCTCATTTGTGCCAAAAAAACCTACTTTAAGTGGATTAAAGATCTAAAGAAAGGCAATAGTAAGCTTTTATAAGGTAATAATGGAGAATATCTTTATGTTTTCTGAGTAGGGAAAAGTTTCTCCCCTCCACCTGACTCCATGTTTTATTGAGATATACTTGACATACCATTGTATAAGTTTAAGGTATACAACATAATGATTTGATATATGTATATACTGACAGATGATTACCACAAAAACTTTAGTTAACATCCAGCACCTCATTTACATTTTTCCCCTTGTGATGAGAACTTTTAAGATCTACTCTCTAAGCAGCTTTCAAATATACAATACAGTATTGTTAACTATAGTCACCATGCTGTACATTACATCTCTAGAACTTATGTATCATATAACTGGAAGTTTGTACCTTTTGACCACCCTCACCCATACCGCACCCTGACTAACCGCCAGAAGGTTTCTTAAAGCAAGACACAAAAAGTATAAGCAATAGGGGAAATTTTTGATAAATTCAACCGCTTAAAATTAAGACTACTACTCAAACATAGGGGGAAAAGATAAGCCACAGAATTGGAGAAGATATTTTCTCCACATATAACCGAAATGGTCAAGTCTCCACAACTAGAACTCCTAAAAATCAGTGAGAGAGACTACCTAATTAACTACAACAACACACACCAATATTTGAAACAGGATCCTTACAAGAGATCCAAATTGCCAATAGACATATGGTTCTCAATCTCATTACTTGTCAGGGGAATGGTAAATCAAAGCCACGATAGTATTTTATTATGTACCCACCTGACTAGCAAAAACTTAAGTCTGACAAAGTAAGTGTGGTTAAGAATGTAGAGCAATGGGAACTCTCATACTACTGTGGAAGTGCAATCTGGTACAACCACTTAAATATTTGGTCCTATCTATTAAAGTTAAAGATGCACAAGTTCTAACAACTTAGCAATTCTACTTCTACGCAAGACACATCCTACAGATACTAACACACATAAGCACCAGGACAGAGGTATAATGTCATGGCAGGACTGTTTGTAACAGCCCCAAACTATCAAGAGCAGAATATTTTCTCTCTGGGTATTTATCCACTCTCTTCAGTGAAGGGAAAAGATTTCAATGAAAAACAATTCCCATCCACAAGCCACAGTGACTCCTTTTTGGCTCTTGTATCCCTAACATGTCTAGTAAGAACCTAAATGACAGCAAACATAATCCTTTGTAGGACAGTGTGTTTTACTTTGGGATAGCCATCACATAATAGTTTTCTCGTGAGCCAATATTTGCCTATCTATAATCTCCACTCAATCTTAGTTCTGGTCCCTAAAGCCAGAGTGCTACACTCTAACTGTACCTCAGAATTACTCAGGAAAACATGTTTTAAATAGCAAGCTTCTTCAGCTCAATGTTATGAGTACTGCTACCGCTTCCCATTGTGTACCCAGGCTTTTTTCCACTTCCTACACTCAAGACGTTATAAGAAGCCCTATGTAATTAATGTGGATGCTTTCTCCTTTCCTTCATGATTTGTATCCACATCAGAATTTCAAGTTGCTTACAAATCTGTTATGTCCTTAGCCTGGCAATAGAATCACACTTGTGTTTGTACAAATTTTTGAAACTATTTTCTAAAATATGAGCTTACAACATTCTTTTTCTGTATCTTAGGAGTCAAACTTTTTCCATAAAGGGTCAGAGAGTAAGTAGTTTAAGATTCTGTAAGCCTCATCTGCAACCACTCAACAATGCTGTTGAATACACACACACACACACAAATCAGCCACAGCTAATACACAAATCCACATTGCTGTGTTCCAATAAAATTTATTTTCATAAAACAGGTAGCCAGTGGGCCATAGTTTACCAACCCTGCTTTACATTATTAATCATAAGCAGATGCTTGATCTTAGATTTGTCACCTCCATGTCACAATAGCTATATGATATATATATCCATTATGTATATAATACATAATATATATAATCAGTTAACCAGAACTTGACAAGAATGTTGGTTTGGTTGCTTCCCTCAAGTAAAAGAAAACTGTCAGGGTCATTCTAATATGCCCAGTGCGTAACACAACAAATGTACTTCAGAAAAGAAAAGCACAAAAATGCATACACAGGTTGTTTATGTAAACATCGTAATAAAGAACTGGAAATACCTTTAACAGACTTTTAAAAAAAGTAAATTAGTGACTATCCAATACATTTTATTCAGAAGAACTGAACAGAAAACGATATTGATACTATTTCCCCAAGTGTAAAAAGGTAGCTTTGAAACAATGCATAGTACTTTCTCACTTGAAGGAAACATCTAAAAGTATTTCTTAAAGAATTAACAATGGAAATATTTGAGTAATATGAAATCTTGGGTGACACTTTACATTTTGAATTCTCTTCATTAAGCTTGTTTTAAGTTCTTAAGTTGAAGAAAATTACTATGAAGGAAAATTTTTGCTAGTCTTGCAAGTCCAGCAGACAGCTGCCTAGGCAGACATTCACTGCTGTTCTATCAACATAGATCCTCATAGCAACCATAGCTATTGAAATGCTTTTGTATGTTATTGGTTTAACGTAGGAGAATCTTGTGCAGCAGGCAAGAATTTCCCTAATAAGATATTCAATTATTTCCAAGGTGCTTTCAAATAATACCTCCAGCCTGAAAGTAGCAATGGAGATTTAAAGGCCATTCTTAATAAAAAATTCTCAAGAATTTAAGTTTTCCTCTAGTATGGAAATTTCCATCTTTCATAGATTCCATGTTTTTTTAACTGAAGAATGTGTGCTTAATACCTAAAAATTATACTCCTTAATCCAGCAATTAAATGGCATCAGCGAAGAGAATCTTACCCCAAAAAAACAGTCACACGAAGTTCTTTTTTGGTCCTTGAGATTGTCTTCAACGCGGTAATTTCTGCATCAAACCAAAATCCTCTATTACTAGGACTTTCTACATTGTAATTAACCATTACCACATCACCGACATTTAGTTCATTCCATTTCAAAGTGGTTCTAGCTCGTGGTCGAAGATCCTTGACATTTATTTCTACAGTACCACTTTCTGGATATCTGAGGAGAGAGAAAGAAGAATCACAGACACTGCTTATGATTGTCACCAAGGAAGACTACGATTATATGCAACATATGTAAAAAACTAATCATATTATTCTTAATGGCACTTAAAGTAAGTGATATTTATTCCTGACTTTAACTGCCAGAATAAACAAGTCTTGCTAAAATCTTAATAAGTCATTCTTTGCGAGCTTGGGGGTAGGGAGGGGGTGATGGGGAATGAAGAGTAGGGGTAGGTAAAAAAAAAACCCAAGTTCTTCTTTTCCACATTTTCTTAACCCATGTTTAAAAATTACTTCAATAAGACTAGATGCTGACATCTTCCTGAACTTGGAACCAATTCATCAAGTCCTGCCATTTGCTTTATGCATAATAAGAACATAAACCTAGTACATTTTCAATGGCTTCCATTTTTCCAGGAAGAGAAAGATAAGATTCCAGTTCTTACATATAGCTAGCTGCCTGGTAATGGCAAAATGAAACAACAACAACAAAAACAAGAACAAATAATCCTGGAATTTTATATGTATCAGAAAGTAGAACCATGTGAAAGAATTCTAGCAAGAATCCTGATCTTACTTGAATTTCTAAAGGTAAGCTGAACAAACCTAAATCTGACCGGAACTTAAAGCTTTAGAAGGTTCCTCAATTTTTGGCCTAACATCTGGTACCCCTAGGCCAAAACCAGCAATGTAACAGTCCACAATGGTTTCTATAAAACTAAGATCTGCTGCCTTTATGTATTGCTTGATAGTAGAAGGACAAAGAAATGAGTAATATCTGGTTCCTGCTCTTGGAAAACTCAGTCTACTGGGGTAGGCCAAACTACTAAAGCAGTGGTTGTCAAACCAGTGGTTCCATCTGGGAATGTGCTATAAATGTAAACTCTTAGGCTTCACTTCTGATCTGACTCACACTCTGGGAGTGAGGCCCAGTAATGTATTTTCACAAATTTTAGTAATTCTCAAGCGTGCTCAAGTTTGATAAGCTACTGTGGTGCAGAAACACAAGAATAGTTAAATAACATACCGTTCTATGACAGCATTAACAAGGTAGAAACTAAGGGAAGAGACCATGAACCCTTAACCAACTGAGTGGCCTACTCAAAATGTAAGTGGGCCTGAAGTTGGAAGCAGTTCCAGCAGCTAGCCTTGGTTCTTATGAATCAAACAAGTACTACGCAGGCCTAGGACTCTCACAGTATATCTAATTCATTTATAGTAAATGGATATTAATCCTGGGTGGAATTTTAGTTAATCACTCAATTTAACCAAGTTTCTTCAAATTTTAGTTAACTGGGGAAAAAAAATCTCAGGATTAGCAAGGAGCTTCAGAAATGATCTGGTCCATTTACCCTCTCAGTACTATAATTGCCTTTTACCACAAACCTCCTAAATAATCATGCCTCTGCTCGGACAGTAAGTGATGAGAGGGCAGCTTTAACTCTAAGAAAAGCCATCCTGTCTTCACATAGCTCTGACATAGGAAAGAGAATACACTTGATACTGGATCAAAGATAAACACAGAATGAGTTCCACAGCTTAAGTGCCATGAAGAAACCTATATACTCTCTCCACGAAAGACCTAATCCTTGACAGTCAAAGTCTGTTACCCTGCCACCCTCTATCTTCTAAGGATAAAACACTTTAAATGAATTTCCTTCAATTTACATAAGGTTTTGAATCCTTTATCATCCTGGTCTCTTCACTCAAAATATGTTCTATTTTCAACCTGCATGGGTTTAAATTCCATTTTAGCTTCCTACCACTGTGTATCCTTGGGAAAGTTACTAAACTTTGCTGTTTTACAGGTGTTTAGTTTATACATGACTATCTCTCATGTGTAAAATGTACCTAATGGTAACTACCTCACATTGTTGTTTTGAGAACTAAAATGGAGAAGACTTTTAACTAGATATTTTAGGGCTTTTCTAGTTCTAAAGTTGTGAATTTGTTTCCTGACTGAATACTCTTGAGGCCATAAAGGATAGAAAACTATTCTTTTTAGATGAGATCCTCTTCTCAGCTGTAATGTGATTTTTATATCATGACATTATCATATACTCCTGTATGATTAATACAGTAAAAAAGCATATTTCACTGGCAACAAAACTCTCCATTTGCCTGATTGCCAAAATTAGATACCAACAATGGAAATATTTTAACAAACTTTTAAAATTGTATATAAAATCATGCTTATTGGAGATGAGTCAAACTAAATCATTCCCTACGTTAGAGCAAAGGAATTTAACCTGTTTGCCCTAAAACTAAGTTTGTATGATTTCAGAACAAAATTATAAAAGTAGAGCATATGAATATATAATCTTTATGTATACAGCAAGTGTGTAAAAGTCATGAAAATGAAGTATACTTTTTCTAATGCTACCCAGAGATAAGTCAGTTGCTATGTAAAAAGACATAGGAGGGACCCATAAAACTACTTTTACCAAAGTCAAGAACATGGCCAGACTGAAATATCACTATTATTTTTTTCCTGGGCATCTTCATCTACACACATCTTAATGTCACATAAAGTGATGACTCAAAAACCCAAATTTCTCTCTTCAGATTCATATATCCAATTACATCTCTAACATGTCTGTCTCAGGAGCACCTCAAATTCAAGAAATCCCCCATCCCATAATCTGTTGATGCTCAATATTCTCTAGAGTAAGTTTTGCATACTCCCAGAAATTGGAGTTATCCCCAATTCCTTCATCCAGTTACTAAGTCGTCCTTATGCTATATACTGTTAACACTTCTTTAATGTAACACTACACCCTTAGTGATGGCCTGCATTTCTGAGACTACTGTCAAGGCCAACACATCTCCCTGTGTTGGATTATACCTTAGACTCCATGATACTTTTGCCAAAGATTCTAAAACAGAGATCTACTTAAAACATTTTGTGAAGCCTGTGGGAAAACATAGGCTGTGGGAAAACAGGCATTCTCATACATTGTGATAGGAATACAAAGCGGTACTATTTCCTTGTAGAGGGAAATTTGGCAATACCCAGCAAAATTGCCTATATATTTACCTTCTGATCCAGGAATTCCACTTCTAAGAATCCATCCCAAACTTAAGTAACAAAAACCACCCCCAAAATACACATACACAAAGCTATTTACAGCCGCACTATCTGTAAACAGCAGGACTAGAAACAATCAAGCATCAATAATAGGAAACTTACCATATGATACAATTATATAATGGAATATTATGCTCCTATAAAAAGGAACAGGACATCTGCTATGGAATGACATATATGGAGAGATATATTAATTAACTCAAAAAAACGCCAAGATTCAAACAGTATTTATGTGTGCTACTTTCTACCTAATGAGTGTGTGTGAAAATACAAATATATTTGTACATGTACATATATAAATGTGTATATGTTTGAGTATACATGTAATCACACACTTATATTCTGAGACAGAAGGATAAACCAACTCATTTAGTTACTACAAAAAGAGGTAAGAAATAGGGTAGAAGGAACCAAGATAGACACTGCTTTTCTTAAAGTATTTGTTTGAAGTTTTACCTACAGAACCATGTAATGTTTCATATGATTATGGAACAAAATTTACAAGATGTGAGAAATTCCTAAAAACCAAAAGCAAAAATGAGAAAAGTGGCTTAACTATAGAAAAATACCATTACAAGTGACTTGAAAATACACTAAGTTAATTGTACATTCCTAGTGGGGTTATACTTATTTAGTAAGGACAAATTAAAAAATTTAACTTTCACTAACCACATTGTTTGCAATAACAGTACTGTTAGTCTGAAACCATCATATGAGTAGAATAAAGCAAGTCAATGGTGACATAAATAAAAACCATGATTTTCAAGGTAAGAAAAAATAAAAGATTAAGGAGATTAAATGATAACCCTTCAACTCTAAAATTAGTTGGAAATATCAACACAAACATTTCCTAGCTGTTTCCAATGTGAAGACCTAAAAACATGATCAAAACAAGTAACAATGAACAGCCAACTATATGTTCTTACAAAAAGAACCAGGGCTCCTTAAAGAAATGGCTGAATCCAGGCCTGGGCAGGAAATAGAAGAGCTTAGAACATCCTGTTGTACCTGAATGCAAAGAAACCCTTATTATGTCAGGTTCAACTTGAAAGAGCCTCCACAAGCCAGAGATGAGACAATCTGGCCACCAAAAAGAACTGAGTTAGAGTAAAACAAGTATTGAAATCCATTACTTCATAACGAGACTTAGTAAATATCTCACTGCCCAACCTTTAGAGGATACTAGGGAATTTACTCATTCTGAACAATGAAAAAGTTCAAGAATCAATAGTTTATCCTACCTTTTGTATATGAACCATTTATTTGTTAAGGAAAGTTCTCTAAGAATTATAGCTAATAAATGAAGGAAAAAGAATAAGGTATCACCATTTTTAATACATTTCATAAAATAGTGGCTGTAAAGATTAACGGCTACTAAAACCATTAAAAGCTGGCAGCAAATTTCACAATGGATATATCAGGCTGACAACACCCAAATCTTAGCACAAAACAAGGAGAAACAGGTATAATGTGCCTCCCAATGCTATGTAATAGGTAAATAAATACCATTCCTGAACTAGTCTTATCAAATAATGAAATTTAAAACCAATCAAGCTGCTAAGTACAGTCAGTCCTCCATACTCATGGGTTCTGCATCCACAGAGTCAACCAACCACTGATTGAAAATATTCAGAAAACAATTCCCAAAAGTTCCAAAAAGCAGAAGTTCAACTTGCTAGGCTCAAGCAACTACTTATATAGCATTTACATTGTATTAGGTATCATAAGTAATCTAGACATGATGTAAAGTATACAAGAGGATGTGCATAGGTTATAGGCAAATATGCCATTTTATTTAAGGGACTTGAGGATCCATGGATTTTGGTATATGTGGAGGTCCTGGAACCAATCCCCCATGGATACCAAGGATGACTTGGTATAAAGTATAAAATTTCAGGAAACTAACATTAACAGAGGAACATGTTAAATACCACTACAGAAATGTAATCAGCAAAGTCCAGACTGTGGGAAAACTGAATTAACTGTCACTTGTCTTGTACAAATAAATAGCAAGGCAAAAAGAATAGGGTCAATCTGTAGGTTGAGACTCATCAGCTACATGCAATGGGTGGATCTTAATTTTGATCCTTATTTGTATATCCCAAGTATATTTTTTAAAAATAAATAAGTCTGAACATTGACTGGTTATTTGATTTTAAGGAATCATTGTAAATTTCATGTGTGTATTTAACGTGCTAGGGTCCCCACCCCAGGATCAGGGACTCATTCTCACAGGAGAGCACATTGTTCTTCCCATGGCTATGACTTACTACAGTGAAAGGATACAAAGTAAATTCAGCAAAGGCAAAAGGCACATGGGGTCAAGTTCAGAGGAAACCAGGTACAAGGTCAAGGAGTCCATTCCCATCAGTCATACAAAACATGCTTAATTTTTCCAGCAACAAATTACGATAACATGTGTGTAATGTTATCTACCAGGGGTGTACAGTAAAGAATGCTCAAGATTTTTATTAGGGATTGATCACATAAGCACTCAATGCCTAGCACATACCAAAATTCCAGACTCCCAGAAGCAGGTGTTCAGCATAAATCTTCCCCCCCCCCCCCCCAGAGTTTACGGCACAGTGAACCATTTTTATCAAGGAATGATGAGAATCCTCCTGAAAGTTAAGTTACCCAACACCATCCAAAGGTCAACCACACACAGACCTTTAGAGTAGTAAATCTCTGGCCTGATGTTAGTTCTCTTCTGCACACTTTAAGAATAATCCTTTAATCTATTTTCTCAGTTGAATGCTCTAAGATGTCAAGATCAAGATGAACCTATGAAAAATAGGGGGAATGAGTAGGACTAGGAAGCAAAAAGCCCTTAGACCATGATGCTGTCTTTAACTTTGAAAGGAGAGGAAAGGAGGGTTGAGCAGAAGCATGAGAGCATGGCACAACCCTGACAAAATCTTTGCCAATCCATTCGTGAGTTCTGGAGCAATGTTGGGCATAATTGCCAGACCCTAGAACTCCTGCCACACTCAAGTAGATTTCTACAATAAAAAGTGCTTTGACTTCAAGTTAAAATCCAAACAAAAGGCTCTTCCCATTTTTGAAGTTTTCCCACAAGCATACAAAACTCTAAGTTAACATTCAAGGCTTATGAGGACAAGCAGCCTCCTGCCCCAGTCCACCACACTGATTTCTATTCCCCACATGCAACCATTTTCAACTTTTTAGCTATTTGTTATTTTTCTCCATATTTTTAAGTAATGTGCTTACACACTACTTTTTACTTCAAACTGTTATTCTACCCATTCCTCGTGTACAGCTCATTTGCCTCCACCCTCCTCTTCCTTATAATTACTAACACAAGGCACTGCTCTAAGTGTTAACGTATTTACCTCTTAGGATAGAGGTGGGCACTATTCTATCCCCACTATACAGATGAGGCACAGAAGTTAGGTTATTTGGGCAAGAGTAAGAAACAGACATGACTCAAACCCCGGTCACCTGGCTCTAGACTCATAATCTTGCAAGGATTGACAAATTTTCTTGCTCTTAAGCATATTATACAAATCAAGTTTGTAAAAAATCAGTCATTTTTTTTACAATATATTTTTTTTTACATGTTGACTAAATAAGTGTTCATAGCTAACTAATGAGGTATGCTTTAATTATACATCCTTTCTTCCACAACTTTGCTTTCTGTTGAGTACTTTTCTTTTTGGTTGCTACTTGCTTAGTTTTCTATGTACATATCATTAATTATTCCCATTCTGCACAGTTGTTAAAACTCTTCTACATTCAGACATTTCAGGTACTCTACTAATCTTCTGGGTTGCAAAACATCTTCTAGAGACCTCTGTCCTATTCTAATCTGGAGAGCTTTTGCTCTTCAGGCTTAGACCTGTTCCACAGCTGTCATACTGTGATCTCTTTTCATTACTTCTTGCATTGAATCTTATTTCCCCAATACCATGTTTTCCTCTTTCTTGGTTTAAGTCTTGAGTGGGGTAGAAGCAATTAAAATGCTCTTTCATATAAATAAGCCAATCCTCTTCTCAGTTTTATTCCATATGCCTACCTCCAAAGTACCTGGTAAATCCAAGGTCTGAACCTTCCAAAGGTTCTTCAGTGTCAATTTACTTGCTTGTTGTTGGCTTATCCTTAGGTTTCAGCTTTTTCTGGCCTAAGTTAGGCATGATTTACCCATTAGCTTCTTACCTTCCAAAATTTTGTTGCTTTCTCTTCTGTGTCTTACTTCTATCACATTTTTTGTCCTCAGGGGTTTATGCATTTATTCTTTTACTGTCTTCTGGGAGGGTTTAAGAAGGAGTAGAGACAAACATGCATCTTAATCTGCCATGTTCAACTGGAAATCTTTATTCACCTTTATTTTCATTTCTTACTAGTCACCATGTATCTCCTATACTCCAGCCATACTAATCTACTCTCAGGTAATCCTTTATTTCCTACCTCCTTAGCATTGGTATCCTGTAGTTCTCCTTCAGGAATACAGAAGTGTCTTCTTGACCTTATAATCTCAGAACTTTAGGTACTCTAAAGCTAGGTGTGCATATTTCTATCACAGAACTTAAACACTATAAAACAGCTTCTCTTTTCATTGAGAAGCAGGTACCACATTCAAACTTTAGTGTGTTTGGGACGTACCAGGCCTACAAATGTTTGGAAATGTGCAACTCATTAAAGAGAAAAATCTTTTATGTAACTAAAGCTCTTAATAAAATGTAATAAGCTGTGACCACTGTGTTTCAGGGTAGTTAAGTGGGAAAAAAGAATTCTATACAAAGATAAGAAAAAGGCATTTTAGAAATTATGTTTTTGGGCCTCTTAAAAAGAAACTTGTAGTCAGCTCCACTGTTACTTATACGAGGACACAAGAGAAAGTCTTTTAAGTAGAGGCAGTCTCCGATGCAGAATCCCCTGCCTCCCACAAGGTCTAACGTGTGGCTGAAGATAACCACTACCAATTGGTCCAATCACTGACTTCTTCCAGCATGTGCACGTGCACTCAGGAAAACTGCAGAAGACTATATGAAACATTTTGGGAAGTGCTGGAAGCTTGAAAAACTTCTAAAAACAGGGCTCAAGATATCCCCAAAGACCTGAAAGCAGAGAGGTAGGAACATACTGAAGCTGACTACACTGAGCCAAGAGCCAACATACAGCTAGGGAAGGATGAGACCAGGTCCTTTTCTTCTTATTCCACATGACCTCGTATTTGCAGAACATGAAGACAGTTATTACCCTAATACAGGTATAAGATAGATTATTCTAGTTAGCTACTTTGCATCTTTGAGAGTTTAGAAACACTTTGGTGTTATAAAGTCTATATTCTCAGATAAGCCTTAAATATCCCTAAGCTTGTTTTCCCAGTAACATTTTCATTGCTCCAAATACTCTTCAGATGTCTTTTAAGAGAGATCCTTCAGAGTACATGCTTTTGATTAACCTGAACTATACGACATTTTAGCAAAAATCAATTGTTTTCAACAAACAAATCATTGAGTAAAACCTGGGAAATTAAATTTCAGGGAAACTGACTAAGCACAATTCTTAAAATAGGTTATAAAATAGTAAAAGTGCATTTCCTCAGGTGACTTGTAAGCTAACATCATTTTAGAAGACAAACTGTATTAAGCAAAGTACTACCACTGAAATCTTCCTTCCAAATATGGCTTCCTGGGGTTAAAATGCTTAAATAAGGACAACATTCATCTGGAGGCATGTTCTATTTTAGCAAATCTTTAATGTCATACTACATGCAAAAAGAAAGCATTTCTTAATCTAATAGATGACATTACTAAGTTTCACACCTTAAATGTAAAGCTTACTCACAGACAAAAATAATTTACTTGAAACTGCTTACAGCAGGACTTTACATATTACATGGAGATAAATCTCATTTGTACAACATGTTAACAATGGTGTATAACTGTGGACACAATGTAATTGGGTTAAAAAATACCTATGCCAAAGATAAACAATTTAAGAGTACTTACCAAAATAACTGGGCTTTATTAATAAAGGAAAAGCAGAAAGTTTGACTACTATTACTGGATATTTTTCAAGGTTATTGGGGGGAAATTATAGATGAGGCAATTAAAGCTGGAAGAGTTCTAATTAAGCAAAGCAAAAAACTTAAGACCTAGAATTCAAACCAAATTCTGATTCTAATGCCTGAAACCATACTGTCTATAAGAGAACCAATGCTCTGCATACTTAATAGGCTCCTGGCTGCCTGTTTGAAAAGCAGATTCCTGGGCTCTACTCCAGGTCCACCCAATGCAGGGAGTGGGGGTGGGATGTGGTATCCCTCAGGAATCTGCATTATCAACACCTTACCTGGGGGAATCTTCAGTGTTGCGGACCATCTTTTTGAGAACCACTAATGTAAAGGAATGATGTATAAATTTGAAAAGGTAAAATCAACTGGTACCTGTATAGTCATTTTTCTAAGCACTAAGTGATCTTTTAGCACAACAATAAAGATCTAACTTCTTCTGGCCTCCTTTTGATTATTATCCATTCAGAACACTGCAAGTTATAGAAAAATTCTTAAGTCTTTGGCAAACATGTCAGTGACAACCAAAAAACAATGCAACAGACTGGTCAGTGCACCAGGGTTCTGAAATGTAAACCTCTCCTTTACAGTGCCCCACTCAAGATCAACAGGACACTCTGATCTGATTTTAAAAAATCTTATTCCTTTTCTCCCATGAAAACCCAGAAATCATTAAAACATTTCTGGGACTCCTTTAGAAACAGATCACATCAATACATTCAAGAAAATCAGTTTTGTTACTTCACAGAACAGCAACTTTTATCTAAAAATATCATTTGATTTTATTCAGAATTGGCTCACTGACTTCTATTTGTAGTAGCCATAATTAAGGTTACTCAAAAGCATGCACCACAGGCTTAGAATAGCTTAAAAAACTTAAAAGAATGCTGGCAGCAATGACAACATTATCCTAAGACATTCACCAGATGAACTTTTAACTGTAGCCTAGCATAAGTTACCCTCCAAGTCCTAAGTGATGTTATGACATTTCCATTTGATCTCAAGCCCATGGTAGAGCCTTCACAGTGTGTTAAAAGCAGTTTAACCTACTCGGTTTAAAAATCCTTTGAATACTAGTGAGCTATGCATTTTCCTTACTGAAAAAGGCACACAGGTGTTTACTGATTTAAGGTTTCTGCTCTATGAAAGCATAACTGGAGAGAATGACAGAAATATAAAATATTATGTAAACATAACTGCTTTATAATACTTTATATATATTTATTTATACATTAAGGTATTTTATAAGCATGCTTCTCTCAAAATGAGAGGTAGTATGGTAGAATGATTCTAAGTATGTGCTCTTCTGAATCTCAGTCTACCACTTTACCAGCTATCCAGTACTGGGTATATTAGTTAACTTCTCTAAATCTCAGTTTTCCCCTCTTTACACTTAGGAAAGTATCTACTTCATTGATTGTTTAATGAGAATTACATGAGGTAATCCAGGAAAAGTACTTGTATAGTGCCTGGCATATAGTGTTGTTTTAACAAGAGAATTAATTAATGCTTTAAAAAGGGCACTTTGGAATAATTTACTAGAAAAGTCAAAACAAAAAGTTATTGTTTCTGAGATAAACTGACATTTCTATTCTAAATGTGAACACTATGGAGCATGAAAGATTATACATTAATTTTCATGTCACTATGAAAACTAATATTTACTCATGTTTAAAGATTTCAACTTTACCTAGCCATAGACAATTACTCATTAAGATATGATATAGAAATAAAGTAACTTTCATAAGCACTTTCCCTCTTTATATACATAGAAAATAGTTTGAACAAGGAACTATCTTACATTTCTCTTTATAGAAATCGGCTCCAATTCATAAATCAAGGTCTCTAAATTAGAACACCAAATTTAATAAAGCAACTTAAAAAAGCAAGCCACTAAAAGGCAAATATTCCCAAATTCACCTTTTTAAATGACCTGTAAAAGTACGTGTTGAATCCTTAGAAGAAGGTATATGGGGAGATAGAGCTCTAGTTCGACCCTAAGCTAAATTCGGAAAGCCTGTCTTAGGACGACTGACTGATGCATTTAAGAGTCTAATTCAACAGGAAAGCCAGGACTAGATCTCAGAATGTTCTACTACAGAGTATCCTCCCCTACTCAAGAATTTATCAGTACTTAATGATTGATGGAGCAGACAGAATAAAGTATACTTTTAAAACAGTGGTTCTGGAGCTAATTCTGCAAATACTACTCCCATGTTAACCTTTCCTTTTTATATGATCTGGGCTGGAGTTTGAGTTCTTAAGGGGAAGTACAAGTTTGGGGAATTCAGATAAATTATCAAGTCAAAAGAAACAACATGTGAATGATGTGAATATACTAAAATTGCCTCAAAACTCAAAATATTTCAATTGGTGGGAAAAAAAAGTTTACTAATTAATACATCATAAAAGATAAATTCTCCACGAACACATTATGGACACTGCTCTCTATGTCAGCCAAATTGATACAGATAAAGACTGCATAGTGGAAAATGGTCCCTTATTTAAATGATATAGATCATTTAGCTTGAATGAAATATAATATCTTTTAGAAAAAGACAACTAATCCTTCATCTGTACGGAAACAAAATGGAAAAGTCAACAAGCCACAAGCCACCTATATAGGTACTAAAATAAAGATGAACACTCATTCCTCAGGTACTATATATCATGTCCAGCCTTTAATATATCTACTGTATTTAAATTGTCATATCAACCTCTTTCCCTCATATTGGTCTTTAGTAGCAACTGATAAGCCTGGACAAGAGGCAACTGGAGAGTGGTTCTTAAACTTGAGCATACATATGAACTACCCAGAGGACTTATTAAAACCCAGATTGCAGGGCTACCACCAGAGATCGATTCATTACATCTGAAGTATAAGAACTTGGATTTCTAACACGTAATGCTGATGTTCCTGGCTAGGACTATACTTTGAGAACCACTGGTCTAAGGCAGTGGTTCTCAACCATGGCTATACATTAGAATCAGAGGAACTTTTGAGACAACAATGCCCCAAGGTCCCAAAGATCAATCATTAAGTTCTCGGGATAGATCCTAGGCACTGATATTTTTAAAGCTTCCTAGACAACTAATGTGTAGCTAGGGTTGAGAACCACTAGTCTAATTAAGAGGGATCTAAACCAAATCCACTAAGAACAGATGTTTCACTATAACACAAAAGCAGGGTAAGGATTTAAGCCTTTACCTGTTGATAAAGCAGCCAAGTGATAACTAAAAACTAAATTCAGTAGGGTGGCCTCAGTTGCTTACATACCCAGGGTTTAACTCAAAGTTGTATGAGTGCTGTCTGCTTCAAAACCCAGGCCAAGGCTAAAGCAAGTCTTTAGGTCATACAAAATGGTTGACTTCTGAAGTCATGTAGGTTACTACCAATTACACGTACCATGTTTCGGCAGAGTGGCAATACTGCATATTGGTTAACCCTTAAGCTCTGAAGTCAGACAATTTAACAGATGTGACCCTTGGCAAACTATGTAAGTAAGCCTTGGTCTCTTCATATAAGAGTTAATGTAACTAACATCATAGTTACTTTAAAGATTACATGAGTGTTCATGTAACAAATTAGCTCAGAGTCTGGCATATAACAGTTAATGTAATTAATAGCTGTAAACTATGCTATAGACATATTAACTTACTAGCGACACTAAGGAAATGCCTGCCCCTTTCCAAGCCTACTTCCCTATCAGTCAAGATCATGGCTCTTCATCACAGTGGCTTCAGGATCTCCGCTATCACAAGACTGCAGCCACAGCTTCGTGAATTTAGATGTTCAGGACCCTTAAAAATTTTTAAACCTTAAATAACTACAGAGTAACTAACGGGAATAAACACCACTTTTAGAAAGCTATGGAAGTATACAGTACAAGCTTACTATGAAATTAAAGGAAAATTTGATGCACTTTTAAAAAAAATGGACCATTTAAGCACTCTATGGGTTTATAATTGCCTATATTACCTTGACATTTGCTTACTTCTGAATCTCCTCCCCTTTCATTTTCTACCCAAAATACCACTAAGAACAAAAGCTTCAATGAAGCATAGTCATTCTCCAACAAACACACTTCAGTGGTGTGATCATTTTGTGATGTATAGAAATATTGAATCACTATGTTGTAATACCTGTAGCTAACATAATGTTGCAGGTTAATTATACCTCCCATACTATAGGATGGCTCTAATCAAAAAGAGGTAAGTTTTGATGAGGATGTGGAGAAACTGGAACCCTGACACACAACTCATGGGAATGTAAAGTGGTGCAGCCACTTTGGAAACAAGTCTGGCAGTTCTTCCCAAGGTTAAAACGTAACTGCCATACAACCCAGTAATCCCACTGCCACATACATACCAAAAATTAAAACACCTATACAAAAAACAGTACATAAAGGTTCACAGCAGCCAAAAACAGAAAACACCAGGGTCCATAAATTGATAAATGGATAAATACACTGTGGTAACATGGAGTAGTATTTGGCAATAAAGGAATAAGGTACTGATACAAGCTCCAACATGGATGAACCTTGAAACATTATGCTAAGTGAAAAAAGCCCATCACAAAAGACCACATATTATAGGATTCTATTTACATGCAATGTCCAGAATAGGCAAATCCAGATTCAGAAGACTCCTGATGGCAATGCTGAGAGGGGTTGAGGGAAGGGGGGGTAGGGGTGGGGGCTGGGGAACAGCGAGTGACTACTGCTAATGGGTATGGGGGTTTTTGGAAGATGAAAATGTTCTAAATTAGGTTGTGGTGATTGTTGCACAATCCTGTTAATATACTAAAAAACACTGAATTTTACACTCTACTTGAATTATATCTTAATAAAGCTGCTTTTAAGAAGTTACAACTTTACAGAAGATTTCAGAATCCTTTGGAATCTAAATCTCTGAAGTCTAGTTTAACATTTGTACTGACAACTCTTCCTCCCAAAATACTTACTGGGTTGGTTTAATTCTAAAAATACAAAGCCCTTGCTAAGACAAGGGTGATGATAAATAAGTGGTATAAAATAGCAATCATGAAAAAAACAAAAAAAAACTACAAATATGTCCTTTGTAGCAGGCACTTTGATGTTAACTCCAAAAGTTTTGCTTTATATTATTTGTAGGAAGCAGCTCTCAATTCATTCTATGTTCATCAAGGAATATATAGAAAAGGGACCCTAACAGTAAAATTCTTAAACCTTAAAACATTTCAAATAAATCTCTTAACATAGCCTGCTTTTTATGAACTTAGAATATTTATATCTACAATTCTGAGAGGAATAAGATGAAACAAATGATTTCATTTAGATTCTAGAACAATGTCAACTACTAGATTTGGCTTTTGGAGTGTTGTTTTGTGGAATCTGTCTACCTAATAAGTAACATTATAAATCTGTACTATCTATCACTTCTGATAGATTAAAAATTGTTCTTAAGTCTGCTCTGACTGGAGTGGGGATTGGGATTGAAGACAGAGAGAGTAGTATACCTATTTATCTTGTTTTGTGTCAGCAATCCTTTTAATGAAATTCATTTCAAACACTGAGAATTCATTTGGTCTGGTTAATATATTAGGACCTGTAGGTCACTATAAAAGTAACTTTCAAACAGTGCCATTTTAAACTGACAAACACTGCATATCCCAAAAGAATTCCTCAGATAGGTTCCTTGGTCCCATATTCAATACCTCTCTGTGTTGGTGAAATGAAAAGTTGTTCAAAATGTACTGCTGCGCTCAAAGTTTGGAGATAAAATTGAAAGTAACCTGCTTATTTATCTATGAGAAAAATGAAGTTAATTCATTGAGAAAATGACAGTACTAAATCAGAATCATAAACAGAATGGGATGGCAGCCTATATGTACTTGAAGTCTATTTATTAAGTTTAAGTACAAAGGGACTTCCTTGGTGGCGCAGTGGTTAAGAATCTGCCTGCCAATGCAGGGGACCCAGGTTTGAGCCCTGGTCTGGGAAGATTCCACATGCCACGGAGCAACTAAGCCCAGGCGCCACAACTACTGAGCCTGCACTCAAGAGCCCGTGAGCCTATAAGTCCGTGCTCCACAAGAGACGCCACCAAAATGAGAAGCCTGTGCACTGCAATGGAGTAGCCCCTGCTCACCACAACTAGAGGAAGCCTGCACGTAGCAACAAAGACCCAACGCAGCCAATAAATAAATAAATAAGTAAATAAATTTTTAAAAAAAAGGTTAAGTACAAAAAAAATTTGTCTGACAGATACTGTTTTGGAAGTAAAACTTAAAGTTAAGAGTGATTGAATTAGATGATCTCTGACTTTAGTATTTCCCTTTGCAATGTAACATCTCTAGTAATTCCCTAAGGTTGAAGATAGCCAACGCTTGTTTTTGTCTACTTCTCAGGGCAGACCATTCTCTGTCTTTAGAGATCTGACTGGTAGGAAGTTTATGTTAACCTGAAAACTACTTTCTATGTTGTGTAGAACTTCCTCCCAGAACTTTTAAAATATGAAAGCTATCTCGATCCCAATCTTTTCTAGCTAAACACTTAGTTCTTTCAGCTATTCTTCATGAAGGTTTCACATTTTACATTTTGAGTTCTACTCTAAAGATGTAAAACATTCCAAGTAGAGAATAACCAGCCCAGTACAACAGTAGCACCACCAGTCTTGCTCTAGATATCTTACTTCTAATCAAACATCCTACAGTGCAACTATTTGATAGCTACATTCTATCTACTAAGTTGGAGCTTACTATTCAATAAGAATCTGTTTATTACCACTGCTAAGCCATATTCTCCACAAACTGTCTTCAATGTATCCTTCATCCAAGAAAGGACTTAAATTATTGAAATTAACAAGAACTTGACTATAATTTTTAACTTTTCTGATAGCCATGAAGAACGAAACTTTAAAAGGATTTGTTATCACATCCATATGGGGTCATGATTCTAAGTGCTTACACCAGCCTTTTATCTGGGACTCTTATCCAGCAACTTATCTATTTACTTCATACTTTATTTTGTATAGTCCTTTTCTCTTTTTGAAGATGTGAATGACATTTACTAAGCTTCTGGTATCTTATTTCTCAAAGTTCAGCTACCATATCTTTAAGTTGCTAGCACTGAAACAATTTCATCATGTAAAATTATTTGGGACAGATAATTTTAGTCTTCTGGTGCATGTTGGGTTTAGACTCCCTTTTATTAACATTCATTCTAATCAAGACAAATTTCTCCGTTAAAAAATAGCCAAATAAATGCTAAAGTATTGTGATTTATGCTCTAACACTGTACCAAACTCAGGCCTATGTCTCGTAAAGTCTTATTCCAAAACCAACTAAGAGCCCCTAAAACTGTAAAAATTTAATAAGCTTTAGTTCACTTAGTGTTTAAAGCTTCCTACCCTATTTCTACCCTGTGCCATTCTATACAATTTTCTTTTCCAAATAATAACTCCTTTATTGGCCAGAATCAGGTCCCAAGTAGCAGGTTTCTGAGCTACTTTTTTTTTTCTCCAAGACATATAATAAAAACTCAAAGCAAATCAAGAACTCTACTTGTTGTCAGCAGATACAGAAATAGCTGAATTCCCCTACTAATATGGGATCTTGCCTCTTTGCCATGACATTCATAAACCCAGAGACTGGTTACTATTAACGCACCAACTCCAATCCCTTTTTATTCCAGCCTCGATTTACCAATATTGCCAGTCCTGGCCAATTTCCGATCTTAATACTCATTCTAGTTGTTGGTTCTATTGTCACCCACTATGGTAAAAAAAACAGTATGATTGCTCATCTGAAACAAGCCATTTTGGCAAGTTAGTCACAATCTTAAGAAATATCAGAAAAGATGAAACGGATCTACTTTTGATCCCTATTCCACATATCCTGGAAATCTGAGTTGACATCAAAGTCTTCTATACCATTTTTGCTAAGAAAAATCACAACCATTTTAGGATCTTCAGCTCACACCTGATAAAAGATTTGGTTGCATATTTGCTATACATATTAAGATGTCACTTGAAGAGTAAGTTCATTGAGTGTTAAATATTTCCCCATAGTAACTTTTATACTAGGATTTTGAAAACAGGTAAGGAAAATGGTAACTCAGTGTTAGTCTAGGCTCTCAAAGCAAGTTCTTAATACTGTTTTCACACAAACATTTAAAAACATTTTGTTGGGAGAGGGGGATTGGGAAGCAACTGCTGGGCATATGGTTTTTTGGGAGACAATAAAAATGTTCTAAGATTAGTTTGTGATAAGGCACAATCTGTGAATGTATTAAAGACAGTGAATTGTACACTTTAAATGTATAAATTTTATGTGAATTATCTCAATAGTAGCTTTTAGAAAATATTTCATCCTCATTATAAAGGCTATTACAGGGACTACCCTGGCAGTCCAATGGTTGAGACTCTGCGCTTCCACTGCAGGGGGCATGGGTTCCATCCCTGGTCTGGGACCTAGGATCCCACATGCCCCATGGTGCAGCCTAAATAAATAAATAAAGGCTACTATGTTGCACGTTATTATATACTTTCTAAAATATTATTAAAATACATAGCAAAAACACTAATATAATAGAAGACCAGACAAAGAGAAACCCTTACATATTGAATTAAGTCAGGTATTAGGATAATAAAAACAACAAACCACTTAGGAGCCCGATGCTAAATGTTAAGGAGCTATTATACTACAACCACTGAACAAATAGAAACAAAAACAAATGGTACTAGAGCGAACATGACCCCTAGATTTCTTCAGAAAGACTATTATTTGAAAACAATCTTGAAATGGAAGATTCTGCTTCTACAAACAAAAACATGAATGAAGTCCTCAATAGCATGAGCACTTACTCATCATACTCGATATGATAAATAACGTCTCCATCAGCAGCAACAGAATCTGAATTAGATGTAGAGGGTACATTGTCCAATTTATTTGTGTTCTCTTTGGAATTATGATTTACATTTCCATTAGTCCTTTTACAAGAACTGCCATTCTTCAGTGGAGTTTTGCCACGTGAGTGTCCATCAGAAGCTCTAGTAACACTATGTATACGTGCTTCAAACCAAGCACCAAGGGCGACATCTCTGGCATCCACCAATTCATTTACCTAAAAAAAGTTTAAAATTAGTTAATGAAGCATAATTTCATCTGTTGCTTCAAAAAAATATAACTCAAGTTATTCTGAGGGTTATCATAGTTAATATTTGCAGATATTCATGTTTAATTTCAAAGATTAGAAGAAAGCTGTTTTTTAGATTATACTGTCAAATGTTATTTACTAATATGAAAATTAACTTTTCTCCCAATATTTTTCAATGAAATAGGTCTTTTAACTATTCCTTACCCATATATATATATATATATATATATATATATATATATATATATATATATTAGACTTTTAAAATATAATTCTTGTGTACCCAAGAGTCATTCTGGCATGTCATACATTCAGAATGTCACTAACAAAAAGCCAGAACTTTAAAGTATTATGACTGATATTAATTTGTTTCATTAATTTCTTCAGAATCCTACAGATAACTTACAGTCAGTCCAACCAGAAAGCAGTATTAAACACAAAATAATTCAAACAAGGGACTTATATACATGTACAAAGGGAAGAATCTAGTGAACCTACCTATACAAAACGGGGTTAAGTTTCACCAACAGTAACTCACTAGCAAATGCATTATTTAGCACCTCAAAGATGAAAGAAAATATAAAGAGAACAGAGCTATAAAGATGCAAAGTGGATGATCCAGAACTAAACCATATAAGCTAACAAAAGGAAAACAGGGCATTAGAAAACAGGTATACCAGAGATATTTAGAGTTACTTAAGGAAGCTGGTAAAAAAAAAAAAAAAATCCTGTCCTAAAAAAGCTGACAGAATTGATCTAAAGGTCAAAGCCCTTTCAGGAGCAATAACCAAGAGACATCCCTTCAATTTTCTTTTTAAAGTCTTTAAAAAGAAAAAAATGACATTACTAAAACAACATCATCACCTTATCAAGCTAGCTCTTCTGAGGGTCTAAGACCACTTAAGGTGTCCAACAGAATTCTAGCAGATGGTATCACAGGGGTACGGGTGGGAGTGAGTATGTACTCAAAGTTAATAACCATATACCAGATGTTATGTAAGGCTCCTTTAATTAGGCTTGTCTAACTAACAACCTTAAGAATTAATAAATTGTATTTTACAGGATAAGGAAACAAAGGCTCTGACAAGTTAACGTGCTCCAAATGAAAGTTAATAAAATGTAAAACTAGGATTTGAAGACACCTTTATCTTAAAGCTTATGTTCTTGCAACTATACATTACAATAAGGCTATAGCTACCACAGTTATTCTTCTGATGGATCTCAGCAAAGTTAACTGAAAACTTTCTGGAAAGAACTGACCATCCTTGATGCCATTAAGGACATCTGTGACTCATGGGAAGAGGTCAAAATATCAACATTAATAGGATTTAGAATAAGTTGATTCCAGCCCTCATGGATGACTTTGAGGGGTTCAGGACTTCAGTGGAGGAAGTAACTGCAGAAGTGATGGCAACAGCAAGAGAATTAGAAGTGGATCCTGAAGATGTGCGTGAACTGCTGTGATCTCATGGTAAAACTTGAATGGATACAGAGTTGCTTCTTATGGATGAGCAAAGAAAGTGATTTCCTGAGATGGAATCTATTCCTGGTGAAGATGCTGTGAAGACTGTTGAAATGGCAAAGGATTTAGAATACCATATAAACTTAGTTGATAAAGCAGCAGTGGGGTTTGAGAGGACTAACTCCTGTACTGAAAAAAGTTCTACTGTGGGTAAAATGCTATCCAACAGCCTTGCACGCTACAGAAAACTTGTTTGTGAAAAGAAGAGTTAATCAATGTGGCAAACTTCACTGCTGTCTTATTCAGGAAACTGCCATAGCCATCCCAACCTTCAGCAACCACCACCCTGATCAGCCAGCAGCCATCAACATGGAAGCAAGACCCTCCAGCAGCAAAAAGATCATGACTTGCTAAAGGCTTAGATGATGGTTATTTTTCAGTAATAAAGCATTTTAAAATTAAGGTATGTATATTTTAAAAAAAATTATGCTATTGTACACTTAAAAGACTATAGTATACTATTTTTCATATGCACTGGAAAACCAAAAACTTGTGACTCGCTTTATTGCAATATTCTCTTTTTTGAGGTCGTTTGGAACCAAACCAGTACTATCTCCGAGACATGCCCATAGCCACATTTAGAGAAGTCATTCACATCCAAGTATTTGCTAAAAACCCAAACAAACAAAAAAACCCAAGTATGGGAGGCAAGGAAAAATCATTAAAAAATAAAATAGTACCAACAGCAAATACTTGAGAATTTACCATAGCACTTTGTATGTTCTGTGGAAAACACACAAGCTCTGCAGATAAACTTAGGTTTAAGCCCTTGCTTATCACTTACTAGATGTAACCTTGAATGACTTACTTAACCTGTCCCAGCCTCAGCTTCTTTTATAAAGTAACATACTTTGCAATGTATTGATTTTAGGTGACAAATCTGTATGATGTGCCAACCTAGCAAGCACATAGTAGGAACAAATGAAAACAACTCTGCTTCCACTAAGTATCAATATATGTTCAATGTTAAGACTCCTTAAACCACTAGTATATTCTTACTATCATACCATGCTTAGTAAATACATTAGCCGTTTAATATTATATACATTACCTCCTTTAAAAAATTACAATACAAAGTCATTTTTATTTTCCAATTAGGTTCAGAAGTGACATACACTTGCCCTCAGGAGATACACAGCTAGAAGCAGGAGCTAAGTTGATCAAGATTTCTCTAAATCAACACGATTCTCTCATTATACCATGTTTCTTCAGAGTTACAAACCAAAACACAACATGGTTCCATTTACATAAAGTTCAGAAAGGAAAATCAGCGATGCATACATAGGTTTAAAGGTTATTAAGAAGAGTAATAAAACGATAAAGTTAATAAAAAGCAAAGAAATGACTACCATGTAAGTTTGGGTAGTAGTCACAACCAGGGAGGAGGGAATTTAGTCAAGAGGGGGCACATGAGAAGTTCCTGGGGTACTGCTATTCTATTTCTTAATTTGAGTGGTATTTATGGACACTGACTTCACAATACCTTAAGTTCTACTCTTATCTGTATTGTCTACATTTTATGATCAAAAAGGTTAACTAAAACAGTATTGCACTGCAGACAAAAGACAGGAAATACTAAGAAATCCATAATTTTTACTTAGTAATTGATGATTTTCCTCTTTCCTTTATTTGCTACAATGAACATAGGCATGTTTAACATGTAAAGTTTAACACTGCCACACACTTTGCTAAAAGCTTACTACCATCATGCTAAACAGTTATTTAAGCCAGAATGAGTCATTTCAACAGTAAGATCTGACGTGAGTCATACAAAGCTTCCACATCTAAAAACCAGAATTAAAACCAATTTAGGCATCAGAAGGTCACCTGGTTTCAGAAAATAATTTCCTAGAGTCAGTGTGATTCAACGTGTTGTACAATGGGAATGGAGGGACCCAGCTACTCTGTAGAATCTTCCACAGGCTCTCCACACGTGATAGTGATATCTAGTTTCTTACAACATACAAAAAGATATCTGAAACTGACCAAATATTGCTCACTTATCAAATAGGGCAAAATAAGACTGATACTGGATAACAACTTCAGATTAAAATCTCATCTTAAAGTTTAAATGCTTACCTATGTCTGTTTTGAGTACGCTAATTTGAAAATCCACTTTTTATGCCTTATCATGAGGTCCAAAAATATTCTTAGGCAAAAGGAAGGGAAAGCCCCCAAATTTGTTTGCTCATCAATAAAGAAAAATTTTTATAAAGCATAAATTACACAGGCAAGAGTTCATGAAAAGAAAATGATTCAAACATAATTTAATGAAATTTTGATATACTTAGTATTCAGAGACTTGCTCTAAGGAAAACAGACAGAATTCAAAGCAAACTCAAAATAAATCAAGAGTAGCAGCCTCTGAGCATTTTCAGGCTAGCCCCAAAGAATATCTAATATAATTCCATGAAGGCAGGGGGCAATATCATCTGTTTACCCTCATTTCTAGTACTTAGTACAGATATATACTAAATATCTAAATATTCGCTGAATGGATTATCCAGAAATAAGCCCTTTTATCTGAAAAAGTCACTAGTCACAATTTCAAGTGACTATGGCAATTAACGAGCTTCATCCAAAAAAGCAAGTAAATTTGTGTTAGCCTCTTCAACTAACGATGAAGGTTAAATGTAGCTCTGACTAAACATATTAGTTTACAAATAACAGCCTTTTGAGAATTTAACTGCCAGGTTCCAAGTGTATTTCTAAATGAGGAAAGGGAGACAGTGCACTTACTTGCCAAATTTGTCCAACTTAGAAAGCGGCTGAATTGAAATTTGAAACCAAGTCTGATGACAAAGCTCAAGTCCTTAACATCTATGCTATATATTAATATGAAATCTAACAGATTTTAAAAAACAAAACCAAGTACTAGAAATAGTTGACAGCCAAAGTGCTAACACTGAAAATAAAAAGGAAAGATCTGCTCAGAGAAGTAGTTTCTCATGATGCTCTTCTGAATTAGATTGGGGGAGGGGATACAACCAGGTACTGAGAAGTATGCGAAACAGAGAATTTAAACTGACCATAACTGCTTACCCTTGATTAATCTCAGATCCCAAAACAAATGAAGTGAAAAGTAGCAGCTTCTAAATTGCTGCCCTTAAAGTTAAAATGTAATAATGTAAGCTTAATATAGACACAAATGGTTACATAAATATTTACAGATACATGGATGTACAGGAGTTATTATACATATATACACGTATTTCCTTCCTGTCAGCTGAGGGCCCTGAAAACAAGGAAACCCCAGGAGCAAGGAGCACCTAGAGCCCAGATCTTAGTTTCCAATACCATTCTCCAATAAGGGAGCCAAGGCTCCTCAGAGAGATGGTTGATTGCAGGACTGGGGGCAGGAAATATACAAGATGAGCCTGGAGCACCTTCTAGTGCCAGAAAGACAGCACTTTAAAAAAAATCAAAGAAACCTAAAATAATGGGGGTATATGGAAGGGACACAGGAGAAAAAATATCCATACAGATGTAAATAAATGACCAAAAAAATGAGAAGACAAGTCTCCCACATAAAAGAATTTCCAATAATTTTTGTAGATAATCTGACTATATGCAGTGTGAACTGCATATAGTGACTTCATCTCAAAGAATACAGTATGTAAAGGGGGATGGGGGAGAGTAACTTGACAGTGAAGAAATGTGACACAAAGCGACATCTTGGCCAGGTGATTAGCGTTCACATCAACAGTGGTAAGTTACTACTGATGTAAAACCTAAGTCATAATTTTAGCAATAGAATGTCGACAGTACAGTGCCCTAGATATGCGAAGAAAGTAGCACTTCACCTCTGTGATTTTCCTCCCAAAGTATGTAAATCCAGTCTAATGATGAAAACAAATCCCAACATGGCATTTTACAAAGTACTTGACCAATACTCCTCAAAACTGTCAAGATCATCAAAAATCAAGTCTGAGAAACTGCCACAGTCAAGAGCTTAAGGAGATGTGACAACTATTTAGTATAACACTAATGTAAATGTAATGTGGTATCCTAGATGGGACTCTGAAACATAAACGACATTAGGTATAAGCTAAGGAGATATGGTTCATTAATTATAACAAATGTGCCACACCAACGTAAGATGTTAATAACAGGGCAAACTGGGTGTGGGATATACAGAAACTCTGTAGTATCTTCCCAATTATGCTGCAAATCTAAAACTGTTCTAAACTAATAAGTTTATTTTTAAAATAATGTGGAAAAATAAAGTAGAAAGTATTGGTAACTGAAAGAGGGATGAAATCAATGAGTGACTACACAGTTTGGCAAGTGGGCTTTCAATATTAACAATTCAGTCTGAACTGTGAGCACTACATAAGGCACTTATTTATTTAAGTTTTGTGCATATCATGTGAGTTTATCCCCAGACTTCTGTTTTGTTACTATACTTTTTTTCTTTTACTAAATGATCATAGTAAGGAAAGCTATTGGTATTTAAACAGCCACTTTTTTGATGGCTCATAATGCTCTTATGTATTTTCTCAGCTTTCCAGGTATTCCTAAGTAATGACTGCCTTCTCCAGTATTTACGACACTTTGTTTTCTGCTTATCTGTATTATCAACCACTTCTAGAAAGATGTTAAACAATAGCATTAACCGGCTTCATTGTCTGGCTCCTGTCTTTAACGGGAATGTTTGTGGCTTTTCCCCACCATTAAGCATGATGCTGGGTGTGGTTTAAAAATACTCATCTATTCCATCTGTTCCTCTTACCAAGGATTTTTTCAAACACCAGAAATGAATTCAAATGTTTAGATGCAGAAAACAGATAATTTGTTTTCTTTGGTTTATTAATATGATGAATTAAAATATTTCCTAACAATGAACGATCCCACTTTCTGACAAACCACACTTAGTCGAGGTATGTTCTTCTAATACAGTTATACTTTTATTTTCAAAACATAACTTAGGTTTTACATCAATATGTAGTGATACTAGTGTGCTTTTTATTATAAGTACTGGTGTTACATTAAATTTATAGAACAAATGAAAGCTTTCATTTTTTTAAATTTGTGGGTCAACTTAGATTTCCTAATTATTATTTTTTATGGGTTTAAAGCAATTTAGTGCAGCCAAGCCAGGCCCTTTGATACAGCTCTTTGCCAGTTTTATTTCCATTTTTATGGATCTGTTTGCATTTTTCCACGGTTCTCTATTTGCATTTTCTTAAGTAATTCATGTTGTCTACCAATCTTTAATTTTTAGCCTTGGAAAAGCTCTGAAAAATTAAGTTTGGGTCCTAGTTTATCCCAACTAGTAAGAATTAAGAAAAAATATAAGGATTTTTTGAAAAAGATGGAGCAAAACTGTCAATTATCCCTACAAAATTTGCTAGACTAGAATTTGAAGAAGTTGCTAGATAACAAAGGTCAATAAGTAAATCAATTGCATTTCTACATAGCAAACAAATTGCAATTTTAGAAGGCAACCATTTATAACAGCATCAAAAACAAAGCTACTAGAAATAAACCAAATATATGTAAAGAGAGAAGTAATTGAGAAAGATGTGAAAGATCTAAATTAATGGAGATACCTATCATTCCATGAATGAAGGACTCAACATTGTAAAGATGTCAACTCCCCAAGCTGATCTACAGATATAATATGCATGGAAATTCCACCAGCACTTTAATTTCTAAGTAAAAATTCCTGAAGAAATTCTTAAACGTGTATACTAGGATACACACTGCTGGTTCAAAACAGCACTGTTTATAATGCTAAAGCTGGAAACAGCCCACATATCTATTAATCATTGATTAGGTAAATGTATTGTGGCATGTTATTACAATGGAATAACATAACAGTGAAAAATAAAACATAGCTACATGTGAAAAAGTAAAAATTCAAATATAGGCAAAACAAAATGCTTAGAGATACATACATGAGTAGTAACACTAAAGAAAAATGCAATGATCATAAAGTCAGGACAAGTAGTTTACCTCTTAGGGAGAGAGGGAGATGTGTTCTGGTAGGGGCACACAGGAGGCTTTAAAAAGGAGCTACTTAACCTTGGTGGAATTAAACAGGCATTTCCTTCATTATTCTCTGAGCCATACATATACATTATACATTTGTCTATATATCTTTCACTATTTTTTCAGATTACTTTTAAAAGTTAAAATATTAACAGCCCAGTCTTTACTTTCAAATGGCAATCAATGCTTACTTATTCACAACATCCTGAAGAGAACATATCTATATTCTCACAATTAACAAGAAGTCTGAGGAAGACAACATACCTTGTATAGTCCAATGCCAGGATCAATAAGAAAATCATGAGTTGATGTAGATGACTGACTGGAAGGTCCCACCCTTGGGATTTTCTTTACTTTAGGTGGACTATTAGAACAGGGTTTGGCCTGTACATCAGTCTGTTTAGATGTGCTAGGAAGGTCAGGGTCTGGGCGAACTAGCAGCTGAATTATATCATTCAGTCCAACATCATAGTCAAATAAAGTATATCCATTTTCCAACTAGAAAAAAAAAGGACAGAAAAAGATTAAAATGCTTCTCTCAAAACTCAATCTTTCTACATCCTTAGTTGCCCAAATGTCCTAGCCAAATTATTAAAATAAAATTCATAGTACTGCAATTTAGTAATCTTGAAGCCATTCCTATGTCCTCTAATGTCATCATCTTCTCAGGACCTCAATAAATTCTTAGGAATCATTCTACATCAACAATAGGGAAAACTGATAGCCACTGAAACCAAAAATGTATCATTGCTGCTGTGACCTCATCACCTAGGCAGAAAAACTCAACTTCGAGAGGGTTTGTGTATTTTAATGAACCCACTAAAAGAAAAAAAATGAATTTTAAAAGTGAATTGTTTTATGACCTTGTGTTCATAAAGAGGTTTAACCATTTTATCTTTCTGAAGCAGTAATTTTTTAAAAAATCAAGCAGAAAAAAAATTCAAGCAGGAATAATTACAATTCTTGCTCATGCTATTCTAACTTGCTCAAAGTTCTCTGTAGGGGTGATCAAGTCGTTTTATGAAAAGTATTCCAGGATGACTAGTGAATAAGTTTATCTTGCAATTTAAGCATATTTTGGCAAGGTCTCCATAAAGGACTGAATTGTGTCTAAGATCCCCACCTCCCACCCAAATACCTTGAAGTCCTAATCCCAAGTAACTGAGCATGTGACCTTATTTACTGGGAAACAGAATCTTTACAGAGGTAATCAAGTTAGAATTAGATAAGAGTGGGCCCTAATCCATTGTGATTGGTGTCCTTATAAAAAGTTGAAATTTGGACAGACACATGGGAGAAAACAGCCACACGAATGGAGTGATACATTTACAAGCCAAGAACACCAAGGATTGCTAGCAAACATCAAGAAGCTAAAGGAAGCAAGGAAGGATTCTCAGAGCCAGGGATATCATGGCCTTGCTGACACACTGATTTCCGGCTTACAGCTTCCAGAACTGCTAGACAATAAATTTGTTGTCTGAACTCACCCAGAGTTTGGTACTTTGTTACAGAAGTCCTAGGAAACTAAGTCTCTGTTTTGTTTCTTTTTAAAATTCAGTGGGCCATTTCTCTAAACTCCTTTAAGTTCATAATTACCATTTCCCCAGAAACCTCACCAAGTTAATCACTAGTCATTTCCCCCCTCTTTGTATGTAATACCTGTTACCATTCACAGCTCTAACACAATAAGGCCATATGTGAGAAGTCAACCAAAGAGAAAAGAATGAAAATCTGTCCTTGAATAACAAACTTAATATACTAGATAAGTAACTTTAATTCAAGTGGTCCAAGAACACACTTAGCACAATCCTGCACACTACAGGTGCTCACAACTGTTAAATAGAACAAGGGATTGAGAAATTCAAATTTCCCGGGGGGGGGGGAATTAAATGAGATATTATTTCACAGATTAGTTAACATGCTTATTTCAAATAAATCTAAGGAGTCTCCCAAGTCAGTAAGCAGATAAGCCCTTATAGGGCTAGGATGTTACCATGGCTTATCTGATTAAAAAAATAAGAACTCCTAATCCTGAACTCCTGGGAAAACCTCAAGGAGCAAAAGAACTACACATTCACACCTTCATTTTGACTTTCTCCAATAGCGCCCCCTTCCCCCCACACCCAAGTAAGAATACACTAATTCTCTAACAATTGAAAAAGCATAACTTTGATTAAACATACAGCTGTTGCACATTATGACAACTACAAAAAATGTAATGTTCAAAGTAGGAAAAAACAATACAGAACATGCAAATTAACTGGCAGGGCACTACCCAAAATGAAGACAGCTGTTAAGGTAGTGAAATAACTGGAAATCCAAAGTATTTCTATAAATTATTTTCCCTTGAAATTTTGGGTGCAAGAGAGAGGGACCTTCGGGGCATTCTTATACGTAACCCTCTGACTAGTTTCTACACAGTGATCAGAGTCAATATGAACTGCTTCAAGCAAGACTTGGTTTGAAAGGAAAAGTAGTATCTGAAGTCAGTGAAACACTAACTAAGCATATCAAGGTATGAAGCCCTGTAATAGAGTTTAGGCCCACAATAACAAGTAACCACTTTTCCTCAATTACTCATGCTTGCAAGGATAGCCACTTTTACTCAGATTACACAGTCCTTCCTAATTCATAGGTACCATCCCAGTTTTCCTGAAACAGTGATCATTATCCATTGCATAGCAAGTTCCACAGAGTTAGGCTATTGTGAAGAGTTGTGAAGACTGCTGGAATGATTTATTTTAAAAGTACTGAAAATTCCCTGGTGGTTGAGTGGTTAGGATGCTGCACTTTTACTGCTGAGGGTCCAGGTTCAATCCTTGTCGGGGGAACTAAGATCCTGCAAGCCCCGTGGCCAAAATAAGTATTCTCCTAAGTTTAACCAAAGTATAGATTGAAAATTACCTGCACTTAAATTATGCTGAGTAGCGAAGAAAAGGATTGGGTGATTTGGAAATTACAAACACCTATGAGTTTCAGGTGTTTAACTATAGTCCATCAATGTCTCATAGCAGCAAATGTTTGAGAACTGCCATCCTAGAAGATGAGGCTGCAGAATTTATATTAGAGACAGGAATGGCCCTAGAATTTTTCCCCCTGAATTGAGTTGAAGGAAGAAATTCCAGGTAACAGTAAGAATTGCAACAGTGATGCAAGGGAAAACTAGGAAGCAAACACCAAATGCCAGTGGCTGAGAAGTCATTCCCAAGGGGTTACTGATAAGGGATGCAGGTGGAGGGCACTACTAACTTTCATCTATCTTTCGAGGCATATACACTATAACACACACACTTTGTGTTCCTTTAAGTGGTCACTTTGTACTCTGTGTGAAAACTGAGTCCAGGGGCAAAAGGAAACTACTCAGTTTTTCTTCAGTTCTGGTTCATGCCCCACATCTACAATCTACTCTAAGAGTCCCTGCAGTGGTACAAGGGAAGGAAAGGGAAGAGGGAAGAGAATCCTTTTGAAGCAGGAAATGCTCTGGTTTCTCAAAAAGATTTAGAGATCTACCAATATAACTCTTCCTTAAAAAAACCCCAACCCCCAGGGTACAAACTCAACTTCCCAGAGAAGGATATCCAAATGAGGTTACCCTATTTTAACCGGAACTTACAGCCCTGAATTGCTGCGTTCTCTCCATTTTGACTCTCAAAAGTAGAGAGAACCACATAATTACAGTGCTTCTTAAGCCTCATTTGCATACAGACCACCTGGGGACCTTGTTAAAATACAGATTCTACTTCAGTAGGTCTGGCATGAGATTCCCAGGTGAAGCCAATGCTGCTGGTCCTGCTGAACCTGGCACCACACTTTGAATAGTAAGAAACTAGCATGAGGCTGACTACCCTTCAACATTCGTTTTCAAACTCTGGTGCTCATCAGAGTCTCCCGTGGGGTCTTGTTAATTTCAAATTCAACCACTTGCAATTCTGGGGTGAGCTGAGCATCTATAATAAATATCCATAGGTGATTCTGATGTTTACCAACGATTAAAAGCAGCAGACCTAACATACAAAGGTGGGGGGGAGACCACTTACATCATGGACACCGTAAATGTGTTTGTATTTATGACATTTCTCACTATGTGGCAGTAAGGCATCTTGAGGAAGGGGTGGCCTTTTTCTAATAAGCACAAAGGCATTTTACAGGATTAGGGTAGCCCCGTGACACCAATCCAATAGTAGGAGGCACTATCCTGTCCAAGGACTAGACTCCAAAGACGAAAGGAGAATAGAGATATTAATCACTGCCATGGCTACTTTCAGCTCATAAGGAAGTAAACACAGCTGGAGCAATGTCTTCCTTCTGTCTCCAACTAAGTACAGTACCCTAAGTACACCATTCCTAATTCCTGTTGGTTTATCCCTATAGTGAAATCAAAGTACGGAGTTCTCAACTGTCCTGGGCTGGAGAGTGTTATCCTCAATAGTTTTTCCCTGAACCTGGAATAGCCTCCTGGTTTCCTGAAAATGTATTCTGTTGCCTTGAATTTATCCCAATCCCTACCTTTTCCTAAAGACAGCCAGGTGCACATTTTCTTTGTATCATATTTGATAATTAGACTGTAAGGGGTGTTGCCTAGGAATACATTTTCAGGCTTCATTTCTATCTCTGGTGAAGTCACCAAAGTATCCCAGGAATTCATGTACTATTGTGCCTAGCTAGAAAATAAAATTCAATAGACCTGATTATATGCTTTTCACTTTTGACCAAAAGATAAAAAGGTATCAGCCACAGCAATACATAGCGTTTAATACACATACATTTATTTCTAAAGCAAAGTTTACAACTTAATTGAACAGCTGTTTTTACAAGTCAAACACTATAAGATCACTATAAAACTGACTACTAACACATATCAAAGATGCTATCGCTTAAATTAAAACCCCTAGCTCTTTGTTTCTCAGAGTGTAATCTTGTTACTCTGAAATTTCTGGGCAGTTTTCAAAAAGTAAGCCTGTGAAGAGAAGAAAAATATTCCTTTCAAACCCTCTGGCTGTAGGATAACAGCTACTTCTACCAAATCAAAGAGAGCTACACTTATTTCAAACCACAGGATTGGAGCCAAACTATGATCTATCAACAGGAGGATGCCAACTTCTTTAGTGGATTAACTTTTTTTGTTTTGTTTTGTTTTTTTAAAAAGAAAAAGACAGTAAGAATAGGATGGGTTTGGGTTTCTAGGTACAGACCATGTGAACAGGAAAAATCTTCAACGGGCCAGACCAAGGCCATACCGTTCAACCACCAGCGACGCCTACAGATACCCCCACCGCCAAAACACACTTTCAGCCTTCAAGTATGTACCGCTGGCTATGCTTCAATTGCTGTGTTAAAAGCTTGAGTGAGGAGTCCATTAGAAGGTGACAAGTGAGAGCAAAACAAGTCTTTTATACTGCTTTTCACTCTGCGAACAACCCCCCTGGCCAACACTGGGCAGTTTAAACCTGGTCCAGGGTTACATCAACTGCGTCTTCAGCCCAGGTCTCTAATCTGCCCCACGACAGATTCGATTTTACGAAGGGGGGTGGGGGGGGGGCGCAGAAGTTCTGGAAACCCTTCGAATCTTCAGTGTATACAAATCCCTTCCACAGTGAAAAGGCAGACTTGGGGTCTTGTGCCCCAGACGTAGCAATACGTAAGTTTCCCCTATTTGGGAGCCTGGAGCGCGGTCGAAGTACGGAAGCGACACGAGCCGTTAGCCGGGTCAGCGCGGCCGGGAGCCGGAGCCTCCGGCCCTCCCCACCCGCACTTCGGCATGGCCGCCAGAGCCCGCGGCCCTCCCGCACTCCAGGGACCCCCGAACCCCACCGAGCGCGGGAAGCGAGGGAACCCAGGCGCTCCGGCGAGCCGTGCCTGCGGCTGCTGACCCGCCTGGTAAGGGCAGTGAGGTCTCGGCGCTGCGGGCGCCGCCGCCTCCGACCCCGCCGAGAGCACCTGCACCGGGGCCGGCCGGGACCCCGCTGCGCCCCACAGGCGGGCCCAGGGCCGCACTCTGAGCCTCGCGGGCTGCCCACCCGAAGTGGAGCCAGGTGCGCTCTGAGCGCGCGGTGCACCAAGCCCTCCAGCCCGCCCAGCCCACGCCTCCCGGTGGCGCCCCGCTGCCCTTGCTCGCGCTTCCAGAGGAGTGCGGTGGGCGCGCCTCACCTGCTTGCCCCGGTAGAAGAGGCGCTGGCACTCGGGCCGCACGTCGAACAGCGCCCACACCCGCTCGCGCAGCTCTTCAATTGTGGCTTTCCGAGACACGTCCTCAATGGTGCGCGTCTGGGAGCCGTCGATGGTGCGAACCTGGATCCACATCTCGGCGCCGGGAGAAGGGGCCGGCTCCGCTTTGTCTCCCCCAGCGCTCGGGGCGCCGCGCCCCGCCCGGCCCGCGCCGCTTCCCCGGCGGCTCTGGCTCTCCCGCGGCTAGCGGGCGAACGCGCGCACCAGCGAGGAAGACCGACCAGACGCCGGGCCCGACAAGCAGCGGTGAATCCCAGACCGTGCGCCCACCCGACAGAACTGAGGAGCGAAGGAAACCGGAACCAGTCGGAAGCGCGGCTACGATCGCAGTCCCCGCCTCACAAATAGGAAGCAGCCTTGTCTGCGCCGCGCCGAGTGTTTACTTATAGAGCTCTAGCTCCCACATGGAGGTCACGGCGCCAACCCGGATCTCGCGAGATCTACGCCGGGGCTCCACCTTAAAGAGGAAGCGACTAGGGAAGTGGCTATAGACCAGAGGGAACTAAAATGGGCGGGTGTGCGGAGGGCGGGGCGGAGGGGCGGGGCCGCCGAGAGCCGTTACTCGCGCCGGCACCTGGGCACTGGACACGCCCTCTAGTCTTCGGGTGTCTGGCGGTTACAGGGCCGCCCACATGGGTTCCCGCTTTGGTCCTCGCTTTGGTCCTGGTTTCGCGACCCAAGGCGCGAACGACTCCTCAGGCTTAGCCGGTTAGGTGCTGTGGTCTCAAAAACACACCAAAGAAACTCTGACGTGCACTTGTATGACCATGAAAAGCGGTGTGCGTGTTCGCGGGCGCGGCCTAGGTTTGTGAGAAAGCACGTAAGGAAATGCACCCACCAGACACCGCCAGCCACGCGGCCTGGCGAGGCCGGCCACCAAGGAAAGGCCCCGGGGACCCTTTTGCTTCGCGAGCTCGTTTCCCGCAGGGGCCGAATGCCGCCTTCGCGCGGAAACCCGCCTGCTGGGGTTTCCCGCCGCTGGGCCGAGGTGGCGGCCCTAGGCCTGCAGGCTGCGGGGCCGGCTGGGATCGCCCTCTTCGGGCCCGCTGCGCTCACAACCGGACCGCGGGCCAAGGAGGTGTTGGTGCCGCCGCCCCGAGGGCCTCTCGCGGTTTGCGTTTGTGGACCTTACGGGTTAGTGAGCATTTTGGCCTGAGGGGTTGGCGGGGTCACGGAAAGCGCTTTTAAAGGATGCGAAATTACACACCTCCGAAGAAAGAATTCCAGGGATCCCACTAGGAGTAAATTCTCAGGAATAGGCCCAAAGCAGTATTACCTAACACACCGAACAGTGGGCTTATTTCAGATAAGAAGGACGAGAGCATGTGAAGGTAGAAAGAGTTGTGTATATAAGATGAATATTTGCCAGAGTCCATAACTTGAGTATTCAGACTAGTGCAGGTGGTTAGCGTAAAGGTAGAGCAGCATTTTTGTAATAACCACTTAAAATAATTGCAAGTACAGAGAAGTCCAGTAGTATGATTTTAATAAAAGATGGCCCGACACGGGAGGGACAGAAAAAAAAATGGAATGCACATACACATTTCTGTCCCTGCTCTTCTTGAAAATTTTACATTCACTGTATACTTTAAATATAATTCATCTTGTCTGCTCCTGATTTAAGTAAAGCAAATAATGAGTATATTCATTGCATGTGTAAATATAAGCATGCTTATAACCTGCCCAATAAGGGACAGCAATTTGCTATCATAGGGTATGTAATGCCATTGTGGAGGCATATTAAGACTTTTTTTTAAGAATTCTCTGCTCACAAAGAATTTACAATCCAATTCAGATAAGATTTAGAAAAAAGTGAAATATTAAAGAGTAACTTAGTACTAAATTGTCTACTGTTGGTTAAAACAACAGTTTGAGATGAGAGAAGGGGAACTAGAATGATCTGTGAGCTTAAAGATAAGGGTACAGGACTTCCTAGGTGGCGCAGTGGTAAAGAATCTGCCTGCCAATGCAGGGGACACGGGTTCGAGCTCTGCCCTGGGAAGATTCCACATGCCGCAGAGCAACTAAGCCCGTGTGCCTAAAAAAAAAAAAAAAAAGATAAGGGTACAACTTGACCTGAGTTAAATGGTGTATTGTAATGAAGGCAGCATTTTAACATTCAATTCACAGATTGAGATAGACCTGAATGGTAAACACAGTTCTGCTATTTACTTAAAATGTGATCTTGGACAAATTATTTACTTCAATTTCCTCAACATCAAATGGTGCTTATACCATCTAATGAGTGTAGAGTGTTTAGCATAGTGCCTATCCCTTGCTGGTACACAATAAATTATTTTTGTGCTATTATTATGGAGAGGATTTAGTTAAGTACAGAATGCCCAAAGAGGAGAGAGTGCTTAAGCAAAGACAGAAGGTATGCATTTTTACAGGTCAGAAGAGATTGCATATAAGAGAAAGATTGACTAAATGGGGAAGAGTAGAGTGTGAAGATTAGCATTCAAAGCAGTAGAGTTTGTGGGCCCCAGGGAGAAACTAAGATTTTTAAAGGAGTCCACTGATGTGATTAAATATGCCTTTGGAAAGACAGCAGTAGGAATGTGGAAGGATGCCTTGGGGAAAAACTAAGGGACAGGGAGAGGAGGGGGAGATGCTGTCAGAAAGCTTATCGAAAGAGGCAGTTGTGTCAGTTTTGGTGAAATTTGTGGCAGTGGGTGGGAGAAGAAAGGGTAGATTCTAGAGTATTCTAGAAAACCAAGCCTATCAGACTTGTAGAATGCGTGGATAGGAGGAATGATGAAAATGGAATGCTAGGAATAATTCCCAAGTTTCTAGTTTGGGAGCCTGAAAGGATGGTTTTTGTAGATGATGATGCTCTTAACTAGATAAGGAAGCAAATTGGGAAAATGCAGTGAGTTCCCTTTGCACTGTGTAACCCTTGAAACACACCCAAAATATACCTAGATGGAGATATTTAGGTGACAGTTGGAAACACAAGTCCAAAGTTTTGAAGGGAAATAGAAAAGTTCTCAAAGAAGAACTAGTCAAGACCTCCTGTACTCATTCCCATGAGACAATTTGTCCTTCTTAATGTGGTGGGGTGGGGGGTGGAGGGAAACTACTGTCAAAATTGGGTATCTACTGGGACTGTATAGGATTTGTGTTAATCTAGTCAGTATATATCCCAAATGATTAACAGGACAGGGCTTAGAGATGTGAGACCCAGAAAAGATATATTTGTCCTGTGCAGACCAAGTTAATTACATCTGGAAACATGAGCTTTTGTGTATAGTAAATTACTTAGGCTATAAATAACTGCAAATAGTGATTTTATATGTAACAAAAATACGTCCTTCTGTATTTCTCCACACAGTACATCTTGTAACTAAGGTTTTCTCTCTTTCCCTGCAATGCTGTTGTTGTCTGCTTAGGAAGCTGCCCTGTTTTAAAAACAAGGTAGAAGTTCTGTGACAAAAACCATAATATCAGACAGTTCTGACATACCATGCCTTATTACCAGATGTGTAGCTGAAACAACTTGGATGTGAACAAGGAAAGAAAAGAGGAATTATTTACATGGATGAGAAGCAAATACTAAAGTTTATGCCATCAGTCATGATTTAATATTCGTTCAAGTCAAAAGAGGCAAAACAGATAAAAGATTGATTGTAGAACTAATTATTCTAGAATCTTATCACCCCTCAGAATATCTCATTTTCTCAACTAATGCCTCAAAATCAACACACACACACACATGCACTCACGCACACACATATACATGTAAAGTGAATTTCAGTCTGGTCTCTAAAGTTCTGATTACCACCTTTTCATCTGCACATCTTTGATGATTACCTTCCTCTTGCTCCTCCAGGACCACTCTCTACCTGCCGGCTGTCCTGGAGTCCAAGGGCAGAGAGTACATGGGATTAGTTTGTCCATGATGCCAACTGAGTTTGTCCGGTGGGGAGGAAGCACAGACAGGAAACTGCAGGATGGGACGAGAGTGAGGTCAGTATATTTATTCCACTGGCTTTCTTCCTGAAAGGTCACCTAGCCTTCCTGGGAAGTCACTACCCCTCCAAAAGTGATCTGCTCTGCTTGACTCACTTTTCTGTGTTCTGGTAACCGCTTCCTCTTTTGTTGCTTTGGGTCTAGGGATTGTAACATTTTTACAGTCCTGGATTTATACATAATCCTTCTGTTTCCTATACCTTTGCCCACAGCCTTTTTTTGCCCCTTTTTTCTTTTAACTGAGGTATAGTTGATGTACAGTATTATATGTTTCAGATATACAACATAGTGATTTACAATTTTTAAAGGTTCTATTCCATTTATAGTTATTATAAAGTGTTGGCTATATTTCCTGTGCTGTACAATATAACCTTGTAGCTTATTTATTTTATACATAGTAGTTTGTACCTCTTAATTCCGTATCCCTATTTTGCTCCTCCTCCCTACCCTGTCCCCAGTGGTAACCATTAATTCCTTCTCTATATCTGTGACTCTGTTACTTTTTGTTATATTCACTAGTTTGTTTTATTTTTTAGATTCTATGTATAAGTGGTATTGCACAGTATTTGTCTTTCTCTGTCTGACTTATTTCACTTAGCATAATACCCTCCAAGTTCATCCATGTTGTTGCAAATGGCAAAATTTCATTCCTTTTTATGGCTGAGTAATATTCCACTCTTTGTGTATATGTATGTATGTATGCATGTGTGTGTGTATATATATGTATATCTCACATCTTTATCCATTTATCTGTTGATGTACACTTAAGTTGCTTCCATATCTTGGCAATTGTAAATAATGCTGCTATGAACATTGTTGGAGTACATGTATCTTTTTGAATTAGTGGGATTTTTTTTATACCCAGGAGTGGAATTGCTGGGTCATTTGGTAGTTTCATTTTTAGTTTTTTGAGAAACTTCCATACTGTTTCCCACAGACCCACACTCTTTTCATTGGTCCCTTGTGAGGGGAAAAAAAACATTAAAAGTACCTTAACTGGAAGTTTTCTATTATAATTTCTAATGCTATTTCTAAAAGAACTACACATTACAAGAAATGAACTAGAATGTCCACTGACTAAAAAGCACTTCATATTGTGATTCATTACTTAAACTAGCCATATTTTAAAGGTTATTCTCTTTCTTTTTAATAGAATCACAGATTTTTTACTGTGGAAATCTACTTCATAGATCATTCCAGTCTAAACTCTTTAACAAATGAGAAACTGATTTCGACAAGGACATGTAACCAATGAGTGACAGTGTTAGAGCCTAAATTTCCTGTGTCCTTCCTCTTTAGCCAGTGTTCTTTACCCTTCAGCTGTCGCTCTTTTGTTTCTCTGGACGCCTCCCCATTCATGTTATCTAGAAAATAATCCTCGTCTTTCCTGCAGTGAGTGCTCTGGTTCTTTGGAATACCTGATGATTCAAATAGGGGGACCTGGGATTCTCATTAAACACTTGTAATTTATTCCTATTTTTAGTCACATGCCTTTTCCTGCCTTCTGAGATTGGTCCTTCTTATTGTTCAATCTTTCTAAGAGTTTTTGAATCAGTTCTGCTCAGATTTCTCCACTGAAGGCTTTTAGGGTTCAACTTCCTGATGATGGGGTCAACTTAGTGTTTAACTTCCATTTACAACTAGCTTTGCAAAACAAATTTTAGAGGTTTAAAATAACAACAGTCACTTTACTATCTCCCAGTTTCTGTGGGACAAGAATTCTGAAATGGCTTAGAAAGCCAGAGTTCTCACTCAGAATCTGTCATGCTGTTGCAGTCAGATGCAGTTAGAAGGAAGAGTGGGGACTAGAAGAGTAGGGAACTAGCTAGGATCTTTCCCTAAGAAATCTCAGGACATCTCCATATGGTCTCTCCATTTGGGCTGGATTGGACTTTCTCACAGCGTGGCTGCCTCAAAGCAGTCAGGCTGCTTACGTGGTAGTTGAAGATTTTAACGGTGAGAATTCCAGTGAGCAAAGTGTAAGCTGTATCATTTGTTATGGCCTAGTTTGAAAGTCACATAGTGTCACTTCTACCATATTCTTTTGAGCAAAACATTCACAAAAGCCCACTCAGTTTCAGGGGGAGGAGATAGAGACCCCACCTCTAGATGAGAGGGGTGTCAAAGCTACATTGTAAGAGCATATGGGATGGAAGATGTTGCAGCCACTTGGGGGCAACAGAATCTGCAACACAACTCCTCCATCTAATTTTTTCCTTTTTTTGTCTTTTTTGTGCAAACAAGAGTTTTTTAAGTTATGAAATGCAAAAAAGATATAGAGAATAATATAGTAGACACTTTTGTATTGTATTCACCACCTTGCTTTGGCGTTAAAACCTCTCTCTGTTTACATTCCTCTTTCTCTCCCTTTTCCAAAGAGATAAACATTGTCTTATTTATTATTGTCATGCCTGTTTTTTACTTTTAACACATGTATCTTTAAACAATAGTAAATTTGGTATCTTTTTAAGCTTTATATAACATGATTCTGTACAACACAAACTTTTAAACTCAATATTAGTTTTCTGACACGTTGATATATAGCTCTAGTACAAAGTTTCTTAAAGGCTCAGATGGTAAATATGTTAGATTTTGTGGGCAGACAATCTTTGTTGCAACTACTTATTCTGCCGTTGTAGTACAAAAGCAGCTCTAGTCAATATGTAAATATGGTGTACCTGTGTTCTGATAAAACTTTATTTATAAAAATAGATGGCGGAGTACAGAATTTGGCCTGTGGGCCATGGTTTGCTGACCCCAGCTCTGTTATAAAATTTATAACACTTTAGACATCTTGTGTTCCCTGAAAGTTCTTCTGGATTATAACCCAATCTCAACCCCATCTTTATCATGCTTATCTGCATTAAGAAGAAATTTTGAGAAATACTGATTTAGGAATAAAATTAACAGATTTACTAGTTTTTGATTTATGAAAAGCCTCACTGGACTCCACTTTTCATCTTTTATTCTTGAGGGTAAAAGTCAGTAAATGCCTTTAGACCCCTCTAGCCACCCTCTTTGAACTCTGATTAGCTCTTTCCTACTATCTATGCCTTCTCTACCTAGAAAATTTTAATTCATATGTTAAGATTTCCTGCAAATGCCACTTCCTTCAGGATGCCTTTCCTGATACTTCCCAGTTGAAAGAGAGACTTCCTCTGTATTCCCATACTTAGTTCATATGCCTAACACTTAACTCAGAGCTGTAATTATTTGTTTGCATGGGTGTCTTCCCCATTAAAATTTTGATTCCCTGGAGAACAGAGACTTATTCTGTGTATCTTTGTTTCCAACACAAAACTCAGTGCTTGGTACCCAGATATACTTAACAAGTGGTTGTTGAAGGATGGAAGGGAGGGAGGAACTAGTGTTCAGGTGTCTACTTGGAATAAGAAACAAGTTTGCATAAAATGCAGGCCTCTAAAGGCAAAGACACTTCTCTTCTACCCCACCTCACCTGAGTATTTTTTCATGCCCTCCCTCTTTGCAGGGAGGCAGATAAATCACATCTTCTTTTATACAGATAGTTATAATTTTTGCATAGAAAAAACTTTGCTGTACATTTTCTTATGATCTAAGCTCCTAGGTTCTAAGGTATTGAACACTCTCAAAACTATTACTATTTATGAAGAAGGACAAGAAAATTGAGGTAATAAAAAAATATAGGCTTTTTTTCCTAGACTATTTTAGAGGAAAAAGTAGTGTTTCAATCTCACTAATATATTTAGTTTGCTATAAGGATTATTGCCTGCAAAGGAGAAAGATTATTGACATTAAAATACTTTCTAAAGAAAGATATGGCCCCCCTCCTCATTTTCCAGTTAAAAACACATGTTGACATTATTTTACAGGTTTGCATGAGGAAGAAATACTGTATGACTGATCCATATCCATTAGTAACTCGTTTGTTCAATGAAGATTTAATGAAGTTGTGTAGCATGATGGAAAGAACATGGGCTCTAGAATTAGATAGACCTGATTTTGAATCTGGGTTCTGCACATTACCAGCATTTGGCATTGGGCAACTTATTTAATTTCTCTGAGCTTTGATTTCTGTATCTGAAAAGGGTATAATAATACCTCTCATAGTGCCACAAGAACCAAATGAGGTGAAGTTTCATTGCATAGGCACTCAATAATGATTTTTTCCTCTGTTTTTGTCACAATATCTGAGTGCATTGTCAATAGAATTTATTCTGGTTTTCAAATGATCTTGTTAGGCTTTTGAGATAATAAAGAATTCGGGATGGGAAGCATTGGTGTTATTTTAAAAAGCATTTTATGGCTTTGGATTTATGAGCTTGAGGGAGCTCTTTCCAATAGGGATTCTATCAGCTCAAGATGGAGGTAAGTTATGAAGTGCCAACTTCTGCTTGGCAAATTTACATATATCTAAATTAATTTGGTGTTTTATTAGTTCAACAAGCAAATCATGTTTGTGAGGCTGTTTAAACACCTTAGGGTCCTCTTATGAAATCTCAGAGGATTTTCAAAACTCAAAAAGATCTGTCTGCCTTCTCTCTGCTCACTCCCAGATCCCGAATTAAAAACCTAAACTATAACTTTGTAAAGCCAAAAAACATTACAACACAATTGCAAGAAATATTTACAACAACATTATAGTCCCATTTTCTCATTTTCTCCCTGGTACCTAAAATGCTATTTACACAATGTGAATAAACCAGATGTATCTAATGCACATCTTCCAAAACTGTACTATTAAAATTGCATTTTATAAGATTTTCATACAGTGAAGAAATTTTATCCCGTCTAGGTTGTTGAAAGAGAATTTTTCTAGAATATTTAACCTACATATTTTCTTTTACAAACCACCACAATTTTTATCATAAACAGTAATGTAATTTATAGACTACAAAGAATTTTAGCAAAAGACTATGTTAGACTGGGAGTTAGAAGGAACTGTTTGGGCAAATCATAGCTTTTCTTGGCTATCAATATCCTATCTGTAAATTGAGATGAGCAGGAAAGGTAGTATTGGTTTAAACTATTCTCTTTTAGATGGTGATGCAGTGGTTGAGAGAGTCAGCTTTGGAGTCAAATGTGTGAGGCAAATGTCAGTTTCCTCAACTGTAGTTGATTAGGTACCTAGTAGATTTGTGGTAAGAATAAATGAGATATCACATGTAAGTACTTAACCTACCATTCAGTGAATGTTGACTGCCACTATCAGCAGCAGCTGGTGGCAGGACTCAGAAGCAATTTAAATATGAGTTTCTCGTAATAATGATTAAGAATTCCTTTTCCATCAAGTACTTGAGATATACTTCTTCTATATGTTAGGTTTTGCTGCCTAATAAACTATCTCAAAATTTAGAGGCTTAAAACAGCAGCCATTTATTTAACTCATTATTCTATGTGTTAACAATTTGGGCTACGCCCAGCTGAGCAGTTCTTCAGCTCTCAGATGATGGCTGGCTGTATCTAGAATGGCCTCACCTGTCACTGCACCATATGGGTCTAGCCTGGGCTTGTTCACATGGTGGGTGTGCAGGGTTCTACAAGAGCCAGTGGAAGCCAAAAAGGCCCCTTGAGGCCTAGACTTGGAATTGGCACAGGGTCAATTCACCAGGTTTTATTGACCAAAGCAAGTCATAAAACCAGCCCAAACTCAAGGAGTGGGAAAATTGACTCCTCTTCTTAAAAGGAGGAGCTGCAAAGACTCATTGCAAAGGGATAGAGAGGAAAATAATTATGGCAATTTTTGTAATTAATCTAAAACACCATCTCATTACCCATTGGTAATCTTTTATGGCTTTAGTAACTTTGTTACCGTACTTCTCATAATCTTCCAATATTTCAGTCTACCACAGATTATTGTTGTAAGTGTGCTTCATATATATGCTGGTACAGGCTGATTTTTTTTCTCACATGACCAGTTGATGCAGGTGAACTTTGATCTATCTGAAAATTGTGATCCAGTATCATTTTATCTAATCCCTGCTAAGGCAAAATTATATATAATAATTTCTTGAGTGACCCCTTGGAATATATCATGATACAATCTGAAAGACATTAGAAAGTATTGTTTTTTTGGTTTTTACCCATAAAAATGAATATTGCTTTTATGAATATCACAATATTTAGTTTCTTAAAATTTATCACAAGTCTCAGTAGAATGGACTCAAGATAAAGAGCTGAATATATTGAGTGTTAGCAAGAATATAAAGCAACTGGACTTTCATACATTGCTGGTGAAAGTGTAAATTGATTCAACCAAATTTGAAACCTGGGCATAGAAATTAGTGCATACGTTCAACAAAATGTGTAAAAGAATGTTCATAGTAGCTTTAGTTATAATAGCTCCAAATTGTAAATTGCCTAAATGTCTATAAGTAGGAGAATGGATGAACAAATTGTAGTGTATTCATACAGTAGAATACTATACAGCAATAAGAAGAATGAACTACTAATATATGCCGCAATATGAATGAATCACAAAATTATTGATTAAATGAAGCCAGGCACAAAAAGCACATACTATATGTTTCCCTATATATGAAGTTCTAGAAGATACAAATTTAATCCATATTGTTAGAAGTCAAACCTTTGGGGAGTAAAGGAATTGGTGGTGTTGACTGGGAAGAGTACAAGCAAAACTTCTGGGTGATGGTAATATTCTATATTTTGGATCTGGGTAGGGGCCACAGCAGGGTTTAGATATGTAAAAATTTAGTGAACTATACACTTATGGTGTGTTCACTTTACCATATGTGTATTATAATATACATACACATAATTATATAGATGTCCTTCTTAGAAATAATGGACTTTAAAATTCTATCTATTGGTGTCATAAATGAAAACATAAATCTTATCCCTGGCCTCAGGTTGATCTGTATAGAGAAAATAAAAAGCTTTCTGCTCTTCCTCCTCCTCTTTCAGAGATTAATTAGGAGGAAAGCCCAGTATAAGAATTTGATCTGGTCAAAAGAAAAGCTAAATTTAAAAGCTTCTTAAAAAAACAAACAAGCAAAAAAAAAAAAAACCACACATACACAAACAAATAAAAGCTTCTTAAGTGTTTTACAGGTTCCTAACTTAAGAATATTTATGAGAGATTGGTTGTTCTCTTTTTTGGGAAAGGTGTGTTACATACACACACATGTGTGAATATGTATGCATGTTTGTGACCATGTGTGTACACATGCTCTGTGCACACATGTGGTGCACATATGTGTGCACATGAATGTGTACGTGTGTGCATGTGTGTTTTCTACTACCTTCCCATAGGAGGAGTGAGGAGGCATAACTGTCCTCTAAAATAGCAAAGGTTTCATGAAAATGTGTATGGTTTGAGTCCCAAGATTCTGCTGAAGATCCCAAGGACTATTATTCCCAATGCAGATTTGGGAAATGTTCAGCTTCAGGTGAATTGCTCTATATGCAGGTGGGATACAAGGCACAGAGCCTGGGACTAGTATGTCACTCCTGTGTTAGGGACTAGAATATTTCTAAAGTAGGGTTAGCACCACACTATGAAAGGAAAAGGAGGGTAAAAGTGAACTATGAAGAAGGGTAGTGGAAGCAAGTCTAGGAACTAAGGTGTTGGTCCAAGGGAACTATTATTTCTGTTCCTTTGGACCTATAGCAACTGGTTCTGTGTTTTTTTCCTATATTGTAATACATTCTATCTTTCCCACAATTTTTCCAAAAAGCATAGTATCCATTCTGCAGCGTTATGTTAGTGGTGTTGTGGGGACAGTGGGCAGGGAATGAAGAGACAAGGCAGTAAATAGAAGAGCAGCCTTACCACCTCACCTTTCCCTGGGGACAATTTAACTGGAACAACAGGGTATAGAGGGGGAGGATGGTGATCCTAGAATTCATAAGGCCACCAGTAGTGAAATGAACCAAACCTCACTGTGGAGGTGGCAGTTAGGAGTTATGTGACCACAGAGAAGCTGCTGTAGCATGGACAAATGCAGGAGGGGATGAGAGACCAACCCTCTGAGGTGAGGCAGGGGTGGGAAAGGTAGGGAAAAGCAAGCAGACCCTTGGCTCACAATGCGGTGCGGGATCTTTGATTAAGAGACTGGAATGACATGTGAATGAGAAGATATGAAAGAATGAGAGCTATTGGATTTTTTTTTATGTGTTGAAATTTACCATGCGTATAATTTTAAAAAGTCAAAATTAAGAGTCAAAATGCATTTGCATTTGGCTTCCCGATATCATGAAATTATGGGGACAAATTGAAGCAAAGTACAAATTTTTAAAAGTAGGGTTATACTCAAAATATGTTCCTCAAGGATTTCAATTATTCTGAATTATTCATAGATCTGTAGGGGAAAAATAATGGATTAGAAGTGAATGTGGTTGAAATTGGTGCATATCCTCAGCAACTTTATCCAAAGTCAACATATATGCTAAATGAATTATAATTGTCAAAAAGGTCAAAAGAAACTCAAGGAGAGTGAATGTAATTGAGACAGGGTCATGGCCTTGTCAGATTTTGTATTCAGTAACTTTAGCAATACAACTCTTAAAATATTGCTGGAGGGTTTTTGTATGTCCCATAGTTTTGGAATCTATGTAGAAATAGAATAGATGCCCCTGAATGTCTCCTTTGAAACAGGAAGTCCAGTCAGGACAATAAGAGAGGTAGTAGTGGTGAACAGAGGAAATATGATTTCCTTGTATCTTTTCTGGGCTGAGTCCCAATCCATATATGGTGATTATGTTGGTAACTGTGAATGTGGCCCAGTTTTGGAGCAATCAGTTCAATCACGATGTAGTTATTAAAGCATCCAGCCCCACATGGTCATTCCATTTGCTTTTGTGTATAGAACCAGTTTATTATTTTTCTGTTAAATTCTTTGCAAGATTCCTGGGTTTTTTTTTTTTTTTTTGCCTCGGATGTTGTATTAGTTTGCTATGGTTGCCATAACAAAATACCACAAACTTGGGTGGCTTAAACAAATTTATTTTCTCACAGTTAGGAGGATGGAAGTCCAAGAACAAGGTGTCCACATGTTTGGTTTCTCCTAAGCCTCTATCCTTGGCTTTCAGATAGCTACCTTCTCACTGTGTGTTCATATGGTCTTTTTTCTGTGTCAGTGCATCCCTGTTCTTTCCTTTTCTTCTTATAAGGATTGATGTTGGTTTAGAATCTTACCCTTATGACTGATTTAACCTTAGTTACCTCTTTAAAGGCTTTATCTCCAAATACAGTCACATTGGGAATTAGGACTTCAATGGATAAATTCTGGGGAAGGGGGACACAATTCAGTCTATGGAATAATACTAAACCCATGAACTTAAAATTGTCTTATTATCCACTTTCCTTTTAAGATTACATCTTGCTACTGATTACAAACAGCAAAATACCTTAAGTGAAGGATGAATTGCTGTTAAAAAAAAAACCCTGAAATAATTTCAGAATTTAAAATTTACTTCAGCCAGGTAGAACCTCAGATTGCTAAGAGCTGACTGAATTATAACCACATGTTGAATATTAATCTTAGAAAACGCAATTATCTAAAATGTTAGTAACTTTTGGGAAATAGAGCCGAGTTCCGGTCGGCTTTTTGTCTGGAGGTACGGCCTGGTCGCTGTCTGGTCGGGGGTGAAGGTGGCTTGTGCCGCCACGTGATCTCCGGCCGACAAGAACAGGTTCATTTGTATCTATCCTGCTTATTTAAATAACAAGAAGACCATTGGGGAGGGGCGGTGAATCCCCATAAGTAAGGCTGTTGAAAATCCTACAGCTACAGAGATTCAAGATGTGTGCTCAGCAGTTGGACTTAATGTATTTCTTGAGAAAAATAAAATGTACTCTAGAGAATGGAATCATGATCTTCAGTACAGGGGCAGAGTCCGAGTCCAGCTCAAACAGGAAGATGACAGCCTCTGTCTTGTACAGTTTCCATCACGTAAGTAAGTAATGTTGTATGCTGCAGAAATAATTCCTAAACTGAAAACAAGGACACAAAAAACAGGCGGTGGTGACCAAAGTCTTCAGCAAGGAGAGGGAAGTAAAAAAGGGAAAGGAAAGAAGAAGTGACTTGGTATGAGAATCAAGGATGTGGTACTACTGAAAGAAACATGAATGGAGGCTTCTCATTTGTATCTGAGAGAAACAAACTTTTTGTTTGCATCATTTAACCGAGCTATGAACATTTGTACCTCCCATCTTCAGCATCAGAGTTGACAGTGAAATACATTTACATCAGAAGTTTGCATCCAGCTCTAATGCAGTATAAAAGAAATTTTTTTTTTTTTGCCTTTTAACACAGAGTTTTTGTGGAAGAAAGAAGTGTATTTTTAAATGGACAGTGGACTCTACTATACGTTACTTGAAATCCTATTTGTTAGTCCTCTGTGTAAACATGTTTCAAATAAATGAATTTAATAAGATTTGAAATACACATTTTGTTCATCTTTTAAGTTAATGAAATAAAATTTGAAACTGACTTTTGTAGCTTTTGCTTATGAACTAATTAATGCCAGTTGAGGAGATAAAGAGAATGAAATGGGGAGTGGAAGCTTCGTGTGAGCCTAAAACAAGAAGAAAGGGGTTAAATCCTTTTGGAGGTCTGTAAAGAGGCAGTCTATAGATCGTATTCTTTTAATCAGTTATTGTAATTGAATTGTTCAGTCAATCACTAGTTTGTTGGCATGTGAAAAGTCCTGGAGTTTAAGCTTTAGATTTGCTTACTATGTAGACTTAAGAATATTATTGTAATTGGAGTTCTAAAATTACCTATGCTTTAGCACCTTGAGATAAACTTTTTGTCAAGAAACTAAAAAAAAAAAAAAATGTTAGTAAGCTCACTGGCAAATAGATAACAAAAACCAACTGCATAGAAAAAACACTGTGAGAAAGAATACAATGATCTGATCTTTTTTACTTTGCAAAAAAAAAATTCTAATGAGACTATTTTCAGAGCTTTTTTTCCTTTTATTAGACAAGATTAAATCCTAAAAGAGCCTAAGTAAAGAATTTTGCTTACTAAAGCTAGATAGTTAAGATGAAATGTTTTCCTTAAAAAATGAACTCAATAATTCAAATTAATAATTTCTAAAAAATAGGTAGTGAGTCTATGACATAAATCATAGCAAGATCCTTTCTGACTCACCTCCTAGAATAATGGAAATAAAATAAAAAATAAACAAATGGGACCTAATGAAACTTAAAGCTTTTGCACAGCAAAAGAAACCATAAACAAGACAAGAAGGCAACACTCAGAATGGGAGAAAATATTTGCCAATGAAGCAACTGACAAAGGATTAATCTCCAAAATATACAAGCAGCTCATGCAGCTTAATACCAAAAAAGCAAATAACCCAATTCACAAATGGGAGGAAGACCTAAATAGACATTTCTCCAAAGAAGACATGCAGATGGCTAACAAACACATGAAAAGATGCTCAACATACTAATCATTAGAGAAATGGAAGTCAAAGCCACAATGTGGTATCACCTCACACTGGTCAGAGTGGCCATCATCAAAACATCTAGAGACAGTAAATGCTGGAGAGGGTGTGGAGAAAAGGGAACTCTCCTGCACTGTTGGTGGGAATGTAAGTTTGTACAGCCACTATGGAAAACAGTTTGAAGGTTCCTTAAAAAACTAAAAATAGAACTACCATATGATCCAGCAATCCCACTCCTGGGCATATACCCAGAGAAAACCATAATCCAAAAACAAACATGTATTGTAATGTTTATTGCAGCACTATTTACAATAGCCAGGACATGGAAGCAACCTAAATGCCCATTAACAGATGAATGGTTGAAGAAGTTGTGGCACATATATACAATGGAATATTACTCAGCCATAAAAAGGAATGAAATGGAGTTATTTGTAATGAGGTGGATAGACATAGAGACTGTCATACAGAGTGAAGTAAGCCAGAGAGAGAAAAACAAATAACATATGCTAACTCATATATATGGAATCTAAAAAAGTGGTACTGATGAACCCAGTGACAGGGCAAGAGTAAAGATGCAGATGTAGAGAATGGACTTGAGGACACGGGGGTGGGGGCATGAAGGGGAAGCTGGGATGCAGTGAGGGAGTAGCATGGACATATATACACTATCAAATGTAAAATAGCTAGCTAGTGGGAAGTTGCTGCATAACATAGGGGGATAAATTTGATGATGGGTGATGACTTAGAGGGGTGGGATAAGGAGGGTGGAAAGGAGTCACAGGAGGGAGGGGTTATGAGGATATATGTATAAATGCAGCTGATTCAGTTTGGTGTACCTCAAAAACTGGCAGAAGAGTGTACAGCAATTATATTCCAATAAAGAGCTTTAAAAAAAAATAAAAATAGGTAGTGAGAAAAGGAAGAGTTTTGTATACATAACCCCAAAAGATGGAATCTATATGTATCTTTTATCTTAAGAATAGATACTGGTTTTAGAAAAAGAAAAAGTGTACTGAGACAAATCGTTTTGAAAAATAATTGTTCCAATTTGGCTTTCCTGACGTGAATGAAAGAGAAGCCTGTGGTTGCTTGGCTGGTTTGTCTGCAAATCTGGAGTAGCTCTTGTGTGCTGGCAAGTTTTGGTGTGCTTGTTCTCAGAAATTCTCCCTGTTCTGAAAATCCAAACCCTTCATTAGGGTTTAAAATATGATATCATGATCACATAAAGTTATAGATATAAAAAATGTTTTAAATTTACTTCTCAAAATTCGTTAGAAAAATTTACAATCTGTTCCTTTTCTCCAGCAACTATAACCACAGATATTATCTACTGTAAATATCTTAATTTCATTGACAATCCAGGTAAGATATTTTTGTTATTGCTGCTCAACAATATTTTCTGAGACAAAAGAAATGTTTATATACCCGTATGCCTCACTTTAATAGTTTCTAGAATGGATTATGCAAATCAAAAGAGAAAGTCATTCCTCTTTCATTTTTTTTTCCCACTGTCACACTGGTAAATAAATGCACTTCAAAAGCATATAAAGCAATAATAAGAACCTATCACATGATATTTTCAAAGTCCTGAAAAGGGAAAACCTGCAACCTAGGATTCTCTACCCCAAAAGATTATCATTTAGAATAAAAGGAGAGAGAAAGAACTTTACAGACAAGACAAAAACTAAAAGAAGTAAGCAATACTAAACCACCCTAACAGAAATATTGAAGGGTCTTTGCAAAATAGAAAAGAAACAAGAATCTATAGGAAAGGGAAGATCATAATAGGAAAGACACATATGTGAGAGGATTGAAGATCGCTTAAATAAGCCAGTACATAGATTAAAAAACAATAAAAATAAATCATAAAAGCAATTATAACTACAATGAACAGTGAAAGGATAAGCATGAAGTTATAAAGTATGGCATCAAAATCACAAAGTATGGGGGAAGGGAGTATAAAATATAGCTCTTTTAGAATGTGTTTGAACTTGAATGACTATCAGTTTAAAACAAGTAGATATAGTTATGGATCACAACATGGTTGAACTTCACGGTAACCACAAATCAGAAATATAGATTCACAAAAACCAAAAAGAAAGGAACTCAAGCAGGCCACAGAGGAAACTCATCAAACCACAAAAGGAAAAACAAAAAGGAGCAATGAGCAAAGAAGAGCTATATAAACAACTGAAAAACAAGGATTAAAATGGCAATAAGGACATACGTATTAATAATTACTTTAAATGTCAATAAACTGGGCTTCCTAGGTGGTGCAATGGTTAAGAATTTGCCTGCCAGTGCAAGGGACACGGGTTAGATCCCTGCTCCAGGAAGATCCCACGTGCCGTGGAGCAACTAAGCCCATGCGCCACAACTGTTGAGCCTGTGCTTTAGAGCCTGTGAGCCACAACTATTGAGCCCATGTGCTGCACATACTGAAGCCCACGCGCCTAGAGCCTGTGCTCCACAACAAGAGAAGCTATGGCAATGAAGAGCCCACGCACCACAACGAAGAGTAGCCCCCACTCACTGCAACTAAAGAAAGCCTGCACACAGCAAAAAAAAAAAAAAAAAAGACCCAACACAGTCAATAAAATAAATAAATTAAAAAAAAAGATGCTCAATAAATATTTATAAAAAAAAGTCAATGAACTAAATGCTCCAATCAAAAGACATAGAATGGCAGATTGGATTAAAAAAAAGAAAAAAACCAAGAACTTATAATATACTGCCTACAAGAGACTAACTTCAGGGTGAAAGACATACACAGACTGGAAGTGAGGGAATGGAAAAAGATTTTTCATGCAAATAGAAATGACAAGAAAGCAGGTTTAGCAGTACTCATATCACGCAAAATAGACTAAAACAAAGGCCATAAAGAAAGACAGAGAAGGGCATTACATTATGATAAAGGGATCAATTCAAGAAGAGAATATTATACTTGTTAACATATATGCACCCAATATATGTGCATCTAAATATATAAAACAAATACCAACGAACAAAAAGGGAGAAATTGACAATAATGCAACAACAGTAGGAGACTTTAATACCCCACTAACATCAATGGACAAATTATTCAGACAGAAAATTGATAAGGCAACAGAGGTCTTAAATGACACAATAGACCAGTTAGAGATAATTGATATCTACAGGACACTACATCCAAAAACAAACAAACAAAAAACAAGCAAACAAAAAACCCAGAATACACATTCTTTTCAAGTGTGTATGGAACATTCTCTAGGATATACCACATACTAGATACACATTCTTTTCAAGTGTGTATGGAACATTCTCTAGGATAGACCACATACTAGATCACAAAACAGACCTCAACAAATTTAAAGGCTAGAAATTATTTCAAACATTTTTTCTGACCACAATTGTATGAAACTAGAAATCAAACACAGAAAGAAAAATGGAAAAGAATGAACACATGGAGACTAAATAACATGCTACTTAAAAAACCAATGGGTCAATGATGAAATCAAAGAAGAAATGAGAAAATATCTCAAGACAAATGAAAATGAAAACACAATCTTACAAAATCTATGGGATGCAGCAAAAGCAGTTCTAAGAGGGACGTTCATAGTGATACAGGTCTTCCTCAAGAAACAAGAAAAATCTCAAACAACCTAACCTACCACCTAAAAGAATTAGAAAAAGAAGAACAAACAAAACTCAAAGTCAGCAGAATGAAAGAAATAATAAACACCAGAGAGAAAATAAATTAAATAGAGATTTAAAAAAATTAGAAAAGATCAGTAAAACAAAGAGCTGATTTTTGGAAAGATAAATAAAATCAACAAACCTCTAGCCAGGCTCATGAAGAGAGAGGCCCCACATAAACAAAATAAGAAATGAAAGAGGAGGAATAACAACTGATACCATGGAAATACAAAACATCAAAGGAGAATACTATGAGCAGTTATATGCCAACAAATTGGACAACCTAGAAGAAATGGACAAGTTTCTAGAAACATACAGTCTCCTAAAACTGAGTCAAGAAGAAACAGATAATTCAAACAGACTGACCACTAGAAGTGAAATAGAATCTGTAATTAAAAACAAAACAAAACAAAAAAACTCCCTGCAAACAAAAGTTTAGGACCAAATGGCTTCAGTGGAGAATTCTATAAAACATACAAAGAAGAACTTATACCTATCCTTCTCAAACTATTCCAAAAGACTAAAGAGGAGGAAATAGTCCCAGATTCCTTTTGTGACGCCACCATCACCCTGATACCAAAGCCAGACAAAGACAGTATAAAAAAGAAAATTATTGGCCAATATCTTTGATGAATATAGATGCAAAATTTTTTAACAAAATATTAGCAAACAGAATCCAACAATATAAAGAAGATCATACACCATGATCAAGTCAGAGTCATTCCACGGTTGCAAGGGTGGTTCAACATATGCAAATCAATCAATGTGATACAACACATTAACAAAAGGAAAGACAAAATCACATGATCTTCTCAATAGATGCAGAAGAAGCCTTTGACAAAATTTAAATACATGCATGATAAAAACTCTCACCTAAGTGGTTATAGAGGGAACATATCTCAATATAATAAAAGCCATTTATTACAAATTCATAGCCAACATAATACTCAATGGTGAAACACTGAAAGCCTTCCTGCTAAATTCAGGAACAAGACAAGGTTGCTCACTCTCACCACTTCTATCCAACACGGTATTGGAAGTCCTAGCCACAGCAATCAAACAAGAAAAAGAAATAAAAGGTATCCAAATTGGAAAGGAAGAGGTAATTGTCACTATTTGTAGAAGACATGATACTCTATATAGAGAGCCATAAAGTCTCCACGCAAAAATAGAAATCATAAGTGAATTCGGTAAGGTAGCAGGATACAAGATTTAAATGCAGGAATTTGTTACATTTCTTTACACTAATAATGAAATATCAGAAAAAGTTAAAAAAAAGATCCCATTTAAAGTCATGACAGAAAAATACCTCGGGGGACTCCCCAGGTGGTGCAGTGGTTAAGAATCCGCCTGCCAATGCAGGAGACATAGGTTCAAGCCCTGGTCTGGGAAGATCCCGTATACCATGGAGCAACTAAGCCTGTGTGCCACAACTACTGAGCCTGCACTCTAGAGCCCGCAAGCCACAGCAACTGAGCCCATGTGCTGCAACTACTGAAGCCCATGTGCTCTAGGGCCCATGCTCTGCAACAAGAAAAGCCCCTATTTGCCACAACTAGAGGAAGCCCATGAGCCGCAACTAAGACCCAATGCAGCTATAAATAAATAAATAAATAAATAAATAAATTTAAAAAAACTAGGAATAAACTTAACCTAGGAGATGAAAGACCTATATGCTGACAACTATGGAACATTGATAAAGGAAATTGAAGATGATTCAGAGAAATGGAAAGATATCACATGCTCTTGGATTGGAAGAATTAATATTGTTAAAATGGCCATACTACCCAAAGCAATCTACAGATTTAATGCAATCCTTATCAAAATATTCATGACATTTTTCACAGAACTAGAACAAATAATCCTAAAATTTATATGGAACCGCAAAAGGCCCAGAATTGCCAAAGCAATCCTGAGGAAAAAGAATAAAGCTGGAGGCATAACCCTTCCATAGAGACGTAGATCAATGGAACAGAATAGAAAGCCCAGAAATAAACCCATGCACCTATGGTCAATTAATCTAAGACCATAAAGGCAAGAAGATACAATGGAGAAAAGACAGTCCCCTGAACAAGTACTGTTGGAAAAGTTGTACAGCTATATGTAAATGCAATAATAGCACCCTCTCATACCATATACAAAAATAAACTCAAAATGGTTTAAAGACCTAAATGTAAGAGCTGAAACCATAATACTCCTAGAGATTTATGTAAGACATAAACCATAGGCATAGCATTCTTTGACATAAATCATAGCAGTATATTCTTAAATCAGTCTCCCAAGGCAAAAGGAATAAAAACAAAAATAAACAAATGGAACCTAATCAAACTTAAAAGCTTTTGCATAGTAAAGGAAACCACAAACAAAATGAAAAGACAATCTATGGACTGGGAAAAAAATATTTGCAAATGATATGACTGAAAAAGGGTTAATATCTAAAATATACAAATACCTCATATAACTCAACATTGAAAAAACAATCCAATAAAAAATGGGCAGAAGGCCTAAATAGATTGTTTTCCAAGGAAGACATACGGGTGGCCAACAGGAATATGAAAGGATGCTCAACACCTCTAATTATTAGAGAAATGCAAATCAAAACCACAATGAGGTATTACCTCATACCTGTCAGAATGGCTGTCATCAAAAAGTCCACAAATAACAAATGCCATAGAGGGTGTGGAGAAAAGGGAACCTACCTACACTGTTGGTGGGAATGTAAATTGGTACAGCCACTATGGAAAATAGTATAGTAGGTTCCTTAAAAAACTAAAAATAGAGCTGCCATATGACCCAGAAATCCCACTCCCAGGTATGTATACAAAAAAATGAAAACTCTAATTTGAAAAGATATAGCAGCACTATTTACAATAGCTGATACATGGAAGCAACACAAGTGCCCATCAACAGACAGTTGGCTGAAGAAGATGTCACGTGTGTGTGTGTGTGTGTGTGTGTGTGTGTGTGTGTGTATGTGTGTGTATAAATATAAAATACAATATTACTCAGCCATAAAAAAGAATGAAATACATTTACAGCAACATTGAGAATATTATACTTGGTGAATTAAGTCAGATAGAGAAAGGCAAATACTATATGATGTCATTTATATGTGGAATCTAAAAATAATACAAATGAATCTACATGTGAAACAGAAACAGACTCATAGACTTAAGGAATTTGTTGTTGTTGTTTTGACAATGGGACCCTTGATTAAAATTCCATGTAATGTTTCTTGGATAAATGACATCCACAATGAATTATTTAGGATTTTTAGTTTCCCTTTTTTTCTGAATTGATTTTAATAATCTTTGAAATTAGAAATAGATGTTCTCTAACAAATAGCTTAAACTTCTCAATTTTCAGTTAAAGACATTACACTGTAGTTTTTTTTTTAACAGATTCTAGTATTAAAGAAAAGTGAATTTTGTATATACAACTTTATCTCATTTGAATTGTATATTATCCATAACCCCATTTTCTTTTTAATTTTTTATTGAAATATAGTTAATGTATAATATTGTGTAAGTTAAGATATATAATATAGTGAGTGATTCACAATTTTTAAAGGTTATACTCCATTCACAGTTATTATATAATACTGGCATTGTCCCTGTGTTAAACAGTATATTCTTGTAGCTTATTTTATACATAATAGTTTGTACCTCTTACTCTTCTACCCCTATATTGCCTCTCTCCCTTCCCTTTTACCACTGACAGCCACTAGTTTGTTCTCTATATCTATGAGCCAGCTTCTTTTTTGTTATATTCACTAGTTTGTTGTAGTTTTTAGATTTCACATGTAAGTGATATCATATAGTGTTTGTCTTTCTCAGTCTGACTTATTTCACTTAGTGTAATACCCTCCAAGTTCATTCATATTGTTGCAAATGGCAAAATTTCCTTCTTTTTTATGGATGAGTAGTATTCCATTGTGTATATATACCACATCTTTTTTTAAAATATAATTTTCCTTTTTTTTTTTTAAGATGGAGCAACAACTGAAAAAAGTTATACTCCTTCTCCAATCTTTTGCTCCTAATTTGACAACATTTGTATGTGTGCCTTCAGAACCTATCCAAATCATTCATATTAGTTTTCCCTGGAAGAACTTATTTTCTTTTACATAATATTAATCAGATAACATAATTATAAAGCAAGTACAATTGGCATAAAAGTTTTTTTTTTAATTGACTTTTGGTAAGCAGATAATTCAAAATGGTAAGAGCAGTTCAAAGACTAGTATACTGGTATCAAGGATTTGATGGGTCCTGGCCAGCAGTGTGTTTTATAGAAGAGTAGAGTGCCAGTTTATCTAATGACTAAGTTAATCCTGAGTTGATTGAGAGAGTTTCTACTAAACTGCCTTCCAACAAAGTTCTATTGATTTACCCTCTTATCAACAGTGTATCAGAATGCTTGCCTGCTTCTATCCTAGTTCTCAAACTTCAGTGGCCATAAGAATAACAGAATTACAGCCTATTAAAAATGCAGATTCCTGGCACACTATTCTAATCGATTCTGATTTGGGACAAGTCCCAAAAACCTGCAAAATACAAACCAGGCATTTCTTAGACACGTGATTAGTCAAAATATTTAACTTAAAGATGAGATTCTATGATTCTCATTTGCCCACAAACAAGTCTTCTAACAAAATGTGGTTAAGATAACAAAATAACCCATCTAGTTTCCCCTCCTTGATCCAGTGTATTATTACTAGAGAAATGACTTTTTTTTTCTATCTTTATTGAAGTATAATAGCTTTACACTATTGTGCTAGTTTCCACTGTACAACAAAGCAAATCAGCTGTATTTATACATATATCCCCACATCACCTCCCATTTGAGCCTCCCTCACAAGCATCCCTCCCACCCTCCCTATCCCACCCCTCTAGGTCATCAGCAGTCATCGAGTTGATCTCCCTGTGTTAGGCAGTTGCTTCCCCCTAGCTATCTATTTCACATTTGGTAGTATATAAATGTTGATACTACTCTTTCACTTTGTTCCAGCTTCTCCTTCCCCACCTCCCCATGTCCTCAAGTCTGTTCTCTACCTCTGTGTCTTTATTCTTCCTCTGCCACTGAGTTGATTAAAACCATTTTTTTAGATTCCATATATATGTGTTAGCATACGGTATATGTTCTTCTCCTTCTGACTTACTTCAGTCTGTATGAGAGACTCTAGGTCCATCCACCTCACTACAAATAACTCAATTTCATTCCTTTTTATTGCTGAGTAATATTCCATAGCATATATGTGCACATCTTTTTAATTTTTATTTTATTTAATTTATTTTTATTTTTAAAAAATTTATTGAGATACAATTGACATACAATAAACTGCATATATTTAAATTGTAAAATTTGATATTTTTTTCTTATTAGTAATGTATATATGGCAATCCCAATCTCTGAATTCATCCCACCCCAACTTCCCCCCTGACCCCTGCTTTCCCCACTTGATGTCCATATGTTTGCCTCTACATCTAGGTCTCTATTTCTGCCTTGCAAACTGGTTGATTTATACCATTTTTCTATTTTCTGCATATACATGTTAATATATGATATTTGTTTTTCTCTTTCTGACTCACTTCACTCTGTATGACAGTCTCTAGGTCCATCCATCTCTCTACAAATGTCCCAATTTCTTTCCTTTTTACAGCTGAGTAATATTCCATTGTATATATGTACCACATCTTCTTTATCCATTCCTCTGTTGATAGACATTTAGGTTGCTTCCATGTCCTGGCTATTGTAAATAGTGCTGCAGTGAACATTGGGGTACATGTATCTTTTCAAATTACACTTTTCTCCGATATATGCTCAGGAGTGGAACTGTTGTATCATGTGGTAGTTCTATTTTTAATTTTTTAAGAAACCCCCATACTGTTCTCCACAGTAGCTATACAAAATTACATTCCAACCAACAGTGCAGGAGGGTTCCCTTTTCTCCACAGTCTCTCCAGCATTTATTGTTACTAGATTTTTTGATGATGGCCATTCTAACTGGTGTGAGGTGATACCTCATTGTAATTTTGATTTGCATTTCTCTAATGATTAGTGACGTCGAGCATCTTTTCATGTGTTTGTTGGCCATCTGTATGTCTTCTTTGGAGAAATGTCTGTTTAGGTCTTCCACCCATTTTTGGATTGGGTTGTTTGTTTTTTTGATATTGAGTTGCATGAGCTGTTTGTATATTTTGGAAGTTAACCTTTTGTCAGTTGCTTCATTGGCAAATATTTTCTCCCACACTAAGCATTGTCTTTACATCATATTTATGGTTTCCTTTGCTATGCAAAAACTTTTAAGTTTCATTAGGTCCCATTTGTTTATATTTCTTTTTATTTCCTTTTCTCTAGAAGGTGGGTCAAGAAAGATCTTACTGTCATTTATGTGATAGAGTGTTCTGCCTATGTTTTCCTCCAAGAGTTTTATAGTGTCAGGCCTTACATTTAGGTCTTTGATCCATCTTGAGTTTATTTTTGTGTATGGCATTCGGGAATGTTCTAAATTCATTCTTTTACAAGTGGCTGTCCAGTTTTCCCAGCACCACTTATTGAAGAGGCTGACTTTTCGCCATTGTATATTCTTGCCTCCTTTGTCGAAGATAAGGTGATCATATGTACGTGGGTTTATCTCCGGGCTTTCTGTCCTGTTGCATTGATCTATATTTCTGTTTTTGTGCCAGTACCATACTGTCTTGATTACTGCACCTTTGTAGTATAGTCTGAAGTCAGGGCGCTTGATTCCTCCAGCTCCATTTTTTCTTCTCAAGATTGCTGTGGCTATTTGGGGCCTTTTGTGTTTCCATATAAATTGTATAATTTCTTTGTTCTAGTTCTGTGGAAAACACCATTGGTAATTTGATAGGGATTGCATTGAATCTGTAGATTGTTTTGGGTAGTATGGTCATTTTCACAATGTTGACTCTTCCAAGCCAAGATCATGGTATATCTCTCCATCTGTTTGTGTCATCTTTGATTTCTTTCATCAGTGTCTTATAATTTTCTGCATACAGGTCTCTTGCCTCCTTAGGTAGGTTTATGCCTAGGTGTTTTATTCTTTTTGTTGCAATGGTAAATGGGAGTGTTTCCTTAATTTTTCTTTCTGATTTTTCATTGTTGGTATATAGGAATGCAAGAGATTTCTGTGTGTTAATTTTGTACCCTGCAACTTTACCAAATTCTGTGATTAACTCTAGTAGTTTTCTGGTAGCATCTAGGGTTTTCTGTATATAGTATCATGTCATCTGCAAACAGTGACATTTTTACTTCTTTTCCAATTTGGATTCCTTTTATTTCTTTATCTTCTGACTGCTGTGACTAAAACCACCAAAGCTATGTTGAGTGATAGCAGTGAGAGTGGGCACCCTTGTCTTGTTCCTGATCATAGAGGAAATGCTTTCAGTTTTTCACCATTGAGGATGATGTTGGCTGTGAGTTTGTCATATATGGCCTTTATTATGTTGAGGTAGGTTCCCTCTATGCCCACTTTCTGAGTTTTTTAAATCATAAGTGGGTGTTGAATTTTGTCAAAAGTTTTTTCTGCATCTATTGAGATTATCATATGGTTTTTATCCTTCAATTTGTTAACATGCTGTATCCCTTTGATTTGCATATATTGAAGAATCCCTGCATTCCTGGGATAAACCCCACTTGATCATAGTATATGATCCTTTTAATGTGCTGTTGGATTCTGTTTGCCAGTATTTTGTTGAGAATTTTTGCATCTATGTTCATCAGTGATATTGGCCTGTAATTTTCTTTTTTTTGTGACATCTTTGTCTGCTTTTGGTATCAGGGTGATGGTGGCCTTGTAGAATGAGTTTGGAAATGTTCCTACCTTGGCTATATTTTGGAAGCGTTTGAGAAGGATATGTGTTAGCTCTTCTCTGAATGTTTGGTGGAATTTGCCTGTAAAGCCATCTGGCCCTGCGCTTTTGTTTGTTGGAAAATTTTAAATCACAATTTCAGTTTCAGTGCTTGTGATTGGTCTGTTCATTTCTTCCAGGTTCAGTCTTGGAAGTTTGTGTTTTTCTAAGAATTTGTCCATTTCTTCCAAGTTTTCCATTTTATTGGCATATGGTTGTTTGTAGTAGTCTCTCATGATCCTCTGTATTTCTGTAGTGTTACTTGTTACTTTCTCCTTTTTCATTTCTAATCCTGTTGATTTGTGTCTTCTCCCTTTTTTTTTGTGATGAGTCTGGCTAATGGCCTATCAATTTTGTTTATCTTCTCAAATAACCGGCTTTTAGTTTTACTGATCTCTGCTATTGTGTCCTTGATTTCTTTTTTATTTAATGCTGATCTGATCTTTATAATTTCTTTCTTCTGCTAACTTTGGGATTTTTTATGCTCTTTTTCTCTAATTGCTTTAGATGTAGGGTTAGGTTGTTTACTTGAGACTTTTCTTCTTTCTTGAGGTAGGATTGTATTGCAATGAACTTCCCTCTTAGAACTGCCTTGCTGCATCCCATAGGTTTCGGGTCATCGTGTTTTCATTGTCATTTGTTTCTAGTTTTTTTTTTGTTGTTGTTGTTGTTGTTGTTTTTGTTTCTAGGTATTTTTTGATTTCCTCTTTGATTTCTTCAGTGTTCTCTTGGTTATTTAGTAGCATGTTCTTTAGCCTCCTTGTGTTTTTATTTTTTTAGTTTTTTTCCTGTAATTGATATCTAGTCTCATAGCATTGTGGTCAGAAAAGATGCTTGATACAATTTCAAATTTCTTAAATTTATTGAGGCTTGATGTATGTGACCCAAGATGTGATCTATCCTGGAGAATGTTCCATGTGCACTTGAGAAGAAAGTGTATTCTGCTGTTTTTGGATGGAAAGTCCTATAAATATCAATTAAATCCAACTGGTCTAATGTCTCATTTAGAGCTTGTGTTTCTTTATTTAATTTCTGTTTGGATGATCTGTCCATTGGTGTAAGTGGGGTGTTAAAGTCTCATACTATTATTGTGTTACTATCGATTTCCCCTTTTTATGGCTGTTAGCATTTGCCTTATGTATTGAGGTGCTCCTATGTTGGGTGCATAGATATTTACAATTGTTATATCTTCTTCTTGGATTAAGCCCTTTATCATTATGTAGTGCCCTTCCTTGTCTCTTGTAATAGTCTTTATTTTAAAGTCTAATTTGTCTGATATGAGTATTGCTACCCCAGCTTTCTTTTGATTTCCATTTGCATGGAATATCTTTTTCCATCCCCTCACTCTCAATCTGTATGTGTCCCTTGGTCTGAAGTGTGTCTCTTGTAGACAGCATATATATGGGTCTTGCTTTTGTATCCATTCAGCCAGCCTGTGTCTCTTGGTTGGAGCATTTAATCCTTTCACATTTAAGGTAGTTATTGATATGTATGTTCCTATTTACCATTTTCTTAATTGTTTTGGATTTGTTGTTTTGTAAGTCTTTTCCTTCTCTTGTGTTTCCCTCCTAGAGAAGTTCCTTTAGCATTTGTTGTAAAGCTGGTCTGGTTGTGCCAAATTGTTTTATTTTTTGCTTATTTGTAAAGCTTTTAACTTCTCCTTCAAATCTGAATGAGGTCCTTGCTGGGTAGAGTAATCTTGTGTGTAGATTTTTCCCTTTCATCCCTTTAAATATATCCTGTCATTCCCTTTTGACATGTAGAGTTTCTGCTGAGAGATGAGCTGTTAGCCTTTTAGGGGTTCCCTTGTATGTTATTTGTTGCTTTTCCCTTGCTGCTTTTAATATCTCTTCTTTGTATTTAATTTTTGATAGTTTGATTGATATGTGTTTTTGTGTGTTTCTCCTTGCATTTATCCTATATGGTATTCTCTGTGCTTATTGGACTTTATTTCTTTTCCAATGTTAGCGAAGTTTTCCGCTATATTCTCTTCAGATATTTTCTCAGACCCTTTCTTTTTCTTTTATTCTTCTGGGACCCCTATAATTCGAATGTTGGTGTGTTTAATCTTGTCCCAGAGGTCTCTTAGACTGTCCTCAATTCTTTTTTCTTTTTTCTTCTTCATGTCAGTTATTTGCATGATTCTATCTTTCAGGTCACGATTCTATATTCCAGGTCACTCATCCATTTTTCTGTCTCAGTTATCCTGCTCTGCATTCCTTTTAGAGCATTTTTAATTTTAGTTATTGTGTTGTTCATCACTGTCTGTTTGCTCTCTAGTTCTTCTAGCTCCTTGTTGAATATTTCTTTCATTTGCTCCATCTGTGCCTCCATACTATTTCTGAGATCTTGGATCATCTCTTCTATCATTATTCTGAATTCTTTTTCAGGTAGACGGCCTATCTCTTCTTCATTTGTTTGGTCTTGTGGGTATTTACCTTGTTCCCTCATCTGCTGCCACTTTCTCTGTTTTCTCATTTTGTTTACCTTACTGTGTTTGGGGTCTTCTTTCCTCAGGGTGAAGGGTCTTAGTTCTTCTTAGCTCCCTTGTCTGTCCCCAGTGGGGGGTTGGTCCAGTGGCTTTTGTAGGCTTCCTGTGGTGGAGATGGGGGTGACGGGTGCCTGTGTTTTTGTGTGCGGAGCTAGATCTTATCCTTCCAATGTGCAGGGCTGTGTCTGTTGGTGTGTTTTGGTGTGTCTGTGAGCTTAGTATGACTGTAGGCAGTCTATCTGCTAATAGGTAGGGTTATTTTCCTGTCTTGCTAGTTGTTTGGCTTGAGGTATTCAGTACTGGAGCTTGCTGGCTGTTGGGTGAAGTTGGATCTTAGTGTTGAGTATGAGGCCTCTGGGAGAGCTCTTGCTGATCAATATTCTATGGGGTTGGGAGTTTTCTGGTGGTCCAACGTTCTGGACTTAGCTCTCCTGACTCGGAGGTCCAGGTTCGGTCCCTGGCTGGGGCACCAAGACCCTGGAAACTGCACAGAATGGAGAAAAAGGAGGTAGAAAAAGAGAAAAGAAAAAAAAAGGAAGAAAGGAAAAGAAGAGACAAATCCCCAAGATAGGTGGTAAAAGCAACACTAAGCAGTCAAAATCACACAAAGAGATGTACACACTTGCACTTGCAAAAAAGAGAAGAATAGAGAAGAGACAAAAAGAAAAAGAAAAAGAGAGAAAAAAAGAAGAGAGTAATTAAGCCAATAAACAAACCTACATATGAATATATACAGCAAGGATTAAGCTAACAAATACATAAATCCAGGAACAAGTCAAAGAAATCAGGAAGTCCTCCAGTACTTCTAGGTAGGTCTCTGCACCTGCTGTGGGCACTGTGGAGAGCTCAGACTGTGATCTGGTCTTAGTCCTGCATGTATTTGCCCCTACAGTCCACCATTGCCCCCTAAATCTACAGCCTCTGTTGTGGAAACATTCATCTATTCAGGTAATCCACAGATGCAGGGTCTATCACTCCAATTGTGGATATTAAATCTGCTCCTCCTGTGGCTGTTTCCCTTTCTTTTCCTTGGTTCTACAGCCCCCAGGGATCAGTTTTGGTTTTGGTTCCATCTCTGCATGTGAGCTGCTCTCAGGAGTTGATTCCCCACTCAGGCAAGAGGGGGCAAAGGAGGGTGATTGGTGCTCACTTAAAAATTCAGGCTGGGAGGAAAGGAGGGATATGGCAATCTAACTGAAATTTGGTGGAGTGCTTGTAGCAGCAGAGGTCAGCGTGAGCATCAGGTGTGTTGTGCGTTTTCCCAGGGAAGTTGGTCCTGAACGTGGGACCCTTGGTGTTGGTGGGATGCACTCGCTGTTGGGAGGATGTGGCCAATGAACTGCCTTGCACACAGGACCTTTGGTGGCCCCAGCAGCCTCTGTGTTCCAAATTAGCAGCTGTGGCCCACGGTGGTGCTTGCGTGGGTGCTGCTCTGCAGCCTGTGTGCTCACGGAGCAGGAAGCTCCACTCTAGCACCCCAAAACAAAGGGCTCTTGCCTCTCCTTCAGGCCTAGGCTTTTCCCCAGACTCTCTCCCATCTAGCTGTGGCACACTGGCCCCCCAGAGTGTTTTCATGCAGCCAACCCCAGTTCTCTCCTTGCTGTCTGTTCTCTGAAGTCCAAGCCTTGGTGCCCAATCCCCACCCACTGCTGCAGGTAAGCAGACTAGCATCTCAGGCTGGGATGTGCTGTTTGGCGCTGATCCTCCATGCAGGAATCTTTCCTCTCTGCACTCCACACACCTGTTGTTGCTCTCCCCTCTGGTGGCTCTGAAGCTTCCCCCATGCATCCCCACCAGTGAGGGGACTTCCTAGTGTGCGAAGCTTTCCCCCTTCACGGCTCCCTCCCAGAGGGGCACCTCTCCTTGAGATTCCTTTGTCTCTTCTTTTCCTTTTTTTTTTTTTTGTTTTCTGCTACCCTTGTTATGTGGAGATTTTCTTGCCTTTTTGGAAGTTTGAAGTCCCCTGCCAGTGTTCGGAAGGTATTCTGTAGGAGCTTTTCCACATGTAGACGTATTCTTGATGTATTTGTGGGCAGGAAGGTGATTCCCACATCTTACTCCTCCACCATCTTCCAACTATAATCCATTGGTTGTTTAGTAGCATATTGTTTAGCCTCCACATGTTTGTGTTTTTTACAGTTTTTTTTTTCTTGTAGTTGAGTTCTAGTTTCACAATATTGTGGTTGGAAAAGATGCTTGATATGATTTCAATTTTCTTAAATTTACAAGCATCTTTATGTGGCGCAGCATGCAATCAGTCCTGGAAAATGTTCCATGTGCACTTGAGAACAATGTATATCCTGATGCTTTTTCTTTTAGGTTAGAAGTGGATTTATTTAGAGAGAAACATACTCCACACACATAGTGTGGGCCATCTCAGAAGCTGAGAGGCCTTGGGAGAAACACACTCCACAGACAGAGTATGTTTTATCAGAATGTGAGAGCAGCCTATTATGTTGCTTTTGGATGGAATGCTCTATAAATGTCAACTAAGTACATCTGATCCAATGTGTCATTTAAGGCCTGTCTTTCTGTATTGATTTTCTGTTTGGATAATCTATTCATTGATGAAAGTGGGGTGTTAAAGTCCCCTACTATTATTATGTTACTGTCAATTTCTCCTTTTATGGATGTTAGTATTTGCCTTATATATTGAGTTGCTCCTGTGTTGTGTCCATATACATTTACAACTTTTGTATCTTCTTATTGGGTTGATCCCTTGATCTTTATGTAGTGTCCTTGCTTGTCTCTTGTAACAGTCTTTATTTTAAAGTCTGTTTTGTCTGATATGAGTATTGCTACTTCAGTTTTCTTTTAATTTCCATTTGCATGAAATAACTTTTTCTATCCCTTCATTTTCAGTCTAAGTATCCCTAGATCTGAAGTGGGTCTCTTGTAGACAGCATATAAAAAGTTCTAATTTTTCTATCCATTTAGCCAGCTTATATCTTTTGGTTGGAGCACTTAATCCATTTGCATTTAAGGTAATTATTGATATGTATGTTCTTATTGCCATTTTGTTAATTGTTTTAGATTTGTTTTTGTAGGTCTTTTTTCTTCCCTTATTCATTTTGTTCTCTTTTCTGGTGGTTTGTTGACCATATTTAGTGTTGTGTTTGGATTCCTTTTCCTTTTAGGTGTGTGTATCTATTGTAGATTTTTGGTTTGTTGGTACCATGGGTTTTAATATAGCAGTTTATATATAGACAAGATTGTTTTAAGTTGCTAGTCTTTTAATTTCAAATGCATTTCCAATATCTTGCCTTTGTACTGTCCTCACAATTGCTGGTTTTGATATCATATTTGTGTGTGGGTGATTTCCTACCTTTACTGTATGGTTGCCTTTACCAGTGAGCTTTTCCATTCATAATCTTCTTGTTGCTAGTTGTGCCCTTTTCTTTTCAGCCTGTAGAAGTTCCCTTGGTATTTGTTGCAAAGTTGGTTTGGTGGTGCTAAATTCTCTTAGCTTTTGCTTGTCTGTAAAGCTTTTGATTTCTCTGTCAAATCTGAATGAGAGCCTTGCTGGGTAGAGTATTCTTGGTTGTGGGTTCTTCCCTTTCATCACTTTCAATATATCATGCCACTCCCTTCTGGCCTGCAGAGTTTTGGTTGAGAAATCAACTGATAACCTTATGGGAGTTCCCTTGTACATTATTTGTTTCCTTTCTCTTGCTGCTTTTTATTTTTTCTTTGTCTTTAATTTTTGTCAGTTTGACAAACTATGTCTCTTGGCATGTTCCTCCTTAGGTTTATCCTGCCTAGGACTCTCTGTGCCTGGGTAACTATATCTTTCTCAAGTTAGGGAAGTTTTCAGGTATTATCTCTTCAAATATTTTCTCATGTCCTTTCTGTCTCTCTCTTCTTCTTCTGGGGCCCTTATAATTGGAATGTTGGTGTGTTTAATGTTGTCCCAGAGGTCACTTAGACTGTCTTTAATTTTATTCTTTTTCTTTGTTCTGTTATATGGCAGTGATTTCCATCATTTTGTCTTCCAGCTAACTTTTCTGTTCTTCTGCCTAACTTATTCTGCTCTTGATTACTTTTAGTGAATTTTTCATTTCAGTTGTCACATTGTTTATCTCTGTTTATTTGCTCTTTAATTCTTCTATGTCTTTGTTAAACATTCTTGTAACTTCTTGATCTGTGCCTCCATTCTTTTCTCCAAGATCTTGGATCATCTTTACCATCATTACTCTGAATTCTTTTTCAGGTAGATTGCCTGTCTCCACTTCACTTAGTTGTTCTTCTGTGGTTTTATCTTGTTCCTTCATCTGGGACATATTCCTCTGCCATCTCATTTTGTCTGGCTTTCTGTGATTGCAGTTTCTACTGCTCAGGCTGCAGGGTTATAGTTCTTCTCACTTCTGGTGTCTGCCCCTGTCTCGTTGTGGCTTCTTCTTTATTTTTGGATGTAGGATATCTTTTTTGGTAGGTTCCAGCATTTTTTTGTCAATGATTGATCAGCGGTTAGTTGTGATTTTGGTGTTTTCTTAAGAGGAGGTGAGGTCACATCCTTCTACTCTGCTGTCTTGTCTCTGACCCCAGGTATTTACAATACAAACCAAAACAGACTTGTCCTGACTGCTCGAAGTCTCTGTGGTGATAACCACCACAGCTGCCTTGCCCAGAGAACTCAGTGAGGTGCTTGCTCCTCCCTTATTCCCACAGCCACCACCACCTCAGAACAGTGTGCCACACTCCTGGCCCACAGCACCCCAGCTGACCGGTGATACCTGCCCAAGGCTCCTAGGTGCAGGTGTGGCCCTCAAGTCCCACGATGCCTGCACTCCATCCACCCCCTCAGTCCTTGGCACATGTGCCCCTCCTTCTCTTTTCCTTTCTTTTCATCCACTGACCCCAATAATTGATCTCTTCCTTCTCCCTCCACTGCCACAAACAATCTTTTCCTTCAGAGGATTTCTCTCTTCTCATTTTGGATCAGAACAAGGAGTCCCCTCTACTTGCCTCATCTTAAAGTGAATATACAGAATACATAGAGTCAGATATTTTATAAAGTTAACAAAAAAATTTCCCCTGACCTTCTTCTCAGTATTTCAAGTAGGTTCTACAGGTTAAGGTCAAAACCCTAGTTAATGGTAAGTCTTTTTCTGCATAAGAAACTAGTGCAAGTTTTGTTCATGTTTCAGGAGGATTCATAGATTTAGACTTTAATGATAAATATTTCATCAAGAGATGTGATTGATCGAGGTTTAGGGAGGAAGAGCATGACTGTGGGATTTCTGTAGCAGAAAATAGCGTAAAATGACAGTGTGAGCAGCACCCCCTAGTGTTAATGAGAAGCTGTATGTAGGAGGGAGGTAGCTGGGAAAACAAGAGTGTTACAGAGTTTGTATTTATTGCTTTGCTCTAAATCCACTCCTGCAGTATCCTGAGATGCTGGGTTCAGCTACTCGGAGACTTCTAAGTAAAGTGCTTAAGGTAATTCAAAAGGCAACAACCAGGGATGAAACTAAAAGTAAGATTCCATTAAAAGAGACCAAGGAGAGAGGTGAAATAAAAGTGGCCAACAATGAGAGATAGACAGTGGAAGAAGCTAGGTCGAAGCAAGGGATTCCTGGTAGAGCCTGGAGAGACTCCTAGTTGCTACCTGGGGGAACACTGTAAGCATTTCCTTTTCCAGGATTCCCAAGCTTTATAAGAGAAGGAAACTTTTGAAGGCACAGAGTAAACTTGCATATCATTCCTCATATCACCACCAATCCTGCCTGCGCTAAGGACAATAATGCTAAAATAAGAGTGAGAAGCCTTTGAAGCATTCTGGAGGCGGACATCTGAGAAGGTGAAATAAGCAGAAGTAAAAGCTACAAGCCTTAACAACCAGGTATAGGGCAGAGTTCATGATTGGCTGCCTAGATGCCCTTAAGTTTTTAATGACTTCAGACATCTCCTTGGTTTGGACCTAGTTTGCTTTTCTGACTCTGGTTACTTTGATTGTTTGTTGAAGTTGATGTTTGTCATCATGCTGACCCCATTCTATGTACAGACCAAGTTTCACTTATTGTCCCAGCCCTGCCTCCTTTGTGTCCTATGGAGTTTGGTGAGACATAAGGAGGACCGATCCAATCAGCTCCTGGACTTTCTTCCCCCCGGTCATTTATTTATTGAACACTTACTATGTGCCAGACACTGCATTAGATGCTGGGGATGTACTAGTAAACAAAACTGACAAAAATCTCTGCACTTATGGAGTTTACATTCTAGTGGAAGAAGCAGACAATAAACAAATTGCAAAAATATAATCTGTGATATATAGTGCTAAACTCAGAAACAAGGATATAGTAGTTAAAAGTGTACATAGGATGGCCAAAAGGTGTGACTTTTGAGTAAAAATTTAAAGATTACATTAGTCTGTTAGGGCTGTCATAAAAAGATACCACAGACTTACTTAGCAGACATTTGTTTGCTCATAGTTCTGGAGGCTGGAAGTCTAACAGCAAGGTTGCAGGTACGGTTGGTTTCTGGTGAGACTTCTCTTCCTGGCTTGCATATGGCTCTGCCACTTACTAGCTGTGTAGTTTTGGGAAAATTACTTTACTTCTTTGAGTCTTAGTTTTCTAATCTGTAAAACTGGAATAATAAAGGATCTACCTCAAAGAGCTATAGTGAGGATTAAATGCATTAAAGCATGAAATACATTAGAATAGTGTCTGGTCCATAGTAAGTAGCATATAAACGTTAGCTCTTATTATGATAAATGTTTGCTTCTTGGCAACTGTATACATTACAAAGTAGCAAATATTTGGTAACTCAGATGTGTGGGTCACCTCTCTCCTCTCCTGTAAGATTCAGGTGGGCTTATCAGGCTTTCCTAGACAGCAACACAGAGTCACAGATCGAAGGGCAAACTAAGTCCATTAGGAAAAGATAAGAGCTATTTGATGGGAACACTTGGTTTGAGTAAAAAAATTCACAGGGCCAGAGGTAGGCTCAAAGTTTGGGGTGTAGAGAACCAAAGGTTTGGAGTCAGACAGAGGCAGAGCAGAGTACGGGGGAAGAAGGAGAGTTCAGCATGACAGCAGGCCAGAAAGAAATGAGATGGTGTTCAAGATGGCTGCTGCAAACCTTCACCCCACTCCCCTAAACTCACCACCCAACCCCATCAAGAGAGCTTCATGAAAGGCCCTGGCCAGGGTCTAGGATAATTTTGCAGTGGGAGGCTGATTCCCACTAACATTTTTCTGGCTCCATAAAATCTCCATGGTATTTAAGTACCATGGGTGAGGGAGCCATGGTACCAACCAGCAGGTGTCTAATATTTCTATGTGCCCTGGCTTCCCAGCCCAAGTTTTTGGGCCTGGGAGATAATATGTAAAAGTGGGTAAAGGTCTAGGTGGACTAGGCTCAGCAAGGATCAATGGAAGGCAGGATGAATATGCAGAGATGGGAATAATTAGATATCAGCTTCCATAGGGTAGGTAAAGATTTTGAATATACTAAGGAAGATATATTTCAGTTTTATGCAGAGATGAGTGGAGCAGATGTTTTATCCAGTACAGCTTCAATCCAGTGGTCATTTGTGCCTTTGAAGGTATTTTATACACCTCCATTAGTAGTCTGTGGCTTTTCTAGGTGCCAACCACTAGGGTGTTACTAATAATCAGGAATTTGGGGTAAATAATGTCTGGAAGCTATAAGAGTTATGGAATGGTATATGTTGGGTGGTGAAGCAGTGTTGTGAATTATTATATGACTTTTGTGGTGGTGAGAAACATTATGGGCTGGCAGAGAGGCATATTGCCTTTTGCTTGTGTTTGTGGAGATTGAGGGACCATTTTGTAGGGCAGCTTCCTAATGCTTGTTTTTTTTTTTTTTTTTTTTTGTGTAATAAAAAAATTGGCTGGTCTTTATCCCTGATTCCTTGTAAGGCGGCTCTAAATCCTTGGAATTTCCTGAGTGATAGGAGTGTCTTTGTTATTCATGGTGGGTCCCTGGATAGTTTCAGGATGGGGGCTGGCAGTGCTAGAAAGACCCAACCATGTGATCAAGTCACATTATATCAGCCTGACCTCCCAAACTCTGGAAAGAGAAGGGGGCTGGAGATTGAGTTCAGTCATGTGGCCAATAATTCAATCAATCATACCCATGTAATGAAACCCCAATAAAAACTCTGGACACCTGAAGCTGGACACCTGAGCTTGCTAGGTTGATAATCATACATTGATGTCCTGGCAGGATGATGCATCCTGAGGACATGGAAGCTTCAGGTTTCCTCTGAGTTCTCATTCTGTGCTTCTTCATTTGGTCAATCTTGATTTGTATCCTTTATAATAAAACTGGAATCATAACTACAGGGCCTTCCTCTGTTCTATGTGTCATTCCAGTGAATTATGGTGTCTTTAGGAGTAGTAAAAACCCCTGAGGATTTGTAGCCTGTTGGTCAGAAGTGTGGGTGGCCTGGCTTACAATACAAGTTTCTAAGTCAATATTAGTATATTTGAAGCCATACTACGAAGTTAAACATGAACAATCTATACCTATATGACTATATGGCTGTACAGACCAGTTTCAATCTAATTGAGTCTTGAATCTCTTAGTTCTAATGTTCTAGGAAGAAAGTTTGGCTCAGCCAAGTCTATGAATTGTTCCTCTAACTTAGGTAACTTTTTTTTTTTTCTCCAGTTAGCTGCAGTTTTAATGCCATGGGTCTGAGGCAAGGTAGCTAGGTTTGGGGTTCTCTAGTTAGCTGCAGTTTTAATGCCATGGGTCTGAGGCAAGGTAGCTAGGTTTGGGGTAGAGGTGACCAAAACCTTCAACTTCCAGAAGAACCCACTTCTTTTATTGAGGTAGTCATTTATTTGGGTGGTAGTACAGATAAACAGGGAAGGAACTTTTAAATTACTCGGTGGACTCTCAGGAATTGTCAGACATTTTTGACTGTCTTAGGGACCTGCTTAGTAATATCTGAGAGATGACCAAGTGGCATGATAATGTATTATAGTAGCTGGCCAAGGCACATCATCTTGAAGGCATTCTTCTACTTTTTACTTGCCTTATATGAATAAGGCTCTAGGCATTGGAAGTCGTGGCATCATCAAACCTCCCATCAATAGATCTGGTCAGAAAGAGTGGGACATGGTCTCAGGTGATAACTGCCTGGAGGCCCCAGTAATTTTGATAGAGTGGCACTCATCAATTTTTCTTACGTTGGAATTCATGGACAAGAACTGAAATTCCATGGCCCAGATGAAACTGACCTCATTCCTTAGCAGAATCAACAAATGGCATCATGTCCCCTCCATGGGTAGGGCCATCAAGCACATTGCCTAGCACTATCAGAATACCTAACACAGTTCTGGATCACTGCTCACCTCTCTGCAGTCCATGCAATTCATGAGAGTAGGTATGTGATATATTTTCTCTCAAATCTGAAGATTAGAATAAAGTAGTTGCCAGAAGTGCAGGTGAATTTCTCTGGGAGTGATGCTTTCAATATCTTGGGGTATGTATGATGCTAATGAACAAGGGCTTGTTACTCTACTCCCATCCTTGCGAGCTGCATGGAGAGTGTCATCTGTGGGAATTAGAACTTTCAACCTTAAAAGTTCACTCATGAACAATGGAAGACTAAGAAAACTGAGAGCCTCGGGAAATTTTGTTCCAAGATGGCTCCCAACCAGTGATTCTCAGGGGTCGAGCCAGATGGGGTAGCTTTGAGGGTTCACATATTCCGAGAACTATTGGAAATTGCATCCTGAAGTGGCCTAGTTAAAATAATATAGATTGAGGTTAGGCTACAGACTCCAAATAGGGCTTGATAAACAGGAGTGATCAAATTATAAAGGTGAACAGGATAGGGAATAAGGGTCAGCAGTGCATGGGAAGGGTAGAAGTAAGTGGAAGAAAGAAAATCTGGAGGAAACCTTTGATCCAGAGTCCACATGCTCATGGAGGCATTTTATTTGGTGTCCACGGCTATTGATGCAGGTATGCTAGAATCCAATAAAGAGCCAAAGCAAAGCGAATGTCCAGCTCCAGCATTGTCACTATCAAGTCTTTTCAATTCTACATTTTGATCAGCTTGCAAATTTATCCATCCCTCTCTCCTATGCAGTTGCTTTCTAAATTTTGGAGAGTCTATCTCTTAAATACTTCTCACAATCTATTTCTTTTTTTTTTTTTTAATAAATTTATTTATTTTATTGGCTGTGTTGGGTCTTTTTTTTGCTGTGCGCGGGCTTTCTTTAGTTGTGGTAAGTGGGGGCTACTCTTCGTTGTGGTACACGGGCTCCTCATTGCCGTGGCTTCTCTTGTTGCAGAGCACCGGCTCTAGGTGTGTGGGCTTCAGTAGTTGCAGCACATGGGCTCAATAGTTGTGGCTCACAGGCTCTAAAGCGCAGGCTCAATAGTTGTGGTGCCTGGGCTTAGTTGCTCCGCGGCATGTGAGATCTTCCTGGAGCATTGGCAGGCGGATTCTCAACCACTGCACCACCTAGGAAGCCCTCAATCTATTTCTATGGTGATCAGAGTGATACATCTAAAACACGACTTTGACTTAAGTACCTTCAATGCCTCCTCATTTCCTACAGGATTAAATACTAATGTCAGATGGCATATAAGACTGTTTATGATCTTGCCCCTGCTTATTTGTCCATCCTCATCTCTCACCACTTTCCCTCTCTCTCTAGCCACAACGACTTATTGGTATTTCCTGGAACATGCCATTCTGTTACATTCCTTTGTGACTTAGTTCCTCTGGATATTGTCTGGAATGTTCTACTCTTGTATGTCTGGCAAATTCCTACTAGTCCTCTAAGATTTTCTGCCTCTCTGAATTCTTTTCTGACTACCAAGGCAGAGTTGAACACCCTTTCTTTACAGACAGTCTTATTTTAGCACCTACTGTAAAAGAGTTGTAATGATTTGAAAATCTGTTTCTAGAGAGCCTGGGCTACGTCTAATTGATTTCTGTGTTTTCAGAGCCTGGCACAGTGCCTGACACATAGTAGGATCTCAAATCATCTCTGAATAGCGAAGTGAAATGCTTTAAAAGCAGGAGGAACTTGTCAAGTTCATGTTGTTGATAATCACTTGGATTCAAGATTTGATGTCTGAAGTATGTGATATTGATTCTTTCATTAATTCAACAAGTATTTACTGAACATCTACCCTGAGCCAGGCATGGGGATACAACGATAAACAAAAATAGTTGTGCTCTTCATTGCTCTCAGGGGGCTGAGGATTTACTGGGAGAAACTTACTGCATTTGTTTGAATTACTAAATAAAATAGAACGTATTCTGGGTTTGGCCCATCATGTCAGCTGGAGATTTTCTCTAACACAAAGCTTTCTGCTTTGTCCGTTGGGCTACTTTGGCTTCATGAATGTTGTGAGTTTCTCTCTAGTTCTTCAGCATACAAAACTACAACAAATTAAAACACAACATGTAAAATAGTTGAACATCTTAATTCAAGCAAAACTTTGTCTTCAGAAATATGTGGACTTTACATCAGTGACTTTATTTTACTAAGTGCTTTTGCATTTATAGTGGTATTTGGTTTTACTTATAGGAGAACCAAAGGAATACAGGGGGAGCATTCAAAAATCAACAAAACAGGATCACTTTCTTAGGCTGTAGCGACTACCTTTAGTCAGTGAGACATTATCAATGTATATAGCCAAGAAAATAAAGATTCTAGTCCCCCTGCTAAAGGCCAATATAAGACACAAACTTTTAACCTGCCATGTTACTGGAGGAATGAAAGAAGCTGCCAGGTCCTGGCCTATGGAAAATAGAAAAAACAAAAACAAAAACAAATAATCCAAAACATAGCTCCTGTGAAAATCAGATATAAGTTCCAACAAACCCAAACCAGGTCTCTGTTCCTGCAGAGTCCCACTATCTTGATATCCCCTGAGGGTTGGTTTCTGTTTCCTTCTTAGTTGGGGTTAGCTGTAAACAAGGACAAACTTGGAGTCAAGGTGACCAGTGATGTACAATCAGTTAGGTCCATTCAAAGGCATAATAGCCAGAATTGCAGGGGATTTAAATGTCACTTAAGACAGGGGTTTATCTTTCTTGAATTTGGCTATGCTGTTTTCCCTTCAGTCCCTCAGCTGAAGGTAACTAACCAGGAACAGCTGCAAAACATGGAAGCAATTTTCTTTCTTTTAGGTAGCATGCTGCTGTGGCAGAGACACATGGCCACAAGGATTAAATTATAAAACTCTCATTTTGTTATATAAAAAGATTACAAAAAAGCACAAGGCAAAATAAAACTGCCATTTCAGCTTGAGTCAAAAGTAGTTGACAATCTCCTAAATTGAAGCTAAAGTTACTTTGCTTAATTAGGAGTTTAAAAAAATTGTTTCATAAAAGTCATAGTACTATGTACCAATTAGTCTATTAATATTTTTCCCCCTTTCTGAAGGTGTCAGTGAAAAACAACAGTTTTCTTGATCATCTTTTTAAGATAAAAATCATAGGCCAGGTAGAGCTTCCAAGCTTCCTTCTAAGATTTAGGGAAGGAAGGAAGGAAATAGGGAGGGAATGAAATTGCAGATTACTTCATACCTTTTACCGGTTCTAAACAGAACCTACTTTAGCCTTTTGATACACTAGTTTTTCCAAAAAAGGAGTTTTGGCTTTGGCCTGAAATCCCTCTGGAACCACTGTTCTGTCCATTTAAATGCAACCTCGGGAAGGCTAGTAGTATATAGTATTTCATCTATAAACTTTAGTGTAAAATAACCGGGTACAAAACTTTGGATTCTTTATCTCAACAGCAGTGAATATCTATGTGCAAATGGGCATTACTTTTCTCAAAACCGGACTCTGTCCATTTCCTGAATTAACTTTACCATTGTGGTTAGGTTGCTTGTTTTTGATAGAGTTGCAGTTGGGATGAGGGAAGGTAGTTCTTGCACTGGTTAGGTGGCCAGGCAGGTTTACCAAGGAGCTCATTCTGGCTCCAGAAAGGGGAGTCGGTCATCCCTGCTTCCGGGAACTGGATCATTCCCACTCCCAGAAACCGGGAGCGGATCATCCCTACTCCCCGAAACTGGGAGCGGATCATCCCCACTCCCCGCTGAAGAAGGAAGGCAGTCACTGCCAAGCTCTCTGCCACCTGTGACTCTGGACTTGATAGTCCCCATAAGACCTTCAAAGGATCTGAATGTGGCCGATTTCTTCATGTCTCCCAGCTTCCTGCAGATGGTAAAGCCCATGGTAGACAGGGCAGCTGACGTCTTTTGTTTCATGTAGGCGTTGGAGACCTGAACATCGTGCCAGCTCTTGGACAGATTCTGCCTCAGCCCCACCAAGGCCGTAAGGCCCAGCTTCCTCTTAAGCTCCACGCAGCGTCTCTCTTTGGCTGCCAGAGCATGGCGTAGGGTTGCTGTTTCTGCCTCCAATTTAGCGAGCTCAGATTTGAGCTCCTTTTGCTCCACCTCTGTGAGATCCTCTCGTGCGGCAGTCGGGTGGGATTCATACGTGCCCACAGAGGCCTCTGTCATGGCGCCCAGCATAGACAGAGAAACATCTTCATTAAGAGAGTCCAGGTCCAATTCCTGGTAGAGAGAGTCCAGCTCCTGGCCAGAGGAGAAATAGTCTTGGCCAGCAGAGTCGAAGTCTAGGCCTTCAGTGTCAGACTGTAGGGTGGTGTGGGACTCTAGGTGGGATGGATCCATAACGTGGCTGGTGGAATCGATGCATTGAGTCAGTGGGTCAGTGTCCTGGCTGTGGAATGGATGCCTTGGTTTACACGGTCCACTTCCGGGTGGGGTTGGAGATGTGGCTGGGGGGTAGGGTAGGTTGGGTTGGGGTCATGGAGGTGGGACTTCCGGCCCTAAGGTGGTGGAGGGTGGAACCTGAGGTCAGTCTGTGTGCTGCCAATGCTTGTAGTGGTTTAGACATCACAACGTCCCTGTGAGGTAGGTACTGCCACAGCTGTCAAGGAGGAGAGGTATTTTCCCTCTTACCTCTGTAGGCGGCTGGTCCTGGCCTTCAAACCAAGTCTGACTCCCCTTATGGACCTCTTTCCACCACAGCAGCCATTTTTAAAACCCTGAAAATCAGTTGAACTTTTCGTGCTAACAGAAATTTATGACAAAGCCTCATACATGAAATAAATAAAAACTGCCTCAAAGTGGGACAGGGAGTCTCGTACCCTCCCAATTTTCCCTTCCCAGTTTCCCAAAGGGGCCTGAGACCTCCTGACACCACTCATACAGTGTATTTGAAGGCCCCTCAAACTCTTAAGTCCAACAGTGCTCCAATGGCATGAAGTATCAACAGTGCCAGAGGCTTAGGATAGTGGAACTGACCAGTCACAGTTGTCTGTTATTTTGGGGAGGGAAAGGGAGGGAGAAAGAGTAAATCTATAATCATTGTGTCAAGTTTAAGCTTAAGAAAAGCAAAGGCTACTGTACTATGAGAATTTAAGAGAGAAGGAATAAGATATATGCAAAAGGACAGTGCATGAGTTTTCAATATTGCAGTTGCATTTCCTTTCTTTTCCAAGCATCCACTTACATTTCTGAAGGCATGTCTGTCCATATACATGGTTATCAATTATGGGAGATGGTCTGCACAGAAAAGTAGTAGTAGTTGAACAGGCTCTGTCAGGATGGCAACCTACCATATCCCCTACTTCTATTCAGAGCTGGCAATTTATATAGTGGAAAAATCAGGACTTCAACCCAGTGAGGGCAGGTGGTCAGGTATCGCTTAGCTCATTGCCTGGCTGCCCATTCCCAGGAAATAGCCTTGAGCAAGTCTTATTTTCTAGTGGTTTTGTTGGATATTCTGGTAGTTCCTGCAAACATCGTCTTGTGGAACCTGATATGATGCTCAGTAAATTTCAGCAGTTTGCCATACTCATGTCTGTGTAGCTACAATGAAGCATCTAGCTGGGCATCCAAACCAACTTCAAACCTTTGGGTTTGTACTTAATAATCCTTTCATATAGCTCAGTAGTATTTATTATTGTCTTACGTTGAAGTATGTGCCTCCCTAGATTAAAAAATGAGGATTGTCCTTTTTGGAAACATGAAGGCTGTTGAGGGATTTGGCTGTGTGTATAAAAGCCTGAAAAGGGCAGTAAGGACTGTCTAAAAACTGTTTTGTTCCAGAGGGTGGACTCTTCCTCAATTGATTGCAGAAATGCTAGTGGTTTTAGGAATGTTCTGACTCTGAACCAGTGCTCTTCTTTTAAAACTGAGGGTGAAGGGTAAAGAAGCCCCTGAATTAAGCTAAACAACGCTGAGCACACATTTGTCTATTCCAAGTTGAGATTTCAAATAACCAGATTTGAGCTTGCACTTGATTATCCTTCTCTGAATTGTTTCAGCCACCAACCTCACTGCCTATTTTCTTATTTCTGTGTTTCCTCACCCTTCAGTTCAAAGTATGAAATCTTTTATGGAGCTTCGATTCCTTTTCGTAAAGTGATGATTTCCCTCATAGCAAAGTTGACCTGACCTCTCTGAGCAACTTTGTTTCCAGGTCCCAAATCAAAACATGGTCTCTGGAAAGGGGCCTCCTAGCTAGTTATGTTCTGACCTGAGTAGACCTGGAAAAATAAGTTACAGGGTGGAACAATCCATTTTATTAGGCTTATGCATAACCACATACAAAACAACACATGTTTTGAAAACATAGATCTATCAAATGAAATTTTACTTAATTTATAGTGATTCTAACCAACTGTTTGAATAAACTGTCTTTTTAAGAGGTAAAATACCAGACTATTGCCCCATGATTTTAGAACCTCACATTTCTAGATTAGACAATGAAATAATCTGTATTACACAGAAAGGCTCACAAAACTGTTCATCTGAAACTGAAAGCTTTTTGATGCTATTTATGCATTAAAAACAGCCAAAATGTTTGATTCAGTAACCTCTGAAGAAAGAGCTTGAAAATTATTTTTAATCCTACAATGGTTTGCTATCTTTTTTCCCAAGGAAGACATTATTGACCAATTTTTAGTAAAGAATAAACTTTGAATTATTTTTCTAGTAAGGGTGATGGATTTATACCAATCCTTTGTAAATGTAAAGGTAAATGATACAACAAAATAGTTTTTTCTCTTAATGTTTAGAAGCCTATGTTTTAGAAATAAATTATTGAAACTTGAATGTAAAAGCAAAGTCATAATACTCACCAGGTCTGGGTTGTTTGGGGATGGAAGGAGTGAGATTGTAGCAATTGATGCTTGAGTCTAGAAATGATTAGGGACTTGTACCAGTGTCAGCAGTTTTAACCACTTGACTTCTTTTGTTATCAGAGGTCAATACAGAGCTTCCTGATTACATCAACTCTTGTAAAATAATCCACATTGGTGGTTCAGATTGCTTTTAAAGAACCGACAACTCACCCTGTAGTCCAGTCATTTGCACTGCTAGATTTAACCATATTGAGTTCTCTAGGGCTTTATTTCTATGATGACTGAACTACTACCATGAACACTTTGTTCATTTTAGCTGAATACCAGGAAAAATGTTTAAATATTTAATTGGGCTTGAAAGTAAGGCATATAGTTGAAAACCTAATCCAGTCAGAATGTTTCAAGAGTAGGAGGAGAAAATTGGTAGTTAGGCTTTTCTTGTGGAAAGCCATAATATTATATTTGATTTCAGTTTGCAAGTTATTTTCGTAACTATCTCACATCATAACCCAGCTCCATCAGTAATATATGCGGTGAGTCACCCTCCCCATAGATATTCTCCAGCATGAACTGAAATATTTGCTGCAGTTTACAGCTGCATTGGTTGTTGGTAACAATCCTCACATTTCAGTAGTTGAGTTGGTCTTCATTTAGAACCAGGATGACATTTCCTTTCAGCAGCCCTTCTACATGGAATAATTAACTTAAAAAAATAGTGAGGTATAGAGTAGGATTTTCCTCTCTGAAGCCCAAACATACTATCAGGATATTAAATTGAAGCTTATTTTAAGTTGGAAAGTTATTCACTCTCTTTGGTGGTATATATAATTGTAGCAGGAATCCCCGGGGGAATTGAATTAAAATTCAGAACCGAGTTGAATCTGAAGAACTAGTGTTTTCCTCCCCCCATTTTGCATGAGATGATATGTATGGGAGGAAGGGGCTTGTTAGGAGGAATTTTGTGTATGGAAATCCTCAGAGGTAGAATAAGAGGAATGACAGGGAGGTGAAGGGGTGAAGAGAAGGGAAAGCAAAATGATCAAAAGATATAGGAACTTCCCTAGATTAAAAATGAAGATTCTTCCTGTTGGAAACATGAACGCTATATAAAGACCTACAAAGGGTAGTAAGGGCTCTTTAAACACTGTTTTATTTCAGAGAATGGACTTTTCTTTTGAGGCTTGCAGAAACACTAGTGGTTCCAGGAATTTTTCCAGACTCTGAACCAGAAACTGCCCTCTTAATGATGAAGATGAAGGGCAAAGAAGCCCAAGAACTAAACTAAATAAAGGGCAATATGACAGACTTCAGGGGGAATTTCACAACAGAAGGTGTTCTTACCCCCTTTCTTCATTTGGATGAGGAAAGTGGGGAGAATAGATTATCCCTTCCCAGAAGTTTTGATTTTTTTGTTTTTTCTTCTTACATGTTGGAGGATAGCATATTGGATGGCAAGGGCTGGGGGCTATAGTAGGGAGTCATCTAAGAGAAGAATGTGGGTGAAGCTGGCACATGAGTCAGAAAAGACTTGGTCAGTTATGGGCTGGTATAAATAGGTTGTCTGTGTTCTGCTAAGGAACCCAGGGTTTGGTGTGTTTCTCTAGTCAGAATCTAGAAATTAGGAGGATTCCTTAAAAGGGAGCAGGGGGTTGTATGAAGACATTTGACACTTGCTTCTCACTATCACCCTCTTTCCCAACCAGCACACTTCCTGAATTACATGCAGTTTCAACAAAGGTGTAGACTGCTGTTAAAATGTCTGTAAGGGACCCAGATTACTTGACCCTTAACTAAGCAGGAAAATTTATCTGGAAGATGTTCAGATTTTGAGTACTAGGACATACACTTTCCCTCAAGGGACTGGGCACAAACTGGACATCTATAGTAAGGGCTGGTCCTGAGCATACAGGACTCCAAGAAATAACTAGGGAGACTTGGTGGCAGGGGGTGGTGTGCTTACATCCTGAAGCTTGGCTCTGAGGGTTTAGAACCAGCAAAATGTGGGGGACAAAGCAATTTGACTCACTTGTATCCAACAGCTGCAGAGGCCTGGGAACAATCAGGCTGCTAATAGAAAACTCACAATCTTTTAAAAGTTATGACCATTGTGGTGAATTTGCTATAACACAAAAAAACCTAAGGCCAGGACTCTACTCCATAGTTACTTAGCTATTCTTGTCTTAAGACTGTCATGCCTGCTATGGCAACAGTATAATTACTTTATTTCCTCAATTCTGAGACACAATTGTAAGACACATCTTCATTTTAATAAGAGATTTTTAGGAGGAAAAACCTGTATTAAATCACTGATTAAATCATATAACCCCAATTTTAGAAACATTAAAATGCTACAAAATGTGAATATTAGAAGTGAAGAAATATAGTAGTAATGCAGCAAACTATAAACACTAATGGCCTTGCTTGGTTCTTCTACTGGACTTCAGAAGGGACCTTCATTTACACTGGTTCCTCTTCTCTTTCTGAAAGAAAAGGCAGAAGGGAATTAGCATTTATTAAATATCTGCTACAATAATAAAAGTAATGGAGATATCTAATGTTTATTGACTACTTATTATGTGCCAGGAATTGTTCTAAGTGCTTTCACATATGTTATTTCATTTAATCCTCTTAATAATCTTGAGAGGTAAGTATTAGAAATACTATTAATTTCTGTAAGACTCAGTTTCCCCATTTCTGTAGATCAAGAAACTGAGATGCACAGAAAATAACTTGCTACATAGTTATTAAGTAGCAAATTTGGGATATTAATCTATAAACCTAGAGCTGCTTCATTTTCTTAAACTCATATTTAAACTTTTTATTGTCTTTCTTAATTCTGAAATATATTATGCATGCAAACGTGTATATATGTACTTTAAAAATCTATAAATGTAAATAACTATGTACTCATCATTGACAAATATTGTTTCCTGTGTTTTTGAAGTGTGATACATGTCCTTCTCATTCTATCTCCTTCCCCCGTTAATATCTACTCCAAATTTTGCAGTGATCATTCCTTTTTTTCTTCATAAGTTTTTACCTCCTTTGTGTCTATAAATAATGTATTATTTAGTTTTGCCAGTTTTTGAACCTCATTTTTATTAAGATATAATTGACACATAACAGTTTCAGGTGTACAGCGTAATGATTTGATATTTGAATATTTGTTGATCCTTGAACAACATAGGTTTGGACTGTGCAGGTCTGCTTATATGTGGATTTTTTTTCAGTAAATACGTACTGTAGTACTACACGATCCACAGTTGGTTAAATCCATAGTTGTGGAACCACAGGTACATAGGGCCAACTATAAATTATATGTAGATTTTCAACTGTGTGGGGATTGGCATCCCTAACCCCCATGTTGTTCAAGGGTCAACTTTATTGTGAAATGATCACTATAATAAATGTGATTAACATCTGTCATCATTTTTGAGCATTATATAAATGGAATCATACCTTATGTATTCTGTGACTTGCCCACTGTTTTTTAGATTCATCCATGTTGGTGATATTGCTATAATATATTCATTTTCACTGCTGTATAGTATCCTTGGTATGCATACAACACAACATAGTTAAACGGTCTCTCTATGAAAGTTCTTTACTGAGGCACAGAGTAACTTGAAGGTGAGTTTCTCTGGTATACCACCCCAGGCCAGAGACCTGTCTGAAGTCTATTCCTGCATATACAGTTAATGTTTTCTTGCATGTGTGACTTCATATTTGTTCACAATAGACTTTTCTTTCCTGAAATAGATCCTGAAACATATTTCAGGTGTTATCTTTCCAGCCTCATTTCTTCCATGTTGCATTAAATACTTTATACTCCAGGCTAAAGTATTGCAGTTCTGAAAATTTCAAGTTCACTGTGTCCTCTTGCCGCTAGGCCTTTGCACGTGTTGCTCTTTCTACCTGGAATGCTTATTTCCTGGCAAACTCTTGTCCACCTATCAGGAGTTGTCTGGTTACAGAAGCTTTCTTCCACTACATTCTGGTTGGGGACATCTCCTTGAGTTAACAGAGGGGACTTCCTGCTGTCATCTCAGGGTTTAGTCAGAGTTGGTTTTCTGGATTATCCAATATATTACTGAATAAAACTGCATATTGTATTTGGTGCCTGGAAAGACTGTATGAATGGTCTGTTTTGTATACTAGTAACTCTAATGAACAGGAAACATGGAAATACCATTGTTAAAAAATGTCCTTAGGTTGGGGGTAGAGCACAAATCACATCCTTGTTGGCAAAAGAGAGATGGAAAAATACAAATTATTTTCATTTGCCTTCAGGTCTTTTGGCTAGATTCCAGAGGACTTTCTCCAAGAGCAACAAGATAAAACCCACCCTCTTTGCCTAGAGTTAGTTCTCTGGCATGGGAAAGAAAACTTCACATTTGTTTCCCTCTTTGTGTTTTTCTGACACTAGGTGCTTATCTATTTGATATCTCACTAAGAAATACCTCAAGGGATGAGTGGAGATGGTAAGTAAAAATCATATATTTGATTATATACTTTAAAAGAAATAACCTTTTGAGTTTTTAATAGCTTTAGGTTTACATTTTTTAAAAAAGAGGGTTTATGCAGACCGTTCTTATTTGTAACATATTTTTTAATGTTTTTGTAAATTTTAAAAATATTTTATTGGAGTATAGTTGATTTACAATGTTGTGTTAGTTGCAGGTGTACAGCAAAATGAATCAGTTATGCATATACATATATCCACTCTTTTTTAGATTCTTTTCCCATGTAGACCATTACAGAGTATTGAGTAGAGTTTCCTGTGCTGTACAGTAGGTCCTTAATAGTTATCTATTTTATATATAGTAGTGTGTATATGTCAATCTGAATCTCCCAATTTATCCCTCCCCACCTTACCCCCGGTAACCATAAGTTTATTTCCTACATCTGTAACTCTATTTCTGGTTTGTAGATAATTTCATTTGTACCCTTTTTTTAGATTCCACATACAAGCAATATCATATGATATTTGTCTTTCTCCTTCTGCCTTACTTCACTCAGTATGAGAATCTCTAGGTCTATCCATGTTGCTGCAAATGGCATTATTTCATTCTTTTTTATAGCTGAGTAGTATTCCATTGTATAATGTACCACATCTTTTTTTATTTTGGCTGCACTATGCAGCATGCAGGATCTTAGTTCCCCAACCAGGGATTGAACCCATGCCCCCTGCAGTGAAAGCATGGAGTCTTAACCACTGGACTACCTGGGAAGTCCCTGTACCACATCTTCTTTATCCATTCCTCTGTTGATGGAAATTTAGGTTGTTTCCATGTCCTGGCTATAGTAAATAGTGCTGTAGTGAACATTGAGGTACATATATCTTTTCGAATTAAGGTTTTCTCCGGATGTATGCTCAGGAGTGGAATTGTTATATCATATGGTAGCTCTATTTTTAGTTTTTTAAGGAACCTTCATACTGTTCTCCACAGTGGCTGTACCAATTTACATTCCCACCAACAGTGTAGAAGGGTTCCCTTTTCTCCACACCCTCTCCAGCAATTTATTGTTTGTAGATTTTTTGATGATGGCCATTCTGACCAATGTGAGGTGATACCTCATTATAGTTCTAACTTGCTTTTTTAGCCTAATAATTAGTGATATTGAGCATCTTTTTGTGTGTTTTTTAACCATCTGTATATCTTCTTTGGAGAAATGTCTATTTAGATCTTCCGCCCATTTTTAAATTGGGTTGTTGTTGTTGTTTTACATTGAGCTGCATGAACTATTTGTATATTTTTTTTAGATTTACGGTAAAGTCGCAAAGATAGTACAGAGCGTTCCTATATCCTCTCACTCAGTTTTCCCTCTTATTAACATCTTATATTACCATGCTACATTTGTCACATCCAAAGAACCAACATTGGTATATTACTGTTAACTAAATTCCACAATTTGAATTCCCTAGTTATTCCCTAATGTCCATATTCTGTTCCAGAATTTCATCCACATTACCACATTACATTTAGTCCTACTGCCATCTTAGCTTCTTCTGGCCTGTGACAGTTTTTTGGACTTAACCATGTTTTTGATGACATTAACAGTTTTGAGTAGTGTTAGTCAAGTATTTTGTAGAATGTCTATCAATTTTAGGTTGTCTAATGTTCAGGGGAGGATGACCACAGAGGAGAGTGCCATTCTCATCATATTATATCAAGGGTACTTGACATCACTGAATTTACATGTTTTTTAATATCATTAGTTAAATGGCTGAATGGTGAGAACATTGATAGTGGAGTCTAAGGACTGAATTCGGATCATGGGTCTGTCATTTATTAGTGTGTGACTTGGTAAAGTTACTTAATCCCTCTATTCCTTGTTTCCTTGTCTATAAAGTGAGGATAATTATAGTATCTACCTTATTAAATAAGTAGATACATGAAAAGCACTTAGAGCAATGTCTGGCACAGAGGAAGTAGAATATAGGTTTTGACTATTATTGATACTACTGACTAATATGAGATTTGTGTATTTCTGTTAATGTGTCTTCTTGTCTCTCTCTCTCTCTCAGGAAATTAAACTATTGGTGTTCAGTGACAAAACAAAAATCACAAATAACCTGGGTTTTAAACTTTGAATATGGGAAGTTCTTTGTCTTTTTATTTCTTAGAGTTTTGAATTATCCTTAAAATAGTGTACATTGCTTTAAAATTTGCACTGTCTGCCAACGAAAATTCTTTACAGGAGACTCCTTCGAAGGATTTTATCATTTTGTTTGCATAATTCAGTTATTAAACTTGTACTATATTCATTTACAATTTGAAAATTCTCTTCAGAATGCTGGCTCTTTTAGCCATTGATCCACTGATATATTTCTGGATACCAGGGCAGGAGTGCAATTCTGATTCATAATCTATGAAGAAGAGTTATTATGGTTTTCTTCCTTTTGGCCCAAGCAAAAGAATGCCAGGGTGTGTTTCAGCATTATTAGTGTTACAAATGAAGATTAATTTTTTTTCATTGCATAGTTAATGGTTGACCTTAACCCCTCTAATAAGGGAAGACAATTGTGTTTACAAACCTATATGTTCATTTTCTGATACATTTTTCCAGTTTTCTATTTGAAATTCTAAGTGATTATTTATTTATTTTATTTTTTGGCTGCACTGAATTTTAGTTGTGGCACATGGGATCTTCGTTGTGGCATGCGGAATCTTTTGTTGCAGTGCACAGGCTTTTCTCTAGCTGTCGTGTGCGGGTTTTCTCTTTTCTAGTTGTGGCACGCAGGCTCCAGGGCATGTGGGCTTTATAGTTGTCGTGCGTGGGTTCCAGAGTGCATGGGCTCTGTAGTTTGCTGCACATGGGCTCTCTGGTTGAGGCGCATGAGCTCTGTAGTAGTGGCGCATGGGCTTAGCTGCCCTGCGGCATGTGGGAACCTAATTCGCTGACCAGGGATTGAACTGCATTGGAAGGCGGATTCTTTATCACTGGACTACCAGGGAAGTCCCTCTAAGTGATAATTAAAAAATTTTTTTTAATTGAAGTATAGTTGATTTACAATATTATGTTAATTTCTGCTGTACAGCAAAGTGATTCAGTAGTATGTATGTGTGTGTGTATATATATGTATTTTTTCATTATGGTCTATTATAGGATACTGAATATAGTTCTCTGTGCTATACAGTAGGACCTTGTTGTTTATCCCCAAGTGATAATTTTGAATACTGATGATGAATATTGAAATATGTTCTTTTGCTGTTGGGATTTTTGAAAATTTCATTGGAAACTTCACCAAATGTTTTATGCAAAATGAAATATACGTATTTTAAAATATTTTTGTCTAATACTTTATATTTTTCCTGGAAATGGTATAATCCTGGCTGTTAGTCTCTTTGCTTTGTTTCTTGGTAGTTTTGGCCAATAAAATAGAGGCATTTGTAGAGAATCTATGTGTGTATGTGTGTATGTGTGCATGTGTGTGTGCAAGTGGGTGCTCATGCATGGGCATGCTCCTGTGTGTTGGATCAGAAAAAAAAAGAATTTCTACATTTACCTTTAGCAGCAGAAGAAATTTTTGCTGAATACCTACTATTACCCACTTACTTTTTTAAACACTTCACTTACATTATCTCATTTGATTCTTCCAATAATTCTGTGAGGTCAGTACTGTTATTCTCATTTTTACAGGTGTGGAATCTGAGACAGAGGGAGGTTGAGTAACTTGCCCAAATTCACAGAGTTGATAAGTGGCAGAGCTGGAATTCAAAACTAGGTCTATCTGACTCCAAAGTCCATCCTTTTTACTCTACCATTGCATGTTCTTTGGAGCACTCATTATTTTTCTCTTGAGATATGGCATATATAACTCTAATATCTTTGTATATATTTGTCTAGAATATTTACCTCTAGGCTTAATTTTTAAAATTGAGATATAACATGCATAAAGTGGCCAAATCTTGAGTGTATAACTCAAAGTAATTGTACATATGTATACATGTATGTAACCACCCCCTAAATCAAGACATGGAGTATTTCTGACACTATAGAAGACTATCTCATGCCCCTTTCCAATCATAGCCATTCTTCCCACATAGGTGGTCACCAATCTGGCCTCTATCAACATAAATTTTGCCTCTTCTTGAACAGTCTGTAAATGGAATCATATAGTAAACACTTTTTTGTGTGTGACTTATTTAAAATTATGTCTGAGATTTATTTATGTTGTTATGTGTTTATTTTGTTATGTCTTTTTTTATAGCTATGTATAATATCCATTTAAAGCTAACATTTCTTTCTAGCTTCAAAGAAAAGCTTTTGATTATACCCTGCCAGACTTTTTACCCTCTATGCATATATGATTACTAGATTTGGATTATGTATATGTTTCTGTTTTATAACCTGTTATTTTCTCTTAACAGTTTATCATGAACATTTTCCATGTCATTAAATATACATTCTTTCACAATGATTTGAAATATTTAAAAAAGCATTTTTACTTTAAAAGTTGTTTTGCTGTGCGTATATGTGGTGATAGGAGAATATGTAAAGCACTCAGAAGACACAGAATTCAAAAGGTACAGAAAGATATGCAATGAGAAGTCTCCTATCCTCACCCTACTCTACCTGCTCCTCACCCCCACCCTAGGATCCAGTGTTACTATTGATATTTTCCTTTTTTAAAAACTTTTTATTTTATATCTGAGTATGGTTGATTAACAATGTTGTGTTAGTTTCAGGTGTACAGCAAAGTGATTCAGTTATACATATACATGTATCTATTCTTTTTCAAATATACCACGGAAGTTTTCCCATTGGAGTGAAAGTTCTGAGCCCCACGTCAGGCTTCCCAGCCTGGGGGTCTGGTAACAGTAGGAGGAGCCCCCAGAGAATCTGGCTTTGAAGGCCAGCGGGGTTTGATTGCAGGAATTACACAGGGCTGAGGGAAATAGAAACTCCACCATTGGAGGGTGTGCACAAGGACCTGTGAGCACAAGGACCCAGGGGAAAAAAGCAGTGACCCCATAAGAAACTGGGCCAGATCTACCTGCTGTTATTGGAGAGTCTCCTGCAGAGGCAGGGGAGGCTGTGGCTCACTGTGGGGACAAAGACACTGGCAGCAGCAGTTCTGGGAAGTACTCATTGGCATGAGCCCTCCTAAAGGCCACCATCGGCCCCACCCAACAGCCTGTAGGCTCCAGTTCTGGGAAGCCTCAGGCCAAAACACCAACAGAGAGGGAACACAGCTCTACCAATCAGTAGACGAGTGGATTAAAATCTTACTGAACATGGCCCTGCCCACCAGAGGGAAAAGATCCAGCTTCACCCACCACCAGTCCCACCCATCAGGAAGCCGGCACAAGCCTCTTAGATAGCCTCACCCATCAGAGGGCAGATAGCAGAAGCAAGAAGAACTGCAGTCCTGCAGCCTGCAGAATGGAAACTGCAATCACAGAAAGTTAGACAAAATGAAATGGCAGAGGAATGTGTTCCAGATGAAGGAACAAGATAAAACTCCAGAAGAACAACTAAGTGAAGTAGAGATAGGCAACCTTCTAGAAAAAGAATTCAGAATAATGATAGTGAAGATGATCCAGTATCTTGCAAAAAGAATGGAGGCAAGGATTGAGAAGATGCAAGAAATGTTTAACAAAGACCTAGAAGAACTAAAGAACAAACAGAGATGAACAATACAATGCCTGAAATGAAAAATATACTTGAAGGGATCAAAAGCAGAATAACTGAAGAACAGATAAGTGACCTAATATATATAACTTTCAGAAAAATTTGTAACAGTTTACCCTCCACCAGCAGAATGTGAGAGAGTTTATTTTCCTGAATTCTCATTAACACTAGTCTTTGCCAATTTAATAGGGAACAAATTACATCTCGCTGTTTTAATTTATATTATATTGATTACTAGTTGAACTTAAAAATAAAGAAGGCCTTCATTGTCAATCTGTGGCTTTGTTGTTTTGAAAAATTATCTCCCTGTTTTAGTACAAAATCCTTGCTCTCATTTGTGCCTTCAATCCGTAAATCCTCTGTTCTACCCTTTCCAGGCAGTCAACTTTCAGTATTTTGTAATGATCTTTGCTATAGTTGCTTGACCACAGTTGGGGGAAGAGTTGCAGGGGTGTCTAACTCCTTAACTGGATTTTCAACCTGTTTTCATGTTTTTAGTCCAATTTTCATACCATCACCCTCCATTTCTACTTTTAGAGACACCTGGTGCTGAGCCTTTTAGTGGTCATGCAATGTAATTTGCTTTGATTCTTGACTTTCTCCACTACCAGGTTAGGATTCAGACTTCGCAGGTCTTCCAAATAAGTTACTACTCTTCCCTCTGCTTTTTTCACTTTTGTGGTGGTTATCTCTTCTTCTTATCTCTTTGTCCTTATGAATTATGCCTTAAAATTATGTAATTCCTTCTATTCTCATTTTGGTGAAATCATTGGAAGATGTGGAGTTTTGACAGAAGTCCAGAGTTGAATTTGTGTCTTAAAGCTGAAAATGTTTTACTTGGCTTTGTTAGGTTGGTAAGTAATACAGATGACTCATAGACTCAGAAGGGTTATAAAAGATAGCTCTTTAAACCAGAGAACCTTGAAGTTGTCACACAGTTGTCACTGTAAGGAAGGCTCCTCTATTGATGAAAATTCTTTCCATGGCTTCTTAGAATATCTTTGCGCTCACATGCATAAAGCTACTTAACAGTTGATTGCTCATACAAAAACATTTATGAACTTGTTCATTTGCATGCAGTCGAATACATCAGACAGGTACACATTTATTATTTCCACAATTCAGGTTAAGCCTCTCAGGAACATAGAAAAATATTTAATAATTGATGATGCGTGAACACTGATAATCAGAATGGAGAGAGACAGGAATAGGATCCAGAAGGCCTTCTACTGGGCTGTTTATATGCTGGGTCATGAGATGATCTGGCCACTGGGGACATCAGGGAGGGAGAGGGGTGAAGGGAGGGGAACACTTTGAAGGCTTGTTGCAGCTGCTGTTTGCAAGCTAGCATGCAAGTATTTTCATATTTTGTGGTAGGTGTGGTCATAATGGTACACATGACTGATTATCAGCCCTGAGCCTTTCCCTTTTGCTTTAACCATGTTATCCTTATGTAAATTATTTACCCTCTTTAGGGTGCTCTAGATTTTACTTTAACCTATGTTGTCTATCACTGCCTTATTTTGTCACTCAGTATCTTTCCCAGCTCTACAGATGATGGATCCCATGTATTAGACTCAGGCCCTCACCGGTTCCTGAGCCAAACCTAAAAATGATGGCAGTCCAATCAACAATATCAGCGACCTAGTACTTGCTTTCCAACTAGAGCCCTGCCTGTCTAGATAATGCCTGAGTTGTAGTTTTCCCTTCCATCCCCTAATTTTGGCTTTATTTGTAAGGTGAGCTTTTGCCTCAGTTTCCCTCCCCAGTGTGCTTGGTACCTGATACCTTTTGGTGCATCCTACTTCCTTTGAATCCCCCCCTCCCCTGGCACTTTCTGTAGTCTTGCTGCAAATGAGTAAATGTAGCCTGGAATCATGATATAGCTACCTATGTGGCTTTGAGCATACCTGCCACTTCTGCTCTGTTCTCTAACCCTGGATGCACTCCTTTGGTATTGACGCTTGCCTAACCCATGGCCAAGTATTGCTGTGCCTTTTGGAAGCTGTGTTATAGACTATCGAGCTGCTCCCACAGGACTATGTTTCATACCTTGAATCGAGCAAATTTACCACCCTAAAGAAAAAAAATTGGTGTTCTGTTATCAACAGTGGAGGGAAGAATGGTTGATAGGTTAGCTATCAAACAGTTTTTGGCACATTATATCACATACTGGCATTGGAGGTTCCCAGCTAAACAGACCCTCCAAAATATCTGATGATGAAGCTCACAGTACGCAAATGCCACCCAGATACTCAGAGCTTCCAGTTTGCTTTTTAGTTCTACTCTCTTAACTGTGAGAAGACAACAAAGAATATCAGAAATTTGAGGAAAGCTGTATACACAAAAGGAGGCTACCAAAGCATGCAAATATAAGTAGTAACTTGGAAAAAGAAGAGACGATCTAGGAATAAGAAAAATAATTTTAAATTTGTCATGCATATGTTCATAGAGATAAGAGAAGATATTGTAATCTTGAAACAAGAAGAGAACACTATAAAAGGAATATTTAAGGAATAAAAAAAGAACTCTTGAAAATTAAAAATATGATCACCAAAATGATAAACTCATTAGAAACATTAGACAATGAAATTGAAAACATCTGGATGTAGAGCAAAAAATAAGGGAAATGAAAAATGAGAGACAAGAAAAAACATTGGTGTCATTCTAGCAGATTTAATAGCTGAATGTTAGAGTCCAAGAAAGAGAACTGAGAAAATGGAGGAGAGAAATTTGTCAATAAGTCAAGAAAATTCCCCAGAACTAAAGGAATCAGTTCCAATGTAAGTTCCTAAGGTACCTCATTGTGAAATTTCAGAACTCAAAGGGAAGACTGGGGAGAGAGAGAGGACAGAGGGAGGTGTGAAATACAAGAGGCTAGGAATCAGAATGGCTTCAGATTTTTCACAAGTAATATTGGAATCTTGAAGGCAATGGAGTAGTGCCTTCAAGATTTAATCTAGAATTCTATACTCAGCCAAATTATCAGTCAACTGCAAAGGTAGAATAAAGACATTTTAATACATGCAAGATGTCATATTTTATCTGTCATGCACGCTTTCTCAAGAAGTTACTGGAGGATATGCTCCACCAAAACAAGGAAGAGTAAAACACAGGATACATGAAACAGGTGATACAGATGAGGTCAAGAAATTCCTAAGACTGATGATGAGGGGCGATCCCAAAATGTGAGTTACGCACCAAGGCACTGAAGGTAACTAGTCCAGATTGGAGCATCTCAGAAGGCTCTGGAAGAGGCTTCTTTGAGAAGATCTAATTGATTGATTACCTGGTATATATGAATGTCTCAAGTCAGATTCACACTACTGGCAAAGAGCCAGAGATTAATTCAAACTAGGAAAACAAAATTAGGCCAGAGAGAAAACCAAACGTGAATTCAGACCTGGGAGATCTTTTGAGCAGAACAGGAGGTATCAGCATAGGAGGGATACCACCTAATAAGAGGAAGGGGATGCCCTGTTTCTAAGAGCCAGATGGAATATATGGTCTGACTGGGCATTTATTGATATTTTATTCCTGAATAGCTTATTTCATCCTCATTTCTTACGAAAGAAGTGGCCTTGAGAAGTAAGGCCAAGGGTGTTACAATTAAGGTTTTATTATTACTTTCCATTAGGACCAAAAATAATCTTAAAATTGTGTCCCTTCTGTCTAGGTAGTTCCCCCAAATGATTCAGCTTTTCTAAAATATTGTGATAGCAACTATGGGGCTTATGTAACATGTGAACATCCAGACAACAATATCTGTTTGGTGACTCTAGGTAATAGAGTCTCCACTGCAACTGTCATTTAGAGAGATGCTACTACAGTCTTACTGTAGCATCTTACTGATTTAGGTTGGTCTTGATCTTTTTCTGTGTCTGATTCTCCTGGAGGTGATTTGCTCATTTCCTTGTATCAGGGACTTCATACTGCTACCAGCTATTTCTTAGTCTTTCTACCTGAACAACTACTTCATTTAATACAGAGCCTTTAATAACCACATGGAGATTTGTAGTCCTCTCTAAAAAATTCTCTCTCAACCTCTATCTCTGTCTCACCCTCTCTCTCTGCTGTGTGTTCCTCTGAGCTTTCCTACACAGGTGGGTGGGGTATTAGGATCCCTACTTTTTGAAAATAAAGAGAACAGATTTCAGGTTAAAAAAAGACTATTTAGAGCATTACCTTAGCTTGGGCTGCTATATCAAAATACCATAGACCAGATGACTTAAACAACAGATATTTATTTCTCACGGTTCTGGAGGCTGGGAAGTCCAAGATCAGGGTGTCAGCAGATTTGATTCTTGGTGAGAGCTCTCTTCCTGGCTTGCAGGGCTCTCTTCCTTGGAGAGGAAAATTCTCTAGTGTCTCTTCTTAATAAGGATGCTAATCCTATCATATGGCCCTACCCTTATGACCCGACCTAAACCTAATTACCTCCCAAGTGCCTACCTCCAAATATCATCACTTTGGGGGTGAGGGCTTCAACATATGCATTTTTTAAAATAAGTTTATTTATTTATTTATTGGCTGCATTGTGTCTTCATTGCTGCACACGGGCTTTCTCTAGTTGTGGTGAGTGGGGGCTATTCTTCATTGTGATGCATGGGCTCTTCATTGCGGTGGCTTCTCCTGTTGTGGAGCATGGGCTCTAGGTGCATGGGCTTCAGTAGTTGCGGCACATGGGCTCAATAGTTGTGGCTCACGGGCTCTAGAGCACAGGCTCAATAGTGGCACATGGGCTTAGTTGCTCCACAGCATGTGGGATCTTCCTGGAGCAGGGATCAAACCTGTGTCCCCTGCATTGGCAGGTGGATTCTTTTTCTTTTTTTTTAAAGCTCTTTATCGGAATATAATTGCTTTACACTCTTGTGCCAGTTTTTGAGGTACACCAAACTGAATCAGCTGTATTTATGCATATATCCCCATATCCCCTCCCTCCTGCATCTCCCTCCCACCCTCCCTATCCTGGCCTTGTAAGTCATCACCCATCATCAAGTTTATCTGCCTATGTTATGCAGCAACTTCCCACTAGCTATGTATTTTAAATTCGGTAGTGTATATATGTCAATTCTAGTTTCTCACTTCGTCCCAGCTTCCCCTTCACACCCCTCAACCCTGTGTCCTCAAGTCCTTTCTCTACGTGGCAGGCAGATTCTTAACCACTGCACCGCCTAGGAAGTCCCCAGCATATGCATTTGGAGGGGACACAAACGTTCATTCCATAACAATGCCTAGAAGCTATTACATTTTTTTTTTCTGTGAGCTTCATCAAAAATCCTGACTGCAGTCATTTGTGCATTTACTAATTGACTAATTCACACCCACTATTTATAGAGCAGTGCTTCTTTTTTTTTTTTAATTGAAGTATAGTTGATTTACAGTATTGTGTTATTTTTGGGTATACAGCAAAGTAGTTCAATTTTTTATATATATATATATACATATTTTTTTCAGATTATTTTCCATTATAGGGTTTTATAAAATATTGAATACAGTTCCCTGTGTTATATAGTAAATCCTTGCTGCTCATCTATTTTGTGTATAGTAGCTTGTATCTGTTAATCCTATACTCCTAATTTATCCCTCCCCTCCAGTCCCTTTCTCTTTTGGTAACCATAAGCTTATTTTCTATGTCTGTGAGTCTGTTTCTGTTTTGTATATAGATTCATTTGTATTATTTTTTAGGTTCCACATATAAGTGATATATGTTTGTCTTTCTCTGGCATATTTCACGTACTATGATATCCTCTAGGTCCATCCATGTGGTTGCAGATGGCAATATTTCATTCTTCTTTATATCTAATTGTCCATTGTAAATATATACCACATCTTCTTAAAACAATTGTCTGCTGATGGGTGCTTGGATTGTTTCCATGTCTTGCCTATTGTAAATAGTGATGCTATGAATATTGGGATGCATGTATCTTTTCGAATTAGAGTTTTCATCTTTTCTAGATATATGCTTGGGGGTGGGAATGCTGGATTATATGGTAGTTCTATTTTTAGTCTTTTAAGGAACCTTCATACCGTTTTGCATAGTGGTTCTACCAATTTACATTTCCACCAACAGTGTAGGGAGGGTTCCCTTTTCTCCACACCCTCTTCAGCATTTATTATTTATAGAGTTTTTGATGATAGTCATTCTGCCTGGTGTAAGGTACTACCTCATTATAGTTTTGATTTAGACCAGTGCTTCTTAAACTTTAGTGTACATACAGTTCACATGGGGGAATTTTATTAAAATGCAGATGATTCCAATTATGGGGTAGAATTTGAGGGTCTAGTTCTAACAATCTCCCGGGACATGCTGATGTTATGGTGTAGGGACCGCACTTTGAGTAGTAAGGATATATATAGCCATAAATACTCAGAAGTACTTTTTTTGAAATTTGGGAAAAGATTTGGGCTTTGTTTAAATGTACTGAGTATGATCGTGTGCAAATGAATTGCTGGCTAATATCTGTTCAGTATAGCTTAATATATTAAAAATCACATTTGGTCTCAGTATGTTAGATATTACAGATTTATACATGGAAGTTACTGGTGCTTCCATTGGCCCAGTTCTCTGTAGATATTAGAGATCTGTCTTCCTGAGATGGGAAGGAGCAAGGATCGTCTCCTTTTGGGAGGAATAAATGGAAGAAAGAACAGAGATAGTACAGAGAATGTTAGGACAAACAGGGATCAACAAAATTACTTGTTAAGAGCTCTCTCCTTGAAAATGTCATTGAAAATTTTAGGACGTGTAAGAATCATCTAGGGTACTTGATGACAATGCAGATTACTGGACCCTATACCTGGAGGTTCTGATTCAGTAGGTTTAGCAGTGGGACAGTAGAAGCAAAAATTTATATTTCAAACAACACTCCAGTTGAATCCAAGGCTGTTGGTCCCCGGACCATTATTTTGAGAAACATCATTGCATTAGAAATATTGGTAGTGGTCTCTAGAGAAGGAAAATAAAACACATAAACAAAACCAGGCAAATATTTATATCTATTTTGGTTGGAGTATTTTTGAGTTACTGTAAGAGAGAAACCACTGCTCAGTAGACGGGTCTATCAGAAATCTAACTGTAAATTAAGTAGGCTCAAACCTTGTATTAGGACTCTGAGGGAGGACTGATGGCCACAATTCATAGGAGTTGATAGAAATCTTAGAAGCTTTCCAGCTTTTTTGGCTGTGACCTACGTAAATAGATACATGTTATCCTGTCTTCTGGGAAACACACACATGAACAATCATACAACACATATGCGTATATTTATTTACTTCCTCAAACAATATTCCTACAGCCTGTGGTGTGCTGTGATTTTTGTTTTTTTGGTTATATTTAAATTTTAAAAAATTCTGGTCATGAGCCATTAAATTGATTGTATGACTACTGTGTTAGAATTTTCCACTTGAGAAACACTAACCTAGTGTAGCCCTATATTTTACAAATGAGGAACAAGTTTGGAGAGGTAAAACTTGTTCAAAATCACTCAGCTGTGAAAAGTAACACTCAGAGCTAGAACTCAGATATCAGACTTTTAGTCCAGTGATCTGTCTGCCATGGCATACTGTATATCTAAGTGTTTGTTTAATTTTTATTAGCCTGTTTTCTCTCAGGGCAAAATGGTCTATTTGTAAGGACTGGATTGCCTAACTAGTTGAAACATTTTGAAGGATACAGATGTCTTTTCCCTAAATGGACCGCTAGATGGTAGTGTAAACTCTTCTGATAATGGCCTATTCAGCTGATTCAAGGTGAATTCAGATTTGTATATTTGCACCCTTAAAATGTTTTATAGATAGATATTTCTCTGTAAATTCGCAGAGCTTTATGCCCATCCTGAAGAAACTATTTCACATGATTTTACAAGCAGGATATATTTTGTAATTTGATACTTCTTTTTCAATCTGTGTGGAAGAGAAATTTAGGAAAACAAACATAATTCTAATATCCTCAAAAGGACCTCGTGTTTTTCTTTTCCATATTCAATGTGTTTTTCTTTTCCATATTCTTATTTTATAGGTCTTTAAATAATTATTTTCTGTTATTTCATTATTCAACATTGAAAACTAACTTTCTTTCAGAGTGGGAAGTCTGTGTGAGCCATTTTGGGCTTGATATAAGTGAACAAAACCCCCAAACCGCAAACAGCATTGTAGTTATTTTCCCCTAAGAAAGAAAATTAATACTCTATGTTTTTCCTCAGCTGCAGCAAGGTTGGCAGAGTGACCTATGCATGTACTAGGAGCTTCTGAGGGAGATAAGCATGAAGACAGTGCTGTTTGTTGGGGTTTCAGGGTTAAACAGGCTGAATAGTTGAGCCCTTCCTCAACCACACCTTCCTCACAGCTTAAGCTTGAATTAAAAAAGAAAAAATCAGATGGCTATCCTTGACAGTTTCCTTCTATCCCTCTCTCCATTCTCCTTCTCAGGTTTTCCTTAGAAAAATTAATTCAAGGATGTAGGAAAGAGAGGAAAGGGTAAGAAGTGTGATGGTTAATTTTATATGTTAACTTGGCTGGGCTGTGGTGCCCAGATATTTGGTCAAACATTATTCTGGATGTTTTTGTGAGGTATTTTTTGGATGAGGTTAACATTTAAATTGTTAGACTTTGAGCAAAGTAGATTGCCCTCCATTATGTGGGTGGGCAGGTCTCATCCAATCAGTTGAAAGTTTTAATACAATAAAGACTGACCCCTTCCCCCTCTAAGAATCGGAAGGAATTCTGCCAGCAGACTGCCTTTGGACTCAAACTGCAGCTCTTCCCTGAGTCTTTAGTATGCTGGTCTACCCGTCATATTTTAGACTTGCCAAGCTTCCACAATCATGTAAGCCAGTTATTTGAAATCTCTCTCTCTCTCTGTGTACATATATACACATGCATACGTACATGCACATGTATGTGCATATATATACACACACACACCTACACATTCATCCTCCTATTGGTTCTGTTTCTCTGGAGAACTCTGACTAATATAAGAAGTAAAAGGATAAGTAAGAAAGGGGATTTCAGAATGGTTAACTCAGCTTACAAGTCAAAGACTCAATTAAACCAAATAGAAAGACAGTTAGAACCCTGCTATTCTGTCTTCTGTTCTTCTCCCACAACTTCCTTCCTTCTGAAGCCTTGACGAATGCAGTGACTATTCCGTTTTCTGCACCATTATATCCTCAGTGCTTATTTACCACAGTTTTTGCCACATTCTAGACTTTTGGTAAGTATTTGTTGGTTGAATGAGTGAATTAATGGTTAGGGTTCTTAATTGTACAACAGGCAGGACTGAGTGCTCAAAATCACAGGAGATGAAATATATGACAGATTTAGAGAATGATGAATAGTGCAGAGTTGAAGGTATTTGGGGATAGGGTGGCTAGAGATGAATCTGGAAGGGTGTCCTCCTGGACTTTATCCTTGTGAGAAACAAGGAACTCTCAGGCAGTTTTAAGAAGGGATTATGTCCGTGTTTGCACCTCAGAATGATTACCAGTATTTTCTGAAGTTTTAGCAAAGCTCAAAGGCTGTTATTTTATTTTTACTTTGGGTTAGATTGTCTTAAATCCAAATGTATCCCTTTGCCTCTGCCTATTTTAAGTCTCATTAGTTAGATTTTTGGCTGCTGACACAAATTGATAAAAAGAACATGGGTCTTGGATTAATGTTAAATCCTGGAATTATCACTTAAAGGCTTTACGATCTTGAGCAACTGCTTTACTTCTTAGCAGCATGATTTCTTCAGCTTTAAATGTAGGCATAACTCAAGGTTGAAATGTTGAAAGCATTCCCTTTAAGATCAGAAACAAGAGGAGTGTCTACCATCTACTTTCTTTCAATATTGTACTGAAGGTTCTAGCCAGTGTGATATAGCAAGGAAAAAGAGTAAAATGTATAAAGATTGGAAAATTAGTCAATAGGCAAATTATTGGAATTAATAAGAAAGTTTAGCAAGCCTATTAGGCACAATGTAAATATGCTAAAAATCATTACATTTTTATACAATAACAACAAAAAGTATAATTTAATAAAATTTATAATAACCTTCAGAAATGTTAAGTTCTGAGGGAAACCTGATAAGAGGTGTCCAAATACTTTATGGCAGAAATTATAAAACACTATCAAAATATATTAGAAAAGACCTAAATAGAGAAATAAACCATGTTCATGGATTAGAAGACATATTATTCTAAAGATTTCACTTATCCCAAGTGATCTGCAGATTCAGTGCAATTCCAATCAAAGTCCCAATTTTATATATATATATATGTATATGTATATTTTAAAGCTCTTTATTGGAATATAATTGCTTTACAATGTTGTGCCAGTTTTTGCTGTACAACAAAGTGAATCATCTGTATTTATACATGTATCCCATATCCCCTCCCTCCCGTGACTCCCTCTGACCCTCCCTATCTCATCCCTCTAAGTCATCGCCCATCATCAAGTTGATCTCCCTGTTTTATGCAGCAGTTTCCTACTAGCTATCTGTTTTACATTTGGTGGTGTATATATGTCAATACTATTCTCTTGCTTCATCCCAGCTTCTCCTTCACCCCCCACCCCGTGTCCTCAAGTTGGTTCTCTAAAACTGTATCTTTATTCTTGCCCTGTCACTGGGTTCATCAGTACCATTTTTTCAAATTCCATATATATGAGTTAGCATACAGTATTTGTTTTTCTTTTTCTGGCTTACTTCACTCTGCATGACAGACTCTAGGTCCATCCACCTCACTACAAATAACTCAATTTCATTCCTTTTTATGGCTCAGTAATATTCCATTGTATATATGTGCCACATCTTCTTTATCCATTCATCTGTTGACGGGCATTTAGGTTGCTTCCATGTCCTGGCTATGGTAAATAGTGCTGCAATGAACATTATGGTACATGTTCCTTTTTGGATTATGGTTTTCTCTGGGTATGTGCCCAGTAGTGGGATTACTGGGTCATATGGTAGTTCCATTTTTAGTTTTTTAAGGAACCTCCAAACTGTTTTCCATACTGGCTGTACCAGCTTACATTCCCACAGACAGTGCAGGAGAGTTCCCTTTTCTCCACACCCTCTCCAACATTTATTGTTTCTAGATGTTTTAATGATGGCCATTCTGACCAGTGTGAGGTGATACCTCATTGTGGCTTTGACTTGCATTTCTCTAATGATTAGTGATGTTGAGCATCTTTTCATGTGTTTGTTGGCCATCTGTATGTCTTCTTTCAAGAAATGTCTATTTAGGTCTTCCGCCCATTTGTGAATTGGGTTCTTTGCTTTTTTGGTATTAAGCTGCATGAGCTGCTTGTGTATTTTGGAGATTAATCCTTTGTCAGTTGCTTCATTGGCAAGTATTTTCTCCTATTCTGAGGGTTGTCTTTTTGTCTTATGGTTTCTTTTGCTGTGCAAAAGCTTTTAAGTTTCATTAGGTCCCATTTGTTTATTTTTTATTTTATTTCCATTATTCTAGGAGGTGGGTCAAAAAGGATCTTTCTTTGATTTATGACATAGACTGTTCTGCCTGTGTTTTCCTCTAAGAGTTTTATAGTGTCTGGCCTTACATTTAGGTCTTTAATCCATTTTGAGTTTATTTTTTATGTATGGTGTTAGGAATTGTTCTAATTTCATTCTTTTACATGTAGCTGTCCAATTTTCCCAGCACCACTTATTGAAGAGCCTGTCTTTTTTCCATTGTATATTCTTGCCTCCTTTGTCAAAGATAAGGTGCCCATATGTGCGTGGGTTTATCTCTGGGCTCTCTATTCTGTTCCATTGGTCTATATTTCTGTTTTTGTGCCAGTACCCCAATTGTCTATTTAAACCTAATGAGCCAATTCTAAAGTTCATGTGGAAATGAGAAGGACTAAGAATACACCAGTCATTCCTAAAGAAGTATAAGGTTGGCAGACATGCTTTACCAAATTACTAGATATCAAGATTTACAAAGCTATTAGTTCAAAGACAGACAAATAGACTAATGGGACAGAATAGAGAGATAAGAAACTGATCCATGTATATAGGAAAACTTAAAGCAAATAAGTGGGGTAAAGAATGAATCTTTAAATTAATGATGCTGGGAAAATAGATTATCCATGTGGCAAAAATAGGTTATAGATGCATTCAGATTTAAACATGAAAAGCAAAATTATAAAATTGTTAGAAACAGTGCAGAAAAATGTCTTAATGATGTGGATGATGTGGAGTAGGGAAGGATTTCTTAAATAAAATACAGAAAGCATAAATTAAAAAGAAAAAGATTCATAAACACAGCAATATTAACATTAAGAATTTCTATTTACCAAAGACAGCACAAACAGTGAAAATACAAGGCACAAACTGGGAGAAGATGTTTGCAACTTATAAAACTGACAGAAAGTCATTATCCAGGATATATACATAACTTCTGCATATCAGTTAGAAAAAAATTCATAGAGAAATGGGCAAAAACTTGAACAGGCATTTCACAGAATCAGAAAGCTGAATAGCACATTAACCTATTAAAAAGTATTCTACCTCATTAGTTAAGGAAATGCAAATTAAAATCATAACATAGTACCATGTCACCCTACCTATGGGACTGGAAAAAATAAAAAAACTCTGACAATAAGTAGTGTTGGTGAGAATATGAAGCAAGAGGAATACTTAGATTGTGGGTGGGAATTAAATTGGTATAACCACTTTGAAATTAAAGAAAAGTAATAAAAATACCCCATGATTCCTCAGTCCCACTCCTAGAGAAACTCTTGCACATTTGCACTGGGAGACATGTGAAGTAAGTCTAGGAGTGTTCATAGCAGTGCAGTTTGTAATAGTGAAAAACAGAAAGCAGTTCAAATGTCTATTGAACATTATAAGCTTCACTATTCGTGAACTAGGAGCAAGGATGGCCTGACTATCCCATGTGTTGTATAGTTTGTGAACAATGTCTGCCATACCATCCAACAGGAATATTCAAAATAACTCAAATTACTTCTTAAACCCAAGAAATGTTAACATGGTCCATTTTGTTCTTTTTCCTTTCATTAAAAACAATTCATAGGTCTTTAGGGATAAAGAGTATAGTGTCAGCAATTGGCTGTAAGAGAGGAATAATTTGCTCAATATTCTGGAAAGTCTAAAGGGGGTGTATACACCAAAATACTTAAAAAAAATTTTCAAGACCAACCTTGAAATCATTATTGCAGTCTCTGACTTACACACCTACTTTGTATTAATTTTGAGGCTGACTTATACACAATAAAATGAGACCACAAAAGCCATGCAAAGGGTGTGGTAAGTTGTTTTGCAAAAGTAACAGGCTAAATGCCTGAGCAGAATGCTCTTTCCTCACAGTCTACTTGAGTAATTAATGAGTACAGCAGCTGTTGTAGGAGAAGTTCATCCCCTATCCATCAAATCATAATGGTTTTATAATGAAGACAAATGGTTTTTATCCTAGTGCCAGGGCAACTGTTTTCTCTCTGTAGCTCACAGTTTAGGAGCATATTTAATGGTGCCTTAAGAAAGCCAGATTTTACCAGCATCATTGGAATATTTGATTCTTATCCATCTTTCCGCATCCATCACTCAGATAGGAACTACTTTTTTTTTTTGCCAAGAGAAAGAAAGAAAGAGAGGGAGAGAGGGTGAGGGGGAGAAAGAAAAAGATGGGAGAGGAAGTCCAGTGGGGAAAAAGGAGATTTGGGGCTGGGGAGGGGAGTAATATATTTCATATTCTAGGAAAAGAAAATGCTGCTGCTGATGTTTTAGGTGGTCATGTTATGCAAAATAACCCCAAGAAAATAGTAAAAGATTGAAGGGGTCAGACACCCCTTGGCTTCATCACTCACTGAGCTGTGATGCCAGGTATCATTGAGAAAACTTCTTAATCTTTCTAACCCTTGGTTTCTTCATTTATAAACTAGGCAGAGTAATAGACCCACTTTTCGGAATATGATAATGCATGTAAAGCATGGAGCCTAGCACATGGTAGGTGCATAATCAACCTTAGGTTGGGGGCCTCTGGGTTCTTGAGCTCAGTGATCTATTTCATTTGTTGAAAGTTGCTTTGTAAGTGTTTTTATAACAGTCTTTAAAAAGAGTCTCCATACTGCCAAGTTTATGCTAGGATTCAAGCTGCAATTTCATGGTGACTAGCTCTAGAACAGGGGTCCCGACCCCTGGGCCACGGACTGGTACCAGTCCATGACCTGTTAGGAACTGGGCCGCACCGCAGGAGGTGAGTGAGTGAAGCTTTATCTGTATTTACAGGGGCTCCGCATCACTCTCATTACCGCCTGAGCTCCGCCTCCTATCAGATCAGCAGAGGCATGAGATTCTCACAGGAGTGTGAGAACCCTACGGTGAGTTGCGCATGCAAGGGATGTAGGTGGCGTGCTCCTTATGAGAATCTAATGCCTGATGATCTGAGGTGGAGCTGAGGCAGTGATGCTAGTGCTGGGAGCGGCTGCAGATAGATTATCATTAGCAGAGAGGTTTGACTGCACAGAGACCATAATAAATAAAGTCTGATATGCAAACTCATATCAAAACCCTATCAGTGAGTGGCAAATGACAAGCTGTATTTCATGGAGTAGACTGGACATAGCAACACACTTCAGGTGTCACTGTCTCCCATCACCCCCAGATGGGACCATCTAGTTGCAGGAAAACAAGCTCAGGGCTCCCATTGATTATGCTTTATGGTGAGCTGTATAATTATTTCATTATATATTACAATGTAATAATAATAGAAATAAAGTGTACGGTAAATGTAATGCACTTGCATCATCCCCAAACCATTCCCCACCCCCCACCCTGGGTCTGTGGAAAAGTTGTCGTCCACAAAACTGGTCCCTGATGCCAAAAAATATTGGGTTCCGCTGCTCTAAGGTAGTGATAAAATTGATCTCTCACTGAAAATGGGATTAGGTAACAGCAAAACAACTATGGTGCAGATTATCTCTGTGAATAGTGTCTCTGAGCTCCAGAGTTGAAACTTGGCATCTGCATGTGGATATGTCAGGCATCTCAAACTCATTTATCCAAAATGAAGCACTTGCTCATCCATCCATGAATCTGTTTCTCTTCAGGCTTTTCCATGTCAGTGCCTTTCTGCATCCAGCTGCTCAAGCCAGAAACCTGAATCATTTCCAAATCCTTTCATCCGTCGCTTCTTAATCCACTTCATCTCCAAGTGCTATTTAAAACTCCTTCAAATATATCTTCAACTGTGTACTAACCCCAGTCTCTACTGCCATCACCCTAAACCAAATCATCATTTTAAAAACTTGGATTACTGCTATAACTCTCCAATAATCTCTCCACTTCTACCCTCATTCCTCTCCAGTCCATTGGATTTTGTCATCTTCTTGCTTCAAAGCTTTGGTGGATTCTCTTTGCACATAGGATAAAAACAAAATCTGTAACATGACTTACAAAGCGCTGAGTGCTATGTCCCTTGCCTAATTTTTCAGCCTTATCCATCAATATTCCCTCCCTTACTCCATTAGATTAATATGGGAACTCAATTTTCCCAGTGTGAGAACTTAGCATCAGTAATGTGGTAGACTTGAGAAGACTTTACCAAGATCTCAAGCGTTAATTAGGTCATTTGGGAAGAGAATGACATAGGACCAAAAGGTTTGGCATATTATCTGAAAGATGTGTTCTGGAAAATTTTTGTTGTAATCCTGGAATGAAGATACAAATAAGAACAGAATAAAGTTAACTTGTCTTAGTTATAGATTACTATATGTCCTAGCAGGGAGATTAAAAACCATGTAGAACACATGCCCTCATGGTACTACACCCTTGTATGGAAGATAAATCATGCATACACACAATGCTAGGCAGAATACAGTCAACCTTGTCACCACAATTAGAGTCATCCATAAGGCTTGAAAAGATAATGGAGAAAACTGGATTTTGAAGGAAGCATGGGAATGACATTGATGGAAAAGAATCAAGAGGATATATCAGATGTTTGAAAAAGTAGACTGGTAGGAATGAATGTTCCAGGTAAAGGAGCCATAAGGAGGCTACAGGAGAGAGGCATCATGATATAAAGAGAGAAGAATCAAATAGAAATTTCCTTTTTTTAAATTGAAGTGTAATTGATTTACAATATTGTGTGAATTAACTTCAGGTATACAGAAAAGTGACTCAGTACTATTGCAGATTATATTCCAATATAGGTTGTTACAAGATAATTGGTATAATGCCCTGTACTATACAGTATATTCTCGTTGCTTATCTATATGATGTATAGTAGTTTGTATCTGTTACTCCCGTACCCCTAATTTGTCCCTCCCTGCTTCCCCCTCCCCTTTGGCAAATAAGTTTGTTTTCTGTATCTGTGAGTCTATTTCTGTTTTGCATATACATTCATTCATTCATTCATTCATATTATTTTTTAGATTCCATGAATAAGTGACATCATAGATTTGTCTTTGTCTGACATTTCACTAAGCATAATAAGCACCAGGTCCATCCATGTTGCCGCAAATGGGCACTATTTCATTCTTTTTTAAGGCTGAGTAATATTCCATTATATATATATATGTAATTATATAATACATTATCTATCTACCTATCTATCTATCATCTTCTTAATCCAGCCGTCTGTCAATGGGCACTTGTGTTACTTCTATGTATTGGCTATTGTAAATAGTGCTGCTATGAACATTGGGGTACATGTATCTTTTCGAATTAGTTTTTAATTTTTTCCAGATATATACCCAGGAGTGGAATTACTGGATGATAGTTCTATTTTTAGTTTTTAAGGAACCTCCATACTATTTTTTATAGTGGCTGTACCAATTTTCATTCCACCCAACAGTGTTTGAGGGTTCCCTTTTCTCCACATCCTTGCTAACCTTTGTTATTTGTAGACTTTCTGATGATAGCCTTTTTGACAGGTGTGAAGTGATACCTCATTGTGGTTTTGATTTGCATTTCTCTGATGACTAGTGATGTTGAGCATATTTTTCATGTGCCATCTGTATGTCTTCTTTGGAAAAATGTCTGTTCAAGTCTTCTGCCTGTATATATATATTTTTTTTAGGGTAGGCTGTGCCTTTATTTTCTTCTTCTTTGACATGGCTTGAAGGAAGAAAGAACACTTACTGTCAAGAAAGCAAATGCTGAAAAACTGAAGTGTATAAATAACTAAGTGTTCTACTTTTTGCAAGTATTGCTCCATCTTGGGTGGATCTAAGTCAATCTTAATTCAAGTGATGACTTAAGTTTTCAATATGAATGCTAACTATAAGATTGTTGATCCATAAGTCTTATCTTTTTTGTTTTTTACACATAGATTTTTCTTCTTATGTATGGTGTATCAGTGTATCTTAAGATTTGTCTATTTTCAGTTTTTAAATCTACCTTTTTTCTGCTGGTGATTTATTTTATTTTATTTGCATCTCTTACATTTTTTAAAGAGCTTTTATTTAGATACAGTTAACAGACAATAAACAGCATATATTTAGAGTGTACAATTTGATATCCCAATCTTCCAATTCATTCCCCACCAACCCTCCCTGCTTTCCCCACTTGGTGTCCCTATGTTTGTTCTTTACATCTGTGTCTCTATTTCTGCCTTGCATTTCCCCTTTCATAGTTGTTAGCATTTGCCTTATGTATTGAGGTACTCTTATATTGGGTGCATATGTATTTATAATGGTTATTTCTTCTTCTTGGATTGATCCCTTGATCTTTATGTAACATCCTTTCTTGTTTCTTGAACATTTTTTATTTTAAAGTCCATTTTTCTGATACGAGTATTGCTACTCCAGCTTTCTTTTGATTTTCATTTGCATGGAATATCTTTTTCCATCCCCTCACTTTCAGTCTGTATGTGTCCCTAGGTCTGAAGTGGGTCTCTTGTAGACAGCATATATATGGGTCTTGTTTTTGTATCCATTCAGCCAGCCTGTGTCTTTTGGTTGGTGCATTTAGTCCATTTACATTCAAGGTAATTATTGAGATGTATGTTCCTATTACCATTTTCTTAATTGTTTTGTTTTTGTTTTTGTAGGTCCTTTTCTTCTCTTATGTTTCCCACTTAGACAAGTTCCTTTAGCATTTGTTGTAGGGCTGGTTTGGTGGTGCTGAATTCTCTTAGCTGTTGCTTGTCTGTAAAGCTTTCGATTTCTCCGTTGAATCTGAATGAGGTACTTGCTGCGTAGAGTATTCTTGGTTGTAGGTTCTTCCCTTTCATCACTTGAAATATATCATGCCACTCTCTTCTTGCTTGCAGAGTTTCTGCTGAGAAATTAGCTGTTAACCTTATGGGAGTTCCCTTGTATGTTATTTGTCATTTTCCCCTTGTTGCTTTTAATAAATTTTCTCTGTCTTTAGCTTTTGTCAATTTGACTACTCTATGTCTTGGCGTGTTTCTCCTTGGATTTATCCTGCCTGGGACTCTCTGTGCTTCCTGGACTTGGGTAGCTGTTTCCTTTCCCATGTTAGGGAAGTTTTCAACTAGAATCTCTTCCAGTATTTTCTCGGGTCCTTTCTCTCTCTCGTCTCCTTCTGGGACCCCTATAATGTGAATGTTGGTGCATTTAACATTGTCCCAGAGGTCTCTTAGGCTGTCTTCAGTTCTTTTCATTCTTTTTTCCTTATTCTTTTCTGCATCAGTGATGATCACCATTCTGTCTTCCAGGTCACTTATTTGCCCTTCTGCCTCAGTGAATCTGCTATTGGTTCCTTCTAGTGTATTTTTCATTTCAGTTATTGTGTTGCATATCTCTGTTTGTTTGCTCTTTAATTCTTCTAGGTCTTTGGTAAACTTTTCAATTTTTGCATCCAGTCTTTTTTCAAAGTCCTGGATCATCTTCACCATCATTATTCTGAATTCTTTTTCTGGAAGGGTGCCTATCTCCTCTTCATTTAGTTGTTTTTCTGGGGTTTTATCCTGTTGCTTCATCTACAAAGTCCTCTGCTTTTTCATTTTCTCAATCTTTCTGTGGCTGTAGTTTTCAGTTCCACAAGACAAAATACTGCTGATACTGCTTGATACTGCTGTCTGCCCTCTTGTGGAGGAAGCTATCTAGGAGGCTTGTGCATGCTTCCTTATGGGAGGAACTGATGGTGGGTAGGGCTGGGTGGGTGGAGCTCAGGAAGACTTTTTGCCTATATTTTAATTGTCTATTTTTTTTTGGTATTGAGTTGTATGAGCTGTTTATATATTTTGGATATTAACCTCTTATTGGTCATATTACATATATCTTCTCCCATTCAGTAGGTTGTCTTTTTGTTTTGTTGATGGCTTCCTTTGTGGTGCAAAAGCTTTTAAGTTTAATTATATCCCATTAGTTTATTTTTACTCTCATTTCTTTTGCCTTAGGAGACTGATCCAAGAAAATATTGCTATAATTTATGTCAAAGAGTTTTCCACCTATGTTCTCTTTCAGGAGTTTTATGGTTTCAGACCTTACATTTAGGTCTTTAAACCATTTTGAGTTTGTTTTTGTATTTGTTGTGAGGGGCTGTTCTAATCTCATTGTTTTACATGTGGCTCTCCAGTTTTCCCAGCACCACTTGTTGGATAGACTGTCTTTTATTCATTGTATTTTCTTGCCTTGTTTGTCATAGATTGACCATAGGTGCATGGATTTATTTCTAGAGTCTATATTCTGTTCCATTGATATATGTGTCTGGTTTTGTGCCTATACTCTGGTGTTTTGCTTACTATAGCTTTGAAATATAGTCTAAAGTCTGGGAGGGTTATACATCCTGCTTTATTCTTTATTTTCAGGATTGCCTTGGCAATTTGGGTCTTTTGTGGTTCATGTAAATTTTAGGATTATTTGTTCTAGTTCTGTGAAAAATGTCATGGGTATTTTGTTAGGGATTGCATTAACTCTGTGGGTTGCTTTGGATAGTATGGCCATTTTAACAATATAATTCTTCCAATCTAAGAACATGGGATAGCTTTCCATTTTTCTGAATCATCTTCAGTTGCCTTCATCAATGATTTGTAGTTTTAAGAGTATAGGTCTTTCACTTCCTTGGTGAAATTTATTCCTAGGTATTTTTCTTGATGCAATTTTAAATGGGATTTTTTTAACTTTCTGATATTTCACTATTAGTGTATAGAAACACAATAGATTTCTGTACATTAGTCTTGTATCCTCCTATCTTGCAAAATTCATTTATTAGTTATAATAGTTTTGGGGTGGAGACTTTAGGATTCTCTATATAGAGTATTATGTCATCTGCAAATATGGCCAGTTTTACTTCTTCCCTTCTAATTTGGATACCTTTTATTTCTTTTTCTTATATGATTGCTGTAGATAAGACTTTCAATATTATGTTAAATAGAAGCAGGCAGTGTGGGCATCCTTCTCTTGTTCCAAATTTAGTGGGAAGGCTTTTTGCTTTTCACCCAAATAGAAGTTTCAAAATAAGGACACCTGTGCTCCAGGCATGTCTCTGCTTCTAGCCAGTTTTATGCCTTTAAGCAAGACTCTTTGCTTCTTTAATATTTAATAGTAATGATAAAAGTAACAGCTAACATTCACAGAGTTCTTAATATATTTTAGGCACAGTGCTAAGCATTATTTTATTTAATTGAGCAAAGAGACTGGTACTTTTATTATTTCCATACTGCAGACAAAGAAAGTGAAACTTTGAGAAGTTCAATACCTTGCTCAAGCTAGAAAACTGAGAAAATAGCAGAGGTAGGTTTTGAACGCATGTATTCTAATTTCAGAGCCCAATGTCTTTAATATACCATCTTCCTATACTGTTTCCTGAAAAGATGAGGAGGTATGAATAGATAGTCTTGCCTCAAAGATTCTATCATTTCAAATGATTTCATAAATTTCAAATGATTCTATAATTTCTATTTTGATAGAGGAGTGCAAGAGAGGATTGGGTGGGTAGGTAGGATGAGTAGGGCCCTACAATATGATTCTGATACTATCTGGAGTTAGGCCAAACTTCACAAGTTAAGGGCACAGTCCTCCCTCACTTCAGACACCAGTCACAAGCTTGAGGTTTTGCAGGACACCTGTACTTCTGACCAAGTGGCTACAAATTTGGGGGTTTCCACTATCCCCTCAGTTTTGATAGTTCACTAGAACAACTCATAAAACTCAGGAAGGTGTTATATTTATTATACCAATTTGATTGTAGCCAAAAAAAAGAGAAAGAGACACAAACCAGGACACCCAAAAGGAGAGACACATAGGGAGAAGTCTAGAAAGATCTCAAATGCAAAACTTTCATGTTCTCTCCCTATGGAGTCAGGGCTTTCAGCCTCTTTAGCTCATTGATATGTAATAGTTTCCACAGAGTACTATTAACTCACCTGAACTTTGGTGTCCAAAATTTGGGGAGGGGGGAGGGTGGTGTTATTATATAGACATGATTGAATGAATCATTGGCCAGGAGGTTGAACTCAGTCTCTACCACTTGCCTGGAGGTCATACTGCTATCATTGGCTCAAAGCCCAAACCCTCTAATCACATGGGTGGTCTTTCTGGTGTGGCCAATCCCTACCCTGCATCATCTCATTATGAGAAATTATCTAGGAGCTCACCATAAGTCACCTTACTAGCATAAATGATCAAGTGTGGTTTGAAGAATCTACTATGAATAACAGATACTTCTATCACTTTGGAAATTTCCAAGGATTTGGAGGTGTCAACTATAAATTGGAACTTGCCATCTGCCTGTACAAGGATTAAATCACATTGTGCTGCTACTGCTGCTGACCTTCCACATCCCCTGAAGGGAATTCAGGGTAGAGACCAGGAATGAGGCATTCTGTGCTTTGGAGGATGGGCAGAACAGGTCTTCAGATAGTTAGATGTTTTCAGGAGCTGATTTTACGAGTGCAACCTTTGCATCCCCTCATATCTAGAAAAGCACTAAGTCCCTACATGGTGATGTCTGCTCCTTGTGACTAACAGAAACCCCTCACAAAAAATGTATTTGATTGCATGTACTCCTCCTTTACCAAGAATACGTATATACTAATCTTCCCCCCTTGCCCCAGAGATATCTGGGATGCTGTCTCCTGGACTGCAGTCCTCATTTTGCCCCAGATAAACTCAACTCGCAACTCTCATGTTGTGCATTTTTTTAAGTTCACAGAGGGTACCTACCAGGAATCAGAGACAAGTTCAGCCAAATCTCCCATTACTTTTAGATATTTATATAAAGTTATATAATTTTATAAGTTATAAAATATAAATAAGTATATACAAAAATATATACTTATTTTATGTTTATACCTCCCTTTCATATTTTAACCATTCTGAAATATCATATTTTTAAAAATTTTGAAAACTTACCAGTCCACTGCTCAGCATTCCAAAGCACAGTAGTTTTCAGAAGGCATTTACAGCTAGGTAGAGCTCGCTAGTGATTCTTATTTTCAAAACTAAAATGAGATAAATAGGCTAAAGGTGCAATTTCAAAATGTCAATATCAGAGTAGTATAAATAGCAGGAAATATAATGGAAGAGCGTCTTTCTAATAGAATTGTTTGCCCAAATTGTACAATTTTCTGGAAACCAAATATGAAATCCTGTCTTTTGTATAATATTTTCATAAAACATTTTATACAGTTAGCCAAGCATCTTTACATGTATTATCTCACTTGAGACTTACAAAAATTTTAAGATAAAATAGATTATTTCTCATTTTACAAACCAGGTAAGAAAAACAAAGCTCAGCATTGGTTAATGACTTGCTTATGGGACTTAGGTCCAGAAGTGAACCCTGTTCTTCAGATCCTAAGACTGCTTCAATACTATTACAGTACTTTTTGTAAATAAAGATGCTGCTATTGACCTCTCAATAATGTCCTTTTGAATGTTTTTTCAATTTCAGTGATGAAGTTCTGAAATTTATATACTCCTATACCATTAGGTCAGCCTGAAATTTATATACTCCTATACCATTAGGTCAGCCTCTAAGTCTGAGAGTTCACATGGATGGCATGGTTGAGTTAAAAGTTAGGGTGCTGTGATATAATAAAAAATAAATACTTGGTTTTTATTCCCAGTTCCTGGCACATAGTTCCTAAAACCTTGAAATCTTGGAGTGATAAGAGTGTCTTTTGTATGCTAATGAGATGACTAATAGCTGGAGGTCCCTAGATAGCTTCAGATGGCCAGAGACATTGTGAGAGGCATTATTAGAGGGTTAGAATCTTCAGCCCCAACCCTTCCCTTCACCTCTGTGGAGTTGAAGAGGGGCTGGAGATTGAGTTAATTAGCAATGGCCAATGATTTACTCAATCATGCTTATGTAAGGAAACCTCCGTAAAAACCCCAAACCACTGGGGTTTGGAGAGCTTCTGGATTGATGAACACGTTGAGGTGCTGGGAGGGTCGTGTGCCCAGAGAGGACATGGAAGTTCTGTGCCCCTTCCTCTGTGCCTTGCCCTATACATCTCTTCCATTTGGCTGGTCCTGAGTTGCATCCTTTATAATAAATTGACAATAGCAAACAGTGTTTTCCTGAGTTCTGTGAGTTGTTTTAGTGAGTTATCAAAACTGAGGAGGCAGTTGTGGGAAACCCCAAATTATAGCCAATCAGTCAGAAGCACCAGTAACAACTAGGGACTTATTAAAACATGCAGGTAGCTAGATATGAGCAGAGAAGGGGAACATGGGCCACATGGCAGGAAGCCACTCATCTTGTAAACATCAGGAGTCCTTGGGCAGACACAGAAAAGCAGGAACCTCCAGACTGATAGGAAACCACACATTTTAGGATGATAAATGTTCTGGAGGCAGACGAAGAAAGGTAGGAGGGAAGATTAGCTCAAGATGGTGGAGTAGGAAGATGCAAGTTCACTCCCTTCTTATGAAAGCACCAAAATCACAACTAACTGCTGAACAACCATTGACAAAAAAAGCTGGAATCTACCAAAAAAAAGGATACCCTACATCCAAAGACAAAGAGGCGGCCACAGCGAGATGGTAGGAGGGGTGAATCACAATAAATTCAAGTCCCATACCCACCAGGTAGGCAACCCACAAACTGGAAAACAGGTATACCACAGAAGTTATCCCACAGGAGTGAAAGTTCTGAGCCCCATGTCAGGCTTCCCAGCCTGGGTGTCCAACAATGGGAGGAGGAGTCCCCAGAGAATCTAGCTTTGGAGACCAGTGGGGTATGATGGTAGGGCTTCCACAGGACTGGGGGAAACAGAGACTCCACTCTTGGACAGCTCACATAAACTACCATGTACAACAGGATCAAGGGGAAAAAAGCAGTGACCTCATAAGAGACTGAACCAGACCTACCTGCTACTATTGAAGGGTCTCCTGCAGAGGTGGGGAGCAGCTGGGGCTCATTAGAGGGACAAAGACACTGGCAGCAGCAGTTCTGGGAAGTACCCACTGGTGTGAGCCCTCCCAGAGGCCGCCATTAGCCCTGCCCAACAGCCTGTAGGCTCCAGTGCTGAGTTGTCTCAGGCCAAACAACCAACAGGGTGGGAGCACAGCCCCACCCATCAGCAGACAAGCAGATTAAATTTTTACTGAGAGCATGGCCCTGCCCACCAGAGGGACAAGACCCAGCTCCACCCACCACCAGTTCCTCCCATCAGGGAGCCTGCACAAGCCTCTTAGATAGGCTCATTCACCAGAGAGCAGACAGCAGAAGCAAGAAGAACTACAGTCCTGCAGCCTGCGAAATGGAACCCACAATCACAGAAAATTAGAAAAAATGAAATGGCAAAGGTTTATGTCCCAGATGAAGGAAGAAGATATTATTGATAAAACTCCAGAAAAACAAATAAGTGAAGTGGAGATAGGCAAAAATCTGGAAAAAGAATTCAGAATAATGATAGTGAAGATGATCTGGGATCTAGGAAAAGAATGGAGGCAAGGATTGAGAAGATGCAAAAAATGGTTAACAAAGACCTAGAAGAACTAAAGAACAAACAAACAGAGATGAGCAATAACTGAAGTGAAAAATATACTAGAAGGAAACAATAGCAAAAGAACTGAGGCAGAGGAATGGATAAATCACCTGGAAGACATAATGGTGGAAATCACTGCTGTGGCACAGAATAAAGAAAAGAGAATGAGAAGAAATGAAGACAGTGTAAGGGACCTCAGGGACAACATTAAATGCACCAGCATTCAAATTATAGGGGTCCCAGAAGAAGAAGAAAAAGAGTAAGGGCCTGAGAAAATATTTGAAGAGACTATAGTCGAAAAATTCCCTAACATGGGAAAGGAAATATTCACCCAAGTCCAGGAAGCACAGAGAGTCCATGGTAGGATAAACCTAAGGGGAAGATGCTACGACAGAGTAATCAAATTGACAAAAATTAAAAACAAAGAAAAAATATTAAAAGATTGGAAAAACAACAAATAACATACAAGGGAACTCTCATAAGATTATCAGTTGACTTTTCAGCAGAAACTCTGCAGACCAGAAAGGAGTGGCATGATAATTTAAAGTGATGGAAGGGAAGAGAACCGACAACCAAGAATACTCTACCTAGCAAGGATCTCATTCAGATTTGATGAAGAAATCAAAAACTTCACAGACAACCAAAAGCTGAGAGAGTACAGCATCAGCAGACCAGTTTTACAACAAATAAAGGAACTAAAGGAACTTCTAAAAGGAGCTAAAGGAACTTCTCTAGGCAGGAAAGAGACCAGTAACTTAAAACAACATTGTACATGTATAGACTGCTATATCAAAACCTCATGGGAACAACAAACCCAAAAACTACAACACACACACACCCCACACAAGAAAAGCAACCCAAACACAATATTAAAGGTAGTCCTCAAACCACAGGATAAGAGAACAGAGGAATGGAAGAAAACAGACTTACAAAAACAAACCCAAAACAATTAAGAAAATAGCAATAGGAACTTGCATATTGATAATTACCTTAAATGTAAACGGATTAAGTGCTCCAACCAGAAGACAAAGACTGGCTGAATGGATACAGAAAGAAGACCTATATATATGCTGTTTACTAGAGACCCACTTCAGACCTAGGGACACATACAGACTGAAAGTGAGGGGATGGAAAAAGTTATTCCATGCAAATGGAAATCCAAAGAGAGCTGGAGTAGCAATACTCACATCAGACAAAATAGACTTTAAAATAAAGACCGCTATAAGAGACAGAAATGGACACTACATAGTGATCAAGGAACCAATCCAAAAAGAAGATATAACAATTGTAAATATATATGCACCCAACATAGGAACAACTCAATATAAGGCAAATAGAACAGCCATAAAAGGAGGAATCAAGAGTAACACAATATTAATGGGGGACTTTAACACCCCACTTTTATCAACGGACAGATCACCCAGACAGAAAATCAATAAACACAGGCCTTAAGTGACACATTAGACCAGAGTGACTTAATTGATAGTTATAGAACATTTCATCCAAAAGCAGCAAAATACACATTCTTCTCATGTGCAAATGGAACATTCTCCAGGAATAAGCACATGCTAGGCCACAAAGTGAGACTTGGTAAATATAAGAAAATTAAAATGAAATCTAGCATCTTTTCTGACCATAATGCTATGAGATTAGAAATAAACTACAAGAAAAAAACTGTAAAAACCACAAACACATGGAGGCTAAATGATATGCTACTAAACAACCAATGGATCACTGAAGAAATCAAAGAGGAAATCAAAAAATACCTAAAGACAAATGAAAATGAAAGCACAATTATCCAAAACCTATGGGGTGCAGCAAAAGCAGTTCTAAGAGAGGTCTTAGCAATACAATCTTACCTCAGGAAACATGAAAAGTCTCAAATAAACAACCTAACCTTACACCTAAAGCAACTAGAGAAAGAACAAACAAACCCTAAAGTTAGTAGAAGAAAAGAAATCATAAAGATCAGAGCAGAAATAAATGAAATAGAGATAAAGAAAACAATAGCAAAGATCAATGAAACTAAAAGCTGGTTCTTTGAAAAGAGCAACAAATTTGATAAACATTTAGCCAGACTCATCAAGAAAAAAAGGGAGAGGACTCAAGTCAATAAAATCAGAAATGAAAAAGAAGTTCCAACTGACACTACAGAAATACAAAGGATAAGAGACTACTATAAGCAACTGTATACCAATAAAACAGACAGCTTGAAAGAAATGGACAAATTCTTAGAAAGGTACAGTTTCCCAAGATTGAACCAGGAAGAAATAGAAAATATGAACAAACTAATCACAAGTACTAAAATTGAAACTGACTTAAAAACTCCCAACAAACAAAAGTCCAGGACGAAATGGCTTTGCAGGAGAATTCTATCAAACATTTAGAGAAGAGCAAACACCTATCCTTCTGAAACTCTTCCAAAAAATTACAGAGGAAGGAAAACTCCCAAACTCATTCTATGAGGCCACCGTTATGCTGATATTAAAACCAGACAAAGATACCACACAAAAAAGAAAATTACAGGCCAATATCACTGATTAACATAGACGCAAAAATTCTCAACAAAATACTAGCAATCCAAATCCACCAATACGTTAAAAGGATCATACACCATGATCAAGTGGGATTTGTCCCAGGGATGCAAGGATTTTTCAGTATGGGCAAATCAATCAATGTGATACAACACATCAACAAATTGAAGAATAAAAACCATATGATCATCTCAGTAGATGCAGAAAAAGCTTTTGACAAAATTCAACACCCATGTATGATAAAAACTCTCCAGAAAGTGGGCATAGAGGGAACATACCTTTACATAATAAAGCCCATATATGAAACCTACAGCTAACATCATACTCAGTGGTGAAAAGCTGAAAGGATTTCCTCTAAGACTAGGAGCAAGGCAAGGATGTCCACTCTTGCCATTTTTTAAAATACATCTTTATTGGAGTATAATCGCTTTATAATGTTGTGTTAGTTTCTGCTATACAACAAAGTGAATCAACTATATTTATACATATATCCCCATATCTCCCCCCTCTTGAGCCTCCCTCCCACCCTCCCCATCTCACCCCTCTAGGTCACCACAAAGCACCAAGGTGATCTCCCTGTGCTATGCAGCAGTTTCCTACTAGCTATCTGTTTTATAGTTGGTAGTGTACATATGTCAATGCTACTCTTTCATTACGTCCCAGCTTCCCCTTCCCCACCATGTCCTCAAGTCCATTCTCTAGTTCTGCATCTTTATTCCTGCCCTGTCACTAGGTTCATCAGTACCATTTTTCTAGATTCCATTTATATGTGTTAGCATATGGCATTTGTTTTTCACTTTCTGACTTACTTCACTCTGTGTGACAGACTCTAGGTCCATCTACCTCACTACAGATAACTCAGTTTCATTCCTTTTTATGCCATATGGTCTTTTAATTTTTGGTTACTCTGTATCTCCATTCTTTCTTTTTTCTTGTGTTTCTATCTGCTTTTTTAGTTTGGTGGTTTTCTGATTTTTTTTCTCAGATTCCTCTTTTATTATGTTTTGTGTCTCTGCTCTAGATTTTTGTTTTGTGGTTACCATGGGATTTGTATAAAAATCTCATAGATAAAATAGTCCTTTATCTGCTGATAGTATCTTATCTTCATTTACCTACATAGGTTCTGTCCTTTTCCTCTTCTCCTTTTATATTTTTGTGGCCACAAATTATCCCTTTTTATATTTTGTTTGCTTCCAAATTGAAATTGCTGTGGTTATTTTTAATGCTTTATCCCCTTTAACTTTTATGTTACAAATAAGTGTTTAACAACATATTCTGATACAGAGTTGCAATTTTTTGATGGTATGTGCCTATCAGTTTATTAAAAGGTTTGTATACTTTGGCCTTTTCATTTCAGGTAGAAGAGATCCTTTCAACATTTCTTGTAAGGTAGATCTAGTGGTGATGAATTCCCTCAGCTTTTGTTTTTTTTTTGTATTTTGTTTTGTTTTTCTCCTTCATATCATAACTTTACTATATAGAGTATTCTTGGCTGACCGTGTTTATTTTTCAATATTTTTAGTATGTTATTCCACTGCCTCTTGACCTGCAGAATTTCTGCTGAGAAATATGCTGATGGGAGTTGGGGGGTACCCTTGTGGGTTACTGTCTTTTCCTCCCCCTGGCTGCCTTTAAAATTGCTTCTTCATCATTGACTTTTGACAGTATTATATAGTGTGTCTTGGAGAAAGCCTTTTTTTGTGTTGAGGCAATTAAGTGTTCTATATATGTTGTTTGTATATCCAGTTCCTTCCCCCAGGTCTGGGAATTTCTAAGCTATTATTTCTTTAAATAAGCTCTCTGCTCCCCTCTTCCTTTCTTCTTCTGTGATACCGATTTTCCTTATGTTGTCTTTTCTAATGGAGTCAGGTAGTTCTCATAGAGCATCTTTATTTTTAAAAAATATCTTAGTTCTCTTTCTTCTTCTACCTGAGTCATTTCAAGATTCAAGATCTTCAAGCTTCCTAATTCTCTCTTCCATATGGTCTGTTCTGTTTCCAGTGCTTTTCTAATGCATTCCTCATCACATTTATTGAGTTGTGGAGCTCCAGAATTTTTCAGAATTATGATCTATTTGGTAAAGTATTCCTTCTGTTTATAAATTTTTTTCCTAAGCCCATTGAGCTGCCTTTCTGAGTTTTCTTGTAGCTCATTGAGTTTCTTCATGACAGCCATTTTGGATTCTCTATCAGTTAGATCACAGTCTTTTTTATTTTTTCTCAGTGGAGGAAAGAAGAATTTTATTTTATTTTATTTGATGGCTGACAGTATAGTTTTAAAATTTTTTTAATTAAAAAATTTTATTGAAATGCGGTTGATTTACAATATTATGTAAGTTTCAAATGTACAGCACAAAGATTCAGTTATGCATATGCATATATATATATACACATATATATACATATATGTGTATATATATATTCTTTTCCAGATTCTTTTCCCTTATCAATTTTTACATAATATTGAGTATAGTTCCCTGTGCTACATAGTAGATCCTTGTTGGTTATCTATTTTATACATAGTGGTATGTATATGTTAATCCCAGCCTCCTAATTTTCCCTCCCCCACCCCCTTTCACCTTTGGTAACCATAAGTTTGTTTTCTGTGTCTGAGTCTCTTTCTGTTTTTGAAATAAGTTCATTTCTGTCTCTTTCTCTCTTTTTTTTAGATTCCACATATAAGTGATATTATATAATATTTGTCTTTCCCTGTCTGGCTTACTTTACTTAGCATGATAATATCTAGGTCCATCCATATTGCTGCAAATGGCATTCTTTAATTCTTTTTTTTTCATGGTTGAGTAGTATTCCATTGTGTATTTATAGCACATCTTCTTTATCCCTTCATCCATCGATGAACATTTAGGTTATTTTCATGTCTTGGCTATTGTAAATAGTGCTGCTGTGAACATTGGGGTGCATGCATCTTTTTGAATTATGGATTTCTCCAGATATATGCCCAGGAGTGGGATTGCAGGATTATATGGTAGCTCTGCATTTTGAGGAACCTCCATACTGTTCTCCATAGTGACTGCATCAGTTTACATATCCACCAACAGTGGATGGAGAGTTCCTTTTTCTCCACACCCTCTCCAGGATTTGTTATTTGTAGATTTTTTGATGAAGGCCATTCTGATTGGTGTGAGGCAATACCTCATTGTAGTTTTGATTTGCATTTCTCTAAAAATTAGCAACGTTGAGCACATTTTCATGTGCTTTTTGGCCATGTGTATGTCTTCTTTGGAGAACTGTCTTTTTAGGTCTTCTGCCCATTTTTGATTGAGTTGTTTGTTTTTTTGTTTTATTTTGTTTTGTTTTTATATTGAGCTCCATGAGCTATTTGTATATTTTGGAGATTAATCCCTTGTCAGTCTCATCATTTGCAAAACTTTTCTCCCATTCTGTAGGTTGTCTTTTTGTTTTGTTTATGGTTTCCTTTGCTGTGCAATAGCTTTTATGTTTAATTAATTAGATCCCATTTGTTTATTTTTGTCTCTGTTTTCATTACTCTAGGACAGCAATCCCTAACTTTTTTGGCACCAGGGATTGGTTTCATGGAAGACAATTTTTCCACAGCCCAGGGTTTGGGGAATGGTTTCAGGATGATTCAGTGCATTACATTTATTGTACACTTTATTTCTATTTATTATATTGTAGTATATAATGAAATAATTATACAACTCACCATAATGCATAATCAGTGGAAGCCCTGAGCTTGTTTTCCTGCAGCTAGATGGTCCCATCTGGGGGTAATGGGAGACAGTGATGCCCAAAGTGTGTTGCTTATATCCAGTTTACTCTGTGATCTCATTTTGGTTGCTGTCACTGCAGAAAACCCTGCTTCACGAAGATAGTATGTTGGAAGTGGATGCAGGCTTTTCAGTGCTTTTGTGGCAATCTCAGGATATTTCGCCTTGACTTTAATCCAGAACATATGGAGATTGGAAGTTGTCTCAAAAATACTTTTAAGACTTATTCACAAATGTGTCATGGATCCATTCCTTCCCAGTTTGGGAATCTTTTGTGGTTGGGAAGTAAGGCTCAAACTCTTTTGAAAGCTGAGATAGGTGATCATGCACCTGCTGGGAGAAAGAAGGCCATGGCTCAGTCTGTTTCAAAATCTCTGCTAATGTTTGTAACATATCAAAAATCCGAATATTCACTCATTGCCCCCATAATTTCACTTTGGCTTTTAATGCAGCCACTTTATCTGCCAACGTGAACACAGTTGTCATTCTACCCTGAAGTGACAAATTAAGTTCATTGAGCAGGTTGAATATGTCACACAAGTAAGCAAATTTTGCAACCCATTCTGTGTCACTGAAATGTGCAGCCAGCGGTGACTGTTTTTCTAAAAGAAATCTCTGGAGTGGCTCTCATAACTCAGAAACTCTGGCCAGTGATCTGCCTTTAGAAAGCCATCTCACTTCTGTATATAAGAGAAGACATGTGTGCTCTGCGTCCATCTCCTCACAGAGCTGCTTGAACAGATGTGAGTTAAGGGCATGTACTTTAATGTGGTTGGTAATTTTAATCACATCCTGTAAAACGTTGTTATGTTCAGGTGACATTTTTCGGCTAGCCAGAATTTCTCTATGAATGGTGCAGTGTGTAGACTCACATTCAGAAGTGACTCTTTGACAGGAGTAGTGAAACCAGAAAGCTGTCTAGTCATGGTAGCCACTCCATCTGTGCTTATACCAACACAAAATGACCAATTCAGTTTTTCTGATATGTAATCATTCAGAGACTTGAATAGTTCTGCAGCTGTGGTGTTGGTTGGCAACAAAAGTGCACATAACATATCCTCATGCACATCCTCCTGAAAAATATATCGCACAAAAACAAGCATTGTTGACTTGTAAACATTGGTAGACTTGTCAACCTGGATTGCGTACCACAGCGACTCATTAATCCTCTCTAGCAATTGTGCCTCAATATCCTCTGCTGTTTCATCAACTTATCTAGTTATGGTGCTAGCTGAAAGAGGAACATGTGTCACCTTTTGAATCGCAGCCTCTCCTAAAAGTTCATGACAAATGTCCTTAGCAGCAGGCAGGATCAACTCTTCACCAATAGCAAAGGGCTTCTTAGCTTTAGTGATGCAGTTAGCCACTAAGAATGATGCTCTCAGTGCAGACACATTTGATAAAGTGGTGGTCTTCAATAATTGCTTCTGTTCTTTGTGTTTACATTCTTTTGAAAAACTCCAAAGGCTTGTCTTTTAATGCAGAGTCTCCATGTGGTGAAACAGTTTTGAAGGTTCCATGGCTTCGTTGGATAGCTGGTCACCACATATTATACACAGCAGGCTTGGAGAATGTGAATCACCTGTTGCAATGAACCCATAATTTAAGTAGTACTCTTGGTGTTTTCTTTTAAATTGAGCTTTCTTTTTGTTGGCAGTCTTAGAATCTTCTGCTGTCTCAGCACTGGGTCTTCCCCCTTTTCAAAGAAGCTCTCCAGATGTTTGTTTTTACTAATTTTGGGTAGAGTTAGCTGTGGGCTTACCAAAACTGTAACTGAGACAAGTGTGTAGTGCAGGAAAGAGGCACAGACAGAAGTGGTAAATAAAATAATGGGTGGGCCACAGGCAGACTAAAGTAAGCGTCAGATTCTGACTTTAAAGCCTGCCACCAGATGCACATGTACAATTGAAGTACATCAACTCACTTGCCACTATAAAGCCTGCCACCAGATGCAGCTTGTCACTTGCCGCTCACTGATAGGGTTTTGATATGAGACTGCAAGCAATTGATTTATTATGGTCTCTATGTAGTTAAACCTCTCTGCTAAAGCTAATCTGTATTTGCAGCTGCTCCTCAGAACTAGCATCACTGCCTCAGCTCCACCTCAAATCATCAGGCATTAGATTCTCATAAGGGGAGCACAACCTAGATCCCTTGCATGTGCAGTTCACAGTAGGGTTTGCACTCCTATGAGAATCTAATGCGGCCATTGATCTCACAGGAGGTGGAGCTCAGCCAGTAATACGAGCAATGTGGAGTGGCTATAAATATAGATGAAGCTTTGCTCACTTGCCCACTGCTCATCTCCTGCTGTGCAGCCCAGTTCCTAACCAGTCCATGGCCTGGAGGTTGGGGACCCCTGCTAAAGGAGATGGATCCAAAAATATATTGCTCTGATTTATGTTAAAGAATGTCTTGCCTATGTATTCCTCTATGAGTTTTATAGTTATCTGGTCTTACATTTAGAACTTTAATCCATTTTGAGTTTATTTTTGTGTATGGTGTTAGAGAATGTTCTAATTTCATACTTTTACATGTAGCCATCTGGTTTTCCCACCACCACTTATTGAGGAGACTGTCTTTTCTCCATTGTATATTCTTGCCTCAGTCATAAATTAATTGACCATAGGTGCATGGGTTTATTTCTGGACTTTCTTTCCTGTTCCATTGATCTATATTTCTGTTTTTGTGCCAGTACCATACTGTTTTAATGACTGTAACTTTGAAGTATAGTCTGAAGTCAGGGACCCTGATTCCTCCAGCTCCATTTTTCTTTCTCAAGATTGCTTTGGCTATTTGGGGTCTTTCATGTTTCCATACAAACTTTAAATTTTTGTCCTAGTTCTGTAAAATATGCCATTGGTATTTTGATAGGGATTGCATTAAATTTGCAGATTGCCTTGGGTAGTATAGTCATTTTGATATTGATTCTTCCAATCTAAGAACATGGTATATCTCTCTGTCTGTTTGTGTTTTCTTCAATTTCTTTCATCAGCATCTTATAGTTTTCATAGTGCAGTTCTTTTGCCTCCTTAGGTAGGTTTATTACTAGGTATTTTATTGTTTTTGATGTGATGGATTGTTTCCTTAATTTCTCTTTCTGGTCTTTTGTTTTTAGTGTATAGAAATGCAACAGATTTCTGGGTAGTAATTTTGTATCCTGCAACTTTACCAAATTCATTGATGAGCTCTAGAAGTTTTTGAGTAGCATCTTTAGGATTTTCTATGTATAATATCATGTCATCTGCAAACAATGACAGTTTTACTTCTTCTTTTCCAATTTGGATCCCTTTTATTTCTTTTAATTTTCTGATTGCTATGTATAGAACTTCCAAAACTGTATTGAATAAAAGTGGCGAGAGTTGACATCCTTGTCTTGTTCCTGATATAGAGGAAATGGTTTCAGTTTTTCACTGTTAAGTATGATGTTGGTGGTGGATTTGTCATATATGGCCTTTATTATGTTGAGGTAGGTGCCCCCTATGCCCCCTTTCTAGAGTTTTTTTTTTAATCATAAATGACTGTTGAATTTTATCAAAAGCTTTTTCTGTATCTATTGAGATAATTATATGGTTTTTATTCTTTAATTTGTTAATGTGGTATATCACACTGACTGATTTGTGGATATTGAAAAACACTTGCATCCCTGGGATCAGTCACACTTGATCCTGGTATATGATCCTTTTGATGTATTGTTACATTCAGTTTGCTAGTTTTTTGTTGAGGATTTTTGTGTCTATGTTCATTGGTGATATTGGCCTATAACTTTCTTTTCTTGTGGTATCTTTGTCTGGTTTTGGTATCAGGGTGATGGTGGCCTCATAGAATGAGTTTGAGGGTGTTCCTTCCTCTGCAATTTTTTGGAATAGTTTTCAGAAGGGTAGGTGTTAACTCTTCTTTAAATGTTTGGTAGAATTCACCTCTGAAGCCATCTGGTCCTGGACTTTTGTTTGTTGGGAGTTTTAAAATCACCATTTCAATTTCAGTACTTGTGATTATTCTGTTCATATTTTCTATTTCTCCCTGGTTCAGTCTTGGGAGATTGTACCTTTCTAAGAATTTGTCCATTTTTTTCTAGGTTGTCTATTTTATTGGTGTATAGTTGCTCATAGTAGCCTCTTATGATTCTTTGTATTTCTGTGGTATCAGTTGTAATTTCTCCTTTTTCACTTCTGACTTTATTGATTTGGGCCCTCTCCCTTTTTTTCTTAATGAGTTTGGCTAATGGTTTATCAATTCTGTTTATCATTTCAAAGAACCAGCTTTTAGTTGCATTGATCTTTTCTATTGTTTTCTTAGTTTCTATTTCATTTATTTCTGCTCTGATATTTATGATTTGTTTCCTTCTACTAACTTTGGGTTTTCTTTGTTCTTTCTCTGGTTGCCTTAAGTGTTAAGGTTAGGCTGTTTATTTGAGATTTTTCTTGTTTCTTGAGGTGAGATTGTATTGCTATATTGCTGCTTAGCTCTTAAAATGGCTTTTGCTGCATCCCATAGGTTTTGAATTGTTTTCATTTTCGTTTGTCTCTAGGTATTTTTTAATTTCCTCTTTGACTTCTTCGGTGATCCATTGGTTGTTCAGTAGCATATTGTTTAGCCTCCACATATTTGTGTTTTTTGAAGTTTCTTTCCTCCTTGTAGTTGATTTCTAATCTCATAGCATTGTGGTTGGAAAAGATGCTTGATATGACTTCAGTCTTCTTAAATTTACCAGGACTTCCTTTTTGGCCCAGCATGTGATCTGTTCTGGAAAATTTTCCATGTGAACTTGAAAAGAATGTGTATTCTGCTGCTTTCAGATGGAACGCTTTATAAATATCAATTAAGCTCATATGGTCTAATGTGCCATTTAAGGCCTGTGTTTCCTTATTGATTTTCTGTCTGCATGATCTGTCCATTGATGTCAACAGAGTGTTAAAGTCTCCCACTATTATTGTGTTACTGTCAACTTTTCCTTTAATGTCTGTTGACATTTGCCTTATATATTGATGTGTTCCTATGTTGGGTACATATATATTTACAATCCACCCCCCTGATCATTATATAGTGTTATTCTTTGTCTTCTGTAACAATATTTATTTTAAAATCTATTTTTTGGGAATTCCCTGGTGATCCAGTGGTTTGGAGTTGGCACTTTCACTATTGTGGCCCAGGTTCAATCCCTATTAGTCAGGGAACTAATATCCCATAAGCTGCACAGTGGCCAAAAACAGACAGACAAATAAAGTCTATTTTGTCTGATATGAGTAGTGCTACTCCAGCTTTCTTTTGATTTCCATTTGCATGGAATGCCATTTTCCATCCCCTCACATTCATGCTGTGTCTCTAGATCTGAAAAGGGTCTCCTGTAGACAACACCTTTATGGGTCTTGTTTTTGGATCCATTCAGGCAGTCTATGTCTTTTGGCTGGAGCATTTAAACTGTGTATGTTTAAGTAATTATTGATATGTATATTCTTTTTGCCATTTTGTTAATTGTTTTGTATTTGTTTTTATAGGTCTTTTTTATTCCTTTCCTCTTTTGTTATCTTCTCTTGTGATTCAGTGATGATCTTTAGTGTTGTGTTTGGATTCCTTTTTCTTTTTTGTGTGTATTATCTATTATAGATTTTTGCAGTTACCATGAGGTTTTGATACAGCAGTTTACATGTATACATGATTGTTTTAGGTTGCTGATCTCTTAATTGCAATTGCATTTCAACTATCCCGCATTTGTACCCTCCTTCTCTCTCAATTACTGGTTTTGATACCATATTTGTGTGTGGATGATTTCCTACCTTTACGGTATGTTTGCTTTACTGGTGAGCTTCCCATATTTTAATTTTCTTATTTCTAGTTGTGGCCTTTTCTTTTCCACTTAAACAAGTTCCTTTAGCATTTGCTGTAATGCTGGTTTGGCGGTGCTGAATTCTTCTAGCTTTCACTTGTCTATAAAGCTTTTGATTTCTCCATCAAATCTGAATGAGAGCCTTCCTGGGTCAAATATTTTTGGTCATAGCTTTTTTGCTTTCATCGCTTTAAATATATCTTCCCACTTCCTTCTGGCCTATAGAGTTTCTGCTGAAAAATCAGCTGATAGTCTTATGGGGATTCCCTTGTATGTTATTTGCTGCTTTTTCCTTGTTGCTTTTAATATTTTCTCTGTCTTTAATTTTTGTCAATTTGATTACTATGTATCTTGTTGTGTTACTCCTTGGGTTAATTCTGTAAGGGACTCTGTGCTTCTTGGACTTAGGTGACTGTTTCCCATCCCATGTTAGGGAAGTTTTCAGCTATTATCTCTTCAGATATTTTCTCAGGCCCTTTCTCTCCCTCTTCTCCTTCTGGGACCCCTATAATGTAAATGTTGGTATGTTTGATCTTGCCCCAGATGTCTCTTAAACTGTCCTCATTTCTTTTCTTCTTCTTTTTTTTAAATTAATTAATTAATTAATTAATTTTTTATTGGCATGTTGGGTATTTGTTGCTGTACACAGGCTTTCTCTAGTTGAGGTGAGCGGGGGCTACTCCTCATTGTGGTGCACAGGCTCCTCATTGTGGTGGCTTCTCTTGTTGTGGAGCATGGGCTTTAGGCATGTGGGCATCAGTAGTTGTGGCACATGGGCTCTAGAATGCAGGCTCAATAGTTGTGGCACATGGGCTTAGTTGCTCCACGACGTGTGGTGTCTTCCTGGGGCAGGGATTGAACCCATGTCCCCTGCTTTGGCAGGTGGATTCTTAACCATTGTGCCACCTAGGAAGTCCCCTCATTTCTTTTCATTCTTTTTTCTTTATTCTGTTGCATGATAGTGATATCCACCACTTCCAGCTCACTATTTCATTCTTCTGCCTCATTTATTCTGCTATTGATTCCTTCTAGCATGTTTTTCATTTCAGTTATGGTATTCTTTCACTCTGTTTGGTTGTTCTTTATATTTTCTATCTCTTTGCTAAGAACTTCTTGTAACTTCTTGATCTGTGCAACTGTTATTTTGCTGAATTCTTGGATCATCTTTGTAGCCATTACTTGGGTACTCTTTCATGGGTAGATTACCTATCTCTACTTAGTTGTTTTTCTGAGGTTTTATCTTGTTCCTTTGTCTGGAACAGATTCCTTTGCCATCTCATTTTGTTTAAATTTCTATTTGTATTATTATATTCATAGTAGCTTGGTTACATTTCTCGACCTTGAAGAAGTGGCCTTCCATAGGGGCTGTCCTGTATGTCCCAGAAGTACATTCCCCTCTCATTACCCAAGTGCCAGGGACTAGCTGGTCCCAGGGTAGGTTCTGACCTGTGTTTGTGGATCAGTTCCGCAGGCTGTAGGACTGTAGTTTCCTTCCTTCTGGTGTATGCCCCCAGGTGATGACACTGGTCTAGAGGCTGTTCAGGCTTCCTGGCAGGAGAAGTCAGTGCCTGCCCACTGGTGGGTAGAGCTGTGTCTTGGCTCTCTGGTGGGCAGGGCAGTGTCAAGGGGCATGTCTAGAGGCTGCCTGTGGGATTGGGAAGTCTTTTAGATAGCCTATCTGCTGATGGGTAGGTTTGTGTTCCCACCCTGTTGGTTGTTTGGCCTTAGGCATCCCAGTACTGTTGCTTACAGGCTGTTGGATGGAGCCAGGTCTCCATGCCAAGAAACCAGAATGTCTGCATTTGGCCAGAAGTTAGTTATGTCTCTGCTCTGTCCACCACCAGCTTTTTCGACCCCAGAGCCAGACACAGTCATCCCCTGCCTCTCCAGGAGACACTTCAAGACCAGCAGGTAGATCTGGGCTAGGCTTCTATAGCATCACTACTACTGTCCTGGGTCCTGGTGCATGTGAAAGCTCTAAGAGTGGAGTCTCCATTTCCTCCAGTCCTGTGGAACTCCTGCAATCAAGTCCTGCTGGCATTCAAAGCCAAATGCTCTGGGGACTTCTCCTCCCGATTCTGAACCTCTAGGCTGGGGAGCCCAGCATGCAACTTAGATCTCTTACTTTTGTGGGAGAACTTCTACGATATAATTATTCTCCGGTTTGTGGGTCACCCACCTGGATGATATGGAATTTGAATATATCAAGAGTGCACCAGTCCTACTGTCTTATGGTTTCTTTTTTGTGTCTTTGGATGCAGAGTATCTTTTTTTGGGTAGATTCCAGTCCTTTTTATTGATGGTTGTTCAGCAGTTAGTTGTGACTTTGGTGTACTCATGAGAGGAGGTGAGCTCAAGGTCTTTTTACTCTATTTTGTTCTCACAGCCTTTCAAGATTTTAAGTTTGGTTTCTAGAGAATTGTCATTTTCTATTTAAAATATTGTGTCACTATGGTTTTTCATGGTGGTTGATAACTTGTTCCTCTGCTGGTGCATTTGAAGTAGCAAACATCTTTCTTGTTTAGGTAGAGCTTTGCTCACTTTGATTTTAATTGTTCAACAGGTTGGTAATTAAGGCCTTCCTTTTGTTTTTTAGTAGGTGGTGCTATAACACAAGTTTTAGGTTTCTCTTACTTGAGCTGGCTCTGGCTATATTTGAGAATCAGCGCTTTGTTCCCTCTAACACCTCTGCCAGAGGTGTTACCAGTGCCCTTGTCATTGCTACTTGTGCCCCTGGGGTCACTGGTGTCTTGTTGTTGCTGGTATCAATGCTATTTCTGCCGTTGGTGGCCCCAAGATGGTGGGTGCCTCTGCTGTGTCCAGGGCCACCTGGGTTGTGAGCACTGCCACTGTGGCAGGGGGAGGGAGGGATTTGGGAGGAGCCAGGATTGTGGTTCCCTCTACCACTTCTGGGGTTGTCAGATTCATGAGTGCTGTCTCTGTGGGCTGGTGGCTGGAGTCGGCTAAAGGAACTGGGATTGTGGGCTCTGATGCTACTGCTGCCCAGTTACTTGTCACTGTGGCTGCTGCTGCAGCTGGGAGGCCAGAGTTGTGTACACCACCTCTGCTGCTGCTACCAGGTTCTCTGGGGCTTCAGGCTCAGCCACTATGGCCAGGAGGGCAGGATTGCTGCACTGCTTTCACTCTTTCCGCAGTTCTGCCTCTTCTGTGAGTTTAAATGCACCCACCTTTAGATGTACAGATGTGTGGATCTCTTCAGCATCTTGGTGTGTTGGGCAGAGGAACCTTTGCTGGATTATGTATGTTTTACTAGTTATAGATAGAAGGGTAGAGGTAAAGGGGCTGTCTCATACTACTATAATGGTAACATCACTGTGTCTTATTGTGTTTTAAGTGTTCTTTATATATTCTAGGTATGTCTTTATCAGATCTATGTTTTGTGAATATTTTCTTATGGTCTATGTCTTGTCTTTTCAGTCTTTTTTAACACCATCTTTCTAAGAGCAAAAGTTTTAAATTTTGATGAATTCCAAAATATCAAATTTTTAAATTTTATGGATCATATTTTTGATAGCATAAGAAATGTTTGTCCAACCTGGTGCTACATAGATTTTCTACTATGTTTTCTTCTAGAATTATAGTTTTAGGTTTCACTTATTTATTTTATTTTGGCTGCATTAGGTCTTTGTTGCTGCATGTGGGCTTTCTCTAGTTGTGGCAAGTGGGGGGCTACTCTTCATTGCAGTGAGTAGGCTTCTCATTGTGGTGGCTTCTCTTATTGCAGAGCATGGGCTCTAGGTGCATGGGCTTCAGTAGTTGCAGCATGTGGGCTCGGTAATAGTGGCTTATGGGCTTAGTTGCTCCGCAGCATGTGGAATCTTCCCAGACCAGGGATTGAACCTGTGTCCCCTGCATTGGCAGGCAGGTTCTTAACCACTGCACCACCAGGGAAGTTCCCAGCCCTGTATTTCTGATACAGAGAAGAATACAGAATGCATTCCTAACATGATTCCTGAAAAAGCTACAAGAAAAAGAAAAAAAAGAGGTGATGAGAGTGGACATCCTTTTATTATTCTTGATCTTATTTAGTCTTTTGCCATTAATTATGATGTTAGCTGTAAGTTTGCTTGGCCTATGTCCTTTATCATGTTTACCCTTTTATTTCTAGTTTATTGAGTGCTTTTTATTAGGAATGGATATTAGATTTTGAACTGCTTTTTCTGTATCTATTGAGATCATCATATTGTTTTTCTGTTTTAATTTGTTATCATGGTAAATTATGAGGGTGAGTCAAAAATTATCTGCACACCAGTTATATTAAAACTTCTATAAATTCTACAGCCAGAGTGTGGATAATTTTTGACTCATCCTCATACATTGATTGATTTTTTAAAATTAATTTATTTATTTATATAATTGGCTGTGTTGGGTCTTTTTTTGCTGTGTGCGGGCTTTCTTTGGTTGCGGTGAGTGGGGGCTACTCTTCATTGTGGTGCGCAGGCTCCTCATTGCGGTGGCTTCTCTTGTTGCAGAGCACAGGCTCTAGGTATGTGGGCTTCAGTGCGTGCAGCACATGGGCTCAGTAGTTGTGGCTCACAGGCTCTAAAGTGCAGGCTCAATAGTTGTGGCGCACAGGCTTAGTTGCTCTGCGGCATGTGGGATCTTCCTGGGGCAGGGATTGAACCCATGTCCCCTGCATTGGCAGGGGGATTCTTAACCACTGTGCCACCTAGGAAGCCCCATTGATTGATTTTTGAATATTTAACCAAGTTTGTATTCCTGGGATAAACCCCACTTGGTCATGATGCATTTTTACATCTTTTAACTGTGTGTGTGTGTGTGTGTGTGTGTCTGTATCGTTTGTATATATTATATGTCCTTTTTCTGTGTTGTTGAGTTTGATTTGCTAAAATTTTATTTAGTATTCTTTTATCTTTGTTCATGAAAACTATTGGTCTGTAGTTTTCAATGTCTTTGGTTTTTAGTGTAACACTTGGCTCATAGAATTCGTTCAACAGAATTCACTCAATTTTTTGATAGAGTTTTTTTAGAATTGATATTAATTCTTCCTCAAATATTTGGAAAAATTCACCAGTGAGGACTGGAGTTTTTAATGAGAATATTTTAAACTACAAATTCACTTTTTAAAAGAAATTTTATTGGAGTATAGTTGATTTACAATGTGTTAGTTTCAGGTGTAGCAAAGTGAATCAGTTACACACACACATATAGCCACTCTTTTGAAGATTCTTTTCCCATATAGGCCATTACAGAGTACAGAGTAAATCAATATAGAGCCATTCATATTGTCTGTTTCTTCTTGAGTGAGTTCTGATAGTTTGTGTCTTTCAAGGAATCTATTTTTATTAAAATTGCCAAGTATGGTCCATAATATTCCCTTTTTTATCCTTTTGATATCTTTAGACTTTATAGTGATGACTACTCTCTTATTATTGATGTTGGTAATTTGTATCATCCTTTTTCTCCTAATTGATCTAGCAAAAGTTTTATCCATCTTATTGATTTTTCTGCAATATCCAGCTTTTGTTTTCATTGATTTCTCTATTTTTCTGATCTATTTAATATTAATAAATTATTACATAATTTTTAAATTATCCCATTTCTATATTTTGGAACATCTATGCTCTTATCCAATGATATTTTGAAGGAATATGGGTCATTCTTTCATTTTTACTATTAAATCTTTTTATAATTATAACTTAATATTTGATATATATGAAAGACTATATGTAACTTATTTGTAGGTTAAGAAGTATAATCAAATAAACACCTACGAACTTACTGGATTACTTCTATACCTTAAGATTACATCCATTCTGATTCCAACCCCTGCCACCACCACACTTTATCTCTTAATGAGTTTTTTCTTAAAATCATGGAGGGATTTGATTGTGCCTTTCTGTGTTCTAATTATACCTAAGAAAGATTGTTCTTGGGTTTGCCTGTCTTTCTAAACCAACATTCACTGAGTGGTTGCAATGTGCAAGGCAGCTCTTATCAGTGTCCTAAGAAGCAGGTGTTACCATCATCTCTTCTATGGTTAAGTTTGCTTTAAGCCACATTCAACAGAAAACCCAGTATTAGCTTAAGCAAACATGGGTTTATTTTTCTCTCTCAACAAGAAAGTCTGCAGTTAATTCTACACTACTAGTATGGCAGCAAAAAAATGTCACGTGTGACTTGGTATCTTACATTTGGTTCCCCAGAAGCAAACTTTGATTAAGGGACTTATCAGCGTGTGATTTACTAAGGAAGTGTTCCCAAGAAAGACTGCTAAGGGAGTTAGGCAGGGCAGGGATGGACAGGAATCTAAACAGGAATGTGATCTCGTGCTGGAGTCCAGCAGAGGGTAGCTTCCACATGGATCCTGTAGGGGAATTTTTGTGTGAAATTTCAGACAGACTTGTTTCACCCAAAACAAGGGAACTGGGCTTTCAAAAGCCTTATAAGGCTGGTAGAAGCAGTGCAAACTCACAGAAACTTTTATCTCTCTGTCAAGAGAGAAAAGCAGTATCAGTACTGTAAGGGCAATCTTTGTAAGAAGAACTGCAAGTGCTAGATATTGAAAGTACACAGAAAGTGGTGGTGATGGTGGTGGTGGTGGTGGTTGGTGGTGTGGGTGTATGGTATACACATAAATGTTATCAAAGAATCCAGATAAAGGAACTCAAGGAGATATGAGCAGAACACCATTATTGTTCTCTACAGCAGGGTTCTCCCATCCTTTCCTCCTGCCATTTTTAATACATAAGCCTTTGTCTCCTTGCTTATTGACTCATGGTTAGAAATTTTCTACTCTACATTCAGTCTCATGTTTATGGTCTAGGTAGGATTTCTAGATTTCTCTATCCGCCATGCAGTTTCTCAGCATGAGGCACAAAGGTTGAAATTGTTTTTTTGGTTTGGTTTTTTTTTTTTTTTGGATTGTTTTGTTCTGCAGACATGGGGGTTGTGAATTAATCCTTTTAGACTTTAATGAAGCTGTTGCCTTCTACTTAAATCAGCAATTTTCTTCCCCCAATTCCCCAAATTTCAACTCTTACTTAGTTTTCCAATTCTAAGTGTTTACTCATTCAAATATAATTTTCCTGACAATCTTTCAAGGTATCCAATAAATACATGAAAATGTAAAGAATATAAATAAAATGGGGGAAAACTAAATTTTGACATAGTTGTCATTTCTAATACAATGAAATAGGCACATTCCTTCTGGTAATGTGTGTTATCCACCATCAAAACACATGCAAGTAAATGACAAAAAGCCGCCATACATTTGAATATTTTAATCAAATAATACCTACTATAGTGATGGTGGAAGGTATTTTTTTTTAAAGGCAAAATCAAACATGTAAAATAAGATAACCAGGTTAAACAATATCTAAATAAGGAGTTGGAGGTCCCAGATTAAAGTTCTAATGCAAGTACGTGTTGGCTATTTGATCTTAGGTAAAAGTCACTGAATGCTTCCTTTGTGCTGGCCACCATGTTGGGCACTGGGAGTACAAAGATGAAAAAGACACAGTCTCTTCTCTGAAAAATCCTACTTAATTTTGAGTCATCAAAAATATTAGACAAATGACCTACTCCATTTACTAACATTGATGGATTGGGGTATGCTTACTTTCACTTATGAATTTCACAATATTGAGTCATTTTATGATAAAATCATTATGGTCGCACATATTTTAAAAAATACAGTTTATTCAAGAACATGAACAATGTAATGGATATATTTGGTTACTTAATAATAATCATTTTAAGTATATCGTACAGATACACAATCACCATTTAGTGTTTTTCAGAGGGAATGATATAGATTCTGCTTCTATTTTTTTCTCTATAGTAAAATTATTGATGAAGTAATGAAACAAAGATATATTGTTCTATAATTGTTTGCCCTCATACAGTAACTCTCAGCCTTTTTTATTTTATGTTCCACCAGCAGTTATAGTCAATATATCTCAACAAATTAAAAAGCCTACACTTTCAGAAAAAGTTGTATTTTATAAGTATTCTGTCATTATGTTTATCATTTATTATCAATGTTACACTACCTTAGTAACAATAAAACACAAAGATGTTTAATGAAGAATATTGCTATCAGTAGGTTTATGTAAAATTCCACAGCATCGGGTAGACAAAGCAGAATAAAGATGTTGGCATCCAAAGGTCAGGTGATGTGAAAGTGAGGTCAGGGGTTGCAAAAGGACATAGTTGGTCAAAAGAAATGGAGAAAGAACAGAAGTCAAATGAATATTCCGTAGGAAGCATGGTTATTGGGAAGCTGTACAACAAAAGGATTTGTGCACGTGGGAAGAAAGGATGAGAAGAAATTTTGTCCAAGGTGATGAATATATCAAAAGTCAGAGATTCCTGGAAGCCAGGGTCAGAAGAACATATGAGGGAGAGCCAGTTATTGAAATTGTAACGTTAATCTTATGTACTGTCTAAGCTCTAGTAGGTTAGAGGACTTCTGGCCACACCATGGTACTTGGAGCCCATGGTACTTGGATGCCTGAACATACATTGTGGCTCAGTGCTTTAAAAAAAATTCTAGTTTGTTAGATATTCCTAATAATTTCAATTTTATGTCTGAACTGAAATTTATTTCACTTTCTAATGTAAGAATGCCTTACTTAAAGTTAACTCAGTCTATAAAAATCAGAATTTTAAAAGGTAAAATTACTCACTTTTAAAATACTAGATTTATTTTCCTTAATTTTTAAAATATCCTTGCCTTTTCACATATTTATATTAGCAGCTTAGCCATCTGAAGTTTCAGGTATTTACAAACGAACTTGGTGTTTTATTCCAGTTGTGAAATGGTCAATCTGTGTAGCTTCCAGGTGTCTTTTTATTAGTGTCTCTAATGTTTGAGGCTATTATTTGTAACCAAAATTATGTCCCTATGTAGCTCTTTAAAATTGACCCCTGTCTAAAGCGAAGCTGGGGATAAGGCCCTTTACTTCTCCCCAGAGGTCTCAGCTTGAATTATGAGGTTCTTTCTGGATTGAAAGTAGAAAAAAGTAAAGGCCAGGCTGTATCTCTTCAGAATGTTGGCAAGTCTTTTTACCAATATGCTATTTAATACACCAATACTTGTATTGAATATGAAGTGATACATAGGGAAGTAAAAAACAGAACTGAAGGATTATAAAAAATATTTTTATACATAATAAGGAAAACATTCCACAGCATACTAAACATTCCATCTGCCTTCATGTTATCTGTCTCTTTATCTCTCATTCTTTCTCCAGTGGTAGCTGTTTGGGCTACTCAACCCAGGATCCACAGCTTTCCATCATATTAAGTTTGAGAGCTTAAATATGGTATTCTCTTCATTTGAATCCTCAGGGTGTTCCCCTCGTTTAATTAGAGCTAGGTGATTATCCTTTACTCCTAGAAACACTCCAGGATTGCTCTTACATTCAAATGAAACACATTGGGAGGTCTGCTCATGAAGGACAAAGAAGGCCTGTTCTGGCAACTGGTTTTCAAATTTTTGTAGCTGAGGAAAACAAGAGAGAAAGTAGCCAATATGTGAGGGTGAGTCAATTTTACATCCCTGTGTTGGAAACTAAAGGAGAATAATTATTCATAACTTGATATTTCTAGCAAGCCTGCTTACTGAGAAGGGGATGGGAGGTGGGAAGAAGTGAGCAGAGGGCCAGAGTAGGGGGATTTGATTCGATTCACTGATAGTATATTTTGAGAGATACGATGGCTTAGAATGACTAGATCTGGATGCAGTAGTTCTGGATTCATACTTCACTTTTGCCATGTAGTATCTCTGAGACCTGGACACTTTCCTTTACCTTTCAAGCCTCAGTTTTTTAGTGTAGCCAGTTTTCTATATCAGTCAACCCCCAACTTACCAACAGATGTGTGAGCAGTATAAATGATTATTATTTTTAAGTTATTAAGTGTTAGGGATGGTTTGTTACACAGCAAACCTAACCAATACAATAAGTTCATAAGAGAGTTACTGGGAGAATTAAATGAGACAGTACTTGTAAAATCTTTAGCACACTGCTTGGATACAATAAAGCTCAGTAGGGGTCAGCTCTTGTTATTATATGCCAAACATTTTTTATTGTTTGTTTGTTTCCAAACATTGTTATACACACTTAGGAATGTTTTGTTAAGGGAGATGCTGATTACCATCCAGAGTTTATATTAATACCTCGCATGGTTATATTAGCTCTATATATTGTGTATTTACATAATTTATCTTCTATAGTATACTTTCATGTTTTATTCCTTGTGTCCACTTTGACTTGTTTGTTCCTCAAGATGTTTATAATTCTTCATCACGACCAATATAATACTGCCGTTTACTAACTGAAGAAGACAATGCAGTGAATCCTGTGACTAGAATGTAGATTGTTATTCTATCTATATATCTTGGCATATGGAAATGTTTATGACCCTCCCTTTAGCAGTCTCAGAGTATAAAATTACTTTTTCAATTGCCTAAGAAAATGATATTTTACAAGGAAATACTTCCTGGAAGAATACAGTAGTTCGTTCCTATAGCCAAGTAGAAGAGATTCAAGATCATTCTATGTAGCAGTGCTTCTCAAACTTTAAAGTACCTATGAATCTCCTGGAGATTTTTTAAAATGCTGATTTTGATTCAGTTGTGAGGGAGACTGCAAGTCTACATTTCTAAAAAGCTCCCAGGTAATGCTGTACTGCTGGCAGACTTTCAGTAGCAAGGCTACACATGCCATTTCACTCCCTTCCCTATTCCAGAAGCAAGTTATTAACTGTAACTGATTTTGTTTCATGTACAATAGCACAAACAAAACTTCTTCAAAGTACCCCAAACTGCACAAACGAGTAGAGTCAATCATGACAGTTGGGTGCATATTTCTGTTACCTCCACAGAATGCTCCTTACTATTGGCATGCAGCAAGAAGTCTTTGTCTTTTGTGGGGCTCAGGTTTACCATTAACTTCCGATGATCACCACCACCATCTTGCAATTAAAAAATGCAAATTATAAAGTTAAGAATTGTAACTCATTTTAATTTAAATCAATTTAACACCCAGGAAAAGAGTCCAAGATGTCATGTAAAATAACTACTTCATCCACCAACATATCTCTTAGAAATATTTGTACCCAGATGAAACTAAAGAGTCATTGGACGGTAAGGGGTAATTCTAAGTCCCCTTAGGAGAGAGGTTAGTTTTCTTATGTGCTTTCTAATAGTAGAATTGTGACTCTAATGGGTATTGCTCTGGCTGTCAGCTTCCCTGTCTGCATAGAAAGCCACTGATAGTTGTCCCTCAATATCCAAGTCCTCTTTTTGTGTAATAACAGAACGTTTCCCAGGCTGCCTTCTTGTTTTTCCCAGGCTGCCTTTTTGTAGCTAAGTGTAGCAATATGTCTAAGTTCTGACCAACATAAGGTGAATGGAAGTGTCAGGTGCAACTTCCAGGTTGTGTCTTTAGAGGGAAATAGAACTCATATAATACATCTGTCTTCCTCTGTCTTGCTGATTGAATATTTTCGTAATGGCAAGAAATCTTTAATCATGTGGATGTTGGCAGAGCCACAAAGAAAAAAGGAGCTGGGTCTCTGGGCAACCTGTTGAGCAGAACTGCCATTTCTGGCCCTGGCTAAAACAGAAGTAAAATTTTGTGTAACTTAAGATGCTATTATTCTGAATATCTGTTAAATGTAGCCAAACATTTATGCTAATTATTAAACTGCAAAATGGATGAGATGGAGTATATCCTTTAGATTTTAAAATCCAAGATTTTTACCATGAGTTTAGGTTGGAAAGAACCTTCTGAGACTGCCTTCCTTTCTCATGAAGCATTTTTGGATTTGTCTTTACCTTAAATTTAAAAATTCAAGCACTAGAATTCCCAGCCTTCGAAATTACCTGTTTCACTTGAGAGGAATTGGGAATCATAGTAACGGAGTAACACCTTGTCTGAAAGAGAATGTATAAAATCCCTTTGGTGAGATACAATTTTATCAAATGGTTTCACTTTTAACATATATATATATATATATATATATATATATATATATATATATAATGTCAGAAAAATCCTCTTTTATTATATATTCATAAAAGCAAAACTTTTGTGGTTTGACAAAGGTCTTAAAATGTATAAATATGCTCTGAGGAATTCTCCAATGATGTTGGCAGTAAAATATTGAAAATGTTGTTAATAGCATTGGTATATTCTTTTACTAGAATTTATACTTTAGTGATATTGATAAAGCTGGAAAGACCTAGTAGATAATTTAGCGACAGCAAATATGTGTGGTTCCTCTTTCCACATTTCACAACAGATACCACTTCTCAATATCATCATTCTTCCCTGATGAATCCTGAATAAGCTTCTGAATCCTCCTAAGTACAGTGATATTCAAGCATCTACTGCCAATGCATTGGAGTTAGCACATAGCATGAAATCTATTTGCCATGTCTGAGTTTATCTATTATTTACGGTTTGGAAAATTTATTTTTTTACTTTACAAGTCATCATTATATCATTAAAGACAAAAGGAAATATTTTACCTTTCTCTTGATCTTTTCCCAACTCATCAACATAGATCTCATAACTTCCACCCTCAAAAACAAAAGTAATGGATTGATCGTTGTATGTACTCAGGGAAGCAGAATGTTCTGTAACAAGTAAAAATCTTGTCATTAAGAATTCAAAAAACTTTTTTCCATGAAAAATCTTTTAGAAATAAAAAAAAAAAGGCTTCTCAGTGGATTGTGTTTGTTTTTTCAATTTGAGCTGTACTTTGTCCATCACTGTTGGATAGATGAAAGCCTCTGGCACAAGCTTAACATAGCTCAATGGCTGAGGTGTACCACCTGAATAGGATTAAAGATGCTAGTAACCTCCTGCGTGAAGGCCATGTTAGTGTGCGTGTGGGAGGGTTTGGTGGGGAGAGAGAAGCTGGAAAAGTGATAGACACTGCCTGAGGAAGCCTTTGTTTCCTAACTCCACATGATCTAGGGAACTATGGGCAAGAAGAGACTATTTTGAAAGACATGGATAAGTGAATACTTGGAGGCTTTCAACAGTCCTGGAGAATGCAGGTGTGAGCCTCATTCTGTCTTTGGCTAAATAGCAGTGACACTTAAAGCAGTACTTTCAATTTTTTTTAATATACCAGAACACATATAGAAAATTATAATATTTCTACAGCATACTGGGGTAAACTGGAGCAGATTTAGAGACTACAAATATAGGTCCTGGAGGAGAAAATAATTATGTTTTCTTTATAGTATAGAATTATACTAAAGAAAATAATATATAAAATATTAAGAATATTAAATATTGAATTTATTTGCATAAGTATGTGATATAATTTAAAACCATTTTAACAACTATTTAAAATATTTGAGTTGAAATTATATTTAAAAAATACAATAGCTCTTCCTTTACTTTCATTGTCAAAATGTTGAAGTTTGGGGAGATAATGTGTTTTTTTTTTCCCCAAAGGATAATGTATATGAATTTCCCCCAAAGGAATAATGTATATGAAATTACAATCCATAGCAAGGATAATAATGGAGTGCTAACTATAGAACTCACATGCATTGTTAGAGCAACTACCATGTACTTAGTTTGGATACCACTACACTGGCACATCAGCAGCAAATGGACAGAAGTTTCTGATATATTTACGTGAAATTGTAGACTTGGGGCTGCTTCCTGGAGTGGCACTTCCAAGGTCCCGTGTCCCTCCCTCCTCACCCTCACACCACACCTGTGACCAGTCTTACCTTTGATACTTGGAAGACCAGTTGCTGTAGTATATTTCTGGACCCCAGTATTACCAAAGGCAAAATCTTCCACACAGTGTTCCTGCTTCTGATAAGCAGTGGATTCCAGATGTTGCTCTTTGTACTTTTCAGCTGCAGGACAGGGATGGCAATGGGAGTGAACTGTCAGTCCTCACCCTGTGCAGACCCTCTCGATCTCCAGTCAAGGCTGCTTGCTGACAGTGATGACTGACCCCAGGGCTTCAGTCACCCCATGGTCTGAAGGAATTAATACCTCCTACACACTTATATCCCAATAGGGCACACCCGTTGGAGTCCAGGCAGAAGAAAACTAGTCACCCATGGTCTCAACACCCAAAAGGCAACAACTATTCATTTCAGTTTACTTCCTTTAAATGAAAGAAAAAACACTTAAAAATATTGTAAATATATTTATAATTTTGTACCCTCTATTTTTTTTAAGAACTTTTATTGAGATACAGTTAACATACAATAAACTGCATATATTTAGAGCGTACAATTTGGTATCCCAATCTCCCAGTTCATTCCCCCCCAACCCTCCCCACTTTCCCCACTTGGTGTCCATATGTTTGTTCTCTACATCTGTGTCTCTATTTCTGCCTTGCAAACCGGTTGATTTTGTACCCTCTATTTTCACTTAATATAACATAACCATTTCTCCCACCCTATTAAAAACTCTATATGGCCTTCCAAAACTGGCTAAGAAATAGTTCATCATCCTTACCCTTTTCCAGAAGGAATTTGGGTGAGGAAAAAATTATATGTATCTTGATGCGTTAAGTGAAGGCAAATAGATGCCCACCATTATGTTGAAAAATTATCAGGAAATGTATAGTTTCTCCTTACCTGTTCTTGGTGAATACCTTATGGTTGTTTCTTTCCTAAAGTAACAGGCCTTCTTTTCTATTTTAAGGCCAGAGCGTAGCTGCATAAAGTACATCTGGCAAACTCCTTCAGCCTTCTGTTGGGATTCTAAGCAAATGAAAAAATTATGATAGCATTTTCTTGCATCCATCTTTATCCTTTTACAAACCCTGAGTGTACCAGACCAAGAAAGCAACTACAGGTCCACAGTATCTTATCAGAAACCTTGGGGCCAGTTGTGTGTCAAAATTTAGAGTTTTTTAGATTTTAAGATTGTCATGTAGAGCATATATTGTATACAACCAGCATACTCAGCAGGGACTAGGACAGCACCTCATAATAAAGAATTAATAACTTTATAGTGAAACAGGAAAGTTTACATAAAGTGCAATAAATAAAGACCTCGTGTTGGTTCAGGTCAGGATTAACTGTTAAGTGAGTTCAGGTCATATTTTGCTGTCAAATGAGATATGAAAAACTTTAGGTCTTTAGAAAAGATTTTGGTTTCAAAATTCGTATAAGGGAGTGTGGATATACATCCAACATATATCAATCTTTGCCTAACTGAGGATTTCATATGACCAAGGGGAGCTCCTTGGTCGTATGAAATCTACAATCTTTTCTACTTAACTAGAATATACTTTTAATAATTTTGGAAGATGACTATAGTCTATAAAGGTTATTGATATTAAAAATAGCTGACCCATGGCAGGGAGCTTTTTGCCTTTGTTTTCTTCTAGGAGTTTTGCAGTTTCAGGTCTTACATTTAAATCTTCAGTCCATTGTGAGTTAATTTTTGTGAGTGGTGTAGACAGGGGTTATGTTTCATTCTTTTACATGTTATTATCCAGTTTTCCCAGCACCATTTATTGAAGAGACTGTCTTTTCTCCATTGAGTATTCTTGGCTTCTTTGTCAAATATTAGTGTGTCTACAGTGGGCTAAGCACTGTGCTGATAATTTGACATACTGTTTCATTTAACCCTTCACAAGTAATATTTCAAGGTGGGTATTATGCTCTTTGTTTTACAGAAGATGATTCGAAGTTCTTAGCAGTCATGACACTTGCCCAAGATTACAGATCTGGGGAGAAGTTGTGACTCAAGTGTGTCTAATATCAAAGCTACGCTTCCATCTACCTCTGTCTAAGAAAGTGCTACACTGTAATTTTAGGGACTAACAAAATGCAAATTGAAATTAAATCAGTTGAAGTAAAAAAGTATAATCAGTTATTCAGTAATTCTTATTTCATTTATCTAAATAAAAATTAAAATCTCAAATAAAAAATTAAATTTGCAGCTTGGAAATCATAAAAAGCCTTTCAAAGTCAAACAGAAAAGAAAGTTATAACACTTGAGTAATAGGATCTCAGTTGTCAACATTATAGTAAATGAATTATCAAGCAGTTTATACAATATAGCCAAATTTCAATTATTCACAATAATTCAGAAAATGAAAATAATTACTTGTGATTTTGATATCATTCTATGATCTTTTTTCTTTATTCTCCAGAAGATTTGCCTTCCTAATATGCTTTTCAAAGTTAAGTGTAATAAACTTTTGTTAGTTACTGTTTTGAATTATCTATATCTTGCTTCCAATTCAGATGGGCATCTACCTTTAAATATCTTCAACTGTCTGAACAGGGCAAGGCCATTTAATCATATTCATTCACCCTGGAAATCCCTAATATCCCTTTATAATACAGATATGCCAGCTACAGTATCTCACATTTGTATAGTGCAAAGATAATTTACAAAGCTGTGCCAGAGCCAAAACTGAACTTGGTCTCCTGACAGCTAATTTAATACAATTTGTTATTAATTGTATGTTTTGTGCAGGTCTCAGCCTGTCAATAACCAACATTGTGTTTGGACTTGCTCTTAAGATTCTTATTATGATTGCAAGACGCCTTTCAGCAATAACCATCAGGAAACTGAAGAAATAAAGGTTAATTTAATTATAGGATCTGGAAATTACCCTGCATGTCTGGGACCACACAGAGAGGTCACAGGTAAAGAGAGTGCCTCTACCTGTGGGAGTATTCCCATTCCATGGGAATGGGAATGGAAATCTTTTTGTAGTTTTGCCACTGAGAGAGCCAAACTATGGCTGACAGGAACTACAGAAGGATATCACGTCATCTTTCATTTTTTACCCCAAACACTAATTTTACCAAGGCCTTTTCTCACTGTTTACTACCTTTCACCTGTCTGTGGCATTTGGCTTGGGGATCACATCCTTCTTTGAACCCTTCTTCCCTTATTGTTGTATCAGTGGTCTCCTTGGATTCTCCTTGTTCTCCTCTGATCAGTCCACCTCTGTCTCCTTTGTTAGTTTTTCCTTCTCTGCGTGCTCCTAAAATGGTGGTGTTCCTGAAGGTTTTGTCCTTTGCCTTTTCTTCTCACTCTAGACTTTCTTTCTGGGCAATCTTGCTTGCTCCAATGATTTCAATCATCTTTTTATATGTTGATAACTCCCCAGACTGTAATTCTACCTTTGGTCTCTCTCCTGAGCTTTATATCTGTTTCTCTTTCTCCACAGAAATTTTGATGCCACAGGGTATTTGAACTAAAATTACCTTAAAACATGTCTATTTCTGACTATGTAGAGCCTCCTGCATTCTGGACATCTCTACCCTAATGACCTACACATACCCCAAATGTAAATATTCTCCTAATAAAAAAACAGCTTCTTTATCTATCTCTACCCCCAATATATTCCTTCAGAATTCCTTATCTTTATAAACGGTACCACTATCTGCCATTATCTACCCAATTTTTAAATGAGGAAGCTGAGAATTATCCATTTTCCCCTCTCTTTCCATGCTTCAATTTATTCAGTTTGTTATTAAGCCTTACTGATTTTACTTTCTGAACGTATCTGAATTTTAGTCTTTCCATTCCATTCTGTCATCTTAGGTCAGGCCCTCATCATCAGTCCCCTAAGATGAATGAAGTAGACCTCTGACCAGTTTCTATTTCTATTCTTGCCTCTTTGCTGTATCTTCACTACCACCAACATGATCTTTCCAAAATAAAAATGTCTCGTTATTCCCCAATTAAACATTTTCAGTTGGTTCCCTACTGTCTACAGGATAAAGTGAAAGCTCCTTCACTGTAACAGAAGATCTTCTATGGACAGCTGCAAATTAAAAGGGGTGATCCCTACTCAATTCTACCTCCAACTATTGCCAGGTAGGGATATGAGCCCAGTTGTTTCTAGATCTTCAAATTTTTCTGGAGGAACCACACATTCAGATTTTTATGCAAATTCTCCCAATTTTTAAATGTTGCCTCAATTAAAAAAACAGCAGTAACACTATTCAGGCCAACTAAAATACTTCTGCTGGATATTTATGTCCTAGGGCTCCCGTGTTGTGACCTCTGGATAGATCCGTAAGGACACTGGATTGTCAGGGCAGGGAAAGGGTTGATGGATGTGGAGAAGAGAGGAGAATGACCTGACCCTGAAGAGTAGCTTCCTAGAAACTGGGAAGGAGATAAGTTTGGGAGAGGCTTTCCCTCTAGCTCATGAAGTCCCATACCCTGTTGGCACTAGAGGTGAAATGCCTGATGCTGACGAGAATTCATGTGCGACCTGACTGTACGGATACCTGTAGTGGTTGGATACTGAGTTTTGTGGCTTTGTGATTGTGTAAGATCCTGCTAGTCCAGGGGAGGAGAAGGAATTAAAGAGAACTTTTTGCTTGGGGGCTCAGAGCAGTTTATTTAAAAAATAAAATGTGACATTTCTTGCACCTTGTGTTTTGAGAAGCAGTTCATACCTATCACACCACACAGGTATCTGTTGAAATTTTACCCAGGAGTGTTTAAATACTGATAATTTGAGTATTAAACTCAGCCAATATTGTTGGAAGGTAAAATCTGCTAAGGAATAATTAAAAATAATGCAATGCAATTTGGGGATTATTTTTATCATTGTTTCTCTGAATGGTGTAAATAAGCTGTTGAGGCCACTGCATTCTTAAAGGTGGGGTTATATTTTCATTTTCCATCAATGCCAGCAACTCTGGTGTATATTCCAGCCTGCTCCCTCCCGCATTCCAGTATCTATAGAGAGCTCACATCTCCTAAGGTACAAAGAAAATGCACTCTTTATTAAGAGGGAATTTGGGAACACAGAGTCACTTCTAATGAGTCACTGTTCCTTCAAGGAGCGTTTTGACTCAGACATAAATAAAAGGACTAACTTAGCTGTGATTTCCTGGCAATTCAGAAATCACAGTCAAATTACTGGTTTTCCTACTTAAAAAAGAAGAGCATGGCTGGGCCAGAGCCTCAGGGAAGACAGAAATGATATTCTTTAACCCTGTTTTCTCTTCTAGCCTAAAATGTTCAGGGAAATGGAGAGGAGCACAAAGGACAAACTACCTACTACCATTTCTCATCCTGTGTTTTCTCTCTGGTCCACCAGAGCTGTGTTAATTCTTTTGTGTTACTGCTCTCAAATGAAAAACATGAGTATAAATTTGCATAATTCTTTTCTAGAATAGGTAATTTTAAGAATCAAAGATGTTAATAACCCTTTGATCTTAAAGCTATGGCTACTACCTGACTTTATTTACCCTTCAATTTATTCCAGACCCTTTGAGTTTGCAACTGGATAGACTTGAGCATCACTTGGTCAGTTCTGCTTTATTTGGGACCTGGATTATTCAAATATCTTCGCTTATTACATTCTCCTCTATCAGAAATCGCAAGTCAAGACCACAAGCTTGATATACCAAAGGTCTTAATAAATGTTTGTTGAATAAAAGTGGGTCAGTTTAAATTGTTGTTAGGTAATCTGGGAGAAAGGCTTTGGGATTTGGTGGCAGGAGGTGTGGGTAGAGAAGGGATTGATGTGAAGGGCTATAATTATGTTTATCACTATTAGCAGGTTTAAGTCATCTGAGCCACTCCTGTTCTGTGATATATCAAATAAGCAAAAGTTTGCCATATGTAGTCTGTTTAAAACCAAAGCCTACTCTATTACACATCTTTTGAGCCATCCCTTTCAATTTCAGCTCTTGTATTCTTAGTAACTTTTGGTAAGGTAGCATGTATAAACATGGGAATAATAAAGATTTGGTAACATAATGTACAGTGTGTAAAACAATCAGAAAGGCTTAAGTCCTTACTTCTCAACTTGGAAGATTTTACCAAGGCTTTGCCTGCTGAGCTAGTCATCTTTCCTGGGGGAATTTTCATGGTTGAATACTTCATTTTAGGCTTCATTTTTCAGGCTTCTGTTGGATTAAAATATAATATTAGTTCAATTGTCTCAACTCGAAAACAAACAGAAGTAACTGTGGCTACCTCAATATAAAACTGATAACATAGACACATAGAGAAAATAATAATTTCAGCAAAATTTGAACATAGTATTCTGAATATATATCTATACTAGAAATATAGTCAGAGGACAAAAAGAACTGCAAAGAAATCTTAAACTTTACTTTGTGGGTTTGTTGTTAGTGGAAATATTGGTATTGAAATTCTGAGACTGTTTTTGCTATATTATAGAATAGAACAAATATATTGGTGTTATAGGATTTTCACTGCAGGGAAAAGGAGATATAAATAAATCTAAAATAAAAGAAAAAGGGAAAATCCCTGTGGTGTTAAATTTGAATTAGCAATATCAGTGTACCCATATCTTAGTTTCTAAATACTTTCTCCTTTAAAAGGAACCAGGATTCTAGATCTGGGCTGGGAAAGTAGAAGTGAACATTTAGTATCTTGTTGTGCCAGAAAGCAGTTAGTCATTCAAAAACTAGTGAGATTGTGACGAAAGGACACAGGAGCCCCCTTGAAGGGTCTCCTGCTGGGCAAATTTGGCATAGTTTGAGCATCAAAAAAAAAAAAAAAAAATGATGGTAATTGACTATAAAGCATTTTATGAAAAAAGAAACCTGCAAGTCCATAGCATTTCTCAAGAATGAATGAATGAGATTTATTCATTATAGAAGGAATGATAGAATTAGAAAAATCACCATTTTGCTGCCCCCAGTTTAATATTTGATTCAGGCAAGGATCATCAGTGATGCTGTTCCTTGATTATCAAGCTGTGTTGTAGCACCACATTGAAAGAATATGGAGTTCTCTTATAAATTGCAGAAAACTATGTATTCTTTCAGTAGGGTACTGCAACCTGGCTTCATCATCAAGGTAAGGCACTGGCTGTGATTTGTGGAGGGAGCAAGACTGCTCCTCCAGTCTTAAATTTTCTCTAATATTGCCTGAAATTCTATAATAGTTAATGCTTCTTTTATTAATCATTGTCCGCTTTTTGCTAGATTAAAACAATTAAATCCAAATTATCCTAGAAGTGGTTACTATTTAAATCTCTTATAAACTTCATTAGGATCAGCTCTTCTAGCAGAGTAAAGGAGGAGCACTGAGTTCCTGGGTTAGAGGACTCTTTGGAAGATAAATTTCATGCACCTTTATTTTTGTCCTTTGCTAAAACCCTAGTAGGCTGAAATTCCAAATTTTCTTGTTTAGATGGAATTAGAATCTTACACATAATCATTCTATTTACAGCCAGTCTCATGAGCAGAATCCTTCAATTGATAGCATAGTTGAGATTCCCTATTCTGCCCCAGGAATGAATGTTATCTTCCATGGGAGTGAATATTATCCTCACAGAGCATGAAGGTCTCACATCAATCCTTATCTTCTTTCTCTGATTCTCCCACCTTTATTGATCAAGAACACTTAGAAGCAGAGAACCTTAGACATCATTTACTGAGCATCTAACTCTATAGATGCGTAGGCTAGGACTGAAAGGTTAAGTGCCTTGCCCAGGAACACAAAGAAGAACCAGGACCAGAATCTATTCTCCTGATTTCCATCTTTATTCCAGAGCTTCCTGACCCTGTCTCCTCTCTTCTCCCTCCAAATGTACAAAGAAAATAATCAGAACTGGAATTTAACTTCAAATGCTCAGGCATTTGTCCAACTTCTTTTAAATAATAAATTTCAGAATATAGTATTTAATTTGTAAGCATAATGTGGGATAGTGCAATTAGGTAATCTTATTGTGTTAAATTTTAAATTGTACAGAAAATAGTTCAAATAGTACCCTGCATACAGTAGGTGTTCAGGTAGTATTTTACTGATAAACATTAAAATAGCATTGCTGGATGTTTGTTTGTTTTTCTCTTTTATCCAAGAATCTTCATGTCCTAGAAAAAAATTCTCCAGGATCGATATAAAAAAACGTTGTATTTTCACGTAAATCTGGGAAATGTTTCAATCTATATTTCACTTTTTGGGAAGTTAGAATTCATATTAGCATAGTGAAGGTGTTGACAATCTCTCATTGAAGAATTGTGGGTACATTTGTCTAACTAATTATTTTCAGTAATTATTTGATCTTGTAACCTCCTCAGCTCCCTGTATTAACACTCCCATGGCTAGTTTCAGAGAACATACTTGGGGGAACTCTGCTATAAACCAGCATGAGCTTGCAGAGTTATGTAAAATAGGTAAGAAACTGAAATATCGCATTTAAAATGGAGTTACGCAGAGAAAGTCAGCTGCTTTTTAAATCACATGATAAGTCAAAAGCACAGTCAGGAAATATTTTCTAATCCTAGTCTAAAAAACAAAGCATTTTCATTTAATAACCTGCAGATCTTTTACTTTAAAAAAATACGATCTTTCTTTTTACAATTTTTTCAGACCTAAAATGTACTCTTTGTTCTCATATTTTTAAATCAGAAATATTAGAGTATATGGCAATGTAAACATTACTGGTGCTTTGTGCTGGTTTTTCCAATAACATATGGCAGATATTCTTGTACACTGGTTATGAGACTTATCTAAGTTGCAAATGTGAAGGGCTGGTCTCAAATGATGAGGGTTCCTGTCGTCCACATTTCGTAGTAGTTGCTGCAGTTATATTCCAACTCTGCTTATATATACACAGACTTGGATTAAGCAACATTGGGTGAATGAGGTAATGCAAATAGAACTCGTTGAATGGGTTAGAATGAGTGGGAGCATATTCCCACAGCCAAATCCTAAACAGAGCTTTTAGATTATTTTAGATGTAGCACTTTCAATGAGTTATACTCAGTCATTAACTTTTATAAAACTTCTATGACATGGACTCTACATAGTGTTTATTGCTCACTATAGAGTATATAAGGACACAAATTATTTAATTGCCTTTTTCTTTTCTACAGAAAGTTGAAAACTTTTTAAGTAATTTTTTTGTGGTTATAAGAATGATACATGTGTACTTAAAAAATGTGTAAATGACAGGAAAGTGTGTATACTGTAGATCCTGACATTCTTTTTTCAATGCAGAAATACTATGCATATCTATTTTTTTAAAAAAAGTAGAATCATACTGCAAATGTTATTTTGTAAGCTGCTTTTTTCATTATACAGTTAACACATATCATAAGCATTTCCACATGTCAGAATAATTTCTTTTACAGGAAGCATTACAAATGGCACTCAATCATAAATATACCACAAGCAATCTTATATTAATTAATTCCCTGGCTGTTTCCAGTTTTTCCTTTTTCTTTTTTTCTAATATCACCAACATTGCAACTGACAGCTCTGTGTGTGTGTGTGTGTGTGTGTGTGTGTGTGTGTGTGTGATTCTTGGTAAGCCTTTATAAGTTCATTGGGCATAAATTCCTAGTACAAGATTGCTGGATCAAAGGGTAAATGCATCTTATATTTTGATAGATATTATCCAATTGACTTCAGAAAGTTTGTATTGATTTATAATTTTTCAGCAATTCAGGTGAGTGCCCATTTCTCCATTGCCTTAGCAGCAATGTTGGTGGGGGGGGGGGTATCACCTTTAAAATATTTGCCTTTCTAAAGAGTGGAAAATATCTCATGGTTTTGAATTTTGTTTCTTTAATTATTTAGTGAGATTGAACATCTTTTTTAAAAACATACTTGTTGTCAGTGTCTGTAAATTAATGATGTATATGAACTATTTGTAAACCATTGTCTGTGAAAATTTTTCCCTAGTACCATTTATCTTTAGACTTTGTTAATTGCATTTAAAAATTTTTTGACATAAGTTTTTCAAATATTATGTGGTAAAATTTAATCAACGTTTTCTTCTAGAACTTCTGGATTTTGTGTCCTGCTTCACAAGACCTCCCCTCCTCCAAGATTATAGATAAATTTATTATGCCACTTTCTAAAACTTTTATTCTTTACTATTTAATACCTAAATCTTTAATCCACTATTACTTTTAGTATAAAGAGTAAGTTAGGGATTTTTTTTCCCCAAATGCTTATCCCAAACACATGTGTAATCCAACTTAGAAAAGGTGAAATTTCATATGTTTTGTGGGTAGTAGCATGCAGAGAGCTATGAATGTAATAGTAAGAAGTTTGAATGTTATTCTGGAGCCAACAGGAATGTTTTGAAAGTTTTCTAAGCAAGTGAGAAATATCAAAGATGTGTTTTATGAATGTGATTTTATGGCTGTGTGAAGGACTAGAAGGAAGGAAAGAAGGCCAGTTAGGAGGCCAGTTAAATAACCCAGGCAAAAAACAGTGAGGACAGAGCTAGGGCTGTGTTAGTGAGACTAGTATGGAGGGGATGAAGGTGATGAGTGCCACAGGCATTTCGTAAGAGTCCTTGAATGTTAGAGTGAGAAAGGGCTTCAGAGATCCCTGGTCCTAGCTCCATTAAGTCACACAGCCCCTTAGTGGCTGAGTCAGGATTAGAACCCAGTTTCATTCTCAGTTAGGGTTGTATCTGCCACAGAACCTCCATAATTCTTTTTGGATGTGGGTATATCAGCTTTGGACTGGGAAAGGGGCGATAAAAGGAAATGAAAGTGGTGCCCGTGGTTCAGGGTAGGAAATTCAGGTGGGGAGTTCATTGGCAGGAACAGGTAATGAGTATAATATGGGGCAAATGGTATCTCAAACTTGAGGAATAATTAAACAGAAATTTCAGCAGGGAGCTGGAACTGGGTTGTGGGTGGGGGAGGCAGACTTAGCCATGTGGATTTGTTGCTTTGTGAAAGTATAAGTGTCGATGGTGTGGGAGCAAATAAGATTGCCTCAGCTGAGTGTGGAGCAGGAAGAGAAAGCTGTGTCTAGGTGGAACTGTGGAGAATCTTACATTTAAGGGGTAAGAGAAGAAAAGGAGTTAGCAAAGAAGATCAGAACGAGAAGCAGAGAAAAAGAGGTCATGTTACGAAGGCTAGGAAAGAAGATCCTGGAACTTCCCTGGCAGTCCAGTGGTTAGGACTTTGCCTTCCAATGCAGGGGGTGCGGGTTCAATCCCTGGTCAGGGAGCTAGGATCCCACATGCCTTGCGGCCAAAAAAACCCCAAACAAACAAAACCCCAAAACATGAAATAGAAGCAATATTGTAACAAATTCAATAAAGACTTTAAAAATGGTCCACATCAAAAAAATCTTAAGAAAGAAAAAGAAAGAAAGAAAGAAAGAAAGAAAGAAAGAAAGAAAGAAAGAAAGAAAGAAAGAAAGAAAGAAAAAAAGAAAGAAAGAGAAAAAGAAAGATCCTTTCAAAAAGCAGAATTTGGTGATGAGCACTGCAGAGACCTAGATTAGAGACCTTGGAGAGGTCCTTTCAGGATGGTGGGAGACTGCAGTGCACTGTGCAGTGTGAAGAAGAAAGGAGAGAGACTTTTTTCAAGAAGTATGGTAGTGAAAGGGAAACAAAGAGAGAATGGTATCTTGACAGTAGCATGAAGAAGAGAAAATGCTGCTTACTAGTCAGTGATCTTGGGCAAGTTACTTGATGTCTCTAAAGCCTCAGTTTCCTCATAATACTTTCTATTATAATATTTTGAACTCATGGGGTTTTTGTGAGAATTATATGAGGAGGTATATTTTTTTTTTTTATTTTTTTTATTTTTTTGGGGGGTACACCAGGTTCAATCAACTGTTTTTATACACATATCCCCATATTCCCTCCCTTCCTTGACGCCCCCCCCCTCGATTCCCCCCCACCCTCCCTGCCCCAGTCCTCTAAGGCATCTTCCATCCTCGAGTTGGACTCCCTTTGTTATACGACAACTTCCCACTGACTATTTTACAGTTGGTAGTATATATATGTCTGTACTACTCTCCCGCTTCTTCTCAGTTTCCCCTTCACCCCCCGCCCCCTCCCATACCTCGAGTTCTCCAGTCCATTCCCTGTATCTGCTTCCCTGTTCTTGTCACTGAGTTCATCAGTACCATTTTTAGATTCCGTATATGTGAGTTAGCATACAATATTTGTCTTTCTCTTTCTGACTTACTTCACTCTGTATGACAGATTGTAGTTCTATCCACCTCATTACATATAGCTCCATCTCATCCCTTTTTATAGCTGAGTAATATTCCATTGTATATATATGCCACATCTTCTGTATCCATTCATTTGTTGATGGGCATTTAGGTTGCTTCCATGTCCTGGCTATTGTAAAGAGTGCTGCAATAAACATGATGGTACAAGTTTCTTTTGGGATTATGGTTTTCTTTGGGTATATGCCCAGGAGTGGGATTACTGGATCATATGGTAGTTCTATTTGTAGTTTTTTAAGGAACCTCCAAATTGTTTTCCATAGTGGCTGTACCAACTTACAGTCCCACCAACAGTGCAGGAGAGTTCCCTTTTCTCCACACCCTCTCCAACATTTGTTGTTTCCAGACTTTGTGATGATGGCCATTCTGATTGGTGTGAGGTGATACCTCATTGTGGCTTTGACTTGCATTTCTCTGATGATGAGTGATGTTGAGCATCTTTTCATGTGTTTGTTGGCCATCTGTATGTCTTCTTTGGAGAAATGTCTATTTAGGTCTTCTGCCCATTTGTGGATTGGGTTATTTGCTTTTTTGGTATGAAGCTGCATGAGCTGCTTGTATATTTTGGAGGTTAATCCTTTGTCCGTTGTTTCATAGGCAATTATTTTTTCCCATTCTGAGGGTTGCCTTTTAGTCTTGTTTATGGTTTCTTTTGCTGTGCAAAAGCTTTTAAGTTTCATGAGGTCCCATTCGTTTATTCTTGATTTTATTTCCATGATTCTAGGAGGTGGGTCCAAAAGGATGTTGCTTTGATGTATGTCAAAGAGTGTTCTGCCTATGTTTTCCTCTAGGAGTTTGATAGTGTCTGGCCTTATATGTAGGTCTTTAATCCATTTGGAGTTTATTTTTGTGTATGGTGTTAGGAAGTGTTCTAATTTCATTCTTTTACATGTTGCTGTCCAATTTTCCCAGCACCACTTATTGAAGAGGCTGTCTTTTTTCCATTGTATACTCGTGCCTCCTTTGTCAAAGATAAGGTGCCCATATGTGTTTGGGCTTACTTCTGAGTTCTCTATTCTGTTCCATTGATCTTCCTTTCTATTTTTGTGCCAGTACCATACTGTCTTGATCACTATGGCCTTGTAGTATAGTTTGAAGTCAGGAAGCCTGATTCCACCAACTCCATTTTTCCTTCTCAAGATTGCTTTGGCTATTCGGGGTCTTTTGCATTTCCATACAAATCGTAAGATTTCTTGCTCTAGTTCTGTGAAAAATGCCATTGGTAATCTGATCGGGATTGCATTAAATCTGTAAATTGCTTTGGGTAGTACAGTCATTTTCACGATGTTGATTCTTCCAATCCAGGAACATGGTATATCCCTCCATCTGTTTATGTCATCTTTGATTTCTTTCATCAATGTCTTAAAGTTTTCTGCATACAGATCTTTTGCCTCCTTAGGCAGGTTTATTCCTAGGTATTTTATTCTTTTGGTTGCAATGGTGAATGGGAGAGTTACCTTAATTTCTCTTTCTGCTCTTCCGTTGTTAGTGTATAGGAATGCAAGAGATTTCTGTGCATTAATTTTGTATCCTGCTACTTTACTAAACTCATCAATGAGTGCTAGCAGTTTTCTGGTAGAGTCTTTAGGGTTTTCTATATATAGTATCATGTCATCTGCAAAGAGTGATAATTTTACTTCTTCTTTTCCAATTTGGATTCCTTTAATTTCTTTTTCTTCTCTGATTGCTGTGGCTAACACTTCCAAAACTATGTTGAGTGACAGTGGTGAGAGTGGACACCCTTGTCTTGTTCCTGTTCTTAGAGGGAATTCTTCCAGTTTTTCTCCATTGAGAACAATGTTGGCTTTTGGTTTTGCATATATGGCTTTTATGATGTTGAGGTAATTTCCTTCTATGCCCATTTTCTGGAGAGCTTTTATCATAAATGGATGTTGAACTTTGTCAAAAGCTTTTTCTGCATCTATTGAAATGATCATATGGTTTTTATCCTTCAATTTGTTGATATGATGTATCACGTTGATTGATTTGCGTATATTGAAGAATCCTTGCATCCCAGGGATAAACCCCACTTGATCGTGGTGTATGATTTTTTTAATGTGCTGTTGCAGTCTGTTAGCTAGTATTTTGTTGAGGATTTTTGCATCTATATTCATCAGTGATATTGGTCTGTAGTTTTCTTTTTTTGTGACATCTTTGCCTGGTTTTGGTATCAGGGTGATGGTAGCCTCGTAGAATGAGTTTGGGAGTGCTCCGCCTTCTGCAATATTTTGGAAGAGTTTGAGAAGGATAGGTGTTAACTCTTCTCGAAATGTTTGATAGAATTCGCCTGTGAATCCATCTGGTCCTGGGCTTTTGTGTGTTGGGAGATTTTTAATCACTGCCTCAATTTCTGTACTTGTGATTGGTCTGTTCATGGTTTCTATTTCTTCCTGGTTCAGTCTTGGAAGATTGTATTTTTCTAAGAATGTATCCATTTCTTCCAGGTTATCCAATTGATTGGCATATAGTTGCTTGTAGTAGTCTCTCATGATGTTTTGTATTTCTGAGGTGTCCGTTGTGACTTCTCCTTTTTCATTTCTAATTCTGTTGATTTGCATCTTCTCCCTTTTTTTCTTGATGAGTCTGGCTAATGGTTTATCAATTTTGTTAATCTTCTCAAAGAACCAGCTTTTAGTTTTATTTATTTTTCTTATGGTTTCTTTCCTTTCTTTTTCATTTATTTCTGCTCTGATCTTTACGATTTCTTTCCTTCTGCTCACTTTGGGGTTTCTTTGTTCTTCTTTCTCTAGTTGTTTGAGGTGTAAGGTTAGGTTGTTTATTCGATCATTTTCTTGTTTCTTAAGGTAGGACTGTATTGCTATAAACTTCCCTCTTAGAACTGCTTTTGCTGCGTCCCATAGGTTTTGGGTTGTTGTGTTTTCGTTGTCATTTGTTTCTAGATACTTTTTGATTTCCTCTTTGATTTCTGTAGTGATTCCTTGGTTGTTTAATAGTGAATTGTTTAGCCTCCATGTGTTTGTATTTTTTGCAGTTTTTTTCCTGTAATTGATATCTAGTCTCATGGCGTTGTGGTCTGAGAAGATGCTTGATATGATTTCAATTTTCTTGAATTTGCTGAGGTTTGATTTGTGACCCAAGATGTGATCTATCCTGGAAAATGTTCCATGTGCACTTGAGAAGAAAGTGTAGTCTGTCGTTTTTGGATGGAATGTCCTATAAATATCAATTAAGTCGAGATGGTCTAATGTGTCATTTAAAGCTTGTGTGTCTTTATTGATTTTCTGTTTGGATGATCTGTCCATTGATGTAAGTGGGGTGTTCAAGTCTCCCACTATAATTGTGTTACTGTCGATGTCCCCTTTTATAGCTGTTAGCATTTGCCTTATGTATTGAGGTGCTCCTATATTGGGGGCATAGATATTTACCATTGTGATATGTTCTTCTTGGATGGATCCCTTGATCATTATGTAGTGTCCTTCCTTGTCTCTTTTAATAGTCTTTACTTTCAAGTCTAATTTGTCTGATATGAGTATTGCTACTCCAGCTTTCTTTTGACTTCCATTTGCATGGAATATCTTTTTCCATCCCTTCACTTTCAGTCTATATGTATCCCTTGGTCTGAAGTGGGTTTCTTGTAGGCAGCATATAGAAGGGTCTTGTTTTTGTATCCATTCAGCCAGTCTGTGTCTTTTGGTTGGAGCATTTAATCCATTTACATTTAAAGTGATTATTGACATGTGTGTTCCAATTACCATTTTCTTAATTGTTTTGGGTTTGTATTTGTAGGTGTTTTCCTTTTCTTGTGTTTCCTACTTAGAGAAGTTCCTTTAGCACTTGTTGTAAGGCTGGTTTGGTGGTGCTGAATTCTCTTAACTTTTGCTTGTCTGGGAAGCTTTTGATTTCTCCCTCAAATCTGAATGAGATTCTTGCTGGGTAAAGTATTCTTGGCTGTAGGTTTCTCTCTTTCAGGACTTTCAGTATATCCTGCCATTCCCTTCTGGCCTGCAGAGTTTCTGTAGAAAGGTCAGCTGTTATCCTGATGGGTTTTCCCTTATATGTTGTTTGTTGCTTTTCTCTTGCTGCTTTTAATATTTTTTCTTTGTGTTGAATTGTCGTTAGTTTGATTAATATGTGTCTTGGTGTATTTCTCCTTGGGTTTATTCTGTATGGGACTCTCTGTGCTTCTTGGACTTGGTTCATTATTTCCTTTCCCATGTTGGGGAAGTTTTCCACTAGAACCTCTTCAAATATTTTCACAGACCCTTTCTTGTTTTCTTCTTCTTCTGGGATGCCTATAATTCGAATGTTGGTACGTTTAAGGTTATCACTGAGGTCTCTGAGGCTGTCTTCTAGTCTTTTTATTTTTTTATCTTTTTCCTGCTCTGTGGCGTTTATTTCTTCCATTCTATCTTCCAATTCACTTATTCGTTCTTCTGCCTCAGTCATTCTGCTGGTTAGAGCATCTAGAGTATTTTTAATTTCAGTTATTTTGTTATCCATTGCTGTTTGTTTTTCTGAGTTCTTATGAACTGTTTCTTGTACTTTCTCTAATTTGTTATCGAGATTTTGTATCATTTTTACTATCATTACTCTAAATTCTTTTTTCAGGCATTTTTCCTATTTCCTCCTCATTTATTTGGTCTTGTGGGTTTTTTTCCTGCTCCTTTGCCTGCATGGTGTTTCTTTGTTTCCTCATGGTTGTCCAAGCTTTTGGGGTTGCTTGTCCTGGTGATAGAGGTGTTTATAGAAGACTGTCCAAGCCTCAGACTAATGTCCAAGTATTGGATTAGACGAATATTCAGTCTTGCTGTGTGCTCCTACCAACAGTGTGATTACAGTCAGCCCTTCATATCCTCTGCCGTGATCAACTCGGCGACTCGAGGTGAGTGACGGGTGCCGCAAGCTTGAAGAAGACACAGACACAGACTGAAGAGAAAGATGGGACCGGGGGACTCAAGACCTCTAGGATCAAGAGCCTCGCTGATGAGGAGGTATATTTTAAGCACTTAGCATAGTAGCTGGAACATAGTAGAAACTTAACATATGTTGTTGTTATTATTTTTTGATGTTTTTCATTGGAATATGGGACTGTTAGGGATGTTTCAAGGCAGAGAGAAAGGAGCCAGTGAAAAGGAGAAAACCGATGTAATAAAGTCCCAGAGGAGACAGAGAAGAGAGAGGGGAAAGAACACTAGTGGAAGGGTCAGCTTCGAAAAGGAGGAGGCATACTTCTCCGTGTATGAGCAGAGGAAAATGAGAGAACGAGAGAACTGTGAGGTGTAAGGTCTAGGAACATGAACTTGAGGATCTTGTAAAATGGCCTGAATCTCCTTCATAAAGTAGGTTGTAAGAAGAGTTACAGAGATTAAGGGAAATATGCTTAAAAAGACTTAACTAGGGAATGGGGAGATATTATTCATGGGTATCAAACTTCATATTTGAGAGATGAAAGTTTTGGAGCTTTATTGTGGTGATGGTTGCTCAACAATGTCAGTGTACTTCATGTACACTTAAAAATGGTTAAAATGGTAAATTTTGTTTTTATATTTTAGCACAATTTTTAAAAGATTTTAAAAATGGGAGTGAGAGAAGTAGAAAAATAGGAGGTTGTTTTATAAACAAGGGAATTCCAGTGTTCCCCTGCCTTGGAGGTAGAGATGTTCTGATAATGGCGGTCAGGATGAGGCTTTGTGGGTGAGCTGTGAATGACTAAAGAATCATTAAAACAGGAACTGAAGTCACTAAGGGTGATGACAGCAGAGGCAACATCAAACAGAAAAGGACGTTGGGGTGGGGTCGCTGGTAACCAGAATGGAAAGAAATTAACATAAGTAGTTGGGCCCAGGGTTGGGGTTACCAAGGGCAGTGGAAAATGAGAAATGTGCTACTTTCTCTATTGGCCCTGGGACATGGGCACACAGTGAAAGAGAGTGGGTTTTAAGAATAGTGGTATCACCAGGGGAAAGCTATATTTTAGATAATAAAGGGAAACAGAAGGAGCTTTTTAAGAAAAAAGGAGGGAGGAGAGGGTAAGAGTGTGCCTGTAGTGGGAGGGGAACATACCAGAGAAAATGACATACATTTAAATTATAAAAAATAAAAATAAAAACCTGGAAGGAGATTTTAATCAAGAACTAGTATCTTAAATAGAAATTCATTTGTTGGTAATTCATTTCTGAGCAACAACAACAAAAATGTATGAAGTATAGTCATTTCCCAAGTTGCCATGTGTGTGATTGCCTTTTTGGCTGGAGAAGGCTTTCAGAAACCTACATTCAACAAATACTGTTACCTGCCAGGGACTATGTATTCCAGCAGCATTAACCCATGAGACACTGCAGAAAATTTTTCATTTCACTTTGTCATATTATCTATATCTGATCAATTGGAAAATTGTTTATTGAATCACTAACCTTCTCTTATATGCTCTTTGATTAGCAATTTCCCTCTTTTAAAATACTGATACCCTTGAGACTGTTAAGTTGGCTGCTGGTCTTTCTTTCCTTACTGTGAATTTCACTTTTTAAAATATATTAATTTAATCAGATTGGTTTCTTGTGAGGAGTCTTGTTAAAATGCAGAGCTTACAAGAAATTTATATTAAAAATACATGTGCATTATGGAAAATTTGGATGATATAGAAAATAGGTTTAATCTTTGATGTCTTAGAAAGTAGTTAAAAGCTTTGAAAAGAAACATGACTAGTAATCATTGTAGGGAAATCCTAACCTCTCTGAGGTCCTGAGTTCACAAGAGGTATGGATTTGTATCTGCACAAAGTGCTGCCTAGTAATAAATCAAACACTTGTTTAGTGCTGGGCTAAGTGCTGGGGATACAGTAGTGAACAAATAAACTTCCTCCTGCCCTCCTGGACTTTATCCTTTTTGGGGGAGATGTATTTTGAGCAAACAACCACACAAATAAATCACTTATGAACATGATAAATAAGAATTAGGCTGGTAAGGAAAATAAAGGAGTAGAGTGGTACTAAGGTAGTGTGGTCAGAGAATGTGGCATTTAAGCTATACCCAAAAGGTGTGAAGAACATACAGCAGAGAGGGGACAGAGGATGGCTTCTGGACAGAGAAAACTCTAGGGGCAAAGGCCCTAATAGAACTTGTAGTGTTTAGGGAACTAAGAGGGCCAGTGTGGCTGGAGCAGACTAGGCAATGGGGAGAGTATAATATAATGGGGTTGGAGATGGAAGGAGACAGAAGCCAGATGGGGCTGGGCCCTGGAAGCCAGGGGAAGGAACTTGGGTTTTTTTCAAAGTGCAATGGGAAGCCAAAGAAAGGTTTTAATTAATATGGAATATGACTTAGTTTTTAAAAGAGTGCTCTGTCTGCCATGTGAGGAACAGATGGAGGGCAGTAAGAGGGAAGGAATGAAACCAGCAGGGAGTCTGCATTAGTTCAAACTCTTCATAATGACGGTGGTGGCAATGATGCCAATGGTGATAACAGTGTCTTGGGCATCTTCTGTGGATCAGATGTTTTACACACATTATTTATAATTGTCACTATGACACTAGTATTTGAATATGATTGCCTCCATTTTCAAAGTGAGGAAATAGAGGCTCAGAGAGATTAAGTATCTTGCGAAAGGTCACATAGCTAATAAGTAGCAAAACCAGAATCTGAAGTCAAGTACATCTGGTTCCTTCTCTTATTCCATGGGAGCCCTTGGTAGAATGAGGTGGAATTGAATTCCTGGCCCTTAAATTCCATTCCCTGCCTTGTCAAGCTTGCATATTCTTGCTTGTGCAGAGGTTCTCTGAGGATATGGTGGGATTATAGAAACCCATTGTTGGGTACCAGAAAATTACTGAAAGAAGTCAGCATCCCAAAACTGGTCCTGGCTGGTAGGAGGAAGAGGAAATGAGGATTATAGTTAAGCTTGGCAAGACTGTATGACTTAATTATGAGAGATTTTGCGGGGAAGCAGAAGGGAGACAGTAAGAGGGGAGTGTGCTTACACTGACCCTCTACTCCCTTGGTTGTGGTGGCTTCACTTCTCTCTTGGGGGAGATCAGAATAAGTGATGTGGAAGAAGGGGAGTTTGAAATATAGGGAACAATGAGACAGCACTCAAACTGAATCACTTCCTGTCCTCCATGCCCCACTGCTCTGAAAGTTTCTACATGCCTCCTAGGGAGATGAAACACTCTATTAAGAAATCTGGCAAATCAATCTATGACTCAAGCCAAATCTTTTGTGAGAGGAGGGGAGGGATGGTATGAGTTTTTAGGGAAACTTCTTTTGTGTCTTCAAGGTAAATAACACAGCATTTGTAAAACACTTCTATGCTTTCTTACAGTTTTCCTGGTTGCAGTCCAAAGCAATCATTTTTATACACTGGTATGATCTGCCCTTCAAACTCTCTAGCCTCATGCAGTCCTTTCCTCCACACCCTGTACATTTTAGACCCACTGGACTATTTACAGTTTCTCAAGTTACCATGCACTTTCATACCTCCGTGCCTTGCTCAAGTTGTTCCTTTGGCTAAGTATGCCTCTTCCCCTTCACCTAGGAAACTTCTATTTAACCCTTAGAGCTCAATTAAAATGCCTTTGTCTCCCAATCAGCAGAATTTATTGCTTCCTCCCTTACTTGCTTATCATATCCAACTTTGTTTCCCTATCTCTTCCACTGGACTGATAGCTCCTTGGTAACAAGTATTGTACCTTAGTCATCTTTTCTTTTCCAAGCAACTACCCATAAGCAGGCACTCAATAAATGTTGTGTAATTTGGATCTGTCATTGCAAAAACCCTACAAACTAGGCAAGGCAGGCATCACCAGCAGGACAGATATGGAAGCTCTGTCCAGATCCCAAAGATTACCACAGAGTGGTGGAGCTGGAACTGTGGGTTGAGCAGTGTGAAATTGGGCTTTGATGAGAAATACGCAAGGTAAAAGCAGGTGCCAGGCCACAGCATGTGAATATGCCTGGGTCACTAAGTCATAAAATCAGCACTGAAAACTGGAGATAAGATCCAATCTATTTTGCTTCAGTTGACTGTTTTAGACCTGCCTTGTTTTGCTTTCTAAGAAGTTTATACCTAGATCCACAAAGGAAGACAATCTGCAAGGGTAGGCAATGAAGATATATCAAACTCTATCATCCCTGTTTATTCATAAAAAAGGATAATAATTGCATCTATGTGTATGTATGCTTGGAAGAAATATTTCCGGATCTTGTCTGTTCTCCACAAATACTTACCAACAGGTGTGAGAGCATCTGGAATTGGCAACAATACCACCAAAACAGATTGCTTAACCAAAGGTGAGAACTTGCCTATTAATATCAGCTTTGAAACTAGGAATAGTGCCCAGATTCCAGAGTCTAAAGTAGTTTAATATTTGCACAATTCCAAATCCTAACAAGGATATGGGTCTTTGGGCAGCATTCAGAATTCTATTAGATGACTTGCTGTTTGTTTTTTAAGAGAAACATCAGATTTTAGACAGGAAAAGCTTTAGATTTTGAAGTGCATCTTCAAAGTAGAATGCAATATATATCTTTAAATTTCTAAAGAAGCAGGCTGATTTGGGTATGGTACATTTCTTAAGTACATAAAACATTGATAAAAGAGGAGTTTCTTCCAGATACCACAGCTATATATATATTTAAAGGCAGTGAAAGTGTACCTAACTTCCATTTCCAGTGTTTAGGAATGCCACTAGATATTTCTGGAATTGATCCTGGAGGCTAGTAAGCTTCATTTGAAGTCAGATTTGGAAAACTGAGGAATAACAGGAGGAGCTTCTGAAAGGGTGAGCCAGATGTATATGGTAATGGGGAAATAAGAATTCTAATCTCTAAAATTTAGGACCAAGAGGGACTTCCCTGGCGGTCCAGTGGTTAAGACTCTGCCCTTCCACAGTGTTGGTGTAGCCAAAAAATAAATAATAAATAAAGTGAAATTTAGGACCAAGAGAAGGCAACCCAAAGCAGCAGTTGATGTAGCAAAACTTTGCATTGGTGGAAGATAAATGTACCAGACCTACTTTAAAAATAAAAACATTTAAGAAAAAAGTTTCCTCTTTAAGAATATATAGAACCTCTACATTATATGCTTTATCAAATGCTTGCGATAAATTACACAAAGTAGATACTTTGTTAAATTATATGTCATTTGAACAATGTTTTAATTAAGAAAACTTTGAGGGTGGATTAGTATTAGCTCGTAATGATTCAACAATAACTTGACTAAATTTTCTTGAAGTATGCTGTATTCAGAGTCTATAAAAACTTCATTTGTAATCATGGAGTTAAGAGAATAATCTTTTTTTCTACTATAGATTAATATTTAAAAAAAGGTTATTCCTGACTTTTTTGTGGGAAGACATTCAGAAGTCTTTCTGAAACCTTGTAAATGTTACTAAAAGTAATTAAAGTATGTGGGCCGAGTGACTGGATGCAGGATGTCCTGCTTGAGCAGTGGAGGAGCTAAGGGTGCTGGGTGTGGAGACCATGGGGGCATAGGCTACCGTGGAAACAGAATATTGACCCTCTCTGGGGGCGCAGCCCCTTTCTCTCTTGCACACCTCATATCACCCTGTTTGGCCCCGGAGGATGGCTGGTTAGCCAAAAACGGGTAAGTTTCCTCAAGGGAGGAACAACCTAAGACAGGCACAGTTGCAGAGGGACCAGCAGGGGTGGGGCACAGACCCCTAATCCATCTGAGAGAGGTCTCCTGCCCCCAGGGCTGCTTTGCTCTCCACACCCAGCTCAAACCCACGCCACGCCCAGCTCAAATCCACACCCAGCTCAAATCCACACCCAGCTCAAATCCACACCCAGCTCAAATCGGACCCTGGAGGCAAACAAAGATCATTGCCCCCAGTCGTGTGAGGCCTTTGTTTGTTTACTTCAAAGATAACCTTATTTGTGGGACTAAAGTGGGAGTGTTAGACCCTTAGGCTATGCCAAGAACTCAATAAAAGCAACGTGGGATGAATCAGCGAGGCTCTTGATCCTAAAGGTCTTGAGCCCCCCCCACCCCCGTCCCATCTTTCTCTTCAGTCTGTGTCTGTGTTTTCTTCAGTCTGTGTCTGTGTTTTCTTCAAGCTTACGGCACCCGTCACTCATCTCGAGTCGCCGAGCTGGTCTCGGCATTTTTTTTTTCTGAAACCCCAAAATAATATGATTGTTTGTTTTCTTAATGTTTTCTTCTCTAATTAATGTTGCTTTGCAACTGGTACACAACAGAGGAAAACCTCAACTCCAAAATTACAATCCTAAGAAAGATATCGTTTTCTAAAGTGTGTTTGTCAGCTAAATTGTCTACTTGCCCCAGACTGAAACATATTTCTAGGAAAGGTTAAAAAAAAAAAAAGCATACATTAAAGTTGAAGGAGAACCACAATGCCTGTGTATCAGAGTGGCCAAAATGAGAAAGACAGAAAATACCAGGTATTTGTAAGGATTTGGGACAACTGGAATTCTTATACATGGCTGCTGAGACTGTAAATTGTTATAGCCACTTGAGAAAATAATTTGGTAGTATCCATTAAAGCTGAACATATGCATACCTTTGGCCCAATAAGTCTACTTGAAGGTATATATCCAACAGAAAGGCATAAAAATATTTGCCGAAAGATATGTACGGGAATGTTCCTAGCAGGCCTAGTCGTATAACTCCAAGCTGCAAACAATGCAAATGCCCATCTACATTACAATGTATAAATTGTGGCATATTCATCTAGAGGAATTCTAACCAGTAATGAGAGTAAACAAGCTACTTCTATGTGCAACAACACAGAGGCATCTCACAAACATAATCTTGAGTGAATGAGGCTAGACACAAAAAGGTATGTAATGTATTAATTTATTTATAAATAGGTCCAAACCCCCACAGGCAAGTTGAGCATATGATATTAGAAAACCTAACCGTGGCTTTTCGTGAGGTAGAGAGAAGTGACTAGAAGAGGGCATGAGGAGGCTTCAGGAGTTCTTACTCTTCTTTGTCTTTTTATGGTTGCATAGGTTTGTTCACTTTGTGACAATTCATTAATCTGTACACAAGTCATGATTTGTGCAATTTTCTGTGTGTATGTTATATGTTAATGAACTTTTTAGTTAAAGGAAATAGAGACTGTCAGTGACTTCTAAAATATATGGATTCTACATTCTCATGTGTGATGGTCAAAGAGACTCATTGACAGAATTAAGTAAGCAATCTGTTTCATGGCTAAAAAAAAAGTAACGTCAACATCTGTATTTAAGAATGAACTGAGCTGACTAGAAAATGGTCAGATGGGAAATGGACACATTCCTCTCTTCCCATAGTGTAGAAGAAGTACTTCTGATATGCCTGATTAAAGACCTACTTTTCTGTCCTGAAAGAACTGAAAATCAGATTAAAGATGATTTTTGAGGTGTTTTTCAGACTAAGGCAGAATCCTCAGGATGACTTTGAAAAGAATTTGGCTGCCCTTCTCAGTGATGGGCAAGAAGTCCTTAAAAACTAAAAATGGCTGGAGTTCTGCAAGAATGAGAGGATGCTGAGAGTTACCTAGCATGAATGTTGTTTCCTAGCTGACAAATATTTTTTCTTTCCCCCAAGAAGAAATTTAGATATGCAGAAACCTAAGGCATTCATGGCAATACTATTTTCCTCTGCCAATAACAGGTCTAGGTATGTGCATGTGACCCAGATCTTGCCAATGAGACAAAGAGGAGGTGTGCCTGGGACTTCTGGGAAATTTGCTTTCCTTAGAAGTAAGTGCTGTTTGACTTCCACTCACCTGGCCTCTGTGAGGATTTGATGCTCAAAGCTGGGCCAGCCATCTTCTCCCGTGAAGGGAAAGATCACGGACAGTCTGAGAATGGCAGAGCAGAAGGGTAAGAAGAGCTTGGGTCTCTTGGTAATGTCCTTGATTCTTTGCACCAGCTCTGGGGCTGCCAACTTCAGAACTTCTTGTTAAGTGAATAGTAAGTGTCCTTATATTTTAAGCCATATTCAATTTGTTATTCTGTCATTGCAGCTAAAGCATATCAAGTGATACAAATTATCTTTATATATTTTTTGTCTAAATATAATCTACATTGACTTTTTATAAATTCTAAAAAGAAATGGCCAACAATTAATATCTTCTGGACATTGACTTAATAATATCCCTACATACAATTGGGTTGTTTAAACATTCTCCCCCTGCTCAAAGCCCTTCTTTTTAAAAATTTTTAATTGTGGTAAAAAATAGATAATATAAAACTTACCATCTTAACCATTTTTAAGTATACGTTTCAGTAGTGTTAACTACATTCACATTGTCGTGCAACAGACCTCTAGAACTTTTTCATCTTGCAAAACTAAAACTATATCCATCACATGACAACTCCGCATTTCCCCCTTCCCAAAGCCCAGGGCAATACTCTTCTACTCTTTGTTTCTTGTGTTTGACTACTTTAATACCTCATATAAATGGGGTCATATAGTATACAGTATTTGTGTCTGGCTTATTTCACTTAGCATAATGTCCTCAAGATTCATCCCTGTTGTAGCATGTGACAGGATTTCCTTCCATTTTTTTGAGGCTGAATAATATTCTATCGTTATGTATAAACTATATTTTTTTTATCCATTCATTAGCAGACATTTGGGTTGATTCCACCTCGACTATTTTGAATAATACTACAATGAACATAGGTGTGCAAATATCTCTTCAACATCCTGCTTTCGATTCTTTTGGATATATACCCAAAAGTGGGATTGCTAGATCATATGATGGCTGTATTTTAAATTTTTTGAGGAACGTTCATACTGTGTTCCGTAGCAGCTAGTTTAAACGTTCTAATATTTAAATAATGTTGTATTTTAAGTAAAATTTTAGTATAATAATATGAATACATAATTGATATTTTAAAATCAATAAAAATATATATGAGAGAAAAGCATGATATGCCAGAAACAGAATGGATAAACTGAAAATTTTTTGTATCAAGAAAAGATTTTGAAATTTATAAATAACTGTTTGAGGTGTTCTTCTTAAAAAAAATTCAGATCACCAATAACAGTAGTATTATTACTGTTTTTGCTATTAATTTTACAAACTGTCAATATAGTATGTTTACTGCTATTTTATTCTTGTAAAACACCAATTGGGTTTGTTTACCAAAAATTTATGTATATATTAATTTGTGTATAAAATTGATTATGAAAATTATATACATGTAATCAGGCATTAAGTCATTGTGGGTGGACAAATAGTGACAAAATGAAATGACTTGTAAAGACATTGAAGATCAAACTTCAGTTATCCTATTTATAAAGTGAACTGTTAAGCAAGTTTCCATATCCTCCAGTAACTAATATAGCAACCAAATTTAAAAAAACTGTCAATTAATGACATGAACATTTTCAAAGTTAAAAAGAACTTAAGTGTAAATCAAACAAATGTTTATATACTCATAACAAAATATTAAAAATAATTGTAAGAAGTATTTTGACATATATCATAGAACTCCAGTGATAATACAAATATAAACTCATGATTTTATATATATAATGTGTAATTTCCTCCCTTATCTCTGGTAATTGAACTGCTTTAATTTCAGTATTAAGATGAAATAATCTAATGTATATTCCAGGGCCCAGATTTTGGTAGCCTAATAATGTTCTCCACTGAAGAAATTAGGGCTCTTTGGAGAATGGCTGATTTAATGTTTCAGATAGAAGAAATGCAGGGTGAGCCTGAATAACTTGTTGCCTCAAGGCAGTGATGCATATTTTAAAGTTCTGAGGTACTTTAAAAAAAAAAGAGCTGCCAGAAGCACCATCACTGTGTAGAGTCTCTGAGGCTGGCGGCCTTAATGCAACGTTCCGTCTTTGAAAGTCCCTATTTGGAACATTGGAACTATCTGGAGAAACCACATTTCCATGTTGAAATAAAGATAAGTTGTCCAAAAAAAGAAGAGCTGCCATGAAGGGGCTTCTGTGTGCTAAATTGTGACCAAGTGACTCAAGACAACAAACACTTATAACTAATCAAAACAAGTCTGAAAACGAATTAATTACAATATTGCTGAAAATCATGAGTTCATAATGCTCAAAAGAGAAAAGCACTAAAAACTGTTTTCTGATCAAAATATTATTTCAAATTACTTTCACTCAGAAGTTAATTATAAACATATTCTCATAATTGTGAAAGTGTACAAAGGCTAAAGTTATTGCTAGCATAACTTTATTTATTTATTTATTTATTTATTTATTTATTTATTTTATTGGCTGTGTTGGGTCTTTCTTGCTATGCGCGGGCTTTCTTTTAGTTTCAGTGAGTGGGGGCTACTCTTCATTGTGGTGCGCGGGCTCCTCTCTTGTTGCGGAGCATGGGCTCTAGGCGCGTGGACTTCAGTAGTTGCAGCACATGGGCTCAATAGTTGTGGCCCACAGGCTTAGTTGCTTCGCGCATGTGGGATCTTCCTGGAGCAGGGCTCGAACCCGTGGCAGGCGGATTCTTAACCACTGTGCCACCTAGGAAGCCCGCTAGCACAACTTTTATAGGATTTTTCTCCTATGTTTGGGATTTGTCTATAGAATGGTAACAGAAGCACTGTCCAGGCTGTTAAAAGTTCTGTAAATCTTTAGCTATTCCACAGCTCCTTCACTACCACATTATCCCAAATTAGCTGATATAGGCCAAAGCCGCTATGAGAGTCCTTCCTAATGCTTGTATTCAGCCGGCATGCTCCACATAGCTAGTTCCTTTCTCACTTATCTCTGCTCATGCCATGCCAGCTGTTAAATGTTTTGAACATCATCCCTGGATAGACCATGAAATTTTCTTTCACAACCAAATGGCCACCCAGTGATATATTGCATTGTATATTAGATATTAAATTTGATTATTAGAAGACATTTAAAAATCAAGAGTGTAGAAGCTTTCCACTCACAGATGTGAGAGTTCCTGGACATTGACCTGAACAAGCTAAGCCACAATCCGTACCCTGGATATTTAATTCCTATAAAAATTTCAACAGAGCTACCTTGTGCAATAAGGAAAAAATACGACTCAAAGGTCTGGAAACTTGTCCAACATAGTATGACAAGCCTTTGTCTCTCACCCTGCCTACTTCACTGGCTGCAGCAGTTTCCCAACTTGCTGACTTCATCATCCTTACATGGGCATCTAAGTAGGCTCAATCTTGGTTACCTGATAGCTGGGTTTAAAGTGAAAACTACTGAAGTGAAAAGACTGTGCTAGATACTTTTCTTCTTCTCCGAGATAAGACCTAATCATTTTGCTCCTCTAGTCAGATACAACCTATTTCTGAGTATGCCTAATGATGCAGAGCAAAAGAATGTAACTGGTGTCCCTTACTTTGCCAAGAAGAGGTGTTGCATGTAAAAGTACAGAAGCTATCTAGACCTAACAATGAACCACACCCTCGAGGTTACTAGTCCCTGCATGGTTTGACCTAGATAGTAGGGAGAGCCATTAAGTCTAAAGCCAGATGCTCTTTTAGGAGCATTTGCCACAAATAACCAGAAAAAAAATTGGACGCTGCTAAAAACTGGACTTCTATCTAATTTTTTATATTTTCATGAATTAAAAAAACAAGGATTTATAAACAATATTTTTTTCCAATTGGCATGTGACAATGCAGATGACTTTAATGCTTCTAAATGCTGTGTCTAATCTCATGGACCTCATAGTACTGAGGACAAATCCTTCCACTTGACATAATGAAAGGTAATAATAATTGGACAGCCAGATGTAAGCATTATATGTCACATCCTAGGCATTAGACCCTCCAAACTTTTTTAGTAAAACAGCTTATACTCCTTTGAGTCAATAACATCCAGTTTATTCTAATAAATGTGATTGTCACCACCTAGTGACAATTATGATTATGATTTCACAAACCATATGGCATTTGAGTAAGTCAGTGAAGAAAATATACATGCTCTTTGATAAAGTAATGCTACATACACACTGAGGTAATTTGGATCTTATACAAGTCATAATGAAGAAAAAAAGGAAGCTAAAGATAGCCACCAAATTACACCAGAATGAATCGTGGCACCTAGGTCTGTGGCTCAAACTTTTTAAAAAGACTAGAGAAAAAGAAAGATTTACTCAAGGAAATAATACCACTACTATTGATTTACCAGTATGAAGCAATCATACAGACTACTGATAAAGTATTGTTTAAACAGGATGTTTAAAGAACATGGACAATTAATATATAATATACGTATAAAAGATAATGGAAAAATAAAACCTCAGGTAGGAAAAATTTTGGAACTAATAAATTCAGGTTAGAGGAAAGTTCATGTTTGGGTTTAATAAGCCCCCAGATGAAAGAATATGGGGAAAAGGCATATCATTTCTTCTTTTAAAGGAAAATATAAACTACTTAAATAGCATTTCTTAAACAACTGCCTCTGATAGAGCCAGCAGGCTAAGAAGTTAGGGCTAAGAAATTAGAGTGGTTGAGATTTGAAGACAGCAGACATGCAAAACTATGAAGTTCTGTCAAAGTCTTTAAGAAAATATCTAATCTTTGCTAGGAAATCCAGGAGGAGTAATGAGCATAACATTCTTACAATTGCAAAAGGTCTTAGACTCATTAGCACTGCTGGGGAAAATTGTGATGATCGTCCAATTTATGAGCTGTTCAAAGTGAAGGGGAATTAGATGTAGACTGGTATGCTGGTTAAAAGTAAAGCCAAGTTTATGGATGGATACCATTGGTTCTGACATTACCATTGGGAATGACAAAAGAAAGTCACATAAGAGAATAGTGACCGACAAGAACCCTTTCCCTCAGATGGTAATGAATGTAGCCCTAAAGAAAATAGGTGAAAGGTTTTAATGTTATCTCACTAAAATTTTTGTTTGAAAATGATGGAAACTGAATAGAAAATGGCTCACGAAGAGGATTAGAGACACATTAAGTCATTTGGAATCCATCTTCCCTGTTGGTTCTTTCTCTTTCATGGAACTTGACTCTGGGTTTTAATTGCTGGTCTGAAATTTCCAGTTTGTGTCATCTTGGGTTAGTACGATCTTTCTAAATCTCACCTGCTTAATTTTATAAATAGAGAAAATATTTATTTCAGAGAGGTACTGTGAAGATTAAGTAGGAGAATGTGGAATGAATGTCTCACATTTAGTAAAATTTCAGTGATTATTAACAGTTACCTTTCATGACTGCTTCTGACTTACTTTACTTTCATAAGCACCTCATCGCCTCTCTAAGGTAGAGTGTTTTGTTATTGTTTGTTTTTGTTTTACATTTTACACAAGAGAAGAAAAATCCAGGCTCAGGAAAGTTAAGATCCGAAATCACAGGACTTCCGGGTGGCACAGTGGTTAAGAATCCGCCTGGCAATGCAGGGGACATGGGTTCGAGCCCTGGTCCGGGAAGATCCCAAATGCTGCGGAGCAACTAAGCCCATACACCACAACCACTGAGCCTGTGCTCTAGAGCCCGCGAGCCACAACTACTAGGCCCACATGCTGCGGCTACTAAAGCCTGCGTGCCTAGAGCCCATGCTCTGCAACAAGAAGCCACCGCACTGAGAAGCCCGCGCACTACAACAGAGAGTAGCCCCCACTGGATGCAACTAGAGAAAGACTGTGCGCAACAATTAAGACCCAACACAGGCAAAAATAATTAATAATAATAACAATAAAATAAAAATATATTAAAAAAGAAAAAGTTATTCTAAAAAAAAAGAATCACACAGCTAGTCAGTGACAGATGGTGGAGTTGAGGCCTGTCTACTCTAAAAATCTGTGTTTTTTACTATTATGCCCTACTGCACTCTTCACTTAAAGCAACAAACAAAACAAAGCAAAAAACAAAAACAAAAACCTTCACAGATATTGCATGATTTATCAACAATAACAAGGACAGCATGTGAGCATGTGCCAGGAGTCTGCTACAGAGAGGAAGTGCCCCAGAATCCTTATTCCCTCTTTAACACCTTCAACAATGAGCTTTGCCTGTCCTCTAAGGCTGTGTACCCTTAAAGTTTCCTTTTGCATACAGTTATCAGCACCAGAGACACCAAAGGGAAACTGAAAAACGGTTAGAGGTTCTACCATGATTTCCTAAAGTCCTTGAACCAAGCATCATTGTTTTAAATGGAATTAAGATTTCTTTCTGCTGTTCAGAGAGATATTTTTGGTCTTAATGTTTCTAAATGTCCCTGCTGCAAATTGAGATAGAAGAATTCTGTCACATGATTTCCACTGTGTTTGGCAAAATTTCAACTTGTTGAATGAAAGATACATTGATTTTGGCACAGTCACACTCACATTTCCAAAAAAGACCTCATGCTATCAGATTTACTGGCATATATATTCCCTGATGTATATATTTTTCTTCCCCTAATGCTACTGCCTCTGCAGTACTTCCAGGTAATGATTTAATGATCTCCCAAAAAGGCCTCATGCTGTGAGATTTACTGGCATAAACAATGCTTGGTGTTTATTTTTTTCTTCCCTCAGTGCTGTGCCCCAACCCCCCTCCCCCTCACCTCCCATAGTGTTTCCCTGTAATGGTTTAATTCCTCCATGGAGCAGAACTTTTTACAGCTGAAACTCAGATACATTCCCTGAAGTTGGTTGAAAGCTGTTTCTTTAATCCTCTGCAGAGTCTGGCCAGGAGAGGCAGCTCCCATTTCTCAATCTCTTCCCTTACTTTTTAGTCCTATTTCAACCCGTAAGTGAAAGTTCCCCTCAGAATTCTTCTCTCTCTATAAATGGGAAAGAAAAAGAGGTACATTCCAGTTTTAGATATTGTAAAGTTAAACAGTAATGGGAAAGAGAAAAACATCTAGGTCAGTACATTGCTGAGCAAATGAATTATGCAGCCATCAGTCAAAGATTGGTTGGAAATCCAGGATCCTTTCAGAGAAGCATGGAGAAGAAAATGTGAAATTTGAGTTGCGGAGAGGGATGCCTGTGAGAGCTCTTTACAATTTAAGGACACTACCCAGCTGTGTGATTCAGCTCAAGCACCCCAAACTTTAAGAAATAGAGGATTCTGAAATTTTTTGAACACAGCAGAAAACTTCCTGCCTTTTTAGGGTCGAAATTAGAAGAAGAGCATTAAGTATTCAAAAGACAAATGTGAGAAGCAGTAGGTAGGGATGTAGGGAACAGCATAGGATGCATACGGTGACATACAGGGATGATTCAAGCTGAAGAAGCACAATGCTGAGGAGGGTGTGAGAGTCAAGAAAATCCAGCTGCACTTAGTCCTAGATACTCCACTCTCAAGTCTCTAAAGACCTTCTAGAATCAACTTGTGTGCAGCCACCATAGTTAGGACTTTGTGCCATTTTTTTATATTAAAATAGTCTGGAGGCAAGTATTCATGCGAGGAAAGATAAGGCAGAGAGAAGTGCAAGACAGCAAGAATTAAAGAGAACAAAAACAATTTTCACTCTCAATGAAAAATAGTATCAAAACTAATGAGCTTTTGAATTTACTCATTTAGAATATCAATTCCTTATTTTTTCACAATTATTTTTCAGCTGATATTTTTGAGGGAATGGTAACTTTCAGTTCTTATATCTGTCCTTCTTTCTTGAAAATCACTTGTAAATAATTGTGAATAGGTTTGTATTGGATAAGCATTTTAAAAGTAGGAAGTAGAATTATCACCTTGCTTTATGAAGTTTTGTGGTGGGGAGGGGGAACTGGTACTATAAAAACTATTTTAGCAATTTATTAATAATTTTATAAATCACTCAAAGGAAAACAAAATGGAATTCTACGTTAGTAGCAACTATTATCATCAACTTTTACTTCTATTGGCAATAATAATGTCAACCTAATCCTTTATTTCATAGAAATAAAAAAACATTTCTCCATGGTTCTCAAGATCTTACTTTGCAAGATCTGACTAAAAATCTACCAGAATATTGATTTCATTCTTACCTTGTGATCTTGTTTTGATTTCTCCCCTGAAAAGCTGCAGCTCTGTCTTCGGAGAGCTTGCTGGCTCTATTTATTACTGAAAGTTTGGCAGGGAACCAAATTGCTGTAGAAGGGAGAGCTGAGTGGGTGAGATTTTAGCAGATTTTTAATAGCATGTAAAAAGCCAATAGTTACAATCCTGTCAACTAAGATTCACTGCTTTCTGTCATCTCCCCATTTCCATCTTAAATTAATCCAGCGATTATGGATTTTATGTTCTGTGTTTTTATACTTCCAACTCACATCAGAATCATCTCACATGCAGCCCTTTCATTATCCTCAAAGCTGAGCAATTATCTGTTACAAGCCAAGTGTTGTGTTTGTGAGGAATGAAGGAAGAAGTCTGTATCCATTCTTGAGACAGAGCAGTGAAGGAAGAAGGCAAGCAGCCAGGAAGCTAGACGATCCGTGCTGATTGGGAGTTGAAGTGTGTACAGTAAACAGGAGAGAGAGATGACAGGTAACAACCAAGGGACTGTCATTATGCTCTACCCTGGTAATTCTTGCAAATACTAAGATTACAATGGATAAACAGTGCGACTTTATGATGTACTCCAAACTCTCTATTATTACAAAATGTCCCTCTTTATTTACTTAAGAAGTGTGTCTTATAGGCAGTATATAGTTGCTTTTATTTTTAACCAGTTTAACTATCATTTGTCTTTGTACCGGACTATTTAGTCTACTTACATTTATTGTAATTACTGATATATTTGCATTTATTCCTACAGTTTTGCTTTGTTTTGCTATATTTTGTCCTCCTGGTTTATGCCTCATTGTCTTTCTTTGCTTCTTTTGGATTAATCAAAATTTTAAATTATGAAAATTTCCCCTAGCAGTCATGCATTATAACTCTTCTCTCCTCAGAAGAGTAAGATTGCAAAATACAGCAAAAACTGCCAAAACTGCAGCTCTGATTTTAAGGGGCTTTCTAATTTTTTTTATGTTTCTGCCTTATGCAATTGCATAATTTGGCAAATGTTTTGAGCAGAGAACTCCTTGTATGTCAGGCTCAGTTCTCCCCAGCCCTTTTTTTCCCCACTGAGTTCTTGGCCCTTCAAGCCTCCAGGTTTGTCTCTTCAGCCCCACAAGACAACCATTGCTGATTTCTCTATTTCTTAGCAGTGGCCTTCTGCCCAGACAGAATCCAGACTGCTTGCCTTTTGGTGCACACATGGAATTGGCAAATGCCCCTGGAAAAAAAGCAGCTGTAGCTTCAGCTCCTCTTTCCTTGGAGTCTTGATTCCTCATCCTCAACGCTTCTTACCTTCCTCTTACTTTTAAATAGGTTTTTGTTTGCTTGTGTTTTTTTGTTTGTTTGTTTGTTCATTTATTTGTTTGTGGTACTTTACCTGCCCTTTCTGGTTATTCTTAATGACAACATTGGACTGCCACAAGCTACTGCATTCCATCAGAAGAGAAAGTATGTCGCTATTTGAGTTCAATACAAATGAAAGCATGGCTCCAGAAGCCAGAAGGACTGAAGGTCATTTGACAGACTTTATTCAATAGTGACAATAGAATTTATTATCCAAATTGTACAAGTTTTGAGAATGAAAACAGTGTTATTAATAATTAGTCCAGAGTAATAGTGAACACTGAGATATGGTTACCCTGGTTTTATGACATAGTTCTTTCTCCTCTCCTGTTCCTTCTCAAATACCAGTTGCCTCATTTCAGGGTAGATGCAAGGAGGCTGTCTGAAATTTTGCTAACCCACAGACACATACTATATCTGGCAATGTTACTTTGTTCCTAAAAGAGAAGGAAAGCTAAAGCTGAGGGGTTTTGCTACCAACAGACTTTTAAAAAATGAAATTGTAAAGGATATACTTCAGGCAGAGGAAGTTGACCCCAAGTGGTAGGTCTAAGCTTCAAGTGGAATTGAAGAGCAAAGAATATGATAAATATGGAGGTACTACTAAACAAATATTGAATATAAATGATGATAATACTTTATTGTAATATTAAGAAAAGCTAGAACTAAACACATGACAAAAGTAGCCCAGAAATCTGGAGAGGTGATGTTAGGAAAGGGAATTCTCTAAGACCATGTATTTGTCAGAAAGGGGATAAAAATATTCCTGAATTTTAGGCTGAGATACATTAAACATGCCTATTACATTTTCAGGAAGATTTTCAAAATAATAAATATGAGGCACATAAGTAACTTCCAGACTATTTGAGGAGGAAAAATAGAATGAGGTCAGGTATACTAAGATAAAATAGGGGGTTCCCTAGCAGTCCAGTGGTTAGGACCCTGCACTTGCACTGCTGAGGGCCCAGGTTCAATCCCTTGTTGGGGAACTAAGATCCTGGAGGACCCATGGTGTGGCCAAAAAAAAAAAAAAAAAATCAGATAAAATAGTTGTCTATACAATACAAATCAAGAAAGAAGAGAGAACAAAATGTGCAAAAGCAAGACAAAAGACAAAATAGAGTTTAACCCCCAAAATCAGTAATTTCATTACATAAATTATATGCTGCAGTTAATAATATTATTAGACTTGAAAAGATTCATCTATGTGCTGTTTTTAAGAAATATATACAAAGTCTATAAATTGAAATTACAGTATAGAAAAATATATGCTGGTAAATACTAATCAATAGAAAGCTTATATTGCTTCATTCATATATGCTTTTAGGTAAAAAGTATACCTAAAGATAAAGAAGGTTACTGAATATGACAAAACCTTCAATTCACTGGGAAGAAATATATCTAAACTGACAAAAACCTGTTGTAGTCTAAAGTACATAAAACAAAAATTAACAGGATTACAGGGGGAAATACACATATCAGTCATTCTAGTAAGAGATTGAATATCTATATCTTAGCAACTATTGTTAATCAGGAAAAAATAATCGTGAGAATTTAGAAATTTTGGATAACACAATCAACTAGGTCAAATGGATATATAAACTGCATTTTATCTAAGAGTGGAGAATACATGCTCTTTTCAAGCACACATAGAACATTTACAAAATTAAACATATTCTTATCCATAGTGTAAGTTGCAGAACTATTTCAGTTGATGTCACTTAATATGGTAGAATATGGAATTCCAGGGTTCCATGCCTTCACAAAAGCAACAAATAAGCTGACAAGAGCTGTTAAAATCAAGTTTCACATTACCCTTTAATCTAGTAAAAACTTACAACAACCATGAAAAGCTTAATGAAGAAAGAAGCTGGTGCATTGCAGTGAGAGAGTGCTATGGCATTTTTAATTGCCTGTGTGCCATCCTTCATCCCCCAGATCAATAGCAGCCAGGAAGATGACAGCCTGCACCCCTGGTGCAAGTGCTAGTGTCAGAAGGAGCAAGATAGGCATTATTCTCAAAGAATTGTGGTTGTGTGTTTTGACCTGTCTTGAGGTTCTCTAAAGGACTGGCGCAAGTACTTTTCTTTGTTCTATTTGATTTGAAGCATTCCCAGAGCTGTGGTGGCTTCCTGAAAGTTTTGCTAAAAGCATTTAAAGCCAAAAGAATTGGCTGCAGCATCCTGGGACAAGGGATAAAACAGAATAAGCAACAGACAAATCAAAAAGCCAGGGAAGGAGGAACTTAAGAAAGGAGATACATGGGAGAATAAGGGCTTTTAAAAGTTCCTGTGTATACTGGGGAATCAGGAAGTCAATGCTCATACCCAAGTCTGGACACATGTTCAGAACGGGCCTGAGAAGACCCTATATTTTCACCTCTTGCTGACCTTGAGCCTCCATGCTAGCATGAATGAAGGCTAAGGTAGAGTTATAAATCACCTGGCTAATAAGCATTGAAGGAATGCCCCAACACAGAACCAATCTGCAAAAACTGGGAGAGTAATTTTTTTCCTTTTTCTTTTTTTCTTCTAATTTTGGCTGTAGTTGTTTAAGGAAATCACTGTCATAACACTAGCTGACCACTAAGCTAATGGAACACAGACTTCAGTGGTCACACGTAACAAAGAATACAGACATAGAAAATAGAGAACTCACTAAACAAACAACAACAGCTCACAACAAGCAGGAGTAACAAATCTGGGAATGGGAAGAATTGAATTTCCAGAGTTACTACATTATAATTTTCAACATGTCCAGTTTTCAACACAAATGAAGAGGCATGGAAACAATAAAGTATGTCCCATTCACAGGATAAAAAGAAGTTGTCAGAAACCATACTTGAGGAAAACCAAAAATGGGACTTACCAGACAAAGACTTTAAATCAACTGTCTTAAATATGTTCAAAGAGGTAAAGGAAACCAGGAGAATTATGTCTCACCAAATGGAGAATATCAATAAAGAAAAAGAAATTATAAAAAAGGAACTAACTAGAAATTCTGGAGTTGAAAAAAAAAAAAGGAAAATACCTAAAAAAAAAAAAACCACTAGAGGAGATCAGTAGCAAATGTGAGTATTAACAAGAATCAGTGGTTAGGTCAATTAGGGAGCAGAAAGAGAAAGGAATGAAGAATAATAAACAGAGTCTGAGACCTGTGGGACACCATCAAGCATACCAACATATGCATAATAGGAGTCCTAGAAGGAATAAAGAGAGAGAAAAGAACACAGAATATTTGAAAAAATAATAGTTAAAGACATAAGTTTGACGAAAGACAGGCATCTGTACATTCAAGATACTGAATGAAATTCAAGTGGGATAAACTCAGAGATCCGCACTGAGACATATTAGAGCCAAACTGTCAAAAGCTAAAGACAAAGGGAGAATTTTGAAAGCTGCACAAGAGAAGTTTCTTATCATTTATAAGGTATCCTCAATAAGGTTAATAGCCAGTTTCTCTTCAGAAACCATGGAGGTCAGAAAACATTAGGATGACATATCTAAAGTCCTAGAAGAAAACCCTGTCAACCAAAAATTCTATATGTGACAAAACCATCCTTCAAAAATGAAGAGAAAATTAAGACATTCTCAGATATACAAAAACAGAGAGTTGGTCACTAGTAGATCTGCCCTGCAAGAAATGCTAAGTCCTTTCGTATGAAATGATAGGATGATAGACAGTAACTTGAAGTCAAATGAAGAAATAAAGAACAATGTTAAAAGTTAGCTACATGGGTAAATATAAAAGCTGATATTATATTTTTTATTTGTAATTTCTCTCTTTTCCATATAATTTAAAAGAATAATGCATAAAACAATAATTATAGGTCTATGTTGATCTATAATGTAAAAACATTTAATTTGTGACAAAAACATCAGAAAAAAAGAGGACAGAACTGTAAAGGAGAAGAGTTTTGTATGCTATTGAAAATGTTAGTATTAAGTCAAATTTGATTATTATAAAGTTAAGATTTTATTGTAATCCTCAGGGTTACCACTAAGAAGAAAACAAAGATACACAGAGTAAGAAATAAGAGGTAAGTCAAAATAGCACACTAGAAAAAAATCAAAAAAGAAGGCAGTAATGGAGGAAATGGGGAACAAAAAAGATATAAGACTTTTAGAAAACAAATAGCAAAATGGCAGAAGTACTCCCTTATGAGTAGTTACTTTATGTAAATGGCTTAAATTTTCCAATGCAAAAGCAGATATTGGCAGAATGAATATAAAACATGATCCAATTATATTCCATCTATAGGACACTCACTTTAGATCCAAGGACTCAGATAGGTTGAAAGTAAAAGGATGGTAAAAGGTATTCCATGCAAATAGTAATCAAAAGAGAGTTGGTGTAGCTGTGCTAATATCAGACAGAATAGACTTTAGGACAAAAATTTTTACAGGTGACAAAGGCATTATAGGTTGATTAAAGAGTTGCTCCATCAAGAAAATTAACAATTATAAACATATACTCACCAAACAACAGGAACCCAAAATACATGCAGCAAAAACTGACAGACTGAGGGGAGAAATAGACAATTCAACAGTAAAAGTTGGAGACTTAAATACGCTACTTTCAATAATAAGTTGAACAACCAGACAGAAGGTTAATCAGAAAATATAGGGCTTTAACAACACTATAAACCAACTAGACTTTATAGACATCTATGGAATACCCTACCCAATAACAGCAGAATACATTTTTTCTAAGTGTACATGGAACATTCTCCAGGAAGAATACATACTAGGCCACAAAACAAGTTTTAATGAATTTTAAAAGATTTAAATCATCTAAAATTTCCTCTCTGAGCGCAATGGGATAGGACTAGTAGCAGAAGGAAAACTAGAAATGTTTTTTTTCAAGAAAATCTAGATCTTGATGAGAACAACAAGAGTCTGTGAAACTTGAGCCATGATCTGACTGCTCCATCCTCCTCCCCACCCCACTTACCAGCTCAGCATAATGGAAGCTCACACAAGGTAGATATGGACAAGAAGACAGGGTTCCTTCTCCCTCCATTTCCCTAGGTTTTGATATTTCTGTGGGAGGGGCAGGCCACCAGCATTCCTCATCCTTTCCAGCTTTGTGTTGCAGGGTCTAAATTCTAGGAGAGTGTGGCCAAGAAGTTGGGGTGTCCTTTCCTCCATCTAGGCCCTATTAATAGGGCAGAAGCTGTACCCAAGGCATGGCAGGCTGACAGTACTGGAGCCCTGAATACCCTCACCACAGCTCACTTGTAGGGTGGAGGGTTAGAAACTTAGAGAGCAAACTGATAAGACCAGAAGCTGCCACCACTAGTTAGCACTCTGCTCATAAAGCAGAAGTGTCACTCTCAGAGAAGTGGATCACTGTACCTGCCCCCCAGCTCTAGAGCAGAGGCACAAAGATTTTTCCCAGAGGGAGAGGCAGGCCATAATAACAGAGTTCCAAAGCTCTCACCAAGAGAACTGACTTTATCTGGAAGAGAGAATGACGAAGCCTAAGGGCACTCTTGAAAACAATGGCCATTTTGGTAGTAAATATTAAAAGGAAGAAAGTAATTCCATGAAAATAACAACAAAACTATAGGTCGTCTACTAGAGAACCAGGAAGAGATATAGCTAATAATAGCCTTATTGTTATGACAAGCCTCACAGAAGGGACTCAAAGAATATCCCTGCTAGGAGGTCTGAATTTAACTGAATCAGACTGTGGAGCAATTTATGCTCCAGGGCATTGCCAAAAGCAACAGAGAAATCAACTCACAGCTAATAAAGCCTAGCAGCTGAGTGTAATATCAAATAAAGGAGATACCTTAATGGAGAGGACAGGAAAAGAGACAGAGAGGGTCCTGCTACAGTCACTGTCATCATCTGGAGACTATGCACAGGCCCAAGGCTGGGCCTGCTCAGGAGCAATATCAAAGATTTCATTAAAATAGTCCAGCTAAGTCATTAAAAAAATAAACAAGCAAACAACAATAACAACAAGCTCAGGTGAGGGAATCAGCATACAGAACTTCTATAATATATTATTTAAAATTCCCAGTTTTCAACAACAAAAAAATTTGAGGCGTGCAAAGAAACAGGAAAGGGTGATATACAGGAAAAAATAGCAGGCAACAGAAACTTTCTGTGACAGTACTCAAATGGACTCAGCAGAAAAAGGCTTCAAAAAAGCTATTAAATATATGTTCAAAGAACTAAAAGAAACCATGCTTTAAGAAGTTAAAAAAGTAAGATGATGGTGTCTCATCAAATAGAGAGTATCAATAAAGTGATGGAAATTATAAACTCATGGAAGTTTTGGAGGTGAAGAGTACAGTAACTGGAAGAAGAATTGACTAGAGGGACTTGAACAGGCATAAAAAAGAACCAGTGAACTCAAAGATAAATTGACAGAGATTATGCCATCTCAAGAACAGAGAGAAAAAATGAGAAGTGAACAGAGCCTCAGAGAAATGTGGGACACCATTAAGCATGGGAGTACCATAAAGAGAGAAGAGAGAGAAAGGAGCAGAAAAAAAATCAAAGTATTAATGGTTGAAAACTTACGAAATTTCATGAAAAGTTTTAACCTACATATCCAAGAAGCTCAATAAACTCTAAATGAGGTAAAGATACACAATGTATCATAATTGTGGAAAGCCAAAGTAAAAATTTTGAAAGCATAAGAGAAAAACAATTGATCATATGTAGTGGAATGCTGATTAGTTTGATAGCTGAATTCTTATAAGATAACAATGGATGTCAGAAGGCAGTGGGTCACATTTCAAAAGTACTGAAAGAATAAAATTGTCTATCAGGATGTATGGTATAGATGACCTTATTTGCCAAGCAGAAATAGAGACACAGAGGTAGAGAAAAAATGCATGGATACCAAGGGGGGAAAGGGGTGGGGTGGGAGGAATTGGGAGATAGGGATTGACACACATACACCCTTTTTTTTTTTAATTAATTAATTTTATTGGCTGTGTTGGGTCTTTTTTGCTGTGTGCGGGCTTTCTTTAGTTGAGATGAGTGGGGGCTACTCTTCGTTGTGGTGCATGAGCTCCTCATTGCCGTGGCTTCTCTTGTTGTGGAGCACGGGCTCTAGGCACGTGGGCTTCAGTGGGCTTCAGTAGTTGCAGCACATGGGCTCAATAGTTGTGGCTCACAGGCTCTAAGGTGCAGACTCAATAGTTGTGGCGCACAGGCTTGGTTGCTCCACAGCAGGCGGGATCTTCCTGGAGCAGGGATCGAACCCGTGTCCCCCTGCATTGGCAGGCAGATTCTTAACCACTGTGCCACCTAGGAAGCCTGACACACATACACTCTTGATACTATGTATAAAATAGACAACTGATGGGAACATACTGTATAGCACGGGAACTCTACTTAATGCAGACTGATGTCCTAAATGGGAGGGAAATCCAAAAGGGAGGGGTTATATGTATATGTATGGCTGATCCACTTTTCTGTGCAGTAGATGCTAACAGAGCATTGTAAAGCAACTATACTCCAATAAAAATTAATTTAGAAAAGGATGTATGCACAGCAAAACCATCTTTCAAAAAAGGACTGTTTTTCAAAGAAAATAAACAAGCGGCTAGTAAACACATGAAAAGACTCCACATCATTATCCATTAGGAAATGCAAATCAAAACCATCAGGTTCCACTCCTTATGCACTTGGATGGCTAAAACAAAAAGAGATATAATAAATTTTGAAAGGGATGTGGAGAGTTGGAACCCTCAGATCTCGCTGGTAGGATTATAAAATGGTGCAGCCACTTTGAAAAACAGTCTGGAAATTTCTCAGAAAGTTAATCATAGAGTTATCATATAACCTAGGAAATCCGCTCCTGGATATGTGGTCAAGAGAAGTGAAAACATTATGTCCATGCAAAAACTTTTACCTGAATATTCATACCAACATTATTCATAGTAGCAAAAAAAGGGAAACAACCTAAATGTCCATCAACTAGTGAATGAAAAAACAAAATGTGATATATCCATATAATGGAATATTATTCAGCAATATAAAGGAATGAGGTACTGGTACATACTATAACATGGATGAATGTTAAAAACATTCTGTTCTTCTGTATATACTAAGGGAAAATAAAATGTGTACTATAAAAAAAACAAAAAAACAAAACATTCTGTTAAGTGAAAGAAACAACACAAAAGACCATGTATGAGTGATATTTTGTGTGAGTCCATCTATGTGAAAGGTCCAGAATAGGCAACTCCGTGGAGACAAAAAGTAGATTAGTGGTTGCCAGGGTCTGAGATGGGATGAGGGAAGGAATGACTATGACTGCTAATGGGTACAGGGTTTCATTTGGGATCATGAAAATGTTCTAAAATTGAGTGTAGTGATAGACACACAGCTCTGTGAATATATTATAAACCACTGATTTCTACACTTTTAAGTGAGTGAATTGTATGTATGTGAATTATATTTCAATAAAGCTGTTATTTTTTAAAAACATAGTGGTTAAAAATAAAAGCAACACTCAAAAAGTATGATTTCTTAACTGCCAATGCTGTATCTCCTCTTTCATTCCTCTTGGCTTGGACCCTGTGGGGATGACTTCTCAGCATCACTTGTCAACACATTCAAAGAACAGTGTGAGCTAAAACTAATTTCTGGCTATCTTTTGTTAAACTCAAATTGTTAAACTTATTCTTCAAGCTCTCCAGAAGAAGTAGTAATTCTATGATAATCCTTAGTAACCATTAGTGAAATATTAAAATATTTACTTTAAATACTTATGGTTGTGCCTTCTGAAAATTTAGACAACCTATTAGAAGTCTCTTTCCAAGGGAGAGTAAAGTCTTATAAAACACATATAGGGCACCATATTTTAATACTTTTGAATGCTATTGTTAGGTATTTTGGAGAAACTAGAAAGAACATGAGACTAGATATCTAGGGGCATGCTTTTAGGCCAGTCTCTGTTTCTTGCTAGAACAGAGAGGAACAATCAGTCTTCATTTTACGTGCATTCATCAAAATTGAGGCCTTTTTGATCATTTGTAGTTTATAAAATTTGTGAATATTATCATGAAAATATATTAAAGATATATGTGAAAGCAAGTGTTTGTCTATTCAATATTAGATTGAAACATTAGTGGCGAAGAGTGGCATATTTTTATGTGACCCTACTAACCAAAAGCAGAAGACCACCATTGGGGCTCCCCAAAGCCAAAGATCTGGGCAAAGTTGGCCCAGATGGCATTGCATGGTACCTCCCCTTCTCCTGGAGCCAATGTACCTGGGCACAGTGGCTGTGCAAGGAGTGGCCAGCAGGTGCTTGGTGCTCTCCCTGAGAGAGAGGCTGAGCTTTTCTGATAGATGGTTAAAAAAAATTCAAACCCCTGCGGTTCTGAGAAGGTGAGTATCTGTGATTATCCTCCAGCTCCACCCTTAGAAGGTAAAGACTCTGACCAAAGCCATTCTAGATGACAAGCAAAAGATAGCACATTTGGGGGCCTCCCTCCCAGAAAGAAACCTTATTACATTTCTGCCTTCAAATATATGTGTAACTTAGGGGTAGGTCCCTTCTCCTCTGACCTTAGGTTTCCTCCTCTAAAAATATGATTGAAGGTGAGGATCTTATAATCCTATTCAAGCTTAAACATTTTTAATCCCTCATATTGCCTCACGAGGTCCCTGCAAAGATCTTTTAGTCATTTTTATTTATCTTTTTGGATTTACTTCAGATACTTCACTCTAGAGACCCAATACTCCAAAGGGCTAATGAACCCTGTATGAAAAGGCATATTTTCCCTGTTAATATCCATGACAACTCATACTAAATGACACAAAATGTGAAATTTCTGTACAGATACGTCAAAAATAATTCATTCCATTTTCCAAGTGAAATTATGAAAATATCCACAGTAGGATTAGCTGCCAATTTTTCTCTGCCAGATGAATATCTAATTCCCATGCTTATGTAAGAACATCATTTTTCTGAGTACAGGCCTATATTTATGATTTAACTAGCTTGTTATGAAGTGAGGATTTAAACTTTTTTTTTTTTAATCATATCTCTCTCTGCAAAGCATCCTTTCTGGAAACCCCACTTAATATTTCCAGTCGACAACTGACAGGAATTGTTTCCCCTCCATATCTGACTTCCTCTTATGGTCCATTTCTATTGTATCTTGGTTCCTGATGTAAGCTTGTCTGAAGTAAAAGTTTCTGGAATGTATTTATGCTCCTGTAACCAAACCAGACGCAGGCAAGTGCTAAGAAAGGGATAGACAGGAAACTAAAATTTGTTGAGTGCCTACTAAGTGCCAGGTACACACATTACATCATTTAATCTACATAATGTCCCTATGAGGAATCCTAACATCTCCATTTTACAGATAAGGAAACTGAGGCATGTTTAAATTAAGTTAGTTGCCCAAGATAACACTGCTACTAGGTGGCAGAGCCAGGTTTAAACACCGATCTGTCTGACTGCACTACACCTTGCTGATTCTACTCACATGTTAACATCCCCACCAAAAGTTTAATGGTAAATCATCCAGTTATCAGTCAGTGCCTGGTTAGAAAAGCAGAATTGCTCTAGGCATTTCAAGTAGAGGGAATAAAATCCCAAAGAGGCCAAAATGGGCAAATGATGGTACCCAGAGCTCACAAGGGCTGTATTACTGAGTCTATGCTGTTGGGGCCCCTCTGTGGTTGTTGATACTGTTGAAACAACTGCTCAGCTTCTAGGAGTGAGAATTTGCACTGTTACTGAGGCTGAAAAAACTTGGAAGCCCACAGTCCCACTGATGCTACTGGACTCATTGCCAGAACTTCTGGAGATTATGGTTGCCTGTTGCCACTGATAGATCCAAGTGCAGAAAATGGAAAAGCTGTCTTCTCTCTTCCTCTTGCCTAGTCTTTCTAGGTAGAGAAGGCAGTTTCCTTTAGTGGAATCTCATGGAAACTACCTGGCAAGGAAACCTAGAAAATCTAGTTTGCAGATTTCCAGCAGCCTGCAGTATAGAGAATGCTGAAGGGCAGGAATGAAACTAAAAATCAGCTTTCCCAAGGAGTGATATCATAGTATTGACACGATCATCCCCTTAGTTTTAGAGGCCTCTTTCCTCATAAATTGTGTTGTGATTCAGTGCCATTATTGAGCAACTAGATTTCCATCTCTTATGTACTTAAGCAGAAAAGGGATTCGTTGGAAGGAGATAGGCTGACTAACAAATTGAATCCACCTAGAGAATCCAGTTTAGGAAAAAAACGGATCTGGAAAACAGAAACAGATGGGGGTACGGTGAGGGTAGTGGCTCTGCAAGGCACTCCTGCTTGGAGGAATTCACTCTATCTGTTTTTCATTTTTAAATCTCAGCTTGAAGATCCAAAGTTCAAGGAAAGATAATTAAATTGGTCAGTCTTAGAAAGGATGGCAACTTCAATGGGAAAGGTAATTTTCCCAAAGTTAAATAGGGAGCTCTCACTCAAAGATATAGAGATGGTTCTTGGGCAGAAAATAAACCAAACAAACACAGAGACAAATAACACCAGCTACCCTTGCAGTTCCCATTACCAGGTATTTTCTCTAGTGTTCTCCCTCCATCCTGAGTCTATGGTAGTGTCCTCTGGGACAATGGTATCCATTTCACCTCCCTGAGAGTTGCAGCTGCATCTCTAAATGGAATTTTTTCCTTAGGAATTTTTGTTTGGATGGAAATAGAAGTTTTAATGAACTTTTACCTCCCTTTTTTGACCTGATGAACTTTTCTTCATGTCCTCTTCACTCCAGGACAGCTTCCCAAGTGACCCTCCCATCCTTATTGTCCCTTCTAATTTCCATGAGAAGTGAATAAAAAATCATGACATTCTTATTCCACTCTATCTACTCCTTCTTTCTTTTTTCCTCTCAAGGACCGTTTTCTGGACCCACTCCATTCTTCTGTCTAGTTTAATACTATCATGACTGCCATTTATTGGGTACCTACTGTGTACCAGAGGCTTTATACATATTATTTCATTTATTTGACACTGGAACCCAAATGAAATTCTCATAACACAAATAGAAAAATTAAGGTTCAGAGAGCTTAAGTGGCTGGTCCAAGGTCGCATATCTGCTTAGTAGTGAAGCTCATATTTGAGTCCAAGACTGCCTAACTCCAAAACTTGTGTTCTTTTCATAGAACTGTGGGTGGGGTCTGTGCTGCCTCTCATATGGAGACGTAGGAGATGGAAGAGAGATCAGAAAGTCTACTCAGGCATTTTGTCAGGTCTTTGTTTCGAAAGAATATTTTAGGCAAAACGAAAGGTTATTTCAATATAAACAGGCAGAAAATCAGGAAATCCCCATCTTTATCAGGTTGATGTAATTTCAGCATTTCAGAATAAAGTACACACAAATGACCCCTATATTTCTGGATACTTAGGAATTTAGCCTTCTGCTTGGTTCAGCTTGCCAAATAGAAAATGGAAAAAGAAAATTAAAAAGTTTCAAGAAATTACTCTGCAGGTTTACTCAGAGGCATGCTGCCTCTTCCTTGAGAAAGTGACTTAGGTTTGGTTTAGAGGTAGTACCCTTTGCTGATTAGGAGAAATAATTTGTGAATCAAAAGAAATAATCATTTACACAATTGATGTAAATGTATAGAACACATTAGTCCAAGAAATATATTACCTGCAGTTGTGAAGACAGCTGCTTTCACTTAAGAACAGCTTTGCCATTAACCACATGTTTTAATCAGCTCTTTGGATTCCTTTCAACTCTCAGGGACATGGAGTTCAGAGAAAGGGTGTTCAGATTTGCTGAGTATCTACAATGCTCCAAGCTCTGTCGTAAGTGCTTTATCTTGGTGAGGTAACTCTAGAGTTCATACAGAGCTAGAAAATAGCTGTATCCCTGCTCTGCTTCTGTAAAACCTGCTTGCTGCAGTAGAGTGAGGACAAAATACTTTAACAATCAACTGGAACCTAAAAGATGATCAGATAAGGATGGAATATTCTGTTCCTGCCCCTGCTCACCTTTGAAAACCCTTTGCATGTAACCCCCTAGCAATTCCCGTGCTCTGTAATCACCTGTGAACTATGGAAACTGAGTAGCCAATCAATTAATGCCAACTGTAGCCAATCAATTAATGCAAATTGTAGCTATGTGTCTTAACCTGTATAAGGAGAGAATTCACCTGGAACGGGGTCCAGAATTTTGGAGCGTTACCTCGTCTGGGTCCGCCGGCTCAATAAGCCTGAGTTCTCCAACCCTCCGAGTGTGGTGCTTGGTTTCTCCTGGGATTGATTTCTGCAACAGTCTCATTATATCATTTGATACAGAATGTTACGAAGTGAGTGCTATTATAATCACCATTTTCAGATAAAGAAAAACTCAAAGAGTTGAACTCTAAATTCTGGCTGTTCCTTTGATCTTTGGAGAGGTTCAAAATACAGGGAGGTCAGAATTGTGTGATTCATGGAAAGGTAACAGAAGAGATGGCTTGATTTGGTCCATCATCCTCCAGCTCCCTGAGAGGTGGGAGCCAGCGCATAGTTTAGAGGTCAATGTGGAGGCCAGAGGAGTGTAAGAATGATGGGGCTGACTCTAAATTTTGGCTCTCCATTACATTCTGCTATCTCTATTTTATTCAGTAAGTTTAAGAAGGGTTTTGATAGAGTCATGGAAAAATGTATCATTAGAGAATTATCTAGAGAATCCCAAGAGGTCAACTTTAAGAATAGACCATTGTGGGCCTTAATCTCAGACCATTTTTTCTTTTCACTCTATGTATTCTTCCAGGGCCATTTTATCCATGTCCGTAACTACAATTACCTTTTATAAATCAATGACTCTCAAATCTATATCACAATCCAGACCTCTCCCCTAAATTCCTTTTCATATATCCAACTCTCTTCTGCACGTCTGACTTGGATGACCCACAGACTTCAAATGGAAATATCTCCCTGCTGCTCTACTCCCGCTCCTTGTTTCACATTCCAGTGAATGGCAGCATTATTATCCACTCAGTTGCCCAAATAAGGAAACTAGGCAGCTTCCTTGGCTTTGTAATTTCCCTCACTGCTTTTCATCCACCCTACCCCAAGTCTAATCAATAGCCAAACCTATCAACTCTATCTTTCAAATATCTCTGGAATCCACATGCCTCTCTCTGTCAGGAGCTCAGCTGAGCCGGAGAAAGCTGAGCTGTCAGGTGTTGGAGTGGCTGATGAGTAATGAGCCAAAATGAAAGTAACAGTCAAGTCTTTAATCATTTAACTGCAATAGTATAAGGAAGAAGATAAAAGCAAACTAAGTGTCGACTCCTCCCATTTTGTTTTGCCCCCACCCATTCTGCCACGGAATGGTGAACGGGTGGAGTTGACTCATTGTTGAGGAAGCCCCAAACAAAAGGCTCCTGAAATTTTATGAACTGTGGGCCCACAGGAGAGGAAGAGGGAGAAGGGCTAGGAGTGGAAAAATACTGAGTATTGTGTCAGAATGGGAAAAGCGTCTTCTAGGTTCCCTGATAAGGAGACCTCGAAATGGAGATGCCTGGACTAGGAATGCAGTTGTATGTAAGAGTATGGCTGCAACCCCCTTTAGAGACTGCAGTGCATTGGCTGTGCAGCAAGTCTAGTGTGGGAGGGAAGCTTTTCCCCATGAGGCCGGCCTGGTAAAGCCTTTGTAATTGCCTGTTGTATGTAGGACCTGAAAAGTCACAAATAGGATTTTGGCAACGAGCTGGACTCCTCACTCCCTACGCCTAGTTCTGCAACCTTAGCTCAAGCCACTGTCCTCTCTTATCTCCAGAACAGCCTTCTCACTGGGCTTCTTGAAGCCAGTCTTGCCATCTTCCAATCTGTTTTCTATAAAGCTGCCAAAGGGATCTTTGTAAAAATAGAAATATTATCTAATCATTCCTATATAGGTCAGGTTCTCAAAAGGAAATAGACTTTAATTGAGATGGTTCAAATGAAAAGTTTTGTTAAAAGGCCTTCTTACAGAAGTGTGAGCAGGTTTAAGGAGACTAGAAATAGGGGGAGTCATATCCATCTTTGAGGCCTGATGGGGCAAGAAATAGTTACTCAGTGAGAGCTGGAGCCACAAAGACTCTGCCAGGTATGATCTGTGGTCCGGGACAGATATACTCACTGTCAGAGATGTAGCACTGAAGCAGGAGGGCACAGGGCATAGACAACTCATTGGCTGAACTGAGCCGGAAGCCAGTAGGCAAAAGAAACTGGGTGAGGGACCCTGTGGGGATCAGCTTTCCAGGGCAGGATCAAGGCAAAGAATGGATTTACAGGTAAGGGAAACAGAGAAGAACGAACACAATTCCCCTGCTTAAATCTCACCAATGTCTTCACATTGCATATAGGATAAAGTCCAAGATCCTTGATATGGTTCTAGATCCTTCCTGGTCTAGACTGGGCCCTCCTTACCAGTTTTATCACATACTTCATCCTCCTCCTGCTCTATACTTCAGTCACATCAACTTTGGTTCTTTTAAATCTAGGCCTTTGTAAGGACTGTTCTCTATCCCAGCAATATTTTCTTTAAACACACTACCTTTATCTTTTTTATTCCAGTTTTATTGAAATATAATTGACATACAACACTGTATAAGTTTAAAGTGTACAACATAATGATTTGACTTACATATGTCTTTAAATGATTATCGCAGTAAGTTTAGTGAACATCCATCTTACCATAGAGATGCAAAATTAAAGAAAGAAAAATTTCCTTGTAATTAGAACTCTTAGGATTTACTCTCTTAACCACTTTCATCTATAACATACAGCTGTATTAATTACACTTATCACATTGTACATTACAATCAATCACTCTCATTTAATCTAGATACATTGAACTCACTTTTTCAATCTCAATTTAAATGTCACTCCCTGCAAGAATTCTATTATTATGTAGCCCTGACTGGGTTTAGTGCTTCCTCATGGGTTCCCATGTCCTACTTCCACATCAAAGCTTTCAGTGAACTGCCTGTCACTCCCACTATACTGTAAGTTTTAAGGAGCACAGACTGTATCTGTCACGTTCACTATTGTATCCTCAGTGTACCTGGTACTGGTAGGTACTTTTTGAGTGAATGAACACTTACTAGATTTCATATACTTATCATTCATTGCCTTTTCCATTTCTCATTGATTTCTTTTTATTTTTATTTTATGTAGAGAGTTTATTAGGAGAGGCTGCTGGATTTTATCAGTGCCCTTTTAGCAAGTGTTCATATGGTCATATAGTTTTTCTTCTTTAATTTGCTGTTGTAATGAATAATTGATTTTGGACCATACACTTGCATTCCTAAAATTTATACCATTTAGTAATAATACATATAATACATTTTATTATATGCTAAATTTTGTTTGCTGATGATTTATTTAGAATTTTTATATCTAGATTCATTAATGAAAGTGGCCTGAAAATTTTACTTTTTTCTACTCTTTATCTGGTTTCAATAATAGGATTATGCTGGCTTTATAAAATAAATAAAGGAGCTTAAACTGCATCAGAATTATCTGTTAAGAAAGCACAGTTATGAAACATCTGATCCTTATTTTAATAGTTTTAATAATCACCTGTCTTAGGTTCCTATTACAACTGTAACAAATTACCACGAATTTGGTAAAACAACATAGATTGATTCTCTTATAGTTCTGAAGGTCAGAAGTGCAAAATCAGCTTTACTGGGCTAAAGTCAAGGTGTCATCAGGGCTGCACTTCCTCTGAGGGCTCTAGAGAAGAATCCATTTCCTTCTCTTTTCCCTCCTCTAGAGGCCACCTGCATTCCTTGGCTCCTGGTCTTTTCCTCCATTTTCAAAGCTAGCAGTGTAGCATCTTCAAATTTCTGCTTTCCTGGCCACATTGCCTTCTTCTGTGGTCACATCACCCTCTACCTCTGTCTTATATAAAGACACTTGTAATTACATTTAGGACCAACACAGATAATACAAAATAATCACTCCTCAAAATGCTGAACTTACACCTGCAAAAATCTCTTTGCCACATAGGGTAATGTTCACAAATTCCAGGGATTAGGATCTGAATATCTTTGGAGTCATTATTTATCCTACTACCTTTCCTATTATACACGGACCCTTGAGATTACATCATTTGGACCAACCAGATAATGCAGGATAATTTCTTTATCTCTAACCATAATGTATAAAGCCCTTTGACCCTGTAAAGCAACTCATTCACAGGTTCAGGGATTAGCACACAGACCTCTTTGGGGGAGTCACTATTCAGCCTACCACATTACCTTTCAAATCTTTTCTACCTTTCAAATTAGTCTTTTTATGTTTTATACTTCTTAGATCAATTTTAGCCATTTCTATTGTGGAAGGAAATCATAACTTTCCATCTAGTCTTAAAATTTGTTGCTGTAAATTTGCATAAAATATTCTCATAATTTTTAATCTCTATTTCTTTGATATCCTTTTTCATTCCTAATCTGGTATAATTTTGGTTTTTTAAATTTTTTTTGCCAGAATTATGTTTGTGAAGGATGTTTTTATTGATCTTTCCAAAGGAATAGCTTTTTTTTTTCCTGAGATCTTTATTGGAGGATAATTGTTTTACAATGTTATGCAGTTTCCGCTGTACAACAAAGTGAATTGGGTGTATTTACACATAAATCAACATTTGCTTTCTGCATTAAATTTTTCCTGTTTAATCAATCAACTTTAGGGTGTATTTTATTTTCCTAGTTTGAGTATTTGTTCTTTCTAATTTTTAAGATCATCTTTATATTATATATTTCTGATTTTATTGCATTATAATCAGAGTGTCTTTGCTGTTTTATTTTTTAATTTTTTCCACCAAATATATTTTTTATAAATGAATCACACTCAGGTAAAATATGTATTACCAATTCTACATGTATCTATTAAATTGTTTTATTTATATATTAAATTCTTCTGTATTATTAGATATTTGTAGTTTATAAAATCTAATTCTGAAGACAGTGTATTAATATACATGATAATTATATTGCTATTAGGGTTTTCTTTTTTTGTAACAGTTTTTGCTAACTTTTTTGCTGCATGAAGCTTTATGAGAGTTGTATTTACTTTGTGAATTGTACCTTTTAAAATAAATTAGTGCTCTTCTTTCATGTGCAATTCTTTTAATCTTAAATTTAATTTAAGCTAATATTAATATTGACATTCCTGCTTTCTTTTTTGTTTAAAATTACCTAGTCTTGTTATCTATCCATTTATTTTCAAACTTTATCATTTTGTTTTAAATGTTTATTGTAAGCACAGTGTATCTTGTATTTTAAAACCAATCTAGCTTTATTTTTGACATACAATATTATGTTAGTTTCAGGTATGTAACATAGTGATTCAATATTTATATATATTACAAAATGATAACCTTGAAAAATCTAGTTACCTAAAAGTTATTACAAGATTATTGACTGTATTCTCATTTCTGTACATTATATCCTCATGATTTTCATTTTTATAACTAGAAGTTTGTACCTCTTAATGTCCCTCACCTATTTCACTCATCCCCTCACCCCTCTCCCCTCTGGAAACCACCATTTTGTTTTCTGTATCTATGAGTATGTTCTGTTTTGTTACGTTTGTTCATTTGTTTTGTTTTTTAGCTTCCACATATAAGTGAAGTCATATGTATGGTATTTGTCTTTCTCTGCTTGACTTGTTTCACATAGCATAATACCCTCTAGGTCCATCCATATATGTACATACATACATACATACCAAAATTTCTTTATCCATTCATCCATTAATGGACACTTAGGTTGCTTCCATATCTTGGCTATTGTAAATAATGCTGCATGAACATAGGGGTGAATATATCTTTTTGATTTAGTGTTTTTGTTTTCTTTGAGAAAATACTCAGAAGTAGAACTGCGTGATTGTGTGGTAGTTCTATTTTTAATTTTTTGAGGAGCTTCCATAGTGTTTTCCATAGTGGCTGCACCAATTTACATCCCAACCAACAGTGAATGAGGGTTCCCTTTTCTGTATGTCCTTGCCAACAATTGTTATTTGTTGTCTTTTTGAAAACAGCCATTCTGACAGGAGTGAGGTGATGTCTCATTGTATTTTTGATTTGCATTTCCCTGATGATTATTGATGAACTTCTTTTCATGTGTCTGTTGGTCATCTATACATCTTCTTTGAAAAAAATGTCTGTTCAGATCCTCTGCCCATTTTTAATTGGATTGTTTACTTTTTTGATGTTGAGTTGTATGAGTCCTTTTTGTATTTTGGATATTAACCCCTTCTCAGGTATATTGTTTGCAAATATCTTCTCCTGTTCATCAGGCAGCCTTTTTGTTTTGTTGATAGTTTCCTTTGCTTTGCAAAAGCTTCTTAGTTTGATGTAGTCCCAGTTGTTGATTTTTGCTTTTGGTTCCCATGCCTGAAGAGTCAGATCCAAAAAACACACTGCCAAGACAAATGTCAAAGAGCATACTGCCTGAGTTTTCTTCTAGTTTTGTGGCTTCAGGTATTATATTAAATCTTTAATCCATTTTCAGTTTATTTTTGTAGATAGTGTGAAAAGGTAGTCCCATTTGATTCTTTTGTGTGTAACTGTCTGTTCAGTTTTCCCAACACCATTTATTGAAGAGACTGATTTTTCTCCCAATGTATGTTCTTGCCTCCCTTCATAGATTAATTGACCATGTAAGTATGGATTCACTTCTGGGCACTGTATTCTATTCCATTGATCTATGTGTCTGTTTTTGTGCCAGGACTATACTGTTTTGATCATTGTAGCTTTGTAGTATAGTGTGAGATCAGAGGATGTGATACCTCCAGCTTTGTTATTCTTTCTCAAGATTGTTTTGGCTATTGAGGGTCTTTTGAATTTCCACACAAATTTTGGAGCTGTTTGCTCTAGTTCTGTGAAAAATGCTGTTGGTATTTTGATAGGAATTGCATTGAATCTGTAGATTGCTTTGAGTAGTATGGTCATTTTAACAATATTAATTCTTCCAATCGGTGAGTGCAATATATCTTTCCATTTATTTGTTTTGTCTTCAATTTCTTTCAATAGTGTCTTATAGTTATCTGAGTACAGGTCTTTTAACTCCTTAATTAGATTAATTCCTATGTATTTTATTCTTTTTGATGAAGTTGTCAATGGGATTGTTTTCTTTTTTGTTTCCTTTTTTTAAATTGATTTATTAATTTATTTATTGGCTGTGTTGGGTCTTTGTTGCTGTGTGCGGGCTTTCTCTAGTTGCAGCGAGCGGGGACTACTCTTTGTTGCAGTGTGTGGGCTTCTCATTGCAGTAGTTTCTCTTGTTGTGGAGCATGGGCTCTAGGCACATGGGCTTCAGTAGTTGCAGCATGCAGGCACAGTGGTTGTGGCTTGTGGGCTCTAGAGTGCAGGCTCAGTAGTTGTGGCACATGGGCTTAGTTGCTCTGCGGCATGTGGGATCTTCCCACACCAGGGATCAAACCAGTATCCCCTGCATTGGCAGGCAGATTCTTAACCACTGCACCACCAGGAAAACCCTGAGATTGTTTTCTTAATTCTGGTTCTGATTGTTTGTTGTTAGTATATAGAGATGCAACACATTTTTATATATTAATTATGTATACTGTAACTTTAATAAATTTCTTTTGCTAGTTCTAATAGTTTTTTGGTGGTGTCTTTAGGATTTTCTATGTATAGTAACGTCATCTGCAGTGACAGTATTACTTATGTTTTTCTAGTTTGGATTCCTCTTATTTCTTTTCCTTCTGATTGCTATTGCTAGGACTTCCAATACTATGTTGAATAAAAGTGGCAAGAGAGGACATCCTTATCTTGTTCCTGATCTTAGAGGAAATGCTTTCAGGTTTTCATAATTGAGTATGATGTTAACTCTGGTCTTGTCATATATGGCCCTTAGAGGTATATTCCTCTATACCCACTTTGCTGAAATTTTTATCATAAATGGATGTTGAATTTTGTCAAAAGCTTTCTCTGTATCTGTTGAGATGATCATGTGATTTTTATTCTTCATTTTGTAATGTGGTGTATTGCATTGATTGACTTGCAGATATCTAACCATCTTTGCATTCCTAGGTAAATCTCACTTCATCATGGTGTATGATCTTTTTAATATATTGTTGAATTTGTTTTGCTAATATTTTGTTGAGAATTTTTGAATCTATGTTTATCAGTAATAATGGCCTGTAATTTTATTTTTGTTGTTTTCTTTTTCTGGTTTGGGTATCAAGGTGTTGCTGGCCTCATAAAATGAGTTACGAAAGATTCCTTTCTTTTCAATTTTTGGGACTAATTTGAGAAGATTAGGTGTGAACTCTCTAGATGTTTGGGAGAACTCACCTGTGAATCTCTCTGGTCCCAGATTTTTATTTTTTTGGAATTTTTAAATTACTGATTTAATTTTATTACAGGTAATCTGTCCATTAATATTTTCTCTTTCTTCCTAATTTAGTTTTGGGAGATTATATGTTTCTAGGAATTTAGTCATTTCTTCTAGGTTGTCCATTTGGTTGGCATGTAATGGTTCATAGTAATTTCTTATGATCTTTATATTCCTGTAGTGTCAGTTATAATTTCCACTTTCATTTCTGTTTTTATTTATTTTGGCCTTCTCTCATTTTCTGGATATTCTGGCTAAAGGTTTATTAATTTTGTCTATCTTTTCAAAGAACTAGATCTTAGTTTCATTGATCTTTTCTATCACTTTTTAAATCTCTATTTCTTTAATTTCTGCTCTGATCTTTATTATTTCTTTCCTTCTACTAACTTTGGCTTTGTTTATTCTTCTTTTTCTAGTTTCTTTAGCTGTAAGTTTAGATTGCTTGTTTGAGATTTTTCTTCTTTCCTGAAGTGGGCTTGTAGTACTATAAATTTCCCTCTTAGAACTGCTTTTGTTGTATCCCACCAATTTTAGATTGTTGTTTCCATTTTTGTCTCCAGCTATTTTTTTGCTCTTTGATTTCTTCAGAGACTCATTGGTTATTTAGTAGCATGTTCTTTAGCCTCCATGTGTTTGGGTTTTTTGCAGTTTTTTTTTTCTTGTAGTTAATTTCCAGTCTCATATCATTGTGGTTGGAAAAGATGCTTGATATGATTTTAGTCTTCTTTAATTCATTGAGACTTATTCTGTGGCCTAGCATCTGATCTGTCCTAGAGAATGTTTCCATGTACACTTGAAAAAATGTGTATTCTTCTGCTTGTAGATGAAATGTTCTATATCCAGCTGACTCTTGAATAACAGGGGTTTGTACTGTATGGGTCCACTTATGTGCAGATCTTTTTCAATAAGTGGATGCTATACTACTACATGATCTGCATTTGGTTGAATCCAAGGATATAGAACTGTGGAAAAAGAGGGTCAACTCTAAAGTTGTATGCAGATTTTCAATTCACTGAGTGTCAGCACCCCTAACCTCCCTGTTGTTTGTGTCAGCTATATATCTGTTAAGTCCATCTGGGTCATTTAAGGGACTAGTGTGTCATTTAAGGTCAGTGTTTCCTTATTGATTTTTTGTCTGGATGATCTACCGATTGATGTAAGTAGAGTGTTAAATTTCCCTACTCTTTTTGTGTTACTTTCATTTTCTCCCTTCCTGCTTGTTAATATTTGTATATATATTTAGATACTTCTATGTTAGGTTTATATATATTTAACATTGTTATATCTTCTTGTTCGACTGATCCCTTATCATTATGTTGTGTCCTTCTTTGTCTTTTGTTTCAGTTTTTCTTTTAATGTCTATTTTGTCTGATTTAAGTTTTGCTACCCCAGCTTTCTTTTTGTTTTCATTTGCATGGAGTACCTTTTCCTGTCCCCTTACTTTCAGCTTGTGTGTGTCTCTAGATCTGAAATGTGTCTGTCGTAGGCAGCATATATATGGGTCTTGTTTTATTAATCCATTTGCCCACTCTGTATCTTTTGATTGGAAACTTTAGTTCATTTACATTTAAAATAATTATTGATAGCAGTGTATTTATTGCCATTTTGTTAATTTTTTGTGGGTTTTTTTGTACTTCTCTTTTAATTCTTTTCTTCTTCTTTTGTTCTCTTCCCTTGTGATTTGATGACTATCTTAGTGTTATGTTTGAATTCCTTTGTCTTTTTTGTGTGTGTATCTTTTATAAATAGATTTTTGGCTTGTGATTATCATGAGATTCATATGTAACAGCATACATACATATAATTATTTTACATTGATGATCTCTTAAGTTTGAATGCATTCTAACAACTCTTCATCTCTCCTCTCCCCTCAACCAAGTTTGATGTTTTTGGCTATATATTTTGCATCTTTTTTGTGTGTATTCTTTAGCTCTTTATTGTGGATATAGATGATTTTACTACTTTTGCCTTTTGACCTTCCTACTAGCTTTATAAGTGATTGACCTACTACCTTTACTGTGTGTTTGCCTTCATCAATGAGATTTTTCCTTTTGTAAGTTTCATATTTCTAGTGGTCTTATCTTTTCCTGCTTAGAGAAGTCCCTTTAACATTTCCTGTAAAGCCAGTCTAGTGGTGCTGAACTCTTTTTGCTTGTCTGTAAAACTCTTTATCTCTCCTTCAAATCTGTATGACAGTCTTGCTGAGTAGAGTATTCTTGCTTGTAGGTTTTTTCCTTTTATCACTTTGCATATATTGTGCCAATCCTTTCTGACTTGTGGTGTTTCTGCTGAAAAGTCAGTTGATAATCCTGTGGGAGTGCCCTCGTACATAACTAGTTGCTCATCTCTTGCTGTTTTAAGACACTCTTTATCTTTAATTTTTGCCATTTAATAATAATTTGTCTTGATATAGACTGCTTTGGGTTCATCTTATTTGGGACTCTTTGTGCTTCTTGGACCTGAATGCCTGTTTCCCTTCCCAGTTTAGGAAAGTTTTTAGCTATTATTTCTTCAAATAAGTTCTCTGCTCCTTTCTCTCTCTCTTTTCCTTCTGGAACCCCTATAATTATAAAGTTAGTATATTTGACCTTGTCCCTAGATCTTGTCTAGTCTCTTAAACTATCCTCATTTAAAGAAATTTTTTTTCCTGTTCAGTTTGGGTAATTTCCACTACTCTGTCTTCCAGTTTGCTGATCCTTTCCTGTGTATCATCTAATCTATTGTCAATTTCTTCTATTGTTTTTTTATTTTATATTTTCTATTGTATTTTTAATTTCAGTTAAAATGTTCTTCAACTCTGGTGGTTCTTTATATTTTTTAACTTTTTGTTAAACTACTCACTGTGTTCATCAGTTCTTCTCCTGGGTTTTTTAAATCATCTTTACAATCATTATCTTAAACTCTTAATCAAGTAGATTGCTTTCCTGTGCTTCACTTAGTTCTTCTGGGGTTTTATCTTGTTCTTTCATTTGGAACATATTTCTATGTTGCTTCAATTTTGCTTTATTCTCTGCATTTATTTCCATGTATTTGGTAGGTTGGTTATGTTTCCCATTCTTGGAGAAGTAGCCTTATGTAGAGCACATCCAGTTGGGCCCAGTGATACACTCCCTTCTGGTCACCAGAGCTACATACTCTTGTGGTGTCCCCTATGTGGTCTGTGTAGGCACTTCTGTTGTGTTGGGGCTAACTACTATGGGTGTGCCAATAGTTGGGGCTGGCTTCTGGCCCAGGTGGCTGCCAGGCCTTGCCTCATATGGCTGCTGGCACATTTTTTAATGGGGCTGGGTCCCAGAACAGCTGGCTGTGCAGTCCAGAGGGTCCCACAGCTCTTGCTGGCCCACTGGTGAGCAGTCAGGTCCTGGCATGGCTGGCTATGGGCCTGTGGGCCTAGGGACCCAGGGTGATGTAGGTCCATGGGTGGGTGGGCTAGCTCTCAGTGCTAATAGGCTAGAGTGCAAACTCCAAAATGGTGATTTCTAGCCCTGTGTCCTTGTGGTAGAATGAACTCCCAGAAATGGCTGCAGCCAGCATCTGTGTCCCCAGGGGGAGTCCCAGTAGCTTCCTGCCTCTCTGAGAGGCTCTTCAAGGTCAGCAAGTGGCTCTGACCCACACTTCTTTCAAATTAGTCTCTGCACTGAGACTCAGAGCATATGATATTTTGTGCATGCCCTCTAAGAGTGGAGTCTCTGATTCCTACAGCCCTCTGGCTCTCCCATACACAAGCCCAGCTGGCCTTCAGTGGCAGATGTTCTGGGTGGCTCTTCTTCTTTGTGCAGTATCCCCAGGCTGGAAAGCCCATTGTGGGGCTTGGACCCCTCATCTCTTGGGGAGAATGTCTGCAATTGTGATTAACCTCTCATTTGTGGGTTTCTTACCTGGGAGTGTGGTTCTTGACTATATGACATCTCCCTTCCTCCTACTTATCTCATGGTGATTCCTTCATTATGTCTTTAGTTGTGGAAAATATTTTCATCTGGTTTTCAGGCTGTTCTCATAGATAGTTTCTCTGGCAATAGCTGTCATGTTGGTGTGCCCATAGGAGGAAGTGAGCTGAGGTTCTTCCTACTCTGCCATCCTGGCCACTCCTACCCAATCTAGCTTTTAATAAGAGAGTCACATTAAGTTTAACAATTGATATACATGACTTTATTCCTTACATTTTATTTTATATTTAATATTAATTTACTGGAGATTGGTTCAAGATGGAGGAATAGAAACACGTGTATGCACTCCCTCTTGTGAGAGCACTGGAATCACAACTAACTGCTGAAAAATCATCTACAGGAAGACACTGGAACTCCAAAGACAAAGGAGAAGCTACAATGAGATGGTAGGAGGGGCACAATCACGATAAAATCAAATCCCATAACTTCTGGGTGGGAGACTCACAAACTAGAGAACAATTATACCACAAAAGTCTACCCACTGGAGTGAAGGTTCTAAGCCCCACATTAGGCTTCCCAATGGCAGGTCTGCCAACAGAAAGAGGAATCCCCAGAGACTCAGACTTTGAAGGCCAGTGAGATTTGATTGCAGGACTTTGACAGAACTAGGGGAAACAGAGATTCCACTCTTGGAGGGCACACACAAAGTAGTGTGCACACCAAGACCTAGGAGGAAGGAACAGTGACCCCATAGGAGATTGAACGAGACTACCTGCTAGCACTGGAGGGTCTCCTACAGAGATGGGGAAGAGCTTTGACTCACTGTGGGGACAAGGACACTGGTAGCAGAAGTTCTGGGAAGTACTCCAGCGTAAGCCCTCCTGGAGTCCACCATTAGCCCCACCAAAGAGCCTGTAGGCTTCAGTGCTGAGTCGACTCAGGCCAAACAACCAACAGGGAGGGAACTCAGCTCCACCCATCAGCAGACAAGTGGATTAAACTTTTACTGAGTTCTACCCACCACCAGCCCCTCCCATCAGGAAGCTTGCACAGGAAGCTTGTGCAAGCCTTGTAGCTAGCCTCATCCACCAGAGGGGAGACAGCAGAAGCAAGAACTACAATCCCGCAGCCTGTGGAATGTAATCCACAATCACAGAAAGAGATAAAATGAAAAGGCAAAGGTATATGTCTCAGATGAAGGAACAAGATAAAACCCTAGGAAAACAACTAAATGAAGTGGAGATAGGCAACCTTCCAGAAAAAGAAGTTAAAATAATGATAGGGAAGATGTCTCAGGACCTTGGAAAAAGAATGGAGGCAAAGATCAAGAAGATGCAAGAAATGTTTAACAAAGACCTAGAAGAATTAAAGAACAAACAAAGAGATGAACAATACAATAACTGAAATGAAAAATACTCTAGAAGGTATCAATAGCAGAATAACTGAGGCAGAAGAATGGATAAGTGACCTGGAGCAAAGAATGGTGGAAATCACTGATGAGGAACAGAATAAAGAAAAAAGAAGGAAAAGAAATGAAGACAGCCTAAGAGACCCCTGGGACAACATTATATGCACCAACATTTGCATTACAGGGGTCCCAGAAGGAGAAGAGAGAGAGAAAGGACCTGAGAAAATATTCAAAGAGATTATAGTTGAAAACTTGCCTAACATGGGAAAGGAAATAGCCACCCAAGTCCAGGAATCACGGAGAGACCCAGGCAGGATAAACCCAAGAAGAAACATGCTGAGACACAAGCAATCAAGCTGACAAAAATTAAAGAAAAAGAAAAATTATTAAAAGCCAAAGATTAAAATGACAACATACAAGGGAACTTCCATAGGGCTTAACTGCTGATTTCTCAGCAGAAACTCTGCAAGCCAGAAGGGAGTGGCATGATATATTTCAAGTGATGAAAGGGAAGAACCTACAATCAAGAATACCCTACACAGTAAGGATCTCATTCAAATTCAACAGACAAATCAAAAGCTTTATAGACAAGCAAAAGCTAAGAGAATTCAGCACCACCAAACCAGCTCTACAACAAATGCTAAAGGATCTTCTCTAAGTGGGAAACACAAAAAAAGAAAAGCACCTACAAAAACAAACCCAAAACAATTAAGAAAATGGTAATAGGGACATACATATTGGTAATTACCTTAAATGTGAACAGATTAAATGCTCCAGCCAAAAGACACAGCTTGCTTGAATGAATACAAAAACAAGACCCATATATATGCTGTCTCCAAGAGACCCACTTCAGACCTAGGGACAAATACAAACTGAAAGTGAGGGGATGGAAAAAGATATTGATGCAAATGAAAATCAAAAGAAAGCTAGAGTAGCAATACTCATATCAGAAAAAATAAACTTCAAAATAAAGAATGTGACAAGAGACAAGGAAGGACACTACAAAATGATCAAGGAATCAATCCAAGAAGAAGATATGACAATTATGACTATATATGCACCCAACATAAGAGCACCTCAATACATAAGGCAAATGCTAACAGCTATAAAAGAGGAAATCAACAGTAGCACAGTAATAGTGGGAGACTTTTAACACCTCACTTACACCAATGGACAGATCATCCACACAGAAAATTAATAAGAAAACACAGGCTTTAAATGACAGAATAGACCAGGTAGATTTAATTGGTATTTATAGGACATTCCATCCAAAAACAGCAGATTACACTTTCTTCTCAAGTGCACATAGAACATTCTCAAGGATACATCACAACTTGGGTCATAAGTCAAGCCTCGGTAAATTTAAGAAAATTTAAATCTTATCAGGCATCTTTTCCAAACACAATGTTATGAGATTAGAAATAAATTACAGGAAAAAAAAGTGTAAAAAACCACAAACACATAGAGGCTAAACAGTACACTACTAAATAAGCAAGAGATTACTGAAGAAATCAAAAAGGAAATAAAAAAATACCTAGAGACAAATGACAATGAAAACACAACAACCCAAAACCTATGGGATGCAGCAAAAGCAGTTCTAAGAGGAAAGTTTATAGCAATACAATCCTACCTCAAGAAATAAGAAAAATCTCAAGCAATCTAATTTTACACCTAAAGGGACTAGAGAAAGAACAAAACCCAAAGTTAGTAGAAGGAAAGAAATCATAAAGATCAGAGCAGAAATAAATGAAACAGAAACACAGAAAAAAATAGCAAAGATCAATAAAACTAAAAACTTGTTCCTTGAAAAGATAAACAAAATTGATAAACCTTTAGGGAGACTCATCAATAAAAAGAGAGAGAGGACTCAAATCAATAAAATCAGAAATGAAAGAGGAGGAGTTACAGCAGACACCACAGAAATACAAAGAATCATAAGAGACTACTACAAGCAACTATATGCAATAAAATGGACAACCTGGAAGATGTGGACAAATTCTTAGAAAGGTATAACCTTCCTAGACTGAACCAGGAAGAAAGAGAAAATATCAACAGACCAATCACAAGTAATGAAATGGAAACTGTGATTAAAAATCTTCCAACAGGGACTTCCCTGATGCCGCAGTGGTTAAGAAACTGCCTGCCAATGCAGGGGACATGGGTTTGAGCCCTGGTCCAGGAAGATCCCACATGCCACAGAGCAGCTAAGCCCATGGACCACAACTACTAAGCCTGAACTCTAGAGCCCACGAGCCAAAACTACTGAGCCCATGGGCCACAACTACTGAAGTCTGCATGCCTAGAGCCCATGCTCCACAACAAGATAACCCACTACAATGAGAAGCCCACACACTGCAACAAAGAGTAGCCCCTGCTCTCTGCAACTAGAGAAAACCTGAGCACAGCAATGAAGACCCAATGCAGCAATAAATAAATAAATAAATAAATAAATAAATAAATAAATAAATAAAATTTTTAAAAAATCTTCCAACAAACAAAAATCCAGAACCAGATGGCTTCACAGATGAATTCTAACAAATATTTAGAGAAGAGCTAACACCCATCCTTCTCAAACTCTTCCAAAACATTGCAGAGGAAGGAACACTCCCAAATTCATTCTACAAGGCCACAGTCACCCTGATACCAAAACCAGACAAAGACACTGCAAAAAAATTTTTCAGACCAATATCATTGATGAATATATATGCAAAAATCCTTAAGAAAATTCTAGCAAACAGAATCCAACAACACATTAAAAGGATCATATGCCATGATCAAATGGAATTTTATCCCAGGGATGCAAGGATTCTTCAATATACGCAAGTCAATCAATGTGATACACCATATTAACAAATTGAAGAATAAAAATCATATGATCATCTCAATAGATGTAGAAAAAGCTTTTGACAAAATTCAACACCCATTTATGGTAAAAACTCTCCAGAAAGTGGGTATAGAGCAAGCCTACCTCAACATAATAAAGGCCATATATGACAAACCCACAGCAAACATCATTCTCAACGGTGAAAAACTGAAAGCATTCCCTCTAAGATCAGGAACAAGACAAGGATGCCCACTTTTGCCACTATTATGCAATATAGTTTTAGAAGTTCTAGCCACAGTAGTCAGAGAAGAAAAAGAAATAAAAGGAATCCAAATTGGAAAAGAAGAAGTAAAACTGTCACTGTTTACAGATGACATGATACTATACATAGAATATCCTAAAGATGCCACCAGAAAACTACTAGAGCTAATCAATTAATTTGGTAAATTTGCAGGATACAAAATTAATGCACAGAAATCTCTTGCATTCCTATACACTAACAATGAAAGATCAGAAATAGAAAGTAAGGAAATAATGCCATTCACCATTAGAACAAAATGAATAAAATACCTAAGAATAAACCTACCTAAGGAGGTAAAAGACCTTTTCTCAGAAAACTATAAGACACTGATGAAAGAAATCAAAGATGACACAAACAGAGATATAACATGTTCTTGGATCGGAAGAATCAATATTGTGAAAATAACTCTACTACCCAAAGCAATCCACAGATTCAGTGCAATCCCTATCAAATTACCAATAAACATTTTTTTACAGAATTAGAACAAAAAAATCTTAAAATTTGTATGGAGACATAAAGCACCCAGAATAGCCAAAGCAATCTTGAGAGAAAAAAAAAAAATGGAGCTGGAGGAATCAGACTCCCTGACTTCAGACTATACTACAAAGCTACAGTAATCAAGACAATATGGTATTGGCACAAAAACAGAAATATAGATCAATGGAACAAGATAGAAAGCCCAGAGATAAACTATGGTCAACTAATCTATGACAAAGGAGGCAAGGATATACAATGGAGAAAAGACAGCCTCTTCAACAAGTGGTGCTGGGAAAACTGGACAGCTACATGTAAAAGAATGAAATTAGAACACTCCCTAACACCATACATAAAAATAAACTCAAAATGGATTAAGGACCTAAATGTAAGACCAAATAGTATAAAACTTTTAGAGGAAAACATAGGAAGAACACTCTTCGACATAAATCACAGCAAGATTGTTTTTGACCCACCTTCTAGAGTAATGGAAATAAAAATAAAAATAAACAAATGGGACGTAATGAAACTTAAAAGCTGCTGTGCAGCAAAGGAAACTATAAACAAGATGAAAAGGCAACCCTCAGAATGGGAGAAAATATTTGCAAACAAATCAGTGGACAAAGGATTAATCTCCAAAATATATAAACAGTTCATGGAGCTCAAAATAAAAAAAAACAACCCAATCAAAAGATGGGCAGAAGACCTAAATAGACATTTCTTGAAAGAAGATATACAGATGGCCAAGAGGCACGTGAAAAGCTGCTCAGCATCATTAATTACTAGACAAGTGCAAATCAAAACTACAATGAGGTATCACCTCACACCAGTTAGGATGGGCATCATCAGAAAATCTAGAAACAATAAATGCTGTAGAGGGTGTGGAGAAAAGGGAACCTTCCTGCACTGTTGGTGGGCATGTAAATTGATACAGCCACTATGGAGAACAGTGTGGAGGTTCCTTAAAAAAATGAAAATAGAGCTACTATATGACCCAGCAATCCCACTACTGGGAATATACCCAGAGAAAACCATAATTCAAAAAGATACATGTACCACAATGTTGATTGCAGCATTATTTACAATAGCCAGGACATGGAAACAACCTAAATATCCATCAACAGATGAATGGATAAAGAAAATGTGGCACATATATACAATGGAATATTACTCAGCCATAAAAAGGAATGAAATTGAGCTATTTGTAGTGAGGTATGGATGGACCTAGAGTCTGTCGTACAGAGTGAAGTAAATCAGAAAGAGAAAAACAAATACCGTATGCTAAAGCATATATATGGAATCTAGGAAAACGGTACTGATGAACCTAGTGGCAGGAGAGGCATAGAGATGCAGACGTAGAGAATGGACTTGAGGACACTGAGGGCAGGAGAAAGGGGAAGCTGAGACATAGTGAGAGAGTAGCATTAACATATACACACTACCAGATGTAAAATAGATAGCTAGTGGGAAGCTGCTACAGAGCACAGCAAGATCAGCTTGATGCTTTGTAAAGACCTAGAGGGGTGGGATAGGGACAGTGGGAGGGAGGCTCACAAGGGAGGGGATATGGGGATATATGTATACATATAGCTGATTCACTTTGTTGTACAGCAGAAACTAACACCATATTGTAAAGCAATTATACTCCAATAAAGACCAAAAAAAATTACCATATGACCCAGCAATTTCACTACTGGGCCTATACCCAGAGAAAACCATAATTCAAAAAGACACATGCACCCCAATATTCATTGCAGCACCATTTACAATAGTCAGGATATGGAAGCAACCTAAATGTCCATCGACAGATGAATAGATAAAGAAGATGTTGTACATATATACAATGGAATATTAGCCATAAAAAGGAATGAAATTGGGTCATTTTTAGAGACATGAATAGACTTAGAGACTGTCATACAGAGTGAAGTAAGTCAGAAAGAGAAAACAAATATCATATACTAACGCATATATGTGGAATCTAGAAGAATGGTGCAGATGAACTGGTTTGCAAGGCAGAAATAGAAACACAGATGCAGAGAACAAACATATGGACACCAAGGGGGGAAAGCAGGGGTGGAGGGGGTGGGATGAACTGGGAGATTGGGATTGACATATATACACTAATATGTATAAAATAGATAACTAATAAGAACCTGCTGTGTAGCACAGGGAACTCCACTTTGCTGTACAGTAGAAACTAACAACATTGTAAAACAACTATACCCCAATTAAAAAAATATTTATTTACCTTGTGGTTTCACCTTTTTCTTGCCTTTTTTGCCCTCCCTTTTCTCCCTTGTTTGTGTGGAATTCCTAAGGTACCTGTTCATTTTATGAATAGCCACCCACCCTTTCATTACATTAATAATAAAAAACATAACCACTATTTCTTGACAGCAAAATATCAAATATTTCCATGTACCTCACTCCGCCCCTCAGTAAGATGAGAGCTTTAAAATAGTTATACTTTCTCATTTCCCCCACCCAGATGAAACCCTTAGGATGCTTTTACTTCCCAACATCTATTTACCATCCTATACTACCAAATCTTAGGAGTTTTAAAAATTACCTAATATTCAAACTATTAAGATATTTAGTAGTTTAAGACCTAAATATTTTTATATTTTCCCTTGGAATGTGTATTTTTTGTTTATTTAGCACTAAAATTATACATTTCTGGTCACTCTGCCACTATTCACATAGATTTTTCTGCACATAGAGGCAGATAGGCATGTAGAGGCCTATTACATGTAGATATATTGCTTATTACTTTTCCTCTCTTCTTATCTTGAAATCTATGTTCTAATACATTCGTAGTTTGGTAGTGATCTTCACACAAGAAGTATGTGATTAACGTTCTTTGAATCTCTGAATTTCTGCAATTATTTTTCACCATGACTAGGCTAGATTTTGAACTCTTAGGTTTCAGTCCATTTTTGGAGATAGCCTATAGAAATGATATAATTAATTTCCAGATTCCACTATGAAGTTGGTAAGTGTGATGCCAGTCTAATTCTTTTTCTTCGTAAGTTTGGTAGACACTTGGCTGCCTATGCAACATCAATTTCCATCCTTCCTTCCTAATATTAACTCTGATTTTCTCAGGTATTATCCTGTTCTCCACAATGGCTATCCCATTCCCTATTCTAGCACTGTGGATTTTAATTAGTCTAAGCCAATCATGAAAATCTCATTCCATTTTTAATTAGCTTAGGACTTGGTTCTGGTAATCGATACATCAAGAAAGGTCTATTGGAAAGCATTTCTTGGAAAGATTGTTTGACTTTTGAGAACAACACTCTCAATTAGTAGAATTTTCAACTGGAAATAACATAATGCTGAACAAAAACGACCTTAAACAAATTGGAAGTGATTTTCCTCACATAGCAAAAAGTCCAGATGTAAGCGTTTGCTGGTATTGGCATCTCTGATGTCAGAGCATGCATATCTGTAATTTCTTTGACCTTTCTTTCATGGTTGCAAGATGGCTGCTGCATCTCCAGTCATCACTTCAAAGCCAGGAAGAAGGAAAAAGGGATGGAATAATGGTAGTTCCATATGCTACTGCCCTCTTATATCAGTTTTTTTTCCCCCAGAAACCACCTAGCAAACTTTGTTAGTCAGGATTCTCCAGAAAAACAAAACCAAAAGGAGAGGGGTGTGTGTCTGTGTGTGTGTGTGTGTGTGTGTGCGCGCGTGCACGCACACACATACAGGGAGAGATAGAGAGATTGATTATATGGTATTGACTCACATAATTATGGAGGCTGGCAAGTACAATCTGCAGGGTCAACCAGCAGGCTGGAGACCCAGAGAGAACCAATGTTAAAGTTCAAAGGCCAGTTGGCAGGAAAAGCTAATTTTGCTGATGAAGTCCAAAGGCAACTTCTTGAGAATTCTTTCTTACTTGGAGGAGGATTGGTCCTTTCATTCTATTTATGCCTTCAAATGATTGCATAAGGCCCACCCACATTATGGAGGGCAATCTGTTTTACTCTACCAATTGAAATGTTAATCTCTTCCAAAAAATATCCTCACTGGAGCATCCAGAAAAATGTTTGACCAAATATCTGGATACCATGCATCCTAGTCTAGTTCACATGTAGAATTAACTTTTACATGTACTTCTGCTTACATCTTGTCCAAAATTATGTCACATGATCTTACCTGGCTAAAAAGAAGTCTGAGAAAGAATATTTAGCTGGGCACAAAACTATAGTTCTCTTAATAAGGAAAAAGCGAAATGGATCTTGGATAGGCCATGAACAAGTACTGATACTATGACAGAAGGAAAGAATTCATTTGCTGACCTTGGACATTGTGATTTTGGAACTGCTGCCATAGAAACATAGAAGATTAAGGCAGAATAATAGGTTTTTAAAAAAATCTGATTTTTACTGACATATTTGAGCCGACTGAATTAAATGTGTGTCTTACCTCTGGACTGTGTGTGTGTGTGTGTGTGTGTGTGTGTGTGTGTGTGATATAATCAATTTCCTTATTTTTAAAGCCATTATGTTTCTGATACTTGCAGCCAAAAGTATCTTACCAATATAGCAGGCATATGTCCTTTCTGTCTGGAACATTTAAAATTTATCTTAAAAGTTTAAGAGTTTTACCAGGCTAATCCTAGGTGTATGATTTCTTTTTTCAGAATTTCTGTTCAAACTTGAACACTTTCAATCTCTGGATTCAAATTTTTCTAAATTTCATGGAAATTTTCTTCTAATATTTATTACCTTGTTTCTATCTGTTTTTATTTCTCATTCTAGAACTTCAATTACCTGATGGTTAGGTCTATCTAGCCTCTAATCTCTTGTTTTTTTCCCTTATAATTTCCATCCCTTTGTATATTTTGTATTTTGTAATTTGTGTATTGTTATTTCTTCTACTTGATCTTGCTGTTTACCACACCCCAAACTTCACAGTTCAGTCTCTCTATTGAGCTGCAATCCTAGCAATCACTTCATGTCAAAAAAATTGGGAGGTACTCTTAGAAGTGATATATGGTACAAAGTTTTAGTTTTCAACTTCCTTGTCTTCTAGTTATCCACAAACATTACAAATTCTATTTTTTTTCTTTAAAGATAGATTGAACTTTAAGTAATTGCTGTTTCTGTGGGATTAGAGAAGAATAAGAATTCTAAAAGCTGGTAGCCTAAGATTTAGACTTTTCAATAGATGTTTGAACAAACAATGATTCAAGTAACTTACTCTACCATTGGCTCAACAAATAATTTGGCATTGCAAAACAAATTCTTTCAGGCTTATTTTTTGGTTTCCTTAGCAAAGGGATTACCCCAAAAGGATCTTCTGTGGGATAGACAAAGATTAAGAAAACTAATTTGATCCACTGAAACTAGTGTGGCAGAAATGCAGTGGTTCTGTATGGACATGAGTATCTATAAGGCTCAAGGTACTGTTTGAGGCACAGAGGGTACCAGGAAAAATGAGGCAGAGATGCTGAGTTCAAGGTCATACCATCAGGAGGAGTAAGGAGTCACGTGACCTTGACTGGAAGATGGAAGGATTTTGAGGTCCAACATGTTCCCTTCTGATGTACCTTTAAGGGAAGTAGCTCAGGCCCTAGAGTATGCAGATTTTGAAGAGTTGCTCATGATACACTGGGAATTGGGTATAATCATTTCTTGTGGCCTAGAATCATAGCGAAGTACACCTGAAGTATTTTCTTTCCTTAATAGTTGATTTATTCTCCCCACAGTCCCTCTGACAGGAAGATAAGGCTGCCAGGGAGAGGTTTATTGCTGTAGGGAAGACAAAGCAGATACTATCTATGCAGAAAGCCATTGATCAACTCTTCAGTTAAAAAGCAGATTTTTGAAAGCCCTTTTGCGAAGAGAGTTTCACCAAGCTCCTAAAACTGGGCCTCCAATAGTTAAAACAGAAACTTGGAAGGTTGATCAATTATCAGATATGAGTGGGGAAGGTCCCACCACATAGAGAGGAGGTCACTTGGGTAGGAGAAGAGGTTTGTAAATAATGCACCCTCCAAAAAAATCTTTTGTTTTTGCTATGTTTAAATCTCTTTAAGTGCTCTTATGATTAGTTTGAATTACCTGTTTCTTCCAGCAGCTCTAGCCAGTTCTCTCCTATGGATCATCTCCATCCTCTGGTTCCAGCAGTTTCTAGGCTTCCGGACGGTTCTGTAGTATGTGGATTGCATATGGGGCACTGGAGCGCAAGGACATTAAAGTGTTTTGTTTTGTTTTTTTCTTGCAGCCACTTTTAAGCCACTACTTTCTTGATGAATACATAGTTTTTGCTACAGTAGACACTTGGCTTTTATGAATTTAACACTTTCAATTACAGATATTTGCAAGTGATCCCACTTTTCTATTATGTGTGTTTGAAAGAGAGGTATTTTAAGGCTGAAGTTATTTTGTCAAAGGGTGTGCCTAGTAGATTACTCAGCATCTGTGTCTCAACTTGGCTTTGGTGAACTCCACTTATGTTAAAGTTTTCCATCTTTGCACAAAGATGGAAACAAGTTTCTACATGTGAAAAATGCTCATGAGAGAACAGAAAAAATTTTAGTGAAAGTCAAAAGGAAATTAAAGCCTGTGGTATGAGGATATGCACGGAAAACATGAAGCTCTCCAGGGGAACTGTGATTTGGGAGAAAGACAGAAACCTACATAAACATTTTGATGTTCACAAATTTGGAGAGTTATGACCATCTTGGGATGTGTCCATTGTGAATGTTGAGGTTCTACTGTTTTGAGCTATGATTTTTTTTTTAATAGTTACACTCACATAGAACAAATCCTAACAAGTTGCTCATCAGTAAGATGTGATCACTTTCCAAATGTGTATTATTTAGTTTACAAAAAGGAATGTGTTAAAATTCTGCCTTACCAATCAGTTTTGATCTAGAAACTAACATTCTCATTCTTCACAAAGGTAAATACCTGCCTAGTACAGTTACTGCTATACTGAATTACTGAAGCCTACCCAGGCAATGATTGAAACGTTGTTCTATCCACATGTCACTCCAAGACTAATAGTCAGATTCTTGCCTCTTCAACAAGCTCACAAAAGAATGAAAAGGTAGCTTTTCCATTTCTGCCTTTCCTTATATGTAGAAAGGCTCAGCCTTAGTATTCTGAGTTTGGAGCTCCCTTGTTTTAGATGGGAAAGGGTGGTTAACTTTTTGTGTGTTTCACAGCAGAAATTGCCATGTGATAGTATGACAGCATCCACCTGAGTTTTTATTTAGGTAATATTAACCCAGTGACAATAAGGAGGATGGGGCATAGAAGCTTATACTATGAGTTGATAAAGGCAAACCAAGCCTGAGCAGGGAGAGAGAGAGAGTTAGCTTCCCCAAGACTGGGTCAAGGTTTTAAGGTTTTCATGAATGACAAAGACTGCTCCCCAGTTGCTCATAGAACCCTCCATAAGAGGCAGCTAGGGAAGGCCTGTAGAGTTCACCACTAAGTATCTTTATCTTGAGAATAGCAGTGAAGGCCTCCATTGTAGTGCCTGTGGTCAGTTGAGAGAACCACTATGCGGCACTCTCTGAGTCCACCTAGAGCAGCAGAATATGACAGATAGTGCAGGAGCAAGCTTTAGAGCAAAGACATTTAGCAAAAGGGACAAAAGGAACGGTGATAATCAACATAGACAAAGGGCTAGACCCTCTTCATTGCCTGGTTAAGTAACTTGTCCATGTTCTCACAGTTAATAAACACAGAAAGAAGTTTGAGCTAATAGATTGAACGATACAAATTTTTCAATATTTGATCATATTTAAGCTATACGAGAAGCGATTTCATTTGGTTGAACCGAATAGTTCGGAACAGTTTCAAGGCCTATGCTATTATAAAGGTGTTGGAAGAGTTTAGTGTTTCTCAAACTTGAGTTATTTTTGAACCAATTTAATGATTTTTGCCATTCCTGGCATTTTTACCACCTCTAATGCTATTAGTATTTTCTTAGATTGACTCTCTTTTTCCCTAATTTTCTTAAGGAATAACTGACAAATATAATTGTACATATTTAAAGTGTGCAATGTAATGATTTAATATACATATACATTGTGAAAGGATTACCAAGATCAAGATAATTAACACATCCATCACCACACAGTTTACTTTTTCTTGTGTGTGTGTGGTAAGAACACTTAAGATCTACTCTCAGCAACATTGAAGTATACAAACAGTATTGTTAACTGTACTCACCATGCTGTACATTAGATCCCCAGAAAATTTTCTTCTTATAACTGAAAGTTTGTTCCCTTTGACAAACATTTTCCCATTTTGCCCTTCCTAGTAATCAACATTCTATTTTGTTTCTATAATTTCAGCTTTAAATTTTTTTCTTTAGGTTTCACTAATAAGTGATTCCATACGGTATTTATCTTTCTTTGCCTGGGAATCCACTTAGCATAATGCCCTTCAGGTTTATCCATGTTGTCACAACTGACAGAATTTCCTTCTTTTTATAGTTGGATAATGATAATTTTATATATATATCTCCCACATCTTGGATGCCTTTTTATTTCTTTTTCTCACCTGATTGCTCTAGTATAAATATATATATATGCCATTAATTAATACAATTATATACAATTAATATATGATTGTATAAATTTATGCTGTACAGTGCACCAATTTGATATATATATATATTATAAAATGATTACCAAATAAATCTAGTTAACAAATCCATCACCTCACATAGTTACATTTTTTTCATGATGAGAACTTTTAAGATTTACTATCTTAGAACTTTCAAATATGCAATACAGTATTGTTAACCATGATCAGTGTGCTATGCATTACATCTGCAGAACTTATTTATCTTATAACTAGAAGTTTGCTCCTTTGACCACTTTAACTCATTTCTCCAACCCCTACCCCTGCCACTGGCAACTACCAATTTGTTCCCTGATTCTATGACTTCAGATTTTTCAGATTTCACATATAAGTGAGGTCATGCAGTATTAGTCTTTATTTGTGTTTTCCTATCTGACTTATTTTAGTGAGCATAATGCCCTTGAGGTTTATCCATGCCATCACAAATGACACAATTTCCTTCTTTTATGGCTAAATAAGTTTCTATTGTATCTATATGACAAATTTTGGCAGATTATTTCTTTTTCTTGCCTGATTACTCTGGCTAGGACTTTCAGTATTAAACTGAATATAAGTAGGGAGAGTAAGCAATTTTGTCTTCCTCCTGATATAAAGGAGAAGCTTTCAGTCTTTCCCCATTGAGTGTGATGTTAGCTGTGGGCTTATCAGATATGGCTTTTAGTATGTTGAGGAATATGCCTTCTATACCCAATTTGCTGAGAGTTTTTATCATGTATGGATATTGAATTTTGTCAAATGCTTTCTGTGTCTATTGAAATGATTTTTATCTTTCATTCTATTAATGTGGTATATCACATTTATTGATTTGCATATGTTGAAACATCCTTGCATCCCAGGAATAAATCCCACTTGATTTATGTGTATGGTTCTTTTAATGTGCTATTGGATATGGTTTACTAGTATTTTCTTCAGAACTTTTGCTTCTCTATTTATCAAGGATATTGGCCTATAGTTTTCCAATTAGTGTTCTTATCCAACTTTGATATCAGGGTAATGCTGGCCTTGTAAAATGACTGTGAGAGGATTCTCTCCTCTTATATTGTTTGATAGAGATGGAGAAATATTATTAATTCTCTTTTAAATGTTTGGTAGAATATACCAGTGAAACTATCTGGTCCTGGGCTTTTCTTTGTTGGGACGTTTTTTATTACTGACTCTATAGTATCATGTCATCTGAACAGTGAAGTTTTATTTCTTCCTTTCCAATTTGAAGTCCTTTTATTTCTTTTCTTGTCTGATTGCTGTTGGTAGGACTTCCAATACTATGTAGGGTAAAATGGTTCTCTTGTTCTTGATCTTAGAGTAAATACTTTCAGCTTTTCACCATTGAGTATGATGTTGGCTGTACGTTTGTCACATATGGCCTTTATTATGTTGACATACATTTCCTCTCTACCCACTTTGTTGAGGATTTTTATCATAAATGGAAGGTAAATTTTTTTGATTTCTTCTTTGATTATGAGTGTGTTGTTTAATTTCCATATATTTGTGAACTTTCCAGTTTTCATCCTGTTATTGATTTCTAGTTTCATACCGTTGTAGTCAGAAAAGATACTTGTTATAATTTCTATCTTCTTAAGTTTGTTGAGACTTGTTTTCTGGCCTAGCATATGATCTACCATAGAAAAATGTTCTAAGTTCACTTAAAAAGAATATGTTATCTGTTCCTAGTGGATAAACTGTTCTGTATATGTCTGTTATTTTCATTTCTTCTATAGTGTTCTTTTAATCTGCTCTTTCCTGGTTGATTCTCTGTCTGTAGTATCTATTCATTGTTGAGAGTGGAGGATTAAATTTCCCACTACTATTGTATTGTTGTTTGTTTATCTTTTTTAGTTCTGTCAGTTTGAGCTTTCTATATTTAGATGCTTTGATATTGGATGTGTAAATTTTTACAATTGTTAAATGTTATTGATCAGTTGACCCCTTTCTCAACATGTAATGACCTTTTTTGTCTCTTTTGACCATTTTAGCTTAATGTTTATTTTGTCTTATAAATGTAGCTAATCCTGCTTTCTTTGGGGTACCATTTTCTTGAAAGATATTTTTCCATCTCTTCACTCTCAGTCTATATGTATCCTTAAAGCTAAGTGACTCTCTGATAAGCAGCATTTTGTTGGATCTTTATTTTTTTGTCCATTCAGCCATTCTGTATCTTTTGATTGGAGAATTTAATCCATTTACACTTAGGGCAATTTTTGATTGGCAAGAACCTACTATGGCCATTTTGTTAATTGTTTTCTGACCGTTTTGTAAATTCTGTGTTCCTTGCTTTTTCTCTTGCTTTTTTCTTTCATGATCTGGTGACTTTTTGTAGCAATATGCATTGACTTCTTTATCATAATCATTTACGTATCTACTACAGGTTTTTCCTTGTGGTTACAATGAGGCTTACATAAAATATCTTATATTTATAACATCTTGTTTTAAAAGCTGATAACACCTTAACTTTGATAGAATACTTTATACTTTTACTCCTGCCACCACTTTAAGTTAGTTATATTACAATTTATGTCTTTTTTATTTTTTTAAGCTCTTTATTGGAATATAATTGCTTTACACTCTTGTACCAGTTTTTGAGGTACCCCAAAGTGAACCAGCTGTATTTATACATATATCCCCATATCCCCTCCCTCCCACGACTCCCTCCCACCCTCCCTGTCCTGTCCCTCTAAGTCATCACCCATCATCGGGTTGATCTCCCTTTGTTATACAGCAACTTCCCACTAGCTATCTATTTTACATTTGGTAGTATATCTATGTCTATGCTACTCTCTCACTTCAACCCAGCTTCCCCTTTGCCCCCCACCCCAGCCCCATGTCCTCAAACCCATTCTCTACATCTGCATCTCCACTCTTGCCCTGTCACTGGGTCCATCAGTACCATTTCTTCAGATTCCATATATATGAGTTAGCATACGGTATTTGTTTTTCTCTTTCTGGCTTACTTCGCTCTGTATGACAGTCTCTAGGTCTATCCACCTCATTACATATAGTTCCATTTCATTCCTTTTTATGGCTGAGTAATATTCCATTGTATGTATGTGCCACATCTTCTTTATCCATTCATCTGTTGATGGGCATTTAGGTTGCTTCCATGTCCTGGCTATTGTAAATAGTGCTGCAATAAACATTATGGTACATGTTCCTTTTTGGATTATGGTTTTCTCTGGGTATATGCCCAGTAGTGGGATTCCTGGGTCATATGGTAGTTCCATTATTCGTTTTTTAAGGAACCTCCAGACTGTTTTCCATACTGGCTGTACCAGCTTTCATTCCCACAAACAGTGCAGGAGAGTTCCCTTTTCTCCACACCCTCTCCAACATTTATTGTTTCTAGATGTTTTGATGATGGCCATTCTGACCGGTGTGAGGTGATACCTTATTGTGGCTTTGACTTGCATTTCTCTAATGATTAGTGATGTTGAGCATCTTTTCATGTGTTTGTTGGCCATCTGTATGTCTTCTTTCAAGAAATGTCTATTTAGGTCTTCCGCCCATTTGTAGGTTGGGTTCTTTGCTTTTTTGGTATTAAGCTGCATGAGCTGCTTGTGTATTTTGGAGATTAATCCTTTGTCAGTTGCTTCATTGGCAAGTATTATCTCCTATTCTGAAGGTTGTCTTTTTGTCTTGTTTATGGTTTCTTTTGCTGTGCAAAAGCTTTTAAGTTTCATTAGGTTCCATTTGTTTATTCTTGATTTTATTTCCTTTATTCTAGGAGGTGGGTCAAAAAGGATCTTGCTTTGATGTACATCATAGACTGTTCTGCCTATGTTTTTCTTGAGGAGTTTGATAGTGTCTGGCCTTACATTTAGGTCTTTAATCCCTTTTGAGTTTATTTTTGTGTATGGTGTTAGGAAGTGTTCTAATTTCATGTTTTACATGTAGCTGTCCAATTTTCCCAGCACCACTTGTTGAAGAGGCTGTCTTTTCTCCATTGTATATCCTTGCCTCCTTTGTCATAGATTAGTTGACCATAGTTTATCTCTGGGCTTTCTATCCTATTCCATTAATCTATATTTCTGTTTTTGTGCCAATACCATATTGTCTTGATTACTGTAGCTTTGTAGTATAGCCTGAAGGCAGGGAGTCTGATTCCTCCAGCTCCATTTTTTCCCCTCAAGATTGCTTTGGCTATTCTGGGTCTTTTGTGTCTCCATACAAATTTTAGGATTTTTTGTCCTAGTTCTATAAAAAATGCCATTGGTAGTTTGATAGGGATTGCACTGAATCTGTAGATTGCTTTGGGTAGAATAGTCATTTTCACAGTGTTGATTCTTCCAATCCAAGAACATGGTAAGTCCCTCCATCTGTTTGTGTCATCTTTGATTTCTTTCATCAGTGTCTTATAGTTTTCTAAGAAAAGGTCTTTTACCTCCTTGGTTAGGTTTATTCCTAGGTATTTGATTCTTTTTGTTGCTATGGTGAATGGGATTGTTTCCTTAATTTCTCTTTCTCACCTTTCATTGTTAGTATATAGAAACGCAAGAGATGTCTGTGCGTTAATTTTGTATCCTGCAACTTTACCAAATTAATTGATTAGCTCTAGTAGTTTTCTGGTGGCATCTTTAGGATTTTCTATGTATAGTATCATGTCATCTGCAAACAGTGACAGTTTTACTTCTTCTTTTCCAATTTGGATTCCTTTTATTTCTTTTTCTTCTCTGACAACTGTGGCTAGGACTTCCAAAACTATATTGCATAATAGTGGCGAGAGTGGGCATCCTTGTCTTGTTCCTGATCTTAGAGGAAATGCTTGCAGTTTTTCACCATTGAGAATGATGTTTGCTGTGGGTTTGTCATATATGGCCTTTATTATGTTGAGATAGGTTCCCTCTATGCCCACCTTCTGGAGAGTTTTTATCATAAATGGGTGTTGATTTTTTTCAAAAGCTTTTTCTGCATCTATTGAAATGATCATGTGGTTTTTATCCTTCAATTTGTTAATATGGTGTATCACATTGATTGACTTGCGTATATTGAAGAATCCTTGCATTTCAGGGATAAACCCTACTTGACTATGGTGTATGATCCTTTTAATGTGTTGTTAGATTCTGTTTGCTAGTATTTTGTTGAGGATTTTTGCATCTAAATACATCAGTGATGTTAGTCTGTAATTTTTTTTTTTTTTTTTTTTGGTAGTATCTTTGTCTGGTTTTGGGATCAGGGTGATGGTGGCCTCATAGAATGAGTTTGGGAGTGTTCCTCCCTCTGCAATTTTTTGGAAGAGTTTGAGAAGGATGGGTGTTAGCTGTTCTCTAAATGTTTGATAGAATTCACCAGTGAAGCCATCTGGTCCTGGACTTTTGTTTGTTGGAAGATTTTTAATCAGTTTCCATTTTATTACTTGTGATTGGTCTGTTCATATTTTCTATGTCTTCCTGATTCATTCTTGGAAGGTTATACCTTTCTAAGAATTTGTTCATTTCTTCCAGGTTGTTCATTTTATTGACTTGTAGTAATCTCTTATGATGCTTTTTATTTCTGCAGTTTCTGTTGTAGCTGCTCCTGTTTCATTTCTAATTTTACTTATTTGATCCCTCTCTCTCTTTTTCTTGATGAGTCTTTCTAAAGGTTTATCAATTTCGTTTATCTTCTCAAAGAACCAGCTTTTAGTTTTATGGATTTTTGCTATTGTTTTCTTTGTTTCTGTTTCATTTATTTCTGCTCTGATCTTTATGATTTCTCTCCGTCTACTAACTTTGGGATTTGTTTGCTCTTCTTTCTCTAGTTTCTTTAGGTGTAAGGTTAGATTGCTTATTTGGGATTTTTCTTGTTTCTTGAGGTAAGATTGTATTGCTATAAACTTCCCTCTTAGAACTGCCTTTGCTGCATTCCATAGGTTGGATCATTGTATTTTCATTGTCATTTGTCTCTAGGTATTTTTTTATTTTTTTAATTCTTCAGTGATCTCTTGGGTATTTAGTAGCATATTGTTTAGCCTCCACGTGTTTGTGTTTTTTACAGGTTTTTTTTTCCTGTAATTGATTTCTAATCTCATAGAATTGTGGCCCTAAAAGATGCTTGATATAATTTCAATTTTCTTAAATTTACCAAGGCTTGATTTATGACCCAAAATGTGGTCTATCCTGGAGAATGTTCCATGTGCATTTGAGAAGAATGTGTAATCTGCTGTTTTTGGATGCAATGTCCTATAAATATCAATTAAGTCTAGCTGTTCTATTGTGTCATATAAAGCTTGTGTTTCTTGTCCATTAGTGTAAGTGGGTGTTAAAGTCCCCCACTATTATTGTGTTACTATTTCCTCTTTTATGGTTGTTAGCATTTGCCTTATGTATTGAGGTGCTCCTATATTTGGTGCATATATATTTAGAATTGTTATATCCTCTTCTTGGGTTGATCCCTTGATCATTATGTAGTGTCCTTTCTTGTCTCTTGCAGCATTTTTTATTTGAAAGTCTATTTTATCTGATATGAGTGTTGCTACTTCAGCTTTCTTTTGATTTCCATTTGCATGGAATATCTTTTTCCATCTCGCCACTTTCCATCTGTATGTGTCCCTAGGTCTGAAGTGGGTCTCTTGGAGACAGCATATATATGGGTCTTGTTTTTGTATCCATTCAGCCAGTCTGTGTCTTTTGGTTGGAGCATTTAGTCTATTCACATTCAAGGTAATTATCGAGATGTGTATTCCTATTACCATTTTCTTAATTGTTTTGTTTATATTTTTGTAGGTCCTTTTCTTCTCTTGTGTTTCCCGCTTAGAGAAGTTTCTTTAGCATTTGTTGTAGGGCTGGTTTTGTGGTGCTGAATTCTCTTAGCTGTTGCTTGTCTGTAAAGCTTTTGATTTCTCCGTCGAATCTGAATGAGATCCTTGCTGGGCAGACTGTTCTTGGTTGTAGGTTCTTCCCTTTCATCACTTGAAATATATCATGCCACTCCCTTCTGGCGTGCAGAGTTTCTGCTGAGAAATCAGCTGTTAACCTTATCAGAGTTCCCTTGTGTGTTTTCATTTTTCCCTTGTTGCTTTTAATAATTTTTCCTTGTCTTTAATTTTTGTCATTTTTGACTACCATGTGTCTTGGTATGTTTCTCCTTGGCTTTATCCTGCCTAGGACTCTCTGTGCTTCCTGGACTTGGGTGGCTATTTCTTCTCCCATGTTAGGGAACTTTTCAACTAGAATCTCTTCCAGTATTTTCTTGGGTCCTTTCTCTCTCTCGTCTCCTTCTGGGACCCCTATAACGTGAATGTTGGTGTGTTTAATGTTGTCCCAGAGGTCTCTTAGGCTATCTTCAGTTCTTTTCATTCTTTTTTCTTTATTCTTTTCCACATCAGTGATTTTCACCATTCTGTCTTCCAGGTCACTTATCTGTTCTTCTGCCTCAGTTACTCTGCTATTGGTTCTTCTAATGTATTTTTCATTTCAGTTATTGCATTGCTTATCTCTGTTTGTTTGCTCTTTAATTCTTCTAGGTCTATGTTAAACTTTTCTTGCATCTTTTTGATCTTTGCATCCAGTCTTTTTTCAAAGTTCTGGGTAATCTTCACTATCATTATTCTGAATTCTTTTTCTGGAAGGTTGCCTATCTCCACTTCATTTAGTTGTTTTTCTGGGGTTTTATCTTGTTCCTTCAACTAGTATAAAGTCCTCTGCCTTTTCATTTTCTCTATCTTTCTGTGGCTGTGGTTTTCAGTTCCACAGAACAAAATACTGCTGATACTGCTTGATACTGCTGTCTGCCCTCTTGTGGAGGAGGCTATCTAAGAGGCTTGTGCATGTTTCCTGATGGGAGGGATTGGTGGTGGCTAGGGCTGGGTGTTGCTTTGGTGGGCAGAGTGCAGTGAAACTTTAATCCTCTTGTCTGCCAATGGGTGGGGCTGCATTCCCACCCTGTTGGTTGTTTGGCCTGAGGCAACCCAGTGATGCTGTAGAATCTGTCTAGGGAGTTTATTCATGATCTCTGAAGGAAAAGAATTTCTCCATAGGATCAATAACAAGCCGCACTCAGGTTTAAGTTACAGAATAACAGTTTATTAAGGAGAAAGTACAACAGCTTCTGGCACAGACACCAGAAGGGGGTGGAGAGACCCACAAAGGGGTCATACATGAGGAAGCTATATACCTTCAGAGCAGAGTTAATTACCATCCTCACCTTAGGATTGATTGTTGGGGTTGATTGTTAGGATTGATTGTTTCTTTAGAAACATTTGTGATATTCATCAGAACAGAGAATTTCATTACTCAGTTATCTGTAACATCCCAGGTAACCACCACCTTAGCTGTTAATTGAGATCACAAGGGAGAGTCTTTAAGAATCAGTCTTAAAGAATGAGTGAGGTTAAGTCATGTTTTTCCAGTTCTTCCACCCCTCCCCTGGCCAAGTCAGCCACTGGAACTCTCATAATCCCCCCTCTTTTAGATGGAAATTAATGCTGCAGGATAAAGGGGGGCCATGTTCCTCTAACTACTTCCTGCTGAGAAGGGGCATCATCATTCAAGTGAGAGCAGCATTATTTCCATCATCCCTTCCTGAGGACCCTGGATCCAGAGTAGCCCAGGGGATAAATGGAAGAATGCTCCACAACCATCTGTAAGTTGAAGGCTTGCAGCCGTCTAGAAATCAGTCTGCTTATACAATTAAAAAGACAAGGAGGAAACAATAAGAATAAAATGATACATATAGTAAAAGTTAATAACATCCTTCCCCATGATGATCCAGTAATCCAGGACCTAAAGTTATCCCAAAGAGAGACTTTGGGTGAGCTTAAGGACTTTATCATTCGACTCATGTGGTTAGTGTAGTGGGTTACGTTGGAACTCTCATCTGGAATACAAGTACAACATTCAGTGTGAATGACAGCACAGGTTCCCCCTTGAGCCACTGTTATTATGTCTAACGCCATTCGGTTTTGTAGCACCGCTTTCCATATTTGCATCTGTTCTGTATTAAGGGCCTTTATGGCCTTCAGACTGTCATTTAAAGCTTGTTGAGTAAAATTTGTTAAGGCTTGTACTCTCATCATTATGTCAGTAATACCTAAAGATGGCACAAATATAGCAGCCAGGTAATCATACCAATATAGCAGCCAGGTAATCATACCAATGAAAGACAGAATGAGTCCACCGAGTTTATAAGTAAGGTAGATTAGCAGGTGCTTTAGATAGCTCAGTTAGAAATCTGCCTTGGGCAAAAGCTAAGCCCAAGGTGCATTGGCCCATCCATCCTGGGGGCAACCAAGGCCATAAGTTTGTTCCGCACACCTAGTGGGTTCCATTAGGGGCCACCCATCTCCAACCAGGATTGAACTTCCAATCAGTCCCGGGCCACATTGTAGTGGCATTAGGGTCATAAATTACATTAAGAGTGAAAGAACACTGGCCTGGGGCTAGATATCCCATGGGTTTCAAGTTGTTAATAGAAACCAGGAGGTCGTTATAGCCAACATACTGTTTGTTTTGCTCCCAGCACACAGTTGCATGTTGAATTAGGCAGCCCTTTTCTGGAGTAATCCACATATACTGATCCCAAACCCAATAAAATTGATCAAAAAACCTGTTACTTGACTGAGTTTTGTTACTCTCTTTGCCCTTGATAAAGTATTGAAATGCCAGGTCTGAGGTGTGTTTGAAATCAAAAGAAATATTATATCCACCACCAGAGAATTGACACCAAGAGAACCAAGTCATATTTACATTGCCTAAACTATTTACTTGGCGTTTCTCTCTTAGAAGGAAGTGGCATACTTCTCGTAGGTCCTTCCTTTGAAGTGGTGACACCCACCAGGGTAGCCCATAGGCAGATGATAGTGGCAATGCTCCACATATCCAGCAGTTAGATTGATTATGGAACATTGCATAGGACTGGGCCCACAAGAGAAACACATTGTCTTGAGGATCAACATGAGGAACAGGCAAAGATGAGGCGATCATCCAGAATAGTAGAAATGCAATGGTCATTCTGTAAAACAAACGAAACACACATTTCTGAAAATATTAGGTTGGATTTGTAGCATCTGAGGGGATCCACTTCTTTACTCTCATATGATGAATCCAGGAATCAATCCCTGGCACTTTCACTGCCTTGGGGGAGGAAAGAATTACCGGAAAGTGTCCCTCCCAAAGTGGCTCAAGAGAAGGGCTTCCCGAATGTAAAGCTTTTACTAACACCTCTGTTCCAGGCTCAAACAAAGGAGGTTTGTGAGAGCCTGTTTCTAAAGTGGGTGTCTTTAAATCACATAAGACTTGCTGAAAGGCAGCCAATTGAGTTACATAATGAGTCAGTTCTAAAGTCTCAGGATCAATCGTAATGTCAGTTTTAAGAAAAGGGCGACCATACAGGCATTCATATAGAGATAGACCTGTCTCTCCAGGAGAAGTTCTAACTCTCAGTAAGGAAATTGGGAGTAATATTACCCAATTCTCTTGAGTCTCCTGTGTCAATTTGCCTAAGTGTTGCTTGATGATATCATTCATTTTCTCTACTTTTCCTAAGGACTGAGATCTCCAGGCACAATGGAGATGATATTCTATTCCTAAAGCCTTATCTTGGGTTATGGCTGCCTTAAAGGCTGATCCATTATCACTGTGGAGACTTCGAGGCAACCCAAACCTGGGAATTATTTCCTGAATCAAGGTTTTAATTACTTCTTTGGCTTGCTCAGTCCTGCAAGGAAAAGCTTCAATCCATCCTGTAAAGGTATCCACCCATACTTGTAGACAAGAAAAACCTCCAGGAAAGTGTCCTTGCCATTGTAGCCCTGGTAAAGCAAGCCATCCAGTTTTTGGATTATTCTTTTGGCCAATCTCACATTGTCTCACTATATTTTTTATTTCCTTAAATATTTGTTTTCCATCAAACACTTTAGCAGCTAATTGGTAAGTTCCCTCTGCACCCAAATGATGAATTTGGTGTAGGGTTTTTTAAAATCTTCCACTGACTGTTTCGTGGAAGTACTAGTCTGCCATCCTCCATCTGTAACCACCCCTTATCCACTGTTATAGCTCCTTTTTGTCGGTAATAATTTAGTTCTTCTTCAGGGGACCGGTCCACATTAAAGGAACTTGTGAAAGAACATACTCAAAAAGAGCTGCTTTACGAGCCGAAGAATCTGCAAATCGGTTTCCCAATGTTACTGCAGTTTCATCTCTTTGATGACCTCGGCAATGTATGACTGCAACCTCTTTTGGTAAATGGACAGCTTCTAATAGCCTCTGTACTTCAGATAGGTATTTAATAGGGCCCCCTGAAGCTGTTTTAAATTCTCTCTCCAGATGGCGGCATGGGCATACTAGATATGCATATTTGGAATCTGTGTATATGTTGACCCTCTTTCCTTTACTTAATTCCAGTGCTCGAGTTAAGGCAATCAGTTCTTCCAATTGAGCACTAGTACCAGGGGGAAGAGGGTGGGCCTCTAGAGTTTGTTGATCAGTAGTTACCGCATATCCTGCCCTTCTCACACCCTCTTGTACAAAAGAACTGCCATCTGTATATAGGGAATCATCAGGATTATTTACAGGAGAATCTTCCAAGTCTGTTCCTACAGCATAATTAAGTGACAAAACCTGAATACAGTCATGAGTCAGGATGTCTGTCATCTCTTCTGGCAAAAAGGTGGTAGGGTTTAGAACATTGCACACTTTAAACTGGGTTACTGGTCCTTCTAATAACAACAATTGATATCTAAGGAGATGATTATCAGACATCCAAAGGTTGCTTTTAGAGTTAAGAAGCCCAGAGACATCATAAGTAAGAACTGTCAGGTTCTGGCCATTAGTAAATTTGAGAGCTTCAGGTACAAGCAAAGAAATAGCTGCCACTATCCTCAGACAGTGAGGCCATCCCTGAGCCACCACATCTAAACTTTTGCTTAAATAAGCCACTGGTTGTTGTTGGGGTCCTTCAGGTTGGGTCATGACTCCTAAGGTGATTGCCTTTCTTTCAGTAACATACAGATTGAATTCCTGTCCTGTGGGGAAACTAAGAACTAGTGCCTGCATCAAGGCCTGTTGAAGAGCCTTGAAGGCTTTTTGGGCTTCAGGTGTCCATAGTATCTGATCTGTGTTAGCCTCCTGGGTGTCAGTCAAGAGCTGATATAGAGGTTTAGCTAATTCCCAGTATCTAGCAATCCAGATCCTACAATAGCCAGTAAGACCCCAAAATCCTCTTAACTGCCTTAAAGTGGCAGGTAAAGGATGTTTGAGAATAGGTTCAATTCTTTCAGGCCCTAAAGCCCTTGAGCCTTGAGAAATTATAAAACCCAAATATTTGACAAAAGATTTACATAGTTGAGCTTTGGCTCTTGAAACCTGATAACCACAGTCTGCCAAGAAATTTAATAAATTTTCAGTGATACTCGAGCAGTACTCCTCAGTATCTGTACAAACCAGAATGTCATCCACATATTGCAGAACAACTGCTCTGGGATCTGAGAATCTTTGTAAGTCCTGTGATAGAGCCTGTCCAAATAAATGATGGCTATCTCGAAAGCCTTGGGGCAGCACTGTCCAAGTAAGTTGAACAGCTGGTTGGGTAGGATCCTCAAAGGCAAACAGGAATTGGCTTTTGGCCTCCAGTGGAATACAAAAGAAAGCATCTTTTAAATCTAAAACAGTAAACCAGGCTGCACTTTCTGATGTATCTGAGAGCAAGGTATAAGGGTTAGGAACTACAGGATGCAAAGGAATTACAGCCTCATTAATAATTCTCAGGTCCTGTACTAAACGCCACTGACCATTGGGTTTCTTAATTCCCAGAATTGGAGTATTACAAGGACTTCTGTGGTATAACTGTTCTCCAGTTTGCGAGTCGCCCCTCTAGTGGTTATGGGATTTGATTTTATCGTGATTGCGCCCCTCCTACTGTCTTACTGCAGCTTTTCCTTTGTCTCTGGACGTGGGGTGTCTTTTTTGGTGAGTTCCAGTGTCTTCCTGTCAATGATTGTTAGCAGTTAGTTGTGATTCTGGTGCCACTGCAAGTGGGAGTGAGTGCACGTCCTTCTACTCCACCATCTTGAACCATCCTCTGTTCTTTATATCTTCTAGCTCTTTGTTAAACATTTCTTGTTTCTTCTCAACTTGTGACTCCATTCTTTTTCTGAGATCTTTACTATCATTACTCTGAAATCTCTTTTGGGTATATTGCCTATCTCCTCTTCACTTAGTTGTTCTTTTGGAACAACTTGTTCCTTTGTCTGAAACATAATCCTTTGTCATCTCATTTGTCTAACTTTCTGTGATTGCGGTTTCTGTTCCAGAGGCTGCAGGGCTGTAGTTCCTCTTGCTTCTGGTGTCTGCCCCCTGGTTGGTGAAGCTTGTCCAAGAAGCTTCTGCTGGTTTCCTGGTGGAAGGAACTGATGCCTGCCCACTTGTGGGTGGAGCCGAGTCTTGTCCCTCTGGTGGGCAGGGCTGTGTCAGGGGGTGTGTTTGGAGGTGGCTGTGGGCTCAAGGTGATTTTAGGCATCCTGTCTGCTGCTGGGTGAGGCTGTTTTCCCGCCTTGTTGGTTGTTTGGCCTGAGGTGTCCCAGCACTGGAGCCTATAGGCTGTTAGTTGGGGCCAGGTCTTAGTGATGAAATGGTGGCCTCCAGAAGAGCTCACACCAGTGAGTACTCCCCAGTATCTCCACTACCAGTGTTCTTGTCCCCACAGTGAGTCACAGCTGCTCCCTGCCTCCCCAAGAGACCCTCCAAGACCAGCAGGTATGTTTGGCCCAAGCTTCTGTGAAGTTACTGCCTTTTCCCTGGGACCCACTGCACACAAGACCTTGTGTGTGCTCTCCAAGAGTGGCATTTGTGTTTCCCTCAGTCTTGTGGAGTTCCTGCAATCAAGCCACACTGGCCTTCAAAGCCAAATGCTCTGGGGGCTCCTCCTTCTGCCTGAGGAGCCTGACATGGGGCTCAGAACTCACTCCTGTGGGAGAACCCCTGCAATATAATTATTTTCCAGTTTGTGAGTCGCCCACCCAGATGTATGGGATTTGTTTTTTATCATGTATGCACCCCTCCCACTATCTCATTGTGGCTTCTTCTTTGTCTTTAGATGTAGAATATCTTTTTTTGTAGATTCCAATCTTTTTTGTTGATGCATTTTTAGCAGTTAGTTGTAATTTTGGTGTTTCTTTGAAAGAAATTGAGCTCAAGTCCTTCCACTCCACCATCTTGTCTGCAACCTCCAAGAAATGTTCTAAGAAATAAGAGTTTTATAGTTTTGCTCTTACATTTATATTTTTGATCCATTTTGAGTTAATTTTTACATATGGTATAAGGTAAAGGTCCAAAACCATCTTTTATGAAGGATATTTGTGCTGAATGTAAAATTCAGGGCTGATGACTTGACTTTTGTTTTTTTCTTTCTTTCATTGTCTTAAAGGTTTTAGTCCATTGTCTTTGGACACCATTGTTTTTTATATTGTTGTTCTTATGTATGTCAATGTATCTCTTTTCTCTGACTACTTTTTTTTCTTTTTTTTTTAATTTTGGTTATTAGCAGTTTGAATATGATATGCCTAGGAGTGAATGTGTGTGTGTGTGTGCGTGCTTGTGTGTGTGTTTGTGCATATGCACCTTTATGTGTGTTTTATCTTGCTTAGAGTTTGCTGAACTTCTTGGATTTAGATGTTGATGTTTTTGTTGAATTTCAAATTTAAAATTTTTGGCCATTATTTCTTCAAATATTTTGCCTGCCCCTTCTCTCTTCTCCTTCTAAGACTCTAATCTTACAAATGTTAGATCATTTGATATTGTCCCACAGGTCTGAGAGATTATTCATTTTTCTTTAATCGTATTTCCTTCCTTCTGTTCTTCATATTGAATAATTTCTATAAATCTCTCTTCAAGTTCACTCTCTTTCTTCTGCCATCTCCATTTGTCTTGTTAGCCCATCCAGTGACTTTTTAAAAATGCTATCGTACTTTTTAGTTCTAGCATCTTCATATCTTTTTAGTAATTTCAGTTTCTCAGCCTAGATTCCTATCCTTTCATTCATTAAGATAATATTTTCCCCTGAGGAGTTGCTTCCCCTCCTCTCTTAGTCGCTAGGTTGGTCATAGGGTTAAATCTCAGCATAATTCATTTGGGTTGGGCTGGGCTTGTAAGGGAGGAAAGAGACCATATACCAAATAAGTTGTAAGAATTAGCTTGCATGTATGAGCAGTTGTCAGGGTAATACCCTCAAGGTTTGATGTTGAGGATGCTGGATCAAGGGACCATGAATGTAAGAGTAGATAAGAAAGCATTCATTGACTTAGGAGCACTTTCTTGGAATATGAGATTTAACACCTTGGCAAGGACACTAGGGTGTAGGACAAACTGGGTGACTCTAAGTCACCTTCTAAGGTGACTCAGAAGGTTGGAAAGAATGATGGCTAATGCTGTGTTTCCCAGAAGATAGCAGAGTAGGGAATAAAGAGGCTGAAGGAAGTAGCCATGCTGAAATGATTATGTGAAACCAAAGACTCTCAGATGATTATATGTCAAAGAAGGGCCCAGAGTACATGTCATTTTTCAAGCTATTAAGAATGCACTGGTCAGAAGAATATTCAGGATCATTAAGAAGTTCAGTGGCAGCTCTTTTATGCTTACCCAGGCTGTTGGTAGGAGATGCAGTCACAGACCTGGGTTCATTAATATCATTGGGATGATGGGGCCCCTGAAGTAGTAGATGCCAGGTGGTAGTACTTGACTACTCAAAGCCAAAGGGTCACAATTTTCATAATGGCCAGCAAAATCAAGGAGGCTGCCAAGAAAGCTTTATCTTTAGGGAGTTATAGAGTTTAGTACCCCTATAGGCAAAATATACAGGCAGCTATTTTGGCAGGTACTCAAGAGTGCTGTGCAACCAAAACAAACGTGAAAAGGGAGGAGGGCAAGCATGGAAGATGAAGAAGCTGAGGGCAGAAGCCCTGATAGCATTATGGTACCTTGCTCAGTTCCTAGATCTGAGCCAATTTTTAGATCCAGAATGCATCAACGGAAAAGGTGGCGAGATCCCTAGGAGGAAGGACCTTGAAACATGATAGCAAGTATATGCTATAGTGATATTTTCAGTTCTTCCCTATGACCATTTACTCAGGTGACTGTACACTGGAGAAAAAGGAGTGCCCAGTTCCTTTGACCTAAGAGGAAAGAGCTATAATAGTAGGAAAAGCCAAGGAAAAATTTTGGAAACTGCCCTCCCCAGCCTGGCCAAGATATGAAGTCAAACACAGTATCACATCCTTGTGGTGGAGGTGGGAGGGCAGTGCTGGTAGAAATTAGTGCCACTTTAAAGGCTTAAAGGACATAGCAATAGGTCCTTATCATATCTCCATTTATCAGTCTGTCCTCTGCAGAAACTGGCTAGATTCTGAAGGATGACTGTAGCTACTGCAAGCTCAACCAAGCAGTAGCCTAACAGCAGCTGCAGGTATTGGGCATGGAGGATACAAAGAAGAATGAGGCACCATTAGGACTTTCATCTAGGAGAGGGTGTCAGTCTAGGAAGATACCCAGTGACACAGGGACCATACTTCTGTCTCTGCCTGAGGCTAGACCGCTGGCCCACAGACAGAGATGTCTGCCCAGGGTAGATGCCTAGAAAGAGATGTGGACCCCTGGCCTTTGAGCTAGATACTTTCTGTGTGCCTCTCTAGGCTCACTTTCCACCCCCAACAACACTGCTGGTGATTACAGAGGCTGACTTTATGGGCTGCCCCACTCAGCAGCATCGCCCAGATTAGTACAACAAATATCTGTTTCTGTCTCACGACACAAGGGCTGAGGGTTGTGGCACATCTGTAGCTCTGTGGCTCAGCTGTAGGTGTGAAGGCACTGAAGGTCTGTTCCACATGTCTATCATCAAATCCAGGGTCCTTAGCTGAAGGATTTGTCACTCTTGGGGCATATAGGAGGAGAGTGAGATCAGGGCTTTTAGTTCCTGAGCTCCCTCCTTACCAAGTCTCTGCATGTTGGTGGATTCCCTGTGCTGAACCCTCAGCTGCCACCTGACAGTCCCTTCCTAGAGCTACACTTTCTTGGCCCAGCCCTCTCCTTCTTCATGACCCTTCTAGCACAAAAAGCAACACCATGCTTGGTTCCCCTTCCTACTGCCCTTGTATACTTTGTAACTGATTCTTTTGTTAGCCCTCTTTGGGTTCCTGTTTAGAGTGCCATTGTTTTCCTGCTAGGACCTGTGTGATAGAGCTTTGTTACAGAGTTAGAAACTGCTCTGATGGAGTGGTTCTCAGCAAGTAGATTAGGGCACAGGAGAGGTGTGGGTGCCCTGGACAGCATAAAGTAAATCCCAAGCCAGAAGAGAGTCCATCTGACCAGCAGCCACACTGCAGCCTGTGGGGCCTGTTTTTCCCTTCTCTCTCGCTCCACTCCAGGAACACGAGAAAAAGCTTGGTCTTTGAGAGCAGTGGTTCACAACCACTGCCGTCCATTGAGTCTGGACATTGGTAAAGTTCAGAAGAACCTAGGTGTGTCCAGTGTTCAGCCTAGTGTTCTGGAGAATGGCCCTGGCAGATAGTTTCCTGGGAGATGTAGGGATGAAAGCGGTGAAGGCACTATTGTGCAAAGTAATCTCTCTGTGGAACATCAGAGCCCTCAACCACTTCAGAGCCCTCAAACCGTGTGTGAAGGCCATGTGGTCATTGGGACCTGGAATCTCTGAAGCACATCAGGCTGGAGTCTTACTCCAGCCCTGTTTGCTCTATGGGACCCCTTCCTGCAGTTCTCTTGCTTTCTACTGTACAGCCCACTTTAGTCTGACAACGTAGGCTGCTGGGTTTGCCTTCACTCCCTCCCTTAGTTAACAGTTTGGTCTCCTCCTTCCTACCCATCTTTCTTTCTTTTTATTTTTTTCATTTAACCAAGTCTGTTTTTTTTTAACTGAGATATAGCTGATGTATAATATTATGTAAGTTTCAGGTGTACAACATAGTGTTTCACAATTTTTAAATGTTATACTCCATTTATAGTAATAAAATATTGGCTATATTCACTGTGCTGTACAGTATAAAATTGGCTATACTCCCTGTGTTGTGGCTTATTTATTTCATACATAATAGATTGTAGCTCTTAATCCCCTACCTCTACCTTGTCACTCCCCTCTTTTCTCTCTCCACTGGTAACTACTAGCTTGTTCTCTGTATCTGTGAGTCTGTTTCTTTTTTAAAAAATTTCTTATTAGGGTATAGTTGATTTAAAATGTGTTAACCGGTTTGCAAGGCAGAAATGGAGACACAGATGTAGAGAACAAACATACGGACACCAAATGGGGAAAGCAGGGAGGATTGGGGGGAATGAATTGGGAGATTGGGATAGCAAATTGTATGCTCTGAATATATGCAGTTTGGAGAAGAATCAAGTTGGCGAAGTAGGAGGACATGCACTCACTCCCTCTTGCAAGAGCACCAGAATTACAACTAACTGCTGAACAACCATCGACAAAAAGACACTGGAACTCACCAAAAAAGACACCCCACATCCAGAGACAAAGGAGAAGCCGCAATGAGATGGTAGGAGGGGCACAATCACGTTAAAATCAAATCCCATGAATGCTGGATGGGTGACTCACAAGCTGGAGAACAGTTACACCGCAGAAGTCCTGAGGGTTCTGAGCCCCACGTCAGGCTTCCCAACCTGGGAGTCCAGCAACAGGAGGAGGAATCCCCAGAGAATCAGACTTTGAAAGCCAGCAGGATTTGATTGCAGGACCTCCACAGCACTGGGGGAAATGCAGACTCCACTCTTGGAGAGCACACAAAAAAGTGTGCTCACCAGGAGTCAGGAGGAAGGAGCAGTGCCCCATAGGAGACTGAACCAGACATATCTGCTGGTGTTGGAGGGTTGCCTGCAGAGGTGGGGGGCAGTTGTGGCTCACGAGGAGACAGGCGCACTGGCAGCAGGGGTTCTGAGAAGTGCTCATTGGTGTGAGCCCTCCCAGAGTCCACCATTAACTCCACCAAAGAGCTTGTAAGCTCCAGTGCTGGGTCGCCTCAGGCCAAATGACCATCAGGGTGAGAACACAGCCCCACCCATTGGCAGGCAAGCAGATTAAAGTGTCACTGAGCTCCACCCACCAAATCGGATTAAAGTTTTACTGAGCTCCACCCACCCAGCCCAACCCACCATCAGTCCCTCCCATCAGGAAGCACCCACGAGCCTCCTAGACAGCTTCCTCCACAAGAGGGCAGACAGCAGTATCAGCAGTATTTCATCTTGTGGAACTGAAAATCACAGCCCCAGAAAGACAGAGAAAATGAAAAGGCAAAAGACTGTACCAGATGAAGGGACAAGAAAAAACAGCAGAAAAACAAGTAAATGAAGAGGAGATAGGCACTCTTACAGAAAAAGAATTCAGAATAATGATGGTGAAGATGATCCAGGACTTTGAAAAAAGATTGGATGGAAAGATCGAAAAGTTGCAAGAAAAGTTTACCAAAGACCTAGAAGAATTAAAGAGCAAACAAACAGAGATATGCAACACAACAACTGAAAAGAAAAATACACTAGAAGGAACCAATAGCAGATTCACTGAGGCAGAAGGGCGAATAAGTGACCTGGAAGACAGAATGGTGAAAATCACTGATGTGGAAAAGAATAAAGAAAAAAGAATGAAAAGGACTGAAGACAGCCTAAGAGACCTCTGGGACAATGTTAAATGCACCAACATTCGCATTATAGGGGTCCCAGAAGGAGAAGAGAGAGAGAAAGGACCTGAGAAAATATTGGAAGAGATTCTAGTTGAAAAATTCCCTAACATGGGAAAGGAAATCGCTACCCATGTCCAGGGGGCACAGAGAGTCCCAGGCAGGATAAACCCAAGGAGAAACATGCCAAGACACATAGTAGTCAAATTGACAAAAATTAAAGACAGAGAAAATTTATTAAAAGCAACAAGGGAAAAACGACGAATAACATACAAGGGAACTCCCATAAGGTTAACAGCTGATTTCTCAGCAGATACTCTACAAGCCAGAAGAGAGTGGCACAATATATTTCAAGTGATGAAAGGGAAGAACCTACAACCAAGAATACTCTACCTAGCAAGGATCTCATTCAGATTCGATGGAGAAATCAAAAACTTTACAGACAAGCAACAACTAAGAGAATTCAGCACCACAAAACCAGCCCTACAACAAATGCTAAAGGAACTTCTCTAAGTGGGAAACATAAGAGAAGAAAAGGACCTACAGAAACAAAAACAAAACAATTAAGAAAATCATAATAGGAACATACATCTCGATAATTACCTTGAAGGTGAATGGACTAAATGCCCCAACCAAAAGACACAGGCTGGCTGAATGGATACAAAAACAAGACCCATATATATGCTGTCTACAAGAGACTCACTTCAGACCTAGGGACACATACGGACTGAAAGTGAGGGGATGAAAAAAGATATTCCATGCAAATGGAAATCAAAAGAAAGCTGGAGTAGTGATACTCATATCAGATAAAAGACTTTAAAATAAAAAGTGTTACAAGAGACAAGAAAGGACACTACATAAAGATTGAGGGATCGATCCAAGAAGAAGAGATAACCATTATAAATATATATGCACCCAATATAGGAGCACCTCAATACATAAGGCAAATGCTAAGAACTATGAAAGAGGAAATCGACAGGAACACAATCATAGTGGGGAACTTTAACACCCCACTTACACCAATGGACAGATCATCCAGACAGAAAATTAATAAGGAAACACAAGCTTTAAATGACACAATAAATCAGCTTGATTTAATAGATATCTATAGGACATTACATCCAAAAACAGCAGATTACACATTCTTCTGAAGTGCACATGGAACATTCTCCAGGATAGATCACATTTTGGGTCATAAATCAAGTGTTGGTAAATTCAAGAAACTTGAAATCATATCAAGCATCTTTTCTGACCACAACGCTATGAGAGTAGAAAACAGTTACTGGAAAAAAAACTAAAAAAACACAAACACATGGAGGCTAAACAATACGCTACTAAATATCCAACACATCACTGAAGAAATCAAAGAGGAAATCAAAAAACACCTATAGACAAATGACAATGAAAACACAACAATCCAAAACCTATGGGATGCAGCAAAGGCAGTTCTAAGAGGGAAGTTTATAGCAATACAATCCTACCTCAAGAAACAAGAAAAATCCCAAATAAACAGTCTAACCTTACACCTAAAGAAACTAGAGAAAGAAGAGCAAACAAAACCCTAAGTTAGCAGACAGAGAGAAATCATAAAGATCAGAGCAGAAATAAATGAAATAGAGACAAAGAAAACAATAGCAAAAATCAATAAAACTAAAAGCTGGTTCTTTGAGAAGATAAATAAAATTGATAAACCTCTAGCAAGACTCATCAAGAAAAAGAGGGAGAGGACTCACATCAATAAAATTAGAAATGAAACAGGAGAAGTGACAACAGACACCGCAGAAATAAAAAGCACCATAAGAGATTACTACAAGCAACTATATGCCAATAAAATGGACAACCTGGATGAAATGGAAAGATTCTTAGAAAGGTATAACCTTCCAAGACTGAATCAGGAAGACATAGAAAATATCAACAGACCAATCACAAGTAATGAAATTGAAACTGTGAATAAAAATCTCCCAACAAACAAAAGTCCAGGACCAGATGGATTCACAGGTGAATTTTATCAAACATTTAGAGAACAGCTAACACCCATCCTTCTCAAACTCTTCCAAAACATTGCAGAGGAAAGATCACTCCCAAACTCATTTTTTGAAGCCACCATCACCCTGATACCAAAACCAGACAAAGATACTACAAAAAAAGAAAACTACAGACCAATATTACTGATGAATTTAGATGCAAAAATCCTCAACAAAATACTAACCAACAGAATCCAACAACACATTAAAAGGGTCATACACCATGATCAAGTGGGGTTTATCCCTGGAATGCAAGGATTCTTCAATATACGCAAATCAATCAATGTGATACACCATATTAACAAATTGAAGGATAAAAACCACATGATCATTTCAATAGATGCAGAGAAAGCTTTTGAGAAAATTCAACACCCATTTATGATAAAAACTCTCCAGAAGGTGGGCATAGAGCAAGCCTACCTCAACATAATAAAGGCCATATATGACAAACCAACAGCAAACATCATTCTCAATGGTGAAAAACTGCAAGCATTCCCTCTAAGATCAGCAACAAGACAAGGATGTCCACTCTCGCCACTCCTATTCAACATAGTTTTGGAAGTTTTAGCCACAGTAGTCAGAGAAGAAAAAGAAATAAAAGGAATCCAAATTGGAAAAGAAGTAAAACTGTCACTGTTTGCAGATGACATGATACTATACATAGAAAATCCTAAAGATGCCACCAGAAAACTACTAGAGCTAGTCAATTAATTTGGTAAAGTTGCAGGATACAAAATTAACGCACAGACATCTCTTGCATTTCTATATACTAACAATGAAAGGTGAGAAAGAGAAATTAAGGAAACAATCCCATTCACCATAGCAACAAAAAGAATCAAATACCTAGGAATAAACCTAACCAAGGAGGTAAAAGACCTTTTCTCAGAAAACTATAAGACACTGATGAAAGAAATCAAAGATGACACAAACAGAGATATAACATGTTCTTGGATTGGAAGAATCAATATTGTGAAAATAACTCTACTACCCAAAGCAATCCACAGATTCAGTGCAATCCCTATCAAATTACCAATAAACATTTTTTACAGAATTAGAACAAAAAAATCTTAAAATTTGTATGGAGACATAAAGCACCCAGAATATCCAAAGCAATCTTGAGAAGGAAAGACGGAGTTGGTGGAATCAGGCTTCCCAACTTCAGGCTACACTACAAGGCTACAGTGATCAAGACAGTATGGTACTGGCACAAAAACAAATATAGATCAATAGAACAGGATAGAAAGCCCAGAGATAAACTACAGTCAACTAATCTATGACAAAGGAGGCAAGGATATACAATGGAGAAAAGGCATCCTCTTCAATAAGTGGTGTTCAGAAAACTGGACAGCTACATGTAAAAGAATGAAATTAGAACACTTCCTGACACCATACACAAAAATAAACTCCAAATGGATTAAAGACCTAAATGTAAAGCCAGACACTATAAAACTCCTAGAGGAAAACATAGGAAGAACACTCTTTGACATAAATAACAGCAAGATCTTTTCCGATCCACCCCTAGAATAATGGAAATAAAAACAAAAATAAATAAGTGGGACCTAATGAAACTTCAAAGCTTCTGCACAGCAAACTATAAGCCAGATGAAAAGGCAACCCTCAGAATGGGAAAAAATATTTGCAAACGAATCAACAGACAAAGGACTAATCTCCAAAATATATAAACAGTTTATCCAGCTCAATATCAGAAAAACAAACAACCCAATCAATAAATGGGCAGAAGACCTAAATAGGCATTTCTCCAAAGAAGACATACGGATGGCCAAGAGGCACATGAAAAGCTGCTCAACATCACTAATTATTAGAGAAATTTAAATCAAAACGACAGTGAGGTATCACCTCACACCGGTTAGAATGGGCATCATCAGAAAATTGACAAACAGTAAATGCTGGAGAGGGTGTGGAGAAAAAGAAACGCTCTTACGTTCCTATGGGAATGTAAATTGATGCAGCCACTATGGAAAACAGTATGGAGGTTCCTTGCAAAACTAAAAACAGAACTACCATATGACCCAGCAATCCCACTACTGGGCATATACCCAGAGAACACCATAATTCAGAAAGACACATGCACTCCAGTGTTCATTGCAGCACTATTTACAATAGCCAGGACATGGAAGCAACCTCAATGTCCATCAATAGATGAATGGATAAAGAAGATGTGGTACATACATACAATGGAATATTACTCAGCTGTAAAAAGCAATGAAACTGGAACATTTGTAGAGACATGGATGGACCTAGAGACTGTCATACAGAGAGAAGTGAGTCAGAAAGAGAAAAACAAATATTGTATATTAACACATATATGTGGACTATAGAAAAATGGTACAAATCCACCGGTTTGCAAGGCAGAAATAGAGACACAGATGTAGAGAACAAACATATGGACACCAAGTGGGGAAAGCGGGGAGGGTTGGGGGGGAATGAATTGGGAGATTGGGATACCAAATTGTACACTCTAAATATATGCAGTTTATTGTAAAAAATAAAAAAAAAAGTTTAAAAAATATATGCAGTTTATTGTAAAAAAAATAAATAAAATAAAATAAAATGTGTTAATTTCTGCTGTACAGCAAAGTGATTCAGTTATACATGTATATATATTCTTTTTCATATTCTTTTCCATTAGTTTATCACAGGATACTGAATGTAGTTCACTGTGCTATATAGTAGTACCTTGCTGATTATCCATCCTATATTTAAGAGTTTGCATCTGCTAATCCCAAAATCCCAATACTTCTCTCCCCTACCCACTCTGCCTTTGGCAACCACAAGTCTGTTCTCTGTATCTGTGAGTCTGTTTCTGTTTCATAGAGATGTTCATTTGTGTTGTATTTTAGACTGCACATATAAGTGATATCATATAGTTTTTGTCTTTCTCTTTCTGACTCACTGCACTTAGTATGATTATCTCTTAGGTTCATCCATGTTGCTGCAAATGACGTTATTTTATTCTTTTTTATGGCTGAGTAATATTCTATTGTGTGCATTGTGTGTGTGTGTGTGTGTGTGTGTATCACATCATCTTTATCCATTTATCTGTTCATAGACATTTAGGTTGTTTCCATGTCTTGGCTATTTTAAATAGTACTGCTATGAACACTGGGTGCATGTATCTTTTCAAATTAAAGTTTTCTCTAGATATATGCCCAGGAGTGGGATTGCTGGATCATATGGCAACTCTATTTTCAGTTTTTTGAGGAACCTCCATGATGTTCATCATAATGGTTGTACCAATTTACATTCCCACCAACAGTGTAAAAGAGTTCCCTTTTTTCCACATCTTCTCCATCATTTATTACTTGTAGGGTTTTTGATGATGGCCATCCTGACCAGTGTGAGAATGATTTTTGATTTGCATTTCTCTAATAATTGTGATGAAGAGCATCTTTTTACATGCCTTTTGGCCATCTGTATGTCTTCTTTGGAAAAATGTCTATTTAGGTCTTCTGCCCATTTTTTGATTGCGTTGCTTGTTTTTTTGTTATTGAATTGTATGAGCTGTTTGTATATTTTGGAAATTAAGCCCTTGTTGGTCACATCATTTGCAAATATTTTCTCCTAGTACATATGTTGTCTTTTCATTTTGTTTATGGTTTCTTTTGCTGTGCAAAAGCTTATAAGCTTGATTAGGTCCCCTTTGTTTATTTTTGCTTTTATTTCTATTGCCTTGGGAGACTAACCTAAGAAAACATTGGTATGATTTATTGTCAGAGAATGTTCTCTTCTAGGAGTTTTATTGTGTCTTGTCCTATATTTAGGTCTTTAAGTCATTTTGAGTTTATTTTTGTGTGTGGTGTGAGGGTGTGTTCTAACTTCATTGATTTGCAGGCAGCTGTCCAACTTTCCCCAGGCCACTTGCTGAGGAGACTATCTTTTCCCCATTGTATATTCTTGCCTCCTTTGTCAAAGATTAATTGTCCGTAAGTGTGTGCATTTATTTCTGGGCTCTCTATTTTGTTCCATTGGTCTGTTTGTCTGTTTTTGTGCCAATACTATGTTGTTTTGATGACTGTAGCTTTGTAGTATTGTCTGAAGTCTGGGAGGATTATGCCTCCTCACAATTGGTTTGGCAATTCTGGGTCTTTTATGGTTCCATATAAATTTGGGGATTATTTGTTCTAGTTCTGTGAAAAATGTCATGGGTAATATGATAGGGATCACAATAAATCTGTAGATTGCTTTGGGCAGTATGTTCATTTTAACAATATTCATTTTTCCAATCCAAGAACATGGGATATCTTTCCATTTCTTTGAATAATCCACGATTTCCTTTATTAAAGCTTTGTAGTTCTTAGCATATGTCTTTCACCTCCTTGGTGAGGTTTATTCCCAAGTATGTTATTACTCTTTTATTGAATTTTAAAAGGGATTGTTTGTTTACATTCCCTTTCTGATATTTCATTGTTGGTATAAAGAAATGCAATCAATTTCTGTATGTTAATCTTGTATCCTGCTTCCTTGCTGAATTCATTTATCAGTTCTAGTACTTTTTGTGTGAAGTCTTTAGGGTTTTCTATATATGGTATCATGTCATCTACATATAATCCTCTTCCCTACCAATTCAAATATCTTTTATTTCTTATTCTTGTCTGATTGTTGTGGCTAGGACTTCCAATACTATGTTGAATAGAAGTGGTGAGAGTGAGCATACTTGTCTTGTTCCAGATTTTAGTGGGAAGGCTTTCAGCTTTTCACCATTGCGTATTATGTTGGCTATGGGTTTATTGCAAATAGCTTTTATTATATTGAGTTAGGTTCTTTCTATATCCACTTTCATAATGGTTTTTATCATGAATGGATGTTGAATTTTATCCAATGCTTTTTCTGCATCTATTGATATAATCATGTGGTTTTATCTTTCCTTTTGTAACTGTGGTGTATCACATTGATTGATTTGTGTATGTTGAACCATCCGTCTGACCCTGGGATGAATCCAACTTGGTCATGGTGTATGACCTTTTTTATATACCACTGGATTCGGTTTGCTAATATTTTGTTGAGAATTTTTGCATCTATATTCATCAAAGATATTGATCTGTAATTTTCTTTTCTGGTAGTGTCTTTGTCTGGTTTTGGTATCAGGGTGATGGTGGCTTCATAGAATGTCTTTGGGAGTGTTCCTTCCTCTTCAGTCTTTTAGAAGAGTTTGAGAAGGATCAGTATAAGTTCTTCTTTGTATGTTTGGTAGAATTTGCCTGTGAAGCCATTTGGTTCTGGTCTTTTGTTTGTAGGGAGTTTTTTATTTTTATTACAGGTTCTATTTCACTTCTAGTGATTGGTCTGCTCAAGTTATCTATTTCTTCTTGATTCAGTTTTGGTGGGCTGTATGTTTCTAGAAATTTGTCCATTTCTTCTAAATAGATTGTCAACTATGTTGGCATATTATTGTTCATATATTCTCTTGTGGCTTTTTGTATTTCTGTAATACCAGTTGTGATTTCTTCTCTTTCATTTCTTATTTTATTTGGGTCTTCTCTCTTTTCTTCTCAGTGAGCCTGGACAGAGGTTTGTCAATTTTTTTTTACCCTTTCAAAGAACCAACTCTTGGTTTTATTGATTTTTTTCTATTGTTTTTTATCTCTATTTTATTTATTTCCTCTCTGATCTTTATTATTTCCTTCCTTCTGCTGACTTTAGGTTTTGTTTGTTCTTCTTTTTCTGATTCTTTTAGGTGGTGGATTAGGTTGTTTATTTGAGATTTTTCATGTTTTCTGGAGAAGGCCTGTATGACTATGAGCTTCCTTTTAAGAACTGCTTTTGCTTCGTCCCACAGATTTTGTATGGTTGTGTTTTCACTTTCATTTGCCTCAAGGTGTTGTTTAATTTCTTCTTTGATTTCATCAAAGTTAGTTTTTTAGTAGCATGTTGTTTAGTGTTTTTTTCTTGTTTCTTATTTGTTCTTTCAGGGGAGTCATCTTGATCTTTTAATTGGGTGTGGTTCCTCTGCTTCTTCATTTTACTTATATTTCTCTTATTCTACAAGTTTAGGAAAAACAATTTTCTACTGTGGTCTTGGAGGGCTGTTGTTATGTGGGAGTGTCCCTGTGTAGCCTGCAAGGGTTTAATAGTTTTGGTGCAAGGGCTGTTTTTAGTGTGGATGCCTGGTGGCTTTTTCCTCAGTGTGTGCTGACTGTTAACCCCTTGATAGGGGGCATGACTGGTGTGCTGGTGACTAGAGCCTGCACTGGATATTGAGTGGGGCCTCCTCTTTGCTCTGTAGTTGTCACTGCCCTGTCATGGACAAGGTCTGCACCCTAGTTGTTGGAACAGAAGCCCCCAGATCTGTTTCTGAGCTGCAGTGTGAGGTAGGTGGGACTGGAGCACTCCAGCTGGGAGAGGAGCCACTGAGTAGTCCTTCAACAGAGCTGTCCACCAGAGACTGTGCTCTGTGGTGTCATCTGTTTGCACTCACAAAGTACACCATTGTTGGCACTTCCCTCAACCCTGCCTCCACTGTGGAAATGCAGGCAATCGTCCCTAGTGACCCTTAGGCACTATGCTTACAAAGCCACCAGCACAGATCCTTAGGGCCCATCCACTGAAGCCGGGTACCAGGACTATAATAGTCATGCACCTGGACCGGCTATGGGAGCTATGGAAGCAGCCCAGATCCTGGCCCTATCTCTGCATGCACTTGCCAACAAAGCCCACAGCTGCTGAGGCTGGACCCATCCTAGCCACAGGAGACCAATTGTCCCACTTCCAGAGCTCATAGAGGTGGAGCCAAGAAAGAGGCTGCTATGGCAGACCCCGCCCCTCCCTTGACACATTCCTTAGTGCTTTGTTTCTATGGCAGGCCTGGGCTTCTTCTATGTACACCCTCCCCCCCAGTTGTGGCCCGTACCACACTCTGGCCCCTTCGGGCTGTCTCAGTACAGACAACCCCAGTCCACTTCCTGGGTCTGTCCTCTGAAACTGGAGTTTCAGCACCCAGCCCCCACACATACCAGCAGGCACCCATCTTGGGCTGGGGATTGCAGCAAGGTAGCACAGGTCCTCTGTGCCAGTCTCTCTCTGTTCTGCCTGCTGCCAACTGCCTGCTGCACTCCCCACTGAGCCTCTGAAGTTCCCTTTCTATCCCTGCTGATCTCTCCACCTGTGTGGGAACATTTCCTCTTTCACAGCTCCCTCCCAGCGGTGCCTGTCCTGTTCCAATTCCTTTTTTTTTCTTTCATCCTACCCAGTTATGTGGAGATCTTTCTTGCACTTCTGCATGTCTGATATCTTTTATCAGCATTCAGTAAGGTATTGTGAAAATTGTTCCACATGTAGATGTATTTTTGATGTATTTGTGGGAGGAGGCAAGTTCCACAGCCTTCTATCCCACCATCTTGATTCCTCCCTGTTTCTTTTTTGTTACATTCACTAGTTTGTTGTAGTTTTTAGATTCTGATTATAAGTAATATCATACAGTATTTGTCTTTCTCTGTCTAACTTATTTCACTTAGCATAATATCCTCCAAGTCCACCCATGTTGTTGCAAATGGCAAAATTTCATTCTTTTTCACAGCTAATATTCTATTTTATACACACACACACACACCACATCTTCTTTATCCATTCACCTGTTGATGGACATTTAGGTTGCTTCCATATCTTGGCAATTGTAGATAATGTGCTATGAACATTGGGGTGCATATATCTTTTCGAATTACTGTTTTCTTTTCTTTTTTGGATATATACCCAGGAGTGGAATTGCTGGGTCATGTAGTAGTTCTTTTTTTTAATTAATTAATTAATTAATTAATTGGCTGTGTTGTGTCTCCATTGCTGTGCATGGGCTTTCTCTAGTTGTGGTGAGGGGGGCTACTCTTCCTTGCAGTGTGCAGGCTTCTCATTGTGGTGGCTTCTTTTGTTGGGGAGCACAGGCTCTAGGTGTGTGAGCTTCAGTAGTTGTGGCGCACAGGCTTAATTGCTCTGCAGCATGTGGGATCTTCCTGGACAAGGGCTGGAATCCACGTCCCCTGCATTGGCAAGCGGATTCTCAACCACTGTGCCACCAGGGAAGTCCCCATATGGTGGTTCTATTTTTAGTTTTTTGAGAAACCTCCATACTGTTTTTCACAGTGGCTGGACCAATTTACATTTCCACTAACAGTATATGAGGATTCCCTTTTCTCCACATCCTTGCCAGTGTTTGTTATTTGTGTTCTTTTTGATGATTGTCATTCTGACAGATGTGATGTGGTATCTCATAGTGGTTTTAATTTGTATTTCTCTGATGATTAATAATGGTCAGCATCTTTCGACATGCCTGTTAGCTATCTGTATGTCTTCTTTGGAAAAATGTCTATTCAGATCTTCTGCCCATTTTTTAATCAGGTTGTTTGTTTTTATGAGCTTTTCATATATTTTGGATATTAACCCCTTACTGGTCACATCATTTGCCAATATTTTCACCCGTTCAGTAGATTGTCTTTTTATTTTTGTCAATGGTTTCCTTTGCTGGGCAAAGCTTTTAAATTTAATTATGTCCCATTTATTATTTTGCTTTTTTTTTCCCAACTTTTATAATCTTTTATTAAGAGCAGACAAATAATTGAAGATATTTTGTAATTTTAAGAGAAAATTAAACTTTAGCTTTTTTTTAAATTATTAATTAATTTTTTTTTTTATGTCTGTGCTACTCTCTCGCTTCATCTCAGCTTCCCCTTTTATTTCCTTTGCTTTAGGAGATGGATCCAAAAGAGTATTGCTGTAATTTATGTTAAAGAGGGTTCAGCCTATGTTTTCTTCTAGGAGTTTTATGGTTTCTGGTTTTACCCATCTTTCTTTTACACAGTAACTGCCCCCTTTGGCTGGTCTCAGGAACTTCCTGTTAATGATGCTAAGGTTATATCCAGTGCACCATGTCTAGTATCCTGCCTTCCCCCCACTCTCTTCTCCTTGGGTCTGGTTTTGGGGTTCTGGACCCCCAGTTAGTGGGATTTGCTAGTCAAAAAATCCAAAGTGATTTGGCCAGTGTTACAGATTGGGAAATTGGTGAAAGGGGCAAGATTGAGTGATTGACTCTAAGAGGATAACTGTGGTCTCCTGTGCCCTTAACACAAGGATTATATGTAGTTAACCTACATATAATAACAGTAACACTTTTCAGTAAATCTAAAACTTTTTAAAATAAAGTTTTTTAAAAACAAAAAGCTCAACCACAACTAATAATATTGAGTCCCCACTTTGTTGACCTCACCGGGTACTTACTATAGCCAAATTTGTCAGCTGATGAATATATGTTAAAATTAGGAATGAAAAAAGTTGCAGATATGTATGAACGTAAAGCACTAATAAATATTAAGAAAGTTAAGCCTTTGGGATTCTTATCTATGGACTTCCTCTCCATCCATTTTTTTGGCAAAGAATCTTGAGTTCTGAGTGGCACACTCCAGGGATGCTTCTAAAAGGAGGAAACCATGGATTCTACCAGGTAGCTTAGCACCTACTAAAATAGAAGTTCCCAAAGAAAGGACTCTCCCATACATGGTAAGCTGTTCTAAACCTGGCCAAGAAAAAACTATCCACTTCTTAGAAATAAGGAAATTTGCAGACTTTTTGTAAATCATGACCTATGTTGGTGTGAGACTCACTGTGAATCAGGTTTTAATCACCAGCAAATAAAACCTTCTGTCCTAGGAAAAATGGTACATGGTCATGACTGGGGACAGCCTGAGTGAGACATGCCTCTGCGTGGTTACATAGGATCAGCAAACATTCATAATGAGCAAGGGTAGAGTGGGTCCCAAGGTGAGGATAAAGTTGTGCAAAGTAACTTCACCAACAACAGGAGATCAGGAAGAAAAGAACCGCTGGCTATTGCCGAAATTGTGCCCAAAGCCTGACTCCAGACTTTTCATTGTATCTTCTCTCCCCTCATTTCTCACCATGCTCAGTCCAGCAACATTTCTAGGAAAAGCCCTACTTTGATGCAGCCTTGCATCTGTCATCCCTCTTGGCTTATTTTAGAACATGCATTTTCTTGAATATGAACCAGCATAGAATGTTTTCCTAGATAAGTGATCAATTAGAGTGGCTCCACTTTTATATGTTTATATATCTAAGTTTATTTAAGATTTTATTTGCGAAAATGTTTCTGCTGTGAAAGACGTTTGAAAGCTGCTGTGCTAAATTAAGCCTGTCGAATGCATGGAGAGAATAATTTCTGTCCTGCAAAGAGTAATCTGAACTGTCAGATCGAACTATAGAAGAGAAGGGGCGTCTGGCTTCAAGTTCCTGCTACCTCTGAATTGATAACTGAGATAGTTAGCAGCAGAGGGTGAAGTCAAAAGGAGGGTAGCCATGAAGTGGTGAAAATCGGGGTCTCAAGGTGGAGTAGGAACATGAGGAGTTATGGCCAGGCAAACAGTTTGCCAGTGAACCAGTCATGTTTCATCCACTTTTCACCCAGCCACCCCCACCACCCTACTGTATTATTTAAAGCAAATCTCAGACATTATCTCAATTCATCTGTCAATACTTCATTATGTTTCTATAAAAGGTGAGGACTCTTTTTTTTCTCCCCAGGTTTATTGAATATAATTGACATATAATATTGTGTAAGTTTAAGATGTACAATGTGATTATTTGACACATATATATTGTGAAAAGATTACCACAATAAGGTTAGTTAACACATTCATCACCTCACATAATCACCTTTTTTTCTTTTGGTGGTGGTGGTGGTAAGAGCATTTAAGGTCTACTGTCTTGGCAACTTTAAAGTATATAATAAAACGTTGTTAGCTATAGTAACCATGCTGTACATTGTACATTAGATACCCCAGACTTATTCATCTTTTAACTGCAAGTTTATACCCTTTGACCAATATCTCCACATTCCCTCCCACCCCCCTTCCCCCGGCCCCTGGCAACCACCATTCTACTCTGTTTCTATGAGTTCAACTTGTTTAGAGTCCACATATAAGTGATATCATGCAGTATTTGTCTTTCTCTGAAGGACTCTTTAAAACATAAAAACAGGGACTTTCCTGGTGATGCAGTGGTTAAGAATCTGCCTGTCAATGCAGGGAACATGAGTTCAATCCCTGGTCCAGGAAGATCCCACATGTCGCAGAGCAACTAAGCCTATGCACCACAGCTGCTGAGCCTGTGCTCTAGAGCCCAAGAACCACAACTACTGAGTCCACGTGCCACAACTACTTAAGCCCACGCACCCTAGAGCCCAGGTGTCACAACTACTGAGCCTGCATGCTGCAGCTACTGAAGCCCATGCACCTAGAGTCCATGCTCTGCAACAAGAGAAGCCACCACACTGAGAAGCCCACACACCACAATGAAGAGTAGCCCCCACTCACCACAATTAGAGAAAGCCCGCTCGCTGCAGCAGAAGACCCTACGCAGCCAAATAAATAAATAAAATTAAAAAAAAAACCATAAAAACACAATTCACATCTAAAAAATAACATTAATTCTTTAATATTATAAAATATCCAGTCATGATTCAGATGCCCCTGTCTCAGACATTTTTTTTATCTTTGGTTTGTTCACATCAGGATCCCAACATTTCTCATTACATCTCTCGAGTCTCTCTGGTTTTCTACAGTTCACCTTCTTCTCTTTTTTCCCTTACTATTTGTTTGTAAGAGAAACCAGATTAGAATATTTTTTAAATATTAAAGTTTTAAACACACCAAAAGAACATTCTGCCTAGTTGAATCACTGTCTTCAGTCAGAAATGAACCAAAAGTTGCTAGTGGTTGTGGACATCGTGTGAAAACCACAAGCAATCTGAAGTGAACCATGTTTGGTCAGAATTATTTTAATTGAAACAATATACATGGAAGCATCTAGTAATAAATGTATTCATAAATATCTACAGTTTTCCACATTCTGCACACAGAAAAATCTTTTTTTTTTAAATGGATTTTAAAATGGACTTTAAAAACCAACAAGGACCTACTGTATAGCACAGGGAACTCTGCTCAATATTATGTAACAACCTCAATGGTAAAAGATTTTGAAAAAGGGTAGATACATGTATATGTGTAACTGAATCACTTTGCTGTACACGTGAAACACAACATTGTTAATCAACTATACCCCAACATGAAATAAAAAGTTAAAAAAATAAACATTCTTCACATAAAAAAAATTTATTGTAGTTGATTTACAATGTTGTATTAGTTTCTGCTGTACAGCAAAGTAACAGTTATATATATATATACATATATATATATGTATATATATATATTCTTTTTCATATTCTTTTCCATTATGGTTTATCACAGGATACTGAATATACTTCCCTGTGCTGCACAGTAGGACCTTGTTGTTTATTTATCCTGTAAATAATATATAGTTTGCATTTGCTAATCCCAAACTCCTGATCCTTCCCTCGCCTCCCCCCTTCCCCTTGGCAACCAGAAGTCTGTTCTCCATGTCTGTGCGTCTGTTTCTGTTTCATAAATATGTTCGTTTGTGTTGTATTGTAGACTCCACATGTAAGTGATATCATATGATATTTGTCTTTCTCTTTCTGACTTACTTCACTTAATATGATAATCTCTAGGTTCATCCATGTTGCTGCAAATGGCATTATTTCATTCTTTCTTATGGCTGAGTACTATTCCATTGTATATACATACCACATCTTCCTTATCCATTCATCTGTTAATGGACATTTAGGTTGTTTCCATGTCTTGGCTATTGTAAACAGTGCTGCTATGAACATAGGGGTGCATGTACCTTTTCAAATAATAGTTTTGTCTGGATATATGCCTAGAAGTGGGATTGCTGAATCATATGGCAACTCTATTTTTAGTTTTTTGAGGAACTTCCATACTGTTTTCCATAGTGGCTGTATCAATTTATATTCCTGACAACAGTACATGAGGGTTCCCTTTTCTCCACACCCTCTCCAGCATTTATTGTTTGTAGATATTTTTATTATGGCCATTCTGACCAGTGTGAGGTGATACCTCATTGTAGTTTCGATTTGCTTTTCTCTAATAATTAGCAATGATGAACATCTTTTCATGTACCTATTAGCCATCTGCACAGAGAAAAACCTTTAAAAACTGTCAGTCCACTTATTCAGTAATTCCTTTAACCACTTGACAATATTTAGTCATGGATTAGATTATTTATTGTAATGTTCATATGTGCATAAGAAAATACTTGGTCAGAAGAGGACAGTGACATGTGGACATCCAGGTGTGCAATTTGGGTAACAGGATAAATAATGGGGCTTGCCCAAAATTAGGGAACCCAGGAGGAAGAGTTGGAGTCAGGCAGAGTTGCAGAAGAGATGATAAGTTGTCTTCAGAAGATAACAAGAAATAACTGTTACTGACTCTGTTCCTGCTCCATTTCTGCCAGTGCTGTCAAATCCAAGTTTTCTGAGAACCATAGTGCTTCTTCCCTAAAGAAAAAGCTTGCTCACTGCAGATGGGCCAGTTCTTCTACCAACCCTTGGGAAGAATGACCTGGACATGGGTTAGCCATCAAGCAGCCACCCAGTCAATCCAAGTTTGGGGCTACTCCTGGGGAGGAATCACCAGGAAGAAAGTGGATAGCAGAGGAAAGATGATCTTGTAATACTCTCCACTGATGTAGCCCTAGGATCTGAGGAGGGACCCAAATATTTCAATACCTTCTGACATTAGATAGAAGTCCTGGCCTTCCTCCATATGTCCTACCTACTACTTCTAGGCCCTAAACCCAGGGCAGACTTAGTCTCCCTTTATTTAATGGAGAGTCTTAAAACTCAGTGTATGGGGCCTGACCATGCTCAAGGTCTGCTTCATTTCTTCTACCTGGTAGTTTCAACATGTCCCTTACCCAAATTATACTTTTGAAAAATTTGAAACAACCATATTAGCCCCCAAATAAAAAATGTGTAAGTAAAACATATGTAAAATATAGAACAATCGTTTATGAGCCTTTGAAATTAATCGTATTATACATGGGATAAGTTAAAGTAACTGGGTTAAAGGGAAAAATAAGAACACAAATAGATGCAACCTGAGTTATAGCTATGAGAAAATGTACCTGCAAAAAAGGAACAAGGGAGCATGTTCTCTTGCTGGCATTCTTTCTTACCTTCTTGCTTCTACTTTCTCATAAAGCCAGCCAGGTATGTTGTGACAAGCTCCACAGAAAGGCCCATGTGGAAAGGAGATTTTGTTATAGTAATCACGTGAAATAGAATATATCAGATTCCTGAGTTTGTAAGCATAAACCCATAAAAGACCTACAAGCAACCTGAAAGAAACTTGATTGGGGTTTCTTAAAATTTTCCTACAAAACACAGGGGGAAATGTATTATAGTTATTTCAGGCAATTAACCAAAAAATATGTTTTCTGGGAAAAAAAAGTAAAAATGAAGAAAAAATAACAATTTTACTAGGTGTGTGGGGGATTATGGATGGATATTTTTCCTTTAAAAATTGTTTTAATATCATCATAATTGTAAAATAGAAACAAAACAAAAACTCGTATGGTGGATTAAAAAAAGAGAAAGCATGATCCTTAAATAATACTTGAAATAAGTGAAGAAAAGGATAATACAAAAAGTAGAAAATAAAAGTTATCCTTATTTCTGAACGGGGGAATGGTTAACTATGAAACAATTAGATAGATGCTTTCCAACTTATTTTCATATTTATTTTATTTACTTTTTAACTTTATCGGTTGTCTGATATTTTTTACAAACTGTGTAAAGTGTTTTAACCATTTGGCAAAGCAAAGATATGTGTATTACTGTGTTATACTGATCAAACTATAAGCATTGTTTGGAAAAGAAATGAAATGAAATCTCAAGGAGATTTCATTAACAATTATAATTCCAAATACATTTTATGTCCTATTGTATTTCTTGGGAAATCACAGGAAGTAGCAGATTGTCTCATTCCCATGGAGTTTCTGCATACTCTTGGAGTGCATGGCATCTGACTGGGATTTTTCTCTGTAGAGTCAGGTAGGTAGAGCTGGGCCTCAGCCGGACACAGCCAGAAAAACAGCCGGCTGGGAAGACTCAGAGTTGACAGGAATGATTTAAGCACGCCATGGAAGTTTACACATGAATAGAGAGCACACAGGATCCAGGGCAAGGCAGGAACACCTTGGAAAACTGCCCAGAAGATGAATGCTAGAGACAAATGGTTTCCTGAAAGCATTATACTAAGTGAAAGAAGCCCAGTCCAAAGGCCACATATTATATGATTCTATTTATATAAAATGTTCAGAATAGGCAAATCCAGACAGACAGAAACTATATTTGTGGTTGCCCAGCTCTGCAGGTGTGGGCATGGGGGGAAGAATGGGGAATGACTGCAAATGAGTATGAGGTTTCTTTTTAGTGTGATGGAAATGTTCTGGAATAAGATAGTGAAGGTTGCATAACTCTGAATATACAAAAAAATAAAAAACAAAAAAACCCACTGAATTGTATACTTTAAAAGGGTAAGTTTTAGGATATATGCATTATACCTCAATATAGCCATTATTTAAAACATAAGAGAGAGAAGTGATTATTTGGATGCCAAGTTTGGATTAAAAGGCCCCTTTAAATTGAGGCAGAATCTTCCAAAGGGCTCTATTGATTTTTTAAAGGACTTTTATTAAGATATAATTGACATACAATAAACTGCGTATATTTAAAGTGTACAAGGACTTCCTAGGTTGCACAGTGGTTAAGAATCCGCCTGCCAGTGCAGGGGACAGGGGTTCGATCCCTACTCCAGGAAGATCCCACATGCTGCGGAGCAATTAAGCCCATGAACCACAACTATTGAGCCGTGTGCTGCAACTACTGAAGCCCACAGGCCTAGAGCCTGTGCTCTGCAACAAGAGAAGCCACAGCAATGAGGAGCCAGCACACTACAATGAAGAGTAGCCCCTGCTCACTGCAACTAGACAAAGCCTGTGTGCAGCAACAAAGACCCAACACAGCCAATAAATAAATAAATAAATAAATAAATAAATTTATTATTTTTTTAAAGTGTACAACTTGAAGTTTTTTTTCTTATTAGTAATGATATATATGGCAATCCCAATCTCCCAATTCATCCCACCCCAACATACCCACCCCCCACCACCCCACCCCACTTTCCCCCTTTGATGTCCATATGTTTGTTTTCTGCATCTGTGTCTCTATTTCTGCCTTGCAAACTGCTTGATCTGTATCATTTTTCTAGATTCCACATATATGTGTTAATATACAATAGTTATTTTTCTCTTTCTGACTTACTTCACTCTGGATGACAGTCTCTAGGTCCATCCATGTCTCTACAAATGTCCCAATTTCATTCCTTTTTATGGCTGAGTAATATTCCATTGAATATATGTACCACATCTTCAAAAGGACTCTATTGATTTTTAAAAGTTAGACACAGTATCATCTTCCCAATGCCCAAAGCGTCTCTCTACAAGACATCCCCACCCCACCATGTCACAGTTAATGGATAATCCATGACTTCTAAGCTAATTTGCTTCTCCCTGTAGAGAACCAGCTTGTCTCAATTAGGTGGGCACAGCACTACATTTCTCTGGAGCTGAAATGATGAGATACCAAGAAATTAGTTCCAATTTAAGAAGCAATATTGACATAAAATATGATTATAACTCACACCACACACAAATTTAAATATTGGGTTGGCCAAAATGTTTGTTGCTTTTTTTCTGCAAGATGGCTCCAGTAGCACTTAGGTGTCTTTAACTTCATTCAAAACATTTTTGTTAGATTGTATTGTGACAGCTGTCATATCAGCATGCATTAAAAAAAGATCAAAATTGGTGAACTTTTGTGTAACCACTTTAATATTAAAGATGGAAGAAAATTTCAGCATATTATGCTTTATTATTTCAAGAAATGTAAAAATGCAAAAAAAAGGTTTGTCTGATGTATGGAGAAAGTGCTGTGACTGATCAAATGTGTCAAAAGTGGTTTGTGAAGTTTCATGCTGGAGATCTCTCACTGGATGATGCTCCACAGTTGGGAAGACCAGTTGAAGTTGAGACCAATCAAATCGAGACATTAACTGAGAACAATCAATGTTATATACTACGCGGGAGATAGCCAAATACTCAAAATATCCAAATCAAGCATTGAAAATCATTTGTACCAGCTTGTTTACATTAATCACTTTGGTATTTGGCTTCCACACAAGTTAAGCAAAAAAAAAAAAACCTTCTTGACCATATTTCTGCAAGCGATTCTCTACTTAAAGGTAAAGAAAACGTTCTAGTTTTAAAACAAATTGTGATGGGAGATGAAAAGTGGATACTGTACAATAATGTGGAATGGAAGAGATAATGGGGCAAGCAAAATGAACCACTAGCAACCACACCAAAGGCTGGTCTTCATCCAGAGAAAGTGATGTTGTGTATATGGTGGGATTGGAAGGGAGTCCTCTGTTATGAGCTCATTCCAGAAAACCAAACGATTAATTCCTACAACTCCTGCTCCCAGTGAGACCAACTGAAAGCAGCACTTGACGAAAAGCATCTGGAATTAGTCAACAGGAAATGCATGATCTTCCATCAGGATAATGCAAGACCGCATATTTCTTTAATGACCAGGCAAAAATTGTTATAGCTTGGCTGGGAAGTTCTGATTCACCTGCCATATTCACCAGACATTGCACCTTAGAACTTCCATTTGTTTCGGTCTTTACAAAATTCTCTTAATGGAAGAAATTTCAATTCCCTAGAAGACTGTAAAAGGCACCTGAACCAGTTCTTTGCTCAAAAAGATAAAAATTTTTGGGAAGATGGAATTATGAAGTTGCCTGACAAATGACAGAAGGTACTGGAACAAAATGGTGAATATGTTGTTCAGTAAAATTCTTGATGAAAATGAAAAATGTGTCATTTATTTTTATTTTAAAAACCAAGGAACTTTTTGGCCAACCCAATATTTCTTTGCTCTACTAAAATACATCAATTTATTTAGATTTTATATTTGAGAAAGTGTTTCAGCAGCTGTTTGGAGTTTTAGGTTCTCATGGAATTGCCATTTAGTCATCCTTTTTTCAGAGGAAGCATGGCCTTTTTGGATACATTTTGGATGCATGTCTGTATTTCCATGATTCATACAGGTCTCAGTTACTAGGTTAAATACCAGATTATTTTGATAATCACAGTCAGCTATGACCATTGGTGTTTTCTTATCTCCACGGAGGCTTCTTTACTCACTGCCTTCCTCTAATTTCACTGGGAGCTGGTGACTACTCTGTCAGGAAGCTAGTGACTATTTCTTAGGAGATGATAGTTTTTAAGTGCTTAATTTCAGGTCATTGTTTGGATAAGCTTAGCCATTTTTTAGTAGTTATGACTCATGCTTCCAGTGGTCACAGTGATTGACTTGTTATGGTAGTTCTCAAACTCAGGTATCACCTGACTCCTCTTCCTCCACTTCAAGGTCAGTCCAGTGTCACAGAAGCCTTGGTAAGTAAAGAAGACTAATGGAGGATTTCGTAGGGTATGTTTTCCTGGTCCTTGCACTTGTGACTGACTTCTTTACTTCCATGGAAATCTTCTCCAGTGAAGTCTTACACATAACAAGACTACTTAAACAGAGCAAGATTTATATACAGACATCAAAAATATTTTATACAGATATCAAAAATACTAATTCTGAAGACTTTAGATAGATCTTAAAATAGAAATTTCTTGACTAAATGGGAAAATGATCATGAACAAAAAATTACACAAAATCATTCACAATGTTAACAGACCCCTAAAAATGGGCACAAATCTGGAAGTAAAGAAGGTATGGGGGAGGGGGAACTTCCCTGGTGGCACAGTGACTTAAGAATCCACCTACCAATGTAGGGAACATGAGTTTGATCCCTGGTCCGGGAAGATCCCACATGCCATGGAGCAACTAAGCCCGTGTGCCACAACTACTGAGCCTGTGTGCTGCAACTACTGAAGCCCGAGCACCTAGAGACCATGCTCCACGACAAGAGAAGCCACCACAATGAGAAGCCCATGCATCTCAACTAGAGAAAGCCTGTGCAACAACGAAGACCCAATGCAGCCAATATAAATTAATTAATTAATTAATCAATTTTTTAGAAAAAGAAGGTATGGGGAGTGGACGTTGACCAGAAAGACATGGGTGAGAATTCTGGCTTCCCACTGATCTGGTTCTATGACTTTGAGCAAGTCATTAACCTCTCAATGCTTCAGTTTCCTTTTTCTGTGATTTGAGTATAATACTAGTTATCTTTGAAGATTAGACTAGTATCTGGCATGTAATAGGACCCAACAAATTCCAGATGATAGTAACAGCAGTTTTTCTTTCTAGTTTTGAACTAATAGTATTAATATTGACAGAAGCTTTTTATGTAGAGGTAAACAATCCTGTGTTTTAGACTACAGAATAGCCAGATATCTAGTTTGGACACCTGCCATGGAAGAGTCTATAATGATGAATTATCTAAAAGATGTTTTAAGGTTTTTACCAGAAGTTCGTAATACAAAAAAAAAAAAAAAATGTTTTAAGGAAATAGTAGCATTATCTTGAGCTGGGGATTCATTGACATTTTATAATGTTATTTGAAAAACAGAACAAAACAACTTAAGAATTGCAATCTTCACCTGTAAGAACTAAAAAGAATTGTTTCTTTGACAGCAATGCTAACTTCTTCCACTCAAGGGCAGCCTAATAATTTCTCCTTGGCCAGATGTTTTGAACTTTGTACATCTGTTAGAACCTACAAAGATTTAAAGAGAGCTGTCCACATGTTGTGAATAGTTAGTCCACTTCTTAGTCCATACTATAAAAGTTTTTAAATTTAACTGAGGTTTTTGGTCTCTGATAGATATAATATCCATTAAGAGATAACTAGATATTTAAAAACACAAAACCTGAAAAGTGGTTTCCAGTATAATAATGTTTCTAATTAAGCAAAACTATTCTCAGAGTAATTTTTTTAACATTCTAAATTGTGAAAGAGAAATTTGAAACCCAAGGAAATTTTATTTGTACAAAGTCTTTAGAATTCCAATGAAAAATTAGTGTACTTAGAAAGATAAAAGCAGATATAGCACTCAAAAAATAAGAACAAGATGCTGTTTAAAAATCTTAGAAAGCCAGAAAGAGTTCTTGAAAAGTAAAACAGGAAAGCCAGAATTTTAAAAATTCAATAAAAGGGTTATAAGATTGAGTTTATCAAAGAAAATAAATAAAGGAAAAATGACTTCCAAGTTTCAGCTCTATCATGTATAGAGCTTAGAAATTATCATTCCTGTCCTTACGACTAGAAAAGTCTAGATAAACTGAAAATCAAGAACTTTTCACGGACACATCAAAAAACTGAGGTCACAGGACAAACCACAACTCTGAAATCTGGAGAGACAAGTATATCCAGAGAGAAAAAGATGAGATATACTTAACTGAAGCAGAAGCTGCTGGAGCCATAAACTAGTAAAACACTTAACTAGTAATTTTGATGAATTTCTGGAGGCTATGTGGACTAATGGACTGGTGTGTAAGTGAGAAACTCTTGTAGGTCACTACACTTTTGTGGCTTTTGCCTCCAGGAACCCCACCAGGCTTTCACAGCAAAAACCCAAGGAAGATTCTTTGTGGCTCTGGCAGGAAAAGATGAGGAGTGACCATTGTAAAATATGCCCAGGATCTTCTCCATGATAAAGACTTGCTCTCGAGGTGAAAGTACAATGTCAGAGCCTTGTCACAGCTGGGAAAGGCATTCCTTCTACTTCAGTCTCCTTTAGCTTTTCTGTCTCACCTAATATAAGGGAAAAAAGCATAATCAACAGGCATGAGGTCTTCAATAAAATAGATTTGGAAAGCTGAAACCACGAAAGTAAGTAGAAGGTAGGATGGAAAAGCTATGTCACTGAAGAAACACTTGTAAAGGTCACAGCCTGAAGAGATAAACCCACTAAAAGACTGAGATGTAATCAGAAGATGGTAGAATGCTCCCCCTCCCCTATGCCACACTGATGGGGCTGCACTATAACAACTATGGAACACAGCTGAAAGAGATGCAACCTATAGATTTTCTGAGGAGGAATACTGAGGGAAGACCAAAGTTAAGAGGTGAGGAAAGACACTGCAGGAATTTGAAGCCGCTGGCACCAATATCTACAGGAAATATTTAAAACAGCCAAATTTCTAACCAGGTTAATATTAATCCTCTAAAGGCAAGAAAAGACACAGTCTAAAGAGACAAAGCAATCAGCAGAACCAGATTCAGATGTGACATAGATATTGGAATTATCAGACAGGGAATTTAAATAACTATTATTATTGCTAAGTGCTATAATGGAAAAGGTAGACTACATGCAAGAACAGATGGAGGATATAAGCAGAGAGATAGAAACTGTAATAAAGAATCAAAAGGATATTTTTGTTAACAGTTCTTTATTAGATGTCTTTTACAAATATTTTCTCTGTCTATTGCTTGTCTCCTCATTCTCTTGAAATTGTCTTTCTCAGAGAAGAAGTTTTTAATTTTAATGAAACCCAGTATCAATTACAGTACTTATTTCATGAATCATGCCTTTGGTGATACATCTAAAGAGTCATCACCAGACCCAAACTATTCTAGGTTTTCTTCTATGTTATCTCCTAGAAATATTATAATTTTGCATTTTACACTTAGATCTATGATCCATTTTGAGAAAATATTTGTAAAAGACATCTGATAAAGAAGTGTTAACAAAAATATACAAAGAACTCTTAAAACTCAACAATAAGAAAACAAACAACCCAATTAAAAGTAGGCCAAAGACCTTAACAGACACCTTACCAAAGAAGATATACAAATGACAAATAAGTGTTTGAAAAGATGCTCCACGTCGTATCTCATCAGGGCAATGCAATTTAAAACAACAATGTGACTCCACTACATACCTATTAGAATGGGCAAAATCTGTAACACTGACAATACCAAATGCTGGTAAAGGATGTTGGGCAGCAGGAACTCTTATTCATTGCTAATGGGAATATAAGATGGTACAGTCTTTGAAAATTTGACTGTTTCTTACAAAACTAAGCATGATCTTACCACAAATCTAATTATGCTCCCTGGTATTTACACAATTTATGTTCACCTCAAAACTTGCATATGAATGCTTTATTTATAACTGCCAAAACTTGGAAGTAACCAAGATGTCCTTTAGTAGGTGAATGGATAAACTATGGTACATCAAGACAATGGAATATTATTCAGCACTAAAAAGAAATGATATGTCAAGCCATGAAAAAAACATGAAGAAAACTGAAATGCAAATTACTAAGTGAAAGAAAGCAATCTGAAAAGGGAGCATGTCATCTAATTTTAACTATATGGCGTTCTGGAAAAGGCAAAACTATAGAATCAGTAAAAAGATCAGTGATTGCCAGGGGTAGAGGAGGGGAGGGATAAATAGAGCATAGACTTTTAGGTCAGTGAATCTTCTCTATATGATACTATAGTGATTGATACATATCATTACACATTTTTCCAAACTCATAGGATGTATAACACCAAGAGTGAACTATACTATAAACTATGGCCTTTGGGTAATAGTGATGTGTCAGTGAAAGTTTATCAGTTATTACAAATGCATCAATTATGTAGAGCATGTGGATAATGTGCCAGCAAGGAGTATATGGGAAATCTCTGTACTTTGTCCTCAATCTTGCTGTGAACTTTACTCTAAAAATGCCTTAATTAACAGAAAATGTATATAATTACATGTAATAAAGTGTTCAAAATGAAAAAAAAAAGAATCAAAAGGAAGTTGTAGAAATAAAAAACACAGTAACAGAAATGATGAATGCCTTTGATGGACTCATCTGTAGACTCAACATGGGTGAAAAAAGATTCAGTGAGCCTGACTATATTTCAGTAGAAACTTTCCAACCTGAGATGCAAAGAGAGAAAAAAAGAAAGACAAGAAAACCAGAACATAATATCGAACAACTGTGGGACAATATCAATAGGGGTAATAGGCATATAATTAGAGTACCGGAAGGAGAAGAAAGTGAGAACAAAGAGAAGAATATGTAAAATAGCAATGAGCAAGACTTCCCAAAATTAATGCCAGACAAACCACAGATCCAAGAAGGTTAGAGAGCACCAAGAAGGATAAATAACAAAACTAAACAACAACCCCAAAACCCCACATATATAACTGTGCACCATATTAAAACTACAGAAACCAAAAAACAAAACAGATAATCTTAAAATAATCTTTGGAGAAAAGACTACGTTATCAATAGAGCAACAAGGATAAGAATTATAATAGACTTCTTGTCAGAAACCATGCAAGCAAGAAGAAAGTAGAGTGAAATATTTAAAGTGCTGGGGGGAAAAGAAAACAACCAACCTACAATTGTATATCCACTGAAATTACTCTCCAAAAATAAGGGATAAATAAAGACTTTATCAGACAAAACCAAAACAAAACAAAAAACCCACAACAACAGAAAATCAATCACTAGAAGAAATATTAAAAGAAGTTCTGTAACTATCCCTTTCTCCCGCCCTTACCCCCGGTAACTATAAGTGCGTTCTCTAAGTCTGTGAGCCTATTTCTGTCTTACAAATAAATTCATTTGTATCATTTTTTTTGGATTCCACATATAAATGATATAATACAATATTTCTCCTTCTCTGACTTACTTCACTCAGTATGACAAACTCTAGGTCCATCCATGTTGCTACAAATGGCATTATTTCATTCTTTTTTAATGGCTGGGTAATATTCCATTGTGTATATGTACCACAACTTCTTTATCCATTCTTCTGTCCATGGATAGTTAGGGAGTTTGGGATTGACATGTACACACTGCTATATTTAAAATAAATAACCAACAAGGATCTATTGTATGAAAAAAAATGAAGAGGGGACAAAAGAATGATATAGATGAGATGAGACTGGCCATGTGTTGATAATTTTTGAAGCTAGTTGATAGATTCATGAGGAATAAAATAAACTGTATGCATGCCAAACTCAAAGGAGCCCATGCCACAAGCAATCAGTACTACACATTCTTACCAATGGTGATTTTAGTGCAATAAAATCTAGCATATTGAATTAATATTGCTAATTTTTAATTCTATTTTATACTGTATTTTGATTGAAGTTGGTTTGGATTTTATAATGGTAAAAATGAAATGAATGACAACATCACAAGGGATTAGAAGGAGGAATTAGAAATACTCTGTTTTAAGGTATCTGCCCATGTGAAGTGGCATAGAAAAGGGGCTTAGACTAGTGAAAAATGTATGTTGTAAATTCCACTACAGTTTCTAAACATAATAATTGATTGGTTAATAGAGGAGATAAAATGAAGTCATATAAAATGTTCAATTAAAACAAAAGGCAAAAAAAGATAGGAGCAAAGAAGAAACAAAAAACAAATGCAATGAATAGAATACAGTTAAAAACATGGTAGATATTAATACAGCTATATCAATAATCACTTTAAATGTGAATGCTCTAAATATGCCAATTAAAAGAGAGAGATTATCAAGGTGAAAAAAAGACTTAACTGTATGTTGTTTACAAGAAACCAACTTTAGGAAATTCCAGAAAGCATCATTCTAACACTGGACATGCTCATGTGAAGATAGGTGAGCCCAAAGGCTGCTTCCTGAAGACATCTTTACTATGGTGAGCAAGAAGAAGGTCCTGGTCACTATTGAAAAAGATGACACTATCATGGAGGAATCAGTAGAGAATCATGGCAATAAGTTAATAGTAAAGGGACAGAGCAACACAAAAGAAAGGTGGAGTATCTATAGTAATACCAGACAAAAAAGACTTTGGAACAAAAAAGATTATCGGGGTTGAATAGGGGCATTGCATAATGATGAAGGCAGTACATAATGACAAATTCTCTGAGAAAACATAACAATATTAAATAGGTATGCACCTAAAAAAGTGTCAAAATATATGACAAAAACTGATAGAACTGAAAGACAAATCCACTTTATTAGAACAAGGACTTCAATACCTTTCTGTTAGTAATAAATAGATCAAGCAAGAAGAAAAGCAGTAAGCATATAGAAGAACAGCACTACCAACTACATCTAATTGATATTTATAAAACTGTCCTCCCAATGACAGCAGAATACACATTCTTCTCAACCTTCTCGTACCACAATAAAATAGAACTAGAAATAAGTAATAGAAAGATAGCTGAAAAATTCACAAACATCTGGAAATTAAATAATGCATTTCTAAATAATCCATGGGTCAAATAACAGGTTTCAAGAGAAAATAAAAAATACTTTGAACTAAATCAAAATGAAAATACAACTTTTCAAAATTTGTGAAATGCAGTAACAGCAGAGGTTAGAGGGGATTTAAAACATTAGATTTATATATTATTGATAAAAGAATAAAGATTTAAAATCAATTATTTAGCTTCCATCTTAGGAAACTGAAGAAAGAAGCAATTTAAGCCTAAAGCAAACAGAAGAAAATATATAATAAAAATTAGATCAGATGTAAATGAAATTGTTAAAAGAAAAACAATGGAGAGAATCAATGAAACCAAAAGCTGGTTCTTTGAAAACATCAATTAACTGATGAAGCTCTAATCAGTCTAGCCAAGAAAAAGTGAGAGAAGACACATAATATCAATATCAGAAAAGAATGAGGGTCATCAGTACTGATGTCAACACATTATAAGATTAATAAGGGAACACTGTGAGCAACTCAGTACTGACAAATTTGACAACTTATCTGAAATAAACCAGTTCCTTTAAAGACACAAACAAGGAAAACACAAGGAGAAATAGAAAATATGAATATCTATGGAAGTAATTGAAACAACACACACAAAAGAGGAAATGAATCCAAGCATAACACTAAAAATAGTCATCAAATCAAAAAAGAAGAGAGCAAAAGAAGAAGAAAGGAACAAAAAGAACTACAAAACAACAAGAAAACAATTAACAAGATGCAATAAGTACATACGTATCAATAATTACTTTAAATGTAAATTGACTATGCTACAATCAAAAGACATAGAGTGGCTGAATACATAATAAAACAAGACCCATGTATATGCTGCCTACAAGAGATTCACTTAAGAGCTGAAGACAGACACAGACTGAAAGTGAGGGAATGGAAAAAATATTCTATGAAAATGGAAACAAAAAGCTGGGATAGCAATACTTTTATCAGACAAAATATACTTTAAAACAGAGACTGTAATAAGAGACAAAGAAAGACATAAAACATTATGATAAAGGGATCAATCCAAGAAGAAGATATAACAATTGTAAATATATATGCACCCAACCTAAAAGCATACAGCATATTAACAAATACAAAGAGAGAAACTGACAGTAACACAATAATAGTAGTGGATTTGACACCCCACTCACATCAATGGATAGATCATCCAGAAGAAAATGAATATGGAAAAAATGGTCTTAAACATATTAGAACAGCTGAACTTAATAGATATATATCAAACATTCCATCCCAAAGCAGAGCTATACACATTCTTTTTAAGTGCATATGGAACTTTCTCCAGGATAGATCACAAGCTAGGTTATGAAACAAGTCTCATTAAATTTAAGATTGAAATCATATCAAGCATCTTTTCTGATCACAATGGCATGAGACTAGAAATCAACTACAAGAAAAAAACTGCAAAAAAACACAAATATATGGAAGCTAAACAATATGCTAATAAATAACCAATGGGTCACTGAAGAAATAAAATATTATCAAGCCAAATACAATAATACATCAAAAGGATCATACACTGTGATCAAATGGGATTTATCCCAAGGATGCAAGGATGCCTTGATATCCACAAAATCAATAAACATGATACATCACATTAACAAACTGAAGAATAAAAGTCATATTATCATTTCAATATATGCAGGAAAACTTTGGAAAAAATTAAACATGCATTTATGATAAAAAAAACTCTCAACAAAGTGGATATACAGGGAATGTACCTCAACATAATAAAGGCCATATATGACAAACCTACAGCCAATGTCATATTTGCTTGCAAAAAGCTGGAAGTATTTCCTCTAATATTAGGAATAAGAGAAGGATGCCCACACTCACCCCTTTTATTGAACATAGAATTGGAAGTCCTAGCAAAAGCAATCAGACAAGAAAAAGAAATAAAGGCATCCAAATTGGAAAGGAAGAAGTAAAAGTGTGACTGTTTGTAGGTAAATGATACTATATATAGAAAATCCTAAAGATGCCACCAAAAAGTTATTAGAACTAATAAATTAATTCAGTAAAGTTGCAGTATACACAATAAACATACAAAAGTCTGTTTCATTTCTATATACTAACAACAAACTATCAAAAAGAGAAATTAAGAGAACAATCCCATTTATAATTGCATCTAAAGGAATGGCTAGGAATAAATCTAATTAAAAAGGTAAAAGACCTGTGCTTAAAAAATTATAAGACACTGATGAAAGAAATCAAAGATGACACAAACGAATGGAAAAATATACCATGCTCATGGATTGGAAAGATTAATATTGTTAAAATGACCATACTACCCAAGGCAATCTACAGAGTCAATGCAATCCCTATCAAAATACCAAGGATATTTTTCACAGAACTAGAACAAATAATTCTAAAATTTGTATGGAAACACAAAAGACCCCAAACAATACTGAGAAAGAAAAATAAAGCTAGGGATATCACACTCCCTGGATGCACTATATACTACAAAGCTACAGTAATCAAAACAGTATGGTACTGGCACAAGAACAAACACATGGATCAATGGAACAGAATAGAGAGGTCAGAAATGGACCCACTCTCATATGGACCATTAATCTATGACAGAGTAGGTAAGAGTATACAATGGGGAAAAGACAGCCTCACTTGTCAATAAATGGTGTTGGGAAAAGTGGAAAGCTACATTCGAAATAATCAAACTGGACTACCTTCTCACAGACATACAAAAATAAACTCAAAATGGATTAAGACTTATATATAAGACCTGAATCCATGAAACTCCTAGAAGAAAACATAGGCAGTATGCTCTTTGACATTGCTCTTAGCAATATTTTTTTTGGATCTGTCTCCTCAAGCAAGGGAAATCAAACCAAAATAAGCAAATGGGATGCCATCAAACTAAAAAGCTTTTCACAGCAAAGAAACTATCAACAAGATGAAAAGGCCACTTACTGAATGGGAGAAGATATTTGCAAATGATATATGTAGTAAGGGATTAATATCTAAAATATACAAAGGACTCATGCAACTCAACATCAAAAAAAGAGCTGATTTTAAAATGGGCATAGGGGACTCCCTCTTGCAAGAGCACCAGAATTACAACTAACTACTGAACAATCATCGACAGAAAGACACTGGAACTCACCAAAAAAGACAACCCACATCCAGAGACAAAGGAGAAGCCTCAATGAGATGGTAGGAGAGGAGCAATCGCATTAAAATCAAATCCCATAAATGCTGTGTAGGTGACTCACAAACTGGAGAACAGTTATACTGCAGAAGTCCACCCACTAAAGTGAGGGTTCTGAGCCCCACATCAGGCTTCCCAACCTGGGAATCCAGCAACGGGAGGAGAAATCCCCAGAGAATCAGACTTTGAAAGCCAGTGGGATTTGATTGCAGGACCTCCACAGGACTTGTGGAAACAGAGACTCCACTCTTGGAGGGCACACAAAAAAATTTGCTCACCAGGACCCAGGGGGAAGGAGCAGTGACCCCATAGGAGACTGAACCAGACCTACCTGCTGGTGTTGGAGGGTTGCCTGCAGAGGTGGGGGGCAGTTGTGGCTCACCGAGGAGACAGGGACACTGGCAGCAGGGGTTCTGGGAAGTGCTCATTGGCGTGAGCCCTCCCAGAGTCTGCCATTAGCCCCACCAAAGAGCCTGTGAGCTCCAGTGCTAGGTGGCCTCAGGCCAAAGGACCACCAGGGTGGGAACACAGCCCCACCCATTGGCAGACAAGCAGATTAAAGTTTTACTGAGCTCCACCCACCCAGCCTTACCCACCTTTAGTCCCTCCCATCAGGAAGCACGCATGAGCCTCCTAGACAGCTTCCTCCACAAGAGGGCAGACAGCAGTATCAAGCAGTATCAGCAGTATTTTGTCTTGTGGAACTGAAAACCACAGCCACAGAAAGATAGAGAAAATGAAAAAGCAGAGGACTTTGTACCAGATGAAGGGACAGGATAAAGCCCCAGAAAAACAACTAAATGAAAAAGAGATAGGCACTCTTACAGAAAAAGAATTCAGAATAATGATGGTGAAGATGATCCAGGACTTTGAAAAAAGACTGGATGCAAAGATCGAAAAGTTTACCAAAGACCTAGAAGAATTAAAGAGCGAACAGAGATAGGCAAGACAATAACTGAAATGAAAAATACACTAGAAAGAACCAATAGCAGAGTAACTGAGGCAGAAGGGCGAATAAGTGACCTGCAAGATAGGATGGTTATCATCACTGATGCAGAAAAGAATAAAGAAAAAAGAATGAAAAGAACTGAAGACAGCCTAAGAGACCTCTGGGACAATGTTAAATGCACCAACATTCACATTAGAGGGGTCCCAGAAGGAGATGAGAGAGAGAAAGGACCTGAGAAAATATTGGAAGAGATTCTAGTTGAAAAATTCCCTAACATGGGAAAGGAAATAGCTACCCAAGTGCAGGAAGCACAGAGAGTCCCAGGCAGGATAAACCCAAGAAGAAACATGCCAAGACATATAGTAGTCAAGTTGACAAAAATTAAAGACAGAGAAAATTTATTAAAAGCAACAAGGGAAAAACAACAAATAACATACAAGGGAACTCCCATAAGGTTAACAGCTGATTTCTCAGTAGAAACTCTGCAAGCCAGAAGGGAGTGGCATGATATATTTCAAGTGATGAAAGGGAAGAACCTACAACCAAGAATACTCTACCCAGCAAGGATCTCATTCAGATTCAATGGAGAAATCACAAGCTTTACAGACAAGCAACAACTAAGAGAATTCACCACCACCAAACCAGCCCTACAACAAATGCTAAAGAAACTTCTCTAAGCGGGAAACAGAAGAAAAGGACCTACAAAAACATAAACAAAACAATTAAGAAAATGGTAATAGGAACATACATATCGACAATTACCTTGAAGGTGAATGGACTAAATGCACCAACCAGAAGACACAGACTGGCTGAATGGATACAAAAACAAGACCCATATATATGCTGTCTACAAGAGACCCACTTCAGACCTAGGGACACATACAGACGGAGAGTGAGGGGATGAAAAAAGATATTCCATGCAAATAGAAATCAAAATAAAGCTGGAGTAGCAATACTCATATCAGATAAAATAGACTTTAAAATAAAAAATGTTACAAGAGACAAGAAAGGACATTACATAAAGATCAAGGGATCCATCCAAGAAGAGGAGATAACAATTATAAATATATATGCACCCAAAATAAGAGCACCTCAATACATAAGGCAAATGCCAACAACTATGAAAGAGGAAATGCAACGCAGAAATAGAGACACAGGTGTAGAGAACAAACACATGGACACCAAGTGGGGAAAGCGGGGAGGGTTCGGGGGGAATGAATTGGGAGATTGGGATGCCAAATTGTACACTCTAAATATATGCTGTTTATTGTCTGTTAACTGTATCTCAATAAAAGTTCTTAAAAAATAAAAAAATTAAAAAAAATTAAAAAAAAATAAAATGGGCATAGGGGACTTCCCTGGTGGTGCAGTGTTTAAGAATTCACCTGCCAAGGCAGGTGACACAGGTTTGATCCCTAATCTGGGAGGATCCCACATGCCATGGAGCACCTAAGCCCATGTGCCACAGCTACTAAGCCTGTGCTCTGGAGCCTGCGAGCCACAACTACTGAAGCCCATGTGTCTAGAGTCAATGTTCCGCAACAGGAGAAGCCACCACAATGAGAAGCCCACACACCACAACAAAGAGTAGACCCTGCTTGCCGCAACTAGAGAAAGACTGTGTGCAGCAGTGAAGACCCAACACAGCCAAAAAATAAATAATTAAAAAACAACAAACAACAACAACAAAAAAACCCCAAACAAACCACATTTAAAATGGGCAGATATTCTGAATAGGCGTTTTTCCAGAGAAGACAAACAGGTGGCCAACAGACACATGGAAAGATGATCAGCATCACTAATTATCAGGGAAACACAAATTAAAACCACAAATGAAATATCAGCTCACTCCTGTCAGAATGGCTGTTATCAAAAAGAAAATAAACAATAGGTGTGGCAAGGATGTGGAGAAAAAGAAACCCTGTGCACTATTGATAGGAATGTAAATTGGTGCATACTTTATGGAATACAGTATAGAGGTTCCTCAAAAAATTAAAAATAGAAGTACCATATGATCCATCAATTCCACTTATGGGTAAATTCCAAAGAAAACAAGAGCACTAATTCAAAAAGCTATATGAATACCTATTTTCAATGTGTTATTTATGCAAGTCAAGATTTAAAAGCAACATAAGTGTCCATCAATAGGTGACTGGGTAAAGGAGATACAGTATATATACACAACAGAATATTATTCAGCCATTAAAAAAGAATAAAATCTTGCCATTTGAACAACGTGAATGGACCTACAGGACACTATGCTTAGTAAAATATGTCAAACAGAGGAAGACAAATATTATATGATTTCACTTACATGTGGAATCTAAAAAAACCCAAGTGAATAAACATAACAAAGCAGAAACAGACTCATAGATACAGAGAACAAACTTGTGATGGCCAGAGGGGAGGAGGGTGAGGAACTGAGTGAAATAGGTAAGAGAGATTAGCAAATACAAAGTTCTAGTTATAAAAGAAATGAGTCAAAGGAATGAAATGTACAGCATTTCATATAGTCAGGGATATCATAATATCTTTGTATGGTGACAGATGGTAACTGACTTGTGTGATCATTTTATAACGTACAAAAATATTGAGTCACTATGTTGTCCATCTGAAGCTAATATAATATTGTAAGTCAAATATGCATCAGTAAAAAATAAAATAAAATATGATTTAAAAGACACTAAAACAGGGACTTCCCTAGTGGTGCAGTGGTTAAGAATCCTCCTGCCAATGCAAGGGACACAGGTTTGAGCCCTGGTCCAGGAGGATCCCACGTACTGCAGAGCAACTAAGCCCATGCACCACAACTACTGAAGCCTGTGCACCTAGAGCCCGTGCTCCACACAAGAGAAGACACCACAATGAGGAGCCTGTGCACCACAATGAAGAGCAGCCCCTGCTTGCCGCAACTAGAGAAGGCCTGTGTGCAGCAACAAAGACCCAACGCAGTCAATTAATTAATTAATTAATTTTTTAAAAACTTACTACAGAGTTGTAGTAATCAAGACAGTGTGGTACTTGCATAAGGATATACATATAGATAAATGAAATAGATTTGAGAGTCCAGAAATAAACCTGTATGTCTATAGTCAACTGATTTTCTACAGGAATGCCAAGATAATTCAGTGGGGAAGAACAGTTTTTGCAGCAAATGGTGTGGGGCTACATGGATATCCACATGTAAAAAAATGAAATTAGCCCCTCATAGCATATGCAAAAATTAAAAATGGATCAAAGACCTAGATGAAAAGTTAAAACATAAAAGTATTAGAACAAAATATAAGAGTAAATCTTTCTGATGTTGGATTAGGCAGTGGTTTCTTTGGTATGACACCAAATACACAAGCAACAAAGAAAAAGTAGATAACTTGGACTACATCAAAATTTAACACTTTAATGTCTCACACCATCAAGCAAAAAGACAATGCATAGAATGGGAGATATTTTTGCAAATTATTTATCTGATAAGGCACTAATATCGAGAGTATATAAAGAACTCTTAACACTCAACAATAAAAAAGAGCAACAACACAATTTTTTAAATGGGCCAAGCATTTAAATATATAGTAAGTCCCCCACATACAAACCTTCAGGTTGTAAACTTTACAGATGCGAACGTGTGTTCCGTCTACTTCAGGCATGAGTGAAATTGCAGCTTGCCCTCCATCTCCTATTGCTGATGATTCTTCAGCTCTACCATCTCCCACCTTCTCTCCCTCCTCCAGTCAGTAACTCTTCTTTCCTGTTCACTCAATGCCAGCCCCTGTATGCTAGCTGTTGTACTGTGTTACTGTACTTTTCAAGGTACTGTATTGTAAGATTAAAAATGTTTTCTTTTTTCTATGTATTATTTGTGTGAAAAGTATTATAAACCTATTACAGTACAGTACTATATTGCCAATTGTGTCAGTTGGGTACCTAGGCTAACACTGTTGGACTTAAAAACATAAATTAGATTTATGAATATGCTCTCAGAATGGAACTCGTTCATATGTAGGACACTTACCATACATTTCTCCAAAGGAGATATACATATGTCCAATAGGTACATGAAAAGATACTTGACATCAGTAGCCATCAGGAAAATGCAAATCAAAGCCACAATGAGATACCATTTCACATGCATTAGAATGGCTGTATTCAAAAAAACCCAGAAAAACAGCGTGTTGGCGAGGATGTGGAGAAATTAGAAACTTCATACACTACTGGTAGAAGTGTAATATGGTGCAGCCACTTTGCAAAACATGGGAACACTGCAATGTCCACCAACTAATGAATGGAGAAATAAAATGTGGTATGTTCAAACAATGCAATATGATAATGTAAGAAAAATAGTGAAGTTCCAATACATGCTACAGCAAAGATGAACCTTGAAAAATCACACTAAGTGAAAGAAGCCAGTCACAAATTATTTTATTCTATTTATATGAAGCATCCATATAATAGGAATAGGCAAATCTATGGAGACAGAAAGCATATTAATGGTTTCCTAGGGCTGAGGGCTTTAGGGGTAAATGCGGGGTGACTTCCAGTGGGAATGTATTTCTTACTAGGGTGATGAAAATGTTCTGAATTGATTGTGGTGATGGTTGCACAATTCTGGTAATAAACTAAAAACCTCTGAGTTGCCTATTTTAAATGTATTACATGGTATGTGAATTAAGCAGAAGTTAGCTAGATAAGGAATGAAAAAACAATGTGGGCAGAGGCTCTAAAGCAGGAAGGAATATGACTCATTAGAGCAATTTTTAAAAGGCCAGTGTAATGGGAGTACAAAAATAAGGATGAAAATACAGAGTAGGTAGAAGTCATATCTTGCAGAGTTTGAAGACTTTGTTAAGGATTTTCGGCTAAGATGTTAAATGTAAATATTTTTCTATTTTTCAGTAGCAATGTGGCAAAGACTGTCAGTTACCTTCCTTTATAGTTAATCTTTCATACTTAGTAAGAAACTCTGGTTTTATCTGGGCATATTACTCAGCTTCTGTAGAAGCTAATTGCAAACATGTGGCTAAATTCTCATCAATCAGAATTAAGTTATAGGGATAGGGTCAAGATGGTGGAGTAGGAGGACGTGTGCTCACTCCCTCTTGCAAGAGCACCAGAATTACAACTAACTGCTGAACAATCATCGACAGAAAGACACGGGAAATCACCAAAAAGACACCCCACATCCAGAGACAAAGGAGAAGCCTCAGTGAGATGGTAGGAGGGGTGCAATTGCGTTAAAATCAAATCCCATAAATGCTGGGTGGGTGACTTACAAGCTGGAGAACAGTTATACTGCAGAAGTCCACACTAAAGTGAGGGTTCTGAGCCCCACATCAGGCTTCCCAACCTGGGAGTCCAGCAACAGGAGGTGGAATTCCCAGAGAATCAGACTTTGAAAGCCAGCGGGATTTGATTGCAGGACCTCCACAGGACTGGGGGAAACAGAGACTCCACTCTTGGAGGGCACACAGAAAAGTGTGCTCACCAGGACCCAGGGGGAAGGAGCAGTGACCCCATAGGAGACTGAACCAGACCTACCTGCTGGTGTTGGAGGGTTGCCTGCAGAGGTGGGGGGCAGCTGTGGCTCACCGAGGAGACAGGGACACTGGCAGCAGGGGTTCTGGGAAGTGCTCATTGGCGTGAGCCCTCCCAGAGTCTGCCATTAGCCCCACCAAAGAGCCTGTGAGCTCCAGTGCTAGGTGGCCTCAGGCCAAAGGACCACCAGGGTGGGAACACAGCCCCACCCATTGGCAGACAAGCAGATTAAAGTTTTACTGAGCTCCACCCACCCAGCCTTACCCACCTTTAGTCCCTCCCATCAGGAAGCACGCATGAGCCTCCTAGACAGCTTCCTCCACAAGAGGGCAGACAGCAGTATCAAGCAGTATCAGCAGTATTTTGTCTTGTGGAACTGAAAACCACAGCCACAGAAAGATAGAGAAAATGAAAAAGCAGAGGACTTTGTACCAGATGAAGGGACAGGATAAAGCCCCAGAAAAACAACTAAATGAAAAGGAGATAGGCACTCTTACAGAAAAAGGATTCAGAATAATGATGGTGAAGATGATCCAGGACTTTGAAAAAAAACTGGATGCAAAGATCAAAAAGTTTACCAAAGACCTAGAAGAATTAAAGAGCGAACAGAGATATGCAAGACAATAACTGAAATGAAAAATACACTAGAAGGAACCAATAGCAGATTCACTGAGGCAGAAGGGCGAATAAGTGACCTGGAAGACAGAATGGTGATAATCACTGATACGGAAAAGAATAAAGAAAAAAGAATGAAAAGAACTGAAGACAGCCTAAGAGACCTCCGGGACAATGTTAAATGCACCAACATTCACATTAGAGGGGTCCCAGAAGGAGACAAGAGAGAGAAAGGACCCAAGAAAATATTGGAAGAGATTCTAGTTGAAAAATTCCCTAACATGGGAAAGGAAATAGCTACCCAAGTCCAGGAAGTGCAGAGAGTCCCAGGCAGGATAAATCCAAGGAGAAACATGCCAAGACACATAGTAGTCAAATTGACAAAAATTAAAGACAGAGAAAATTTATTAAAAGCAACAAGGGAAAAATGACAAATAACATACAAGGGAACTCCCATAAGGTTAACAGCTGATTTCTCAGCAGATACTCTGCAAGCCAGAAGGGAGTGGCATGATATATTTAAAATAATGAAAGGGAAGAACCTACAACCAAGAATACTCTACCCAGCAAGGATCTCATTCAGATTCAATGGAGAAATCACAAGCTTTACAGACAAGCAACAGCTAAGAGAATTCACCACCACCAAACCAGCCCTACAACAAATGCTAAAGAAACTTCTCTAAGCGGGAAACACAAGGGAAGAAAAGGACCTACAAAAACATAAACAAAACAATTAAGAAAATGGTAATAGGAACATACATCTCGATAATTACCTTGAATGTAAATGGACTAAATGCCCCAACCAAAAGACACAGGCTGGCTGAATGGATACAAAAACAAGACTCATATATTTGCTGTCTCCAAGAGACCCACTTCAGACCTAGGGACACATACAGACTGAAAGTGAGGGGATGGAAAAAGATATTCCATGCAAATGGAAATCAAAAGAAAGCTGGAGTTGCGATACTCATATCAGATAAAATAGACTTTAAAATAAAAAGTGTTACAAGAGACAAGAAAGGACACTACATAAAGATTGAGGGATCAATCCAAGAAGCAGAGATAACCATTATAAATATATATGCACCCAATATAGGAGCACGTCAATACATAAGGCAAATGCTAACAACTATGAAAGAGAAAATAGACAGGAACACAATCATAGTGGGGAACTTTAACACCCCACTTACACCAATGGACAGATCATCCAGACAGAAAATTAATAAGGAAACACAAGCTTTAAATGACACAATAAATCAGCTTGATTTAATAGATATCTATAGGACATTACATCCAAAAACAGCAGATTATTCTTCTCAAGTGCACATCAAACATTCTCCAGGATTGATCACATTTTTGGTTATAAATCAATTGCTGGTAAATTCAAGAAACTTGAAATCGTATCAAGCATCTTTTCTGACCACAACGCTATGAGAGTAGAAATTAATTACTGGAAAAAAAACTGTAAAAAATACAAACATGTGGAGGCTAAACAATATGCTCCTAAATAACCAAGAGATCACTGAAGAAATCAAAGAGGAAATCAAAAAACACCTAGAGACAAATGACAATGAAAACACAATGATCCAAAACCTATGGGATGCAGCAAAGGCAGTTCTAAGAGGGAAGTTTATAGCAATACAATCCTACCTCAAGAAACAAGAAAAATCCCAAATAAACAATCTAACCTTACATCTAAAGAAACTAGAGAAAGAGGAGCAAACAAAACCCAAAGTTAGTAGACAAACTGGGACATTTGTAGAGACATGGATGGACCTAGAGACTGTCATACAGAATGAAATGTGTCAGAAAGAGAAAAACAAATATCATGTATTAACACATATATGTGGACTATAGAAAAATGGTACAAATCAACCAGTTTGCAAGGCAGAAATAGAGACACAGATGTAGAGAACAAACATTGACACCAAGTGGGGAAAGCGGGGAGGGTTGGGGGGGAATGAATTGGGAGATTGGGATACCAAATTGTACACTCTAAATATATGCTGTTTATTGTCTGTTAAAAAAATAATAATAATAAAAGAATTAAGTTATATTTTTGTATATAGCCCAAAGCCATGTGTGGCACACAGTGGTGCTCCACAATTCTTTGTTGAATAAGTGGATGAATGAGTGTGAGATTTCCATGAAGTCTCCTGAGAGAGGATAGGAGGTACAACATCATTATCCCTTTCTGCAGCCTCCTGAATCAAACACAGATGTGGTAACTGGAGTCTTAGCAACTATCTTGAACTAAGGGTGAGGACCTCACCACATGCTCTATCAGTGGCACATAGTGACTGAGAAGGAGTCCCAACAACCACATGGAGCCATTCCAGTACTAGAGTGCCTGTCTCCGGATTTCTTTTATGTAAGAAATCAATTTCCATGTTGTTTAAGCTACAGTTATTTTAGAAATTTTCAGTTATTTTAGCTAATACTACTCTTAATTAATGTGAGCAGTGATCTATTCTTCCAACTTTAAAATAAAATACTTTCCAGCAAAGTGGCAGAGAAAACTAATGATTGGGGGTGTACTGGTTAGGGTTTAGACTAGCTGTTTAGTGATGGAAACCCCAAAATCACAGTGGCTTACACAGGTTAGAAGTTTATATGTTCCCATGTAATGGAGCAAATAGGTGGTATCTTGAAGATTCAGACCCTGGGTTCCACTGATGTCTCTATCACTTCCTTTGAATTCTTATCTATGGCATTACCCATAGAGCCACAGGATTTGAAAGGAGACCTTTCAACTCCTTGTTGGGGTATCTTACTGAAGGATCAATATGAAGGTAATCTTGGTAAATAATATTTATATTACAAGTAATAAACATTAAAAAGTATATATATATAAATAAATAAAATATAAAGTACACACCATCTGCAAACACATAACTTTGAAATTAATTTCATAAGCCACCTAGGGAGAAAAAGTAGCCTCATATCTTCATAGTCATAGAATTTATTCCTCTAGGAAGTATTTGTTTCACATCTACTCTGTGGCAGGAACTGCATTCATCATTGTACTCCAATGACACAAGTGAATAGGTCCTTGTTTCTGTCTTCTAGGAGCTTGCAATTTAACAGACATATGATAAACACACAGGAAACTACAAGTGAATAGCTACAAATGTGAGGCAAGATTAGTTAATCTATTCTATACCCTGCCCATTCACACTCTGCAATCAGAAGAACTTTACTTCTTTTTTTTTTTGCAGAAATGGCTTTTATTTTTTATTCTTATTTAATAAACTGTATAGAACTCCTCACTCACATTTTTTTGAGAAGTCAGCATTATAAATGATTCATGTAATTGCTTCTAGCACAAAACACAATGCCTTTATAAAATACAAATTCTTTTCAAGAACAAATGGGATGGACTTCCCTGGTGGTGCAGTGTTTAAGAATCCGCCTGCCAATGCAGGGGACACGGGTTCGAACCCTGGTCCAGGAAGATCCCACATGCCAAGGAGCAACTAAGCCTGTATGCCACAACCACTGAGCTTGCGGTCTAGAGCCCTCGAGCCACAACTGCTGAGCCTGTGTGCTGCAACTACTGAAGCCCATGTGCCTAGATCTGGTGCTCTGGAGCAAGAGAAGCCACCACAATGAGAAGCCCATGCACCACAATGAAGAGTAGCCCCCACTCACCACAACTAGAGAAAGCCCGTGCACAGAAACTAAGACCCAATGCAGCCAATAAATAAATAAAGAAATTTATATTTTAAAAAAAAGAACAAATGGGACATTTATAAAAATGGACCATATACTATGTTATAAGTATCTATATGTCAGTTTCATTCAGATCAAGTTTTTAAATTTTTTTATTGGAGTATAGTTGATTTACAGTGTTGTATTAGTTTCAGGTGTACAGCAAAGTGAATCAGTTATACATATACATATATCCACTCTTTTTTAAGATTCTTTTCCCATATAGGCCATTACAGCGTATTGAGTAGAGTTCCCTGTGCTCTACAGTAGGTTCTTATAAGTTATCTGTTTTATATATAGTACTGTGTATGTCAATCCCAATCTCCCAATTTATCCCTCCCTTTATTTCTTATACTTCTTATGAGAAAAGTAATTTTCCTCCAGGAGGACAGGAGCACTCTCCAGGATGGAGTCTGAGAGATCTGAGCAGGCAGAAAGATCACCAAATACATCCAAGATCTAAAAAAGGTAGAGGGTCAGGACAAGGACTGCCAGATAAAATGCAGGATACCCAGTTAAATATAAATTTCAGATAAAGAGTGAATAATTTTATAGTATAAATACATCCCCCAAATTCAACTACCTGTTCTATATTCTTATTTGCTAAATCTGGCAATGCTAGGCAGGACAAATTATATACAGAAAGGCCAAACTTGAGATGCCAAATTTACTCATGAAGTTCCAGAGATAAGGGGTGCTGAACAGGAAATAAGAGACCAAGTGAAGGATACAGGAGTTGGATAGACCTGGAATAGAGCAGGAAGAGTGGGCAAGACTGTGCACTGCACGACTCAGGACAACCACACGCTATGTCATGGCTCTGGAAGTGTAAGACAGTGTACCAACAGTGATCGAATGCCCAAGGCTCTTTGCATTGATGAGACTCCACAGTGCAAGATAGGTTAAAAAAAAACAAGATTAAAACCCACCCTCTCTTCTACCTTCCCCTGCCCCCAAACAACCCACTGTAACTGGGTTTTTAAATCTGTCTGCTTTGTCTAAAAGAGAATCTAAAAGGACCAGAAAAGTTTGAGGGGGGTGGTGGGTGGGAGAGATTTTTTTTTAATAGCTCTAGAAGCAAGTAGAAACTTAAGAATCTAACTCCATTCTTTCTCAGTTTTAAAAAACAAAAACAAAGGACCTTGATACCAATGAATTGTAACTTTTCACAATTCTGTATTTTCCCCAGTAAACATGTATCACTTTTGTAAAAAGAAAAAAAAATTCTATTTTTTTATTCCTAAGTATCAGATTTAACCACAAGCTCTGGTAGCATTCTAGCTCCTGTCAACTGTGATCTAATTGGATGTGTTCACTGAAACAAAAATACACAACCTAAAAGTTGACAGTTATGCTTTATTTGGGGACCTTACTGAGGACTATAGTCTCTAAGATAGCTAGCTCTAAGGTGGCTCTGAGGAACTGTTCTAAAGAGGTAAGGAAGGAGCCAGGATATGTAGGAGTTTTTGCTGGAAAAAAAACAAAACCCCACATGTAGTCAAACATCAGAAGATTACTGCTAATCACAAAAAAACAGACACCTAAAGTTAATGATTTCAGTGCTTTTCTATGTTATGGGAAGATGCACAAGACTGGGATCATTGAAATCATTCTTTTGATATGCATCTTAACTCTCCAGGGGCCAGTATCTTGTTTTTCTCCACCCTGAATTCCCCTGAATTCTCTCATTCCTTAGTCATCCACTGTGGGGTGGGGAGGCTGCTGTGTCTGATGGCTTAATAATGGTAACATTCATTGTTTACTGGAATGGCACACCACATTCTTTTTTTACTGAAATGGCAGGTAACATATTTTTGTCCACTGAGGCATCACAGATTACAAAAGATATAAGCTTTTCTTAGAATATTTTTCTTAGGACATATCAAAGATTTCTTGATGATTGATGAATAACAGTTGATTTCAGAAAGTGAATGTTTTGTTTTGTGTGTGTGCTTGGAGTTTATTTAAATTCTTGCTTTTTCAATATTATCAATCCATCTTACTTACATGAATTCTTCTTAACCTCATTTCTCTCTGTTGTATGTTCTTTTGGTATTATCACCTTGTTACTGCTAAGTAAAAACTTGTAGGTTTTCATTCATTTGTATGATTATTTGACAAATGTCTACTGTGACACAAGACTGTAATCCCCATGAAAATAGGGACCAGTCCATTCTGCTCACCATGGAGTTCCCCCAAAACCTAGCAGAGAAAAGGTGCTGAGTAAATATGTGTTGAATAAATAAAGTATGAATGAATTATTTTATTTTGCCAAGAGACAGAGTGATATTGGAATAGGAGCCAAACTGCTTTCATTCCAGTCATGGTTCTGCCAGGAGCTGGCTGACTGTGGGATCTAAGGCCAATTCCACCTGTACCCTGCTTTCCCATCGGTAAATGGCTAAAATAAAACCACCACACAGTCTGGTCAGTGAAAAGTGTCTTATGTTGAGCTTGAAGACTTTCTCATTAATTTCTATTTAAGAGCTTACATTTGCTGCCCTCAGGTTTGTGTCTGAAGTCAAAAATCCCCTTCCCATCTATGCTGCATGTTATGTGTTGCTCCACAACCAGTGTCAACATTCATTAAAAACAGATAAAATAGGGACTTCGCTGATGGTCCAGTGTAGAGAATCCGCCTTCCAACCCTTTGGTTCAGTGGCTCAGGGGCAGTTTGCAGAAGTTGCTTCTCAGCTGGCACTTGAGTCCTAAAGTTGGAAGATTAACCCACAGGGGACATGGGTTCAATCCCTGGTCAGGGAACTAAGATCCCACATGCCACAGGGCAACTTAGCCCTTGCACCACAACTACTGAGCTCATGCGCCTCAACTAGAGAGCCTGCGTGCTGCAAACTACAGAGCCCATGCACCCTGGAGCTTGCGTGCCACAACTAGAAAGAGAAAAACCTGCAGGCCACAACTAGAGAGAAGCCCGTGCACCACAATGAGGAGCCCGTGTGCCGCAACTAAGACCTGATACAGCAAATAAATAAATAAATAGAGACAAACAAACAGATAAAATATGGCATCATTTGTGTTAAACAGGTGGTGCAGAACCACTGCTCAGAACCCAGGGAAGGAGTAGGAAACACAAAGTCAGGGCAGTTAATCTCCCAACTTTAGGGCTCAAGTACCAGCTGAGAAGCAACTTCTGCAAACTGCCCCTGAGCCACTGAACCAAAGCTGTGCCAACTTTTAAAAAAAATGCACAATGTGAGAGTTGTGAGTTACGTTTTATTGGGGGCAAAATGAGGACTATAGCCCTGAAGACAGCATCTCAGCTCTGAGAAACTGCTCCAAAGAGGCAGGGGGGAAGGTCAGTATATATGCGACTTTGGTGAAGGGCGAGCACATGCAATCAAACAAATACTTTGTAGAGAAGGTTTCTGCTGGTCTTATAAAGGTTACTGCAATTAATGAGCAGCAGATGTCACCATGAAAGATTTTAATGCTTGTCTAGATATGAGGAGATACAAGAATTGGGCTCATAAAATGGTCTTCTGAAAATATCTAACTATCTGAAAACCTGTTCTGCCAGTTTTTCCCAGAGCACAGAGGGCCTGGTTCCTGCTCTCCACCCTGAGCTCCTTTCAGGGGGTGTTGAAATTCAGCAGTTTTAGCACCTCATGATTTAATCCTTGTAGAGGTAGATAGATGGCAAGTGCCATTGGCCAGTGCCAGTTTGTAGTTGACAGCTGGAAGGCTGTGAGCCCCATTTCCATCTCTCCTTCTCCAATCTCAGCAACAGTGAGGTGACATTGAGCTACATAAAAGCAGCTCAGGCTTCCTGAGGCTACCAGGGGTGCCTAGTTGCGGGGAGACTTTAAACACTTCAGGCGGACTTCCTAGGTGGCATAGTGGTAAAGAATCCGCCTGCCAACGCAGGGGTCACGGGTTCGAGCCCTGCCCTGGGAAGATTCCACATGCCATGGAGCAACTAAGCCCATGTGCCACAACTATAAAATAAAATAAAATAAAAAATAAAAAAATAAAAATAAACACTTCAGGCAAGGATTATTTGTGAGGAATACAAATAATGGAAGGAATGCAAAGAATGGAAACATGCTGTTTCAAGGCAGGAGGGCTTTTTCCTTTTAAGGGTATATCTCAATGCAAGGGCAGGAAACAAAGCCTATCCAGTCTATATTTGCAAGTTATATATGCTCTACGTTGAAAGTTAGAACAAGTTTTGGCCACAAGGGCAGGGCCAAATGATAAATTCACTGGTACCTGGGCCTATGGTCAATACTGTTAGCAGGGACCCAGGTAAGGGTGTGTGAAAGCAATTCCAGAGATGCTGGTTTTGGTAGTCAGGCAGCCAAGCCAGGCTTTGCTGTCAGATCTGGCTTCTGGTATGGCTTTGCCACTTCGCTGTGTAATCTTAAGCACACATCTTCACCAATTCTCATTTTCCTTAATGTGAAGTGGAAATAATAATGGCATTCACCTGGGAGACTTATGGGATGATTAAATAATATATGAAGTGTTCATCATAATACTGGTTCATTGTAAACTCTCAATAAATGCTAATTATTATATCTATTACTATAATTGTGAAGTCCATGCAAATGTAAGAATATTATGATTTTTCTTTCCCTCAGTATTTGTATTTTAATAGTGGATTTAAAAAAATAATAATAATATTTCAATTAAGAATTAGTCTTTACTCTGAGGTTATATTTTTCCTAACTTTTGGTGGTTAAAATGTTCTCTTTTTTAATGAAACGCTACTGATGGTGGAGGGTAGTTAATATCATCACTTGAAAAATAAAAAGCAATCAACTGTAAATTAGTTCCGTCAAATATGGAAAACTTACTAGCCTGTGAAATACAAATCTCTGGGAGGCATTAGTGTCATGGCAAGGTGAGGAGGAAATTTGGGGTCACATTTGGCCTTGTATCATCCTTCAAATCCCCATACATCGTGGAAAATTCTCTTAGTCTTGAATGAGGAATTGGGAAGAAAACAGAGCAGAGAAAATATCGAGTCCTCAACACATCCTACCTTTGCATGAAGAGGTCTACTTTCAAACAAGTTTTACAGTAAGTTATTGTTTCTCAGCAACCCTCTTCTACTCCGTTTTGCAATTCTGGGGCCAGGACTCTGAGAACACTATTTCTGCTTTGCCAACTGTTTCTGCTAGGTTCTGTCATTAGAGGACGCTAGAGGGATACAGCAAGTCTGAAGAGGAAAAAAGGACTGCTCCTTTCTGCTTGTTCCCTATAGGCTTCTAGTCAGCTTCGCGTTTCCGCGAGAATACCCAGCAGTGCTTCTTCAACTGGCATTAGTAACACGGTTCCATTGCAGCAGCTGAATTCAATTTGCAGTTTTTCTAACTCTTGCAAAATCAAATTCATCATGCCCCAACTTCAGAGACACCAGTGAGTCAATGCCCCATTCTCAAAGGTTTTGGGTCCCAGGTCCACAAAACCCTATATCCCAGCTACCAGGACAAGCAGAGAAGCATCCTAAATTTAAAGGTCTGTGTTTCACCTCTGTGAGATTCCTTCCCTAAGTTTCTAAGCAGCTATTAAAAATAACTCCAAGCACTACCCTTTTCTTCCTAATAGCTGCTTCCTGCAGTTGCTACCTCCACGATCCCTTAGTGTTCTCTTTCTGTCGTGTCCTTTACCTAATTACCAACCTTTCCTTAAATTCTGTTTTAGTAACTGGTGTGGTTTCTGTCTTCTGTCTGGACTTTGACTGATACAGTATATATAAATCTATTTTCAAGAAAGCTTTAAGCTTTCCAATTTGCTTACTCAAGGGTTTCCTGTTAAGACTTGTAGTAACAGTCATAGACATGTCTTCCAGGCCACTCTAAAATAAAGAACCAATAAAAGAAAATATAGCCATCCAGGCAACACTGTTTATCCAAAAAATAACATTTTAAAAGATATTTTTAGATATTAAAAAGTAATCTGATTTTTCATATGTTTCATTAAATGTGTTACATTAGAGGATTCATCAGGTATCAAAACACAGCATTGAGTTTATGGCACAGGTGCCTCCCTGAGATGCTGCAAGGATGTCGGGGGCCATGTGGTTTAATAGCACCACCTTTCTCATCATAGCTCAGAATTCAATAGGCTAATAGTCTGGTTATTATCATTTAAGGCCTGTTGAGTGAATTTTGTTAAGGCTTTGATATGGCGAGATATGGCAAAAATAGCTGCTAATGGTCATACCAGCAGAATACAGACCTCTTGACCCATCAGCTCGTGCCAGTGGTCTCTAATTTGTTATATAAATGACCTTGAGTTCATGGGAATCCTAGAGTATATCTTACTACCCATCCCAGTGGAAGCCAAGGCCATAAATTAGTACCACAAATCTAATGAGTTCCATTCGGTGCAACCCAGTAAACCTCTGGGCATGTGACTCAGTCAGTTCCACACCAATCACCGTCTCTATAATAACATGTAGGCATTGTTCATAAGGCACCCAGCCCAATTTCCTGATGTTACTGGGCTGATCATCCTTAGTATGATTTAATTGTTCCCAACATAGAGGTGTTTTTAAACTTAAATGGTCATAGCCTGGTGTTAACCACATAAATCCATCCCATAATTGTGGGAAGTTTCCGTTTAATAGACGAGAGGTAGCAGTTTTTATTTGAGACTTAGCTGTCATTCTGATTGAGCCTGAGTGACCTTAAAAGAAAATTTGAATTTATGGCCAGGGTCAGAGCAGGTATTATTAATTGGCCAGGCAAGGAGATCCCCCAAACAGGACTATATTTTTTTTCTCTTTCTCTAGAGTAAATTTCCTAAGGGCCATCTAGTTAGAGCTTATTTGGTGGGGAGGAAATTATAAATGTCATATGAGTCAGGTCCAGCATCTTGGGCTGGCTGTCTACTTCTGATGTTGGCTTCTTCTCGTCCTGGTGTGAGTGTAGTTTCTCCTCTAATGTGTCCTTCCATCTAGGTTGGAGATTGTCCTTTAAATTATGTCCTTTTTAGTATGTATAACCCCCTGGTTGCAGGTTGTGGGGCATCTGATTTTCATCCAAAGACAGATTACTGAGATAAGCTTCAGAAACAAACTTGGAGTGTCCTCTTAAAAATTTAGTTAGACTTTACATTACTATAGTGTAACAGCAAGGAATTGTCCAGGGAGTGAATCTTAGTAAATACAGACCTCCATCAGCAAAACTGGCACTTAATATTCATTGAAACATAATCTTTTTCTCTCTAAGATTACCCTCATTTTTACCCAATATAACCAAATTAAGACTAATTTGTTTGCAAAATAAGTCTAGTCTCAAAAGAAACTTGGCCTGATAATTTATATAACTATAATTGATCATATAGGATTTTTGCTTTGTTGAAACTTTTATAAGGAGTCTCAGACTAGACTTTTAAAAGACCTCTCAGGGGGACTTCCCTGGTGGCGCAGTGGTTAAGAACATGCCTGCCAATGCAGGGGACACGGGTTCAAATCCTGGTCTGGGAAGATCCCACATGCCCGTGGAACAACTAAGCCTTTGCACCACAACTACTGAGCCTGTGCTCTAGAGCCTGTGAGCCACAACTATTGAGCCCATGTGCCATAACTGCTGAAGCTTCTGTGCCTAGAGCCTGTGTTCCACAACAAAAGAAGCCACCACAATGAGAAGCCCGTGCAGCACAACAAAGGGTAGCCCCCAGTCACCGCAACTAGAGAAATCCTGCTTGCAGCAATGAAGACCCAACACAGCCAATAAATGAATAAATAAATAAATTTAAAAATAAATAAATAAATAAAAGACCTTTCAGGGCTAGGAAAGCCACGCCAACGGCTTGGGCTTATCATAGATTTTTGCCTAACAGATGTAGGTGAATCCCTCCCTTTTCAAGGTTCCAAAAATACCTTGAGTTTTCTATATCTGTTAGTGAGATGGCCTTCCTAATTTATCTGATAAAGCTGCTGGGAAGCTAAGAGTTTCCAATGTCTGGAGGGAACAGATAGAGAGAAAAGATAAATGTTTCAATCCTGTTTTACAAAGGTATAATTTACCAAATTACTGTAAATGATAATTAGTTTGAGGGGAAAGTTTTCCTTACACCTGGAAAACACAGATTTAAACCAATAATTTTTCAGATAGAAACCATAAAACTTGTAACCATATTCACCAGTTTACTCAGTCGTGTGTAACTTATCCTTTTTGTTAACAGCTTATGAAGCTATCAGTTTCTCATTAGGATTCTTCAACTTCTTACCCACTTCAGCTTTATGGTCTGAAAGTCAGAAACTTGTATTTATCCAAAAGTCCTTTTTATAAATCTTCTTGAAGAGGAAGCATTTTTGCAAAGGCATCAGAATAAAACCATAACTGTCTGTAATGACATAAGGTTTAAGAAGGCCCATTTAAAATCTGATTGCAATGTAATCGACAAGGAAACTGGTTATGATGTGACATACAACACTAAGACAATAACTAGAATTATGACTGATAACATTTTACGAGGACATAGAATTTTAAGAACTCCATATAATTTCTAGAATATCTATATTAATAACAATTACCATGTACTAAAATCTAAGATTTATTATTCATTTGATAATACTTCCCATGTAACTTAATGTAACAAGTGAACCTAGTTTATATCTCTCTTTGGGATGTTTCAGTGGTCCTCTGAAGCATCCCAAAGTTTGCTAGAGGTCAAAAGGACTTCATCAAAGGACACTACATAAAGATCAAGGGATCCATCCAAGAAGAGGAGATAACAATTACAAATATGGGAGCACCTCAATACATAAGGCAAATGCTAACGACTATGAAAGAGGAAATGCAAGGCAGAAATAGAAACACAGATGTAGAGAACAAATATATGGACACCAAGTGGGGAAAGCAGGGAGGGTTGGGGGGAAATGAATTGGGAGATTGGGATACCATATTGTACACTCTAAATATATGCTGTTTATTGTCTGTTAACTGTATCTCAATAAAAGTTCTGAAAAAAAAAAAAAGGACTTCATCAGAATTTGTTTTAGGAAGTTTTGTCAAAAATACCAAAAAGGATTTAGAACAATCAGTCAGATAGGATCACAGGTCACTGTGAAACAATAGTTATTCACTTAGCCAAAGTAACAAGAACAATTCACTTAAAAGGTAAGGAAACTTAAAATCTGTCATCAAAAGGCAGTTCAACATTTTTAAGAAAACTTATCCTCTCAACAGAGAGAAAAGCCAGATTCAAGTTTTGCACCAGGTTACTTCTAAGGTTAATTTACTCAACTAATTTTATCTAAACTTAGTCAATCCTGATCATGCACAAAACACTTTTCTTAGGGTCCACTTTCCACAAACCTTCTTATCACTTTCTATATCATTACTTTAATTCCCATTCAGAAACAGCCACCTGTAAGTCAAACTTACTTCCTTTTCCCTTAATAAAATGTAATTCCATTTTTCAGCCCTTCTTTACTAAAAACACACTTCCTACTTTCCTTAAGCAACCATGAACTGTCCTTTATGATAGCATTCTGTAGATTGGTGAACATAAATATCAGGGATATTTTCTAGAAATGTTTGCTTTCTTTAGAGAACGTAGCACCAAATATATTCATCAGTAGTCCTAAATCCCCTTTTGTTTCTCTGTAAAAGGAAGCCAATGTTCAGTAATTAATGTTTCAGTATCTTATTTTATTTGGGAATGACCTAGCTAGTCAATAAGCTTTCATCATTTAATTTAGTGCAACTCTCGAATTTCAAGTTACCAGAATCTAGAGAGACTATTTTAGGTAGATATTCCTAAAGCATAAGTATTCTTCTTAATAGAGTTCATCTAAAAGCTCTTATCTCATTTACATTTTCTTTCCTTAGAAGTTTCTTCACATCAAGGTAGTTTCCTTGCTGACAAATTTGTAACAGATATAACAAGATTTTATTTAGCTTATATTATACCTGGTCACAATAAAAATACATATAAAATTATACTTAATGTTGATGACTCTAAAACATGTCTATATGAATCAAACCAACAAGCTTAAGCCACCTTCAATACCAGATGTCAGTTTAGTACTGAATTTTCCAGATGTCATGAACCTGAAATTAATTCTGGCCAGATTATTTTCTATTTCTGAGTATTTATATACACGCTTAAATAATTTTTTTAAGGCCAATTAGAGCTATTTTATGAATTTCTCTTTGGCAATACCATACACCTACAGAAAACATAGATACATATGAACACACAAACACATAGAGGCCTCATAGTTCCCATTCCAAACTTTCAGCTCTGAGTCAGGTACAACATAAAAGGCATCACTTACAAGGGGTTGGATTCAAATTGGCTTCCAGCAGATGCAAAAAATCCAGGTCACCTATCTAGAGATCACCTATCTAGGTGGCTAAACCCTTTTAATGTTTACAGAAAAGACACTTAGGATTTATATTTATCCTTGACAAGTCAAGTTTTAAATTAATTTACCTCTTTTTTTCAAATTTGCATTTAAAAGGATAGCAGAGATAAGGGTTCCTTAGGTGACCAGATAAGACATTTAAAGGTACAAGCAAGTTCCTCCTAAAATGACTTCATTTCCCCTTTGTTTAATACTTACAAGCCTCTTAAGATAAATAGGGAAGGTTTTGAGAGTGGTAAAGAATTGGTGGGCTTTGGATTATTTTTGGAACCACAATTAGATCAACAAACAAACATTAATACCAGGTATTAATTTGATAATAAATATTTCCCAGTACACATGAACCTGAAATTTATTTAGCTTAATTTCTCTCATACTTAGAGTTGATTTGTAAGCATCTATTTTCCCTTAAGCCAATCAAATAGAGCTCATTTACAAATTAACCTCAACAACAATCAATATCCAAAGACAAAGACACACACTGAGACATACATATATCCAGACAGACACGAGAGATCTCAGAACTTCATTTTCCAAACTTAGTCATGAATTTGATATCACAATATAAAAACTCACTAGTTTATAAACAGTTGGAATAAGAAAAATTTTAAAGGGCTTGTTCCAGTTTTTTTTCCTTCTCAATCTCAGGAATTAGAGATGGTTTAGATAAGATATTTGTTCCTGAGAGCTCTGGTCTCAAGGCAGAGCGAAAGAAAATTAGGCTCTCCCTAGTAGGATTTATATTCCCTTAGGGTCAGAATTCTGCAGAGAATTTTTTTTCTTCAAGCTAGCTTTTTCTACTGGTTGGGAATTAAATGGGGGTCAATTAAACCTTCGACTGGCATTGTGTACTTGATGCAATTGAAGGTTCATAATTTTCGTAGATACCCCTCTTCTGCTACTTTTTAAAATGGTTTTGGGAAGTTGGCCTGATAGAGTTTCAGGTAATTCATTGTTGGGTTTCCTGCAAAGAAGTTACTCTTCGGTTTTCTCTTTTAGAAGCTTCTAGATACTAATCAAAGTAAGCATTCCATTCAATCTGTTTAATCTTATGGCCGGCTTTCTTTCTTCCTTCTAACTGTGCGGGCAAAAATATTTTTTGGAATATCAAAGGAACCCAATTTGGTCATTTTAGATTGAGATCTCCCTTAGTAAATTTCCCAATTAAGTAGATACTTGCAAGTATAGGTTTTTGTATGTACATAAACCTGGCTGGGGTGTTAGAGAGAGGCTGGCCTTCTGACATCCCATGTTTCTGTGATAGGCTCTATTTCCCATTTTAAAGTCGAATTTGCCTGGGTTAAAAAAAAACAGTAGTGAAATTGTGTGGTAGCCCAGTGTGCTGCTTGTGAGCTTAACTCCTCTAGGCATCACCCGAGTTGTTTTAGCTCTCTTATGTGCCACGGTCCTCCCTTTGGTAGTCTAAGACCACCACGAGTGCTCGGATCACTGGATGGCCAATTCTTATTTTGCGACCCCTGGTGAGCAAGTGTTTTAATTAATGAGTGGGTTTCCCTGTGGGACCACTGCACGGTATAAGGACTGTGCCTCCACCAATCCCGTAAATCTCTCAGTCGCCTGAGAGAGCTGTACTGGCCGAGAGGAGTCTTGTCCGTTGTCTTCAGAGCAAAGCTCTCATGTAATATCTTCACTTTTATCCTGACAAACTCAATTAAGGCAGCCGAATTGAGGAGAGGCTTCAGATCAGCCTCTTATCTAACCACTCAGCCAAGACCACTCAGTCTCCTACAACTAAGCAAACCCTGGTATCTTTCAGCCAGGCCCCCCCACCAGGATCTTTCACCTAAATGGGTTGTCCCTGGTATCTTTCAATCGAGCTACCCCCAGTATCTTTCACCTGAGTGGCTATTCCCCAGTATCTTTAAACCACCCCACCCCCCAGTATCTACCAACTGGGTGGGTGTTCCCCTGGTATCTTTCAACCAGGCCCCACCAGGCTCTCTCACCTGGTGGGTATTCCTCAGTACCTTTCAACCAAGCCCCACCCAGTATTTATTCACTGGGTGGATATTTCCCTGGTATCTTTCTTTTTCTTTTTTTTTTAAGCTCTTTATTGGAATATAATTGCTTTACACTCTTGTACCAGTTTTTGAGGTACACCAAAGTGAATCAGCTGTATTTATACATATGTCCCCATATTCCCTCCCTCCCACCCTCCCTGTCATGGCCCTCTAAGGCATCACCTGTCATGGAGTTGATCTCCCTTTGTTATACAGCAACTTCCTGCTAGCTATCTATTTTACAGTTGGTAGTGTATATATATCTATGCTGCTCTCTCACTTTGTCTCAGCTTCCTCTTTGCCCCCCCCCAACCCCGTGTCCTCCAGTCCATTCTCTGCATCTGCATCCTTATTCTTGCCCTGTCACTGGGTTCATCAGTACCATTCTATTTTTAGATTCCATATATATGAGTTAGCATACAATATTTGTTTTTCTCTTTCTGACTCACTTCACTCTGTATGACAGACTCTAGGTCTATCCACCTCATTACAAACAGCTCCATTTCATTCCTTTTTATAGCTGAGTAATATTCCATTGTATATATATGCCACATCTTCTTTATCCATTCATCCATTGATGGGCATTTAGGTTGCTTCCATGTCCTGGCTATTGTAAATAGTGCTGCAATGAACATTATGGTACATGTTTCTTTTTGGATTATGGTTTTCTCTGGGTATATGCCCAGTAGTGGGATTACTGGGTCATATGGTAGTTCTATTTTTAGTTTTTTAAGGAACCTCCAAATTGTTTTCCATAGTGGCTGGACCAGCTTACATTCCCACAAACAGTGCAGCAGAGTTCCCTTTTCTCCACACCCTCTCCAACATTTATTGTTTCTAAATGTTTTGATGATGGTCTTTCTGACCAGTGTGAGGTGATACCTCATTGTGGCTTTGACTTGCATTTCTCTAATGATTAGTGATGTTGAGCATCTTTTCATTTGTTTGTTAGCCATCTGTATGTCTTCCTTGGAGAAATGTCTATTTAGGTCTTCCGCCCATTTGTGGATTGGGTTATTTGCTTTTTGGTATTAAGGCTGCATGAGCTGCTTATATATTTTGGAGATTAATCCTTTGTCAGTTGCTTCATTGGCAAATATTGTCTCCCATTCTGAGGGCTGTCTTCTTGTCTTGTTTATGGTTTCTTTTGTTTGCAAAAGATTTTAAGTTTCATTAAGACCCATTTGTTTATTTTTGTTTTTATTTCCATTATTCTAGGAGGTGGGTGGAAAAGGATCTTGCTTTGATGTATGTCATAGAGTGTTCTACCTATGTTTTCCTCTAAGAATTTTATAGTGTCTGGCCTTACGTTTAGGTCTTTAATCCATTTTGAGTTTATTTTTGTGTATAGTGTTAGGAAGTGTTCTAATTTCATTCTTTTACATGTGGCTGTCCAGTTTTCCCAGCACCACTTATTGAAGAGCCTGTCTTTTCTCCATTGTATATTCTTACCTCCTTTCTCAAAGATAAGGTGCCCATATGTGTGTGGGTTTATCTCTGGGCTCTCTATTCTGTTCCATTGATCTTCCTTTCTGTTTTTGTGCCAGTACCATGCTGTCTTGATCACTGTAGGCTTGTAGTATAGTTTGAAGTCAGGGAGCCTGACTCCTCCAACTCCATCTTTCCTTCTCAAGATTGTTTTGGCTATTTGGGGTCTTTTGCATTTCCATACAAATCATAAAATTTCTTGTTCTAGTTCTGTGAAAAATGCCATTGGTAATTTGATAGGGATTGCGTTGAATCTGTAAATTGCTTTGGGTAGTACAGTCATTTTCACAATGTTGATTCTTTCAATCCAGGAACATGGTATGTCTCTCCATCTGTTTGTATCGTCTTTGATTCCTTTCATCAGTGTCTTATAGTTTTCTGCGTACAGGTCTTTTGCCTCCTTAGGCTATGTAGCCATTTTAATACTGAAGATGGAAGAAAAAAAGCAACATTTTTGGCATATGATGCTTTATTATTTCAAAAAACGTAAAAACGCAACTGAAATATAAAAAAAAAAAAGATTTGTGCCATGTATGGAGAAGGTGCTATGACTGATCAAATGTGACAAAAGTGGTGTCTGAAGTTTCATGCTGGAGATTTCTCACTGGGCAATGCTCCACAGTCGTGTAGACCAGTTGAAGTTGATAGCAATCAAATCAAGACATTAATTGAGAACAATCTATGTTATACCATGTGGGAGATAGCCAACATACTCCAAATATCCAAATCAAGCCGTGAAAATCATTTGCACCAGCTTGGTTATGTTAACCACTTTAATGTTTGGGTTCCACATAAGGTAAGTAAAAAAAACCATCTTGACCACATTTCCACATGCAATTCTCTACTTAAACACAACAAAACCATTTTGTTTTTAAAATCAATTATGGGGACTTCTCTGGTGGTGCAGTGGTTAAGAATTACCTCCCAATGCAGGGGACATGGGTTCGATCCCTGGTCTGGGAAAATCCCATATGCCAGTGGAGCAACTAAGCCTGTGTGCTACAACTACTGAAGCCTGAGTGCCTAGAGCCTGTGCTCTGCAACGAAGAGTAGCCCCCGATCGCCACAACTAAAGAAAGCCCGTGCACAGCAACAAAGACCCAACAGAGCCAAAAAGTTTTTAAAAATAAATAAAATGAAAAATAAATTATGACGGGCAATGAAAAGTGGATACTGTACAATAATGCAGAACAGAAGAGATCATGGGGCGAGCAAAATGAACCACCACCAACCACACCAAATGTTGGTCTTCATTCAAAGAAGGTGATATTGTGTATATGGTGGGATTGGAAAAGATTCCTCTATTATGAGCTCCTTCCAGAAAACTAAACGATTAATTCCAACAAGTACTGCTCTCACTTAGACCAACCGAAAGAAGCACTCAGCAAAAAACATCCAGAATTAGTCAACAGAAAAACGTATAATCTTCCATCAGGATAATGCAAGACCACATGTTTCTTTGATGACCAGGCAAAAACTGTTACAGCTTCCCTGGGAAGTTCTGATTCATCTGCCATATTCACCAGACATTGCAACTTTGGATTTTTATTTATTTCTGTCTTTACAAAATTCTCTTAATGGAAGAAATTTCAATTCCCTGAGAGACTGTAAAAGGCACCTGGTACACTTCTTTGCTCAAAAAGATAGAAAGTTTTGGGAAGATGGAATTATGAATTTGCCTGACAAATGGCAGAAGGTACTGGAACAAAATGGTGAATATGTTGTTCAATAAAGTTCTTGGTGAAAATGAAAACTGTGTCTTTTATTTTAACTTTGAAACCGAATGAACTTTTTGGCCAACCCAACACATTGTATAGGTATATCATAATTTATTATAATTTGTTTAAATGGTCATCTATGGATGAATACATGGATTGAGAATGGATTTGTGTTGGGGGAGGGGTGGTTTGGGGGGACCAGAGTAGGTGGGGAAGACCTGTAAGTTACTTACCTGAGAGAAATGGATTAGAATAAGATAAATTCAGTGGGATAGGGAGAAGAGTTTAGATTAAAAAATATTAAAGAAGCAGAATTAAGAGAACTTGGTGAGGCAGAAGAGAAGATGGCGGCAAAGTAGAGAGATGTGGAGTGCATCCCTCTCCACAGATGCATTGGGAATGCACGGAAGGACGCAGTCATTCCCACAGAGCACCAGCTGAACACCAGCAGATGGCTTCGGACACCAGAAAGGGCTGCGGGGAGCCCGACATAGCCGGTAGGGAGGCATCTACGAGGGCTCAAAGAGGGTGAAGTGGCGGAGCTGTGGCAGACGGGAGGGAGTGAGAAACATACGGAGGGTCCGCGGCGCAGCTCAGCGTTCCCGGACCGAGACATCGATCCGCGGCTGAACGGAGGGTCCAGGAGCGGGAGCGTGGGAACCAGAGAGCTGGTTCAGGGTGAGAAACATTGTTGCCGGTAGGGTGGCGGACCGAGAGAACAGGAGGGAGGAGGTCCGCGGAGAGGAGTACCCATCCCTGAGAGCTGCCTGGCCATGATGGCGGCTGGAGGCTGCAGGCTCACGGGCCGGGGGGAGGAGCCGCGTGCGTAGCCTCTCCCTCTCTTTCCGTGCCTCTGCAACAGGCAGTGGAGAGACGCCCTGCGGGCCACCCAAGGCGCTCAGGGATAACAAGCACCCTCAGGCACTCGGGTGGGGCTAGATTAAAACCCCTTGCAACGCCAGCAGCAGGGAGGCTGCCGAGAGAAAAAATAAAAAAAAAACAACAGCATCAAAAAGAAAAAAAACCCCGAGAGAGGCCCAACTCTAAGACTTTCTGTGTACGCCTGAGCCACCAGTGCCCTCTGCAACAGGCACCTCCAAGCCTGACTGAAACAACAGTGCACCACTGCTCACTCACTCCCAGGAGAAGGAGCCACTATTGTACCCTCTCCCTCCCAACACACCAACGCTTACAGACAAACAATAAAGGAACCTCTGCTGGTCACAGAGTAACGCAAAAAAAAACCCAAGGCAAGGAGAAGGACACACAGCTGAGACACTAAGGAAACAGAAATAGTAGTATCAATACCTATTGAACTGGTCCATTCTGGGATCAGTTCTGGATTTTTTTTTTTTCTTTTTTTTTCTTTCTCTCTCTCTTTTTTTTTTTTTTTTTTTGATTTATTAAATACAATCTTAGCCCTAAGGGATCTACAAGTTTTATAACATAATTTTTTAATGATATTTTTTATTCTTTTTTTTTGCCTTTTTATATACTTCTATATCTAGCTAAGTTTTTGGAACTACGGACAAAATATCTCTCATACTTTCCTTTCATCCCTATCTTTTATACATTTCTATTCCTTTCTTTTTATTTGCATATTTCCAACCACATTACGCTCTTCTGTTCCCCTTTCTTCCAGCCTTTTTAAGTTTATTTTATCTTAACATACTTATAAGCAACACTATCGGTCTGCTCAGACTCCTTGCTCTATTCTCCAGATGATGCACTGCCTTGGTATTAATATTAGGCTTTTGTCTTTATCTTAGTTCTTAGTACAGTTGTCTAATTACATTCTGAGAATCTCCATTCTCTCTGGTGGTACTCCAGCTCTTTTCTATATTTGATCCTAGCTTACAAAATCTCCCTGGATTGATGTTTGTATGTGTAGGGTGTTATTTGTTGTTTGTTTGCTTTTGCTTTTGTCTCTGATTTGTTCTGTTTCAGTTGTCAAATTCTGCTGGGTTTCTCTTTGAATATCTGATAGCACACTGGGGTTCTGTCAGGTCTTTCTAGAGCCTTATGTCCTAACGGATTCAGTAATTGTGTGTCCTATACATGTATGTGTTTTCTAGACTTAATATTCATTTAATCCAATACTTGGACATTAGTCTGAGGCTTGGACAGTCTTCTATAAACACCTCTATCGCCAGGACAAGCAACCCCAAAAGTTTGGACAACCATGAGGAAACAAAGAAACACCATGCAGGCAAAGGAGCAGGAAAAAAACCCACAAGACCAAATAAATGAGGAGGAAATAGGAAAAATGCCTGAAAAAGAATTCAGAGTAATGATAGTAAAAATGATACAAAATCTCGATAACAAAATAGAGAAGGTACAAGAAACAGTTCATAAGAACTCAGAAAAACAAACAGCAATGGATAACAAAATAACTGAAATTAAAAATACTCTAGATGCTATAACCAGCAGAATGACGGAGGCAGAAGAACGAATAAGTGAGTTGGCAGATAGAATGTGGGAAATAACTGCCACAGAGCAGGACAAAGAAAAAAGAATAAAAAGATTAGAAGACAGTCTCAGAGACCTCACTGATAACCTTAAACGTACCAACATTCGAATTATAGGCATCCCAGAAGAAGAAGAAAACAAGAAAGGGTCTGAGAAAATATTTGAAGAGGTTATAGTGGAAAACTTCCCCAACATGGGAAAGGAAATAATTAATCAAGTCCAAGAAGCACAGAGAGTCCCATACAGAATAAACCCAAGGAGAAATACACCAAGGCACATATTAATCAAACTAACGACAATTAAACACAAAGAAAAAATATTAAAAGCAGCAAGAGAAAAGCAACAAACAACATATAAGGGAAAACCCATCAGGATAACAGCTGACCTTTCTACAGAAACTCTGCAGGCCAGAAGGGAATGGCAGGATATACTGAAAGTCCTGAAAGAGAGAAACCTACAGCCAAGAATACTCTACCCAGCAAGAATCTCATTCAGATTTGAGGGCGAAATCAAAAGCTTTCCAGACAAGCAAAAGTTAAGAGAATTCAGCACCACCAAACCAGCCTTACAACAAGTGCTAAAGGAACTTCTCTAAGTAGGAAACACAAGAAAAGGAAAACACATACAAATACAAACACCAAACAATTAAGAAAATGGTAATTGGAACACACATGTCAATAATCACTTTAAATGTCAATGGACTAAATGCTCCAACCAAAAGACACAGACTGGCTGAATGGATACAAAAACAAGACCCTTCTATATGCTGCCTACAAGAAACCCACTTCAGACCAAGGGATACATATAGGCTGAAAGGAAAGGGATGGAAAAAGATATTCCATGCAAATGGAAGTCCAAAGAAAGCTGGAGTAGCAATACTCATATCAGACAAATTAGACTTGAAAGTAAAGACGATTAAAAGAGACAAGGAAGGACACTACATAATGATCAAGGGATCCATCCAAGAAGAACATATCACAATGGTAAATATCTATGCTGCCAACATAGGAGCACCTCAATACATAAGGCAAATGCTAACAGCTATAAAAGGGGACATCGACAGTAACACAATAATAGTGGGAGACTTGAACACCCCACTTACATCAATGGACAGATCATCCAAACAGAAAATAAATAAAGACACACAAGCTTTAAATGACACATTAGACCATCTCGACTTAATTGATATTTATAGGACATTCCATCCAAAAACGACAGAATACACTTTCTTCTCAAGTGCACACGGAACATTTTCCAGGATAGATCACATCTTGGGTCACAAATCAAACCTCAGCAAATTCAAGAAAATTGAAATCATATCAAACATCTTCTCAGACCACAACGCCATGAGACTAGATATCAATTACAGGAAAAAAACTGCAAAAAATACAAACACATGGAGGCTAAACAATTCACTCTTAAACAACCAAGGAATCACTACAGAAATCAAAGAGGAAATCAAAAAATATCTAGAAACAAATGACAACGAAAACACAACAACCCAAAAGCTATGGGATGCAGCAAAAGCAGTTCTAAGAGGGAAGTTTATAGCAATACAGTCCTACCTTAAGAAACAAGAAAATGATCGAATAAACAACCTAACCTTACACCTAAAACAACTAGAGAAAGAAGAACAAAGAAACCCCAAAGTGAGCAGAAGGAAAGAAATCATAAAGATCAGAGCAGAAATAAATGAAAAAGAAAGGAAAGAAACCATAAGAAAAATAAATAAAACTAAAAGCTGGTTCTTTGAGAAGATTAACAAAATTGATCAACCATTAGCCAGACTCATCAAGAAAAAAAGGGAGAAGATGCAAATCAACAGAATTAGAAATGAAAAAGGAGAAGTAACAACGAACACCTCAGAAATACAAAACATCATGAGAGACTACTACAAGCAACTATATGCCAATCAATTGGATAACCTGGAAGAAATAGATACATTCTTAGAAAAATACAATCTTCCAAGACTGAACCAGGAAGAAATAGAAACCATGAACAGACCAATCACAAGTACGGAAATTGAGGCAGTGATTAAAAATCTCCCAACACACAAAAGCCCAGGACCAGATGGGTTCACGGGCGAATTCTATCAAACATTTCGAGAAGAGCTAACACCTATCCTTCTCAAACTCTTCCAAAATATTGCAGAAGGCGGAACACTCCCAAACTCATTCTACGAGGCTACCATCACCCTGATACTAAAACCAGGCAAAGATGTCACAAAAAAAGAAAACTACAGACCGATATCACTGATGAATATAGATGCAAAAATCCTCAACAAAATACTAGCTAACAGATTCCAACAGCACATTAAAAAAATCATACACCATGATCAAGTGGGGTTTATCCCTGGGATGCAAGGATTCTTCAATATACGCAAATCAATCAACATGATCCATCATATCAACAAATTGAAGGATAAAAACCATATGATCATTTCAACAGATGCAGAAAAAGCTTTTGACAAAGTTCAACATCCATTTATGATAAAAGCTCTCCAGAAAATGGGCATAGAAGGAAATTACCTCAACATAATAAAAGCCATATATGAAAAACCAAAAGCCAACATCGTTCTCAATGGGGAAAAACTGGAAGAATTCCCTCTAAGAACAGGAACAAGACAAGGGTGTCCACTCTCACCACTATTATTCAACATAGTTTTGGAAGTTTTAGCCACAGCAATCAGAGAAGAAAAAGAAATCAAAGGAATCCAAATTGGAAAAGAAGAAGTAAAATTGTCACTCTTTGCAGATGACATGATATTATATATAGAAAACCCTAAAGACTCTACCAGAAAACTGCTAGCACTCATTGATGAGTTTAGTAAAGTAGCAGGATACAAAATTAATGCCCAGAAATCTCTGGCATTCCTATACACTAACAACGGAAGAGCAGAAAGAGAAATTAAGGAAACTCTCCCATTCACCATTGCAACAAAAAGAATAAAATACCTAGGAATAAACCTGCCTAAGGAGGCAAAAGATCTGTATGCAGAAAACTTTAAGACATTGATGAAAGAAATCAAAGACGACACAAACAGATGGAGGGACATACAATGTTCCTGGATTGGAAGAATCAACATCGTGAAAATGTCTGTACTACCCAAAGCAATTTACAGATTCAATGCAATCCCGATCAAATTACCAATGGCATTTTTCACAGAACTAGAGCAAGAAATCTTACGATTTGTATGGAAATGCAAAAGACCCCGAATAGCCAAAGCAATCTTGAGAAGGAAAAATGGAGTTGGTGGAATCAGGCTTCCTGATTTCAAACTATACTACAAGGCCATAGTGATCAAGACAGTATGGTACTGGCACAAAAATAGAAAGGAAGATCAATGGAATAGAATAGAGAACTCAGAAGTAAGCCCAAACACATATGGGCACCTTATCTTTGACAAAGGAGGCACGAGTATACAATGGAAAAAAGACAGCCTCTTCAATAAGTGGTGCTGGGAAAATTGGACAGCAACATGTAAAAGAATGAAATTAGAACACTTCCTAACACCATACACAAAAATAAACTCCAAATGGATTAAAGACCTACATGTAAGGCCAGACACTATCAAACTCCTAGAGGAAAACATAGGCAGAACACTCTATGACATCCATCAAAGCAACATCCTTTTTGACCCACCTCCTAGAATCAGGGAAATAAAATCAAGAACAAACGAATGGGACCTCATGAAACTTAAAAGCTTTTGCACAGCAAAAGAAACCATAAACAAGACTAAAAGGCAACCCTCAGAATGGGAAAAAATAATTGCCTATGAAACAACGGACAAAGGATTAATCTCCAAAATATACAAGCAGCTCATGAAGCTTAATACCAAAAAAGCAAATAACCCAATCCACAAATGGGCAGAAGACCTAAATAGACATTTCTCCAAAGAAGACATACAGATGGCCAACAAACACATGAAAAGATGCTCAACATCACTAATCATCAGAGAAATGCAAGTCAAAGCCACAATGAGGTATCACCTCACACCAATCAGAATGGCCATCATCACAAAGTCTGGAAACCACAAATGTTGGAGAGGGTGTGGAGAAAAGGGAACTCTCCTGCACTGTTGGTGGGAATGTAAGTTGGTACAGCCACTATGGAAAACAATTTGGAGGTTCCTTAAAAAACTACAAATAGAACTACCATATGATCCAGTAATCCCACTCCTGGGCATATACCCAAAGAAAACCAGAATCCCAAAAGAAACTTGTACCATAATGTTTATTGCAGCACTATTTACAATAGCCAGGACATGGAAGCAACCTAAATGCCCATCAACAAATGAATGGATACAGAAGATGTGGCATATATATACAATGGAACATTACTCAGCTATAAAAAGGGATGAGATGGAGCTATATGTAATGAGGTGGATAGAACTACAATCTGTCATACATAGTGAAGTAAGTCAGGAAGAGAAGGACAAATATTGTATGCTAACTCACATATACGGAATCTAAAAATGGTACTGATGAACTCAGTGATAGGAACAAGGATGCAGATACAGAGAATGGACTGGAGAACTAGAGGTATGGGAGGGGGCGGGGGTGAAGGGGAAACTGAGACGAAGCGAGAGAGTAGCACAGACATATATATACTACCAACTGTAAAATAGTCAGTGGGAAGTTGTTGTATAACAAAGGGAGTCCAACTCGAGGATGGAAGATGCCTTAGAGGACTGGGGCAGGGAGGGTGGGGGGGACTCGAGGGGGGGGGAGTCAAGGAAGGGAGGGAATACGGGGATATGTGTATAAAAACAGATGATTGAACCTGGTGTACCCCCAAAAAAATAAAAAATAAAAGAAAAAAAAAAAGAGAGAACTTGGTGATTTCTTGAATATGAAGAATGAGAAAGTAGGAGAGTTCAGGGAGGACCCCAAGCTTTTTGACTTGGACAAATGATAATATCAGTCTTTGAAGAGAGAAATGAAATCACTCTCACAGGAAGGAAAAGCTGATGAGCTTTGCTTTATACATGTTGAGATTCAGCTGTCTGTAAGTCTTCACAGTTGTCTATATGCATCTAAGGTCAGGAGAAAGTGGAGTGAAGCAGGGGTCTTCAGCATATACTTGGTGATGCAAGCCAAAAGAGTGAGTTACATCACCTCCAGCCTTTCTGGGCCACAGTTCCCTCCTTAAAGGATATGATAAGGCTCCTCTAACTCTCAACCTCCAGCACATATGCACAGAGCAGAGCCAGTGCCATGGCTCACTGTTGCATGATGTGCCATTGCTCACATATGCATTATTCATAAGCACAGAGAGAGTGACGTGAGAAGGTTTGTGCTTTAGAAAGGCTACATGAGGCATGAGTAAAACCTCGGCAGCTATAAATTATCATTCGAGTCATCTATGTGAGTAAGAATGAAAGCTTAATCTGAGCAGCTCAACATTACTAGTTGTTAGGAAAATGCAAATTAAAACCTCAATAAGACACAGCTACACATCTACTAGAATGGCTAAAATTAAGCTTGAAAATTCCAAATGTTGGTAAAAATATGAAACAACTGGAATTCTCATACACAGGTGGTCAAAATGCAAAAAGGGCAATTACTGTGGAAAACTGTGGCAGTTTATTAAAAACTCAAAATATACCTACCATATGACTCAGCCAGGCCACTCTTAGGTATTTAAATAAAGGAAAAGTAAACAAACATTCGCACGAAAACTTGTCCAAAAAAGTTCAAAGTGGTTTTATTCATAACATCCCAAAACTGAAAACAATACACATTTCCTTCAATAGGTGAATGGATAAACAAAATAGCCACACAATGCAATGCTGCTCAGCAATAAAGGGGGCAAACTCCTGAACCATGCAACTTGGGTGGATCTAAAAATCATTATGTTGAGTAAAAGAAGCCAGGTACAAGAGACTACTTACGATGATTTCATTCATATAAAATGTTAGTGGGGGGGGGACTAATTTATTGTGACAAAAAGCAGATCAGTGGTTGCCTGGGCTGGGACAGATGGAGGGATGGACTGCAAAGGGTAATGAGGAAGCTTTTGGGAATAAAAGATGTCTCAATTCAGGTACTAGTTTTACAGAATTGTATACTTTAAGTAGATGTGGTTTCATATATGAAAATTATTTCTCATTATGATGGTTAATTTTATGTGTCAACTGCACTAGGCAACGAGGTGCCCAGATATTTGGTAAACATTATTCTTGGTGTTTCTGTGAGCATGTTTTTGGATGAGATTAATAATTAAATCAGTAGATTGAATAAAGTATGAGTAGATTGCCTTCCTAGTGTGCGTGGGCCTCATTCAATCAGTTAAAGGCCTTCATAGAATAAAAAGTCTGACCCTCCTGTGAATAAGGAAGAATTCTTTCCTGCCAGACTACCTTTGAACTGAGACACTGGCTTTTTTCCCACTTTCAGACTCAAACTGAAACATCGATTCTCCCTGGGTCTCAAGCCGTGGTACAGGAACTATACTATTAGCTCTCTTGGGTCTCCAGCTTGCTGACTCACCCTGCACATCTTGGGACTTGCCTGCCTCCATAAGCCAATTTCTTACAATAAATGATCTATATCTATTTATCTAGATCTCCTAATGGTTCTGTTTCTCTGGAGAACTCTGAATAATACACTCAATAAACATGATAAGTAAAAAACAAATACATTTTAAAATAATTAACTTGCTATGGACTACAAGGCCCCAAGCAATCTCCCTGCCTTTCTCATCAGTCATCATCTCTCACCAATGCATATCTCATTCTTTTTTTTTTAAGTAATGGTAACTGTATTTTTGTAATTGAAGTGTAGTTGATTTACAATATTGTGTTAGTTTCAGGTATACAGCAAAGTGATTCAGTAGTTTTTTTTTCAAATTTTATGCCATTATAGGTTATTACAAGATATACTCCAAATGGATCAAAAATAAACTCAAACTGGATTAAAGGCCTAAATGTAAGATCTGAAATCATAAAACTCCTAGAAGAAAACATAGGCAGAATACTCTCTGACTTAAATCGTAGAAGTATTTTCTTGGATCAGTCTCCTAAGGCAAAACAAATAAAACCAAAAATAAACAAATGGGACCTAATTAAATAGCAAAGGAAACCACTGACAAAACGAAAAGACAACCTACAGAATGGGAGAAGATATTTGCAAATGATGCAACCAACAAGGGGTTAATACCCAAAATATACAAACAGTTCATACAACTCAATATCAAAAAACCAAACAATCCAATCAAAAAATGAGCAGAAGACTTGAATAGACATTTTCCAAAGAAGACATACAAACAGCCAATAGGCTCATGAAAAGATGCTCAACATCGCTAATTATTAGAGAAATGCAAATCAAAACCACAATGGGGTATCACTTCATACCTGTCAGAACAGCCATCATCAAAAAGTCTACAAATGATAAATACTGGAGAGGGTATGGAGAAAAGGAGACCCTCATACACTGTTGGCAGGAATGTAAATTTGTGCAGCCACTATGGAAAACAGTATGACGATTCCTTGAAAAACTACAATATGATTCAGCAATCCTACTTCTGGGTATATATCCGAAAAAAATGAAAACTCTAATTTGAAAAGATACATGCACCCCAATGTTCATGGCAGCACTATTTACAATAGCCAAGACATGGAAACAACTCAATTAGCCATCAACAAAAAATTGGCTTAAGAAGATGTGTTTTATATCTATACAATGGAATATTACTCAACCGTAAAAAAAGAATGAAATGTTGCCATTTGCAGCAACATGGATGGACCAAGAATATAATACTTAATGAAGTAAGTCAGACAGAGAAAGACAAGTACTATATTAGACTTATATGTGTAATCTAAAAAATAAAACAAACATATATAACAAAACATAAATAGATTCACAGATATAGACAACAAACTAGTTGTTCATTGGGGAGAGGAAAGGGGGACGGGGAAGATAGGGGTATGAGATTAACAGCTACAAACTACTATGTACAAAATAAAAAAGCAACAAGAATATATTGTACAGCACAGGAAAATATAGCCATTGTTTTGTAATAACTTTAAATGGAGTATAATCTATAAAAATACTGAACTACTATGTTGTTCACCTAAAACTAATATAGTATATCAACTATACTTTAATTAAAAAATGAAATGGAGATATTCATGGATACAAACACATTTTCATGTAATCTTTTCAAAAATATTAAATCCCATAGACATACATTTGTAACAACCTGGGAAGATCCTCTTTTGTCAGTGGAGATAAAACGGATTCCTCAAAACAAGTATCTTTGAGTAGACCATTGATAATAAAAATAAACTAGTTAAATCTCTTTTTAAAGCCATGAAGAATTTACAAGGCTAATTGGAAGGACCCCTTCTTCCAGCCCCTTTTGCTGAAAAGAAAGAAAAGAAAGAACCTCTTGTGTTTCCTAACACTTAGTTCTTTGCTGACTCTTTTGCCAATCCACTTACTCCCCTAAAAGGGGGCCAAAAGAGATAAAGTCTCAAAAACTGATTTTCAGATTTGCTAGAAAAATGTTGTGAAATATTTTTCTTGCCAACAGAGTTCAATTTAAATGAAGATTGAGTAATACAAACTTAGTATCACACTTTCCTCCAGTTTATTCACTTCCTTTGCCTTACAACATATTCTGCACCAGTATTCATCCTTCCCTTCCATTAATTTTGTGACTTGATATGTGTTCTCACACACCTGAATCTGATTACCAAAAATTCACTTACACAGCCCTTTAGCACTAGGTTATTTTATGTATATGCTTATTTTCTTTTTTATGCAAAATTTCAAAACATACAAAAATAAGGAAATTGCATAATAATGAGGAAAAAATCCAATTGTACGCTTTAAATATATGCAGTTTATTGTATGTAAATTGTATCTCAATAAAAGTTAAAGAATAAATAAATAAATAAATAGAAATTGCATAAGAAACCCCCATTTACCTATCACCCTGCGTTAGCACTTATCACGTGGTCATCCCATTTCATCTATACCACCACCTACTTCCCACCACCACCTTCTCCCTCACATTCTTTTAAAGCAAACTGTTTCATCTGTAAGTATATTTTTGCTTTTGCTAACATAACCAGCTCTGTTTTATATTTCTTCCTTGGGTTCTTCATGCAATTTCCATCATATGGTTTTTAGTTCCTATGTTGGAGTTGTATCTTCTACTTTGAACTTTCCATCTGCAGCTAATAAATGATTGAATCTAGCTGGAATTCAATGCATGTAAAGTATGATGTCTACATATGAAAATCCAGACTGGAGCTAATGGGAAAAATAAAACTCAGACAACATGGCAAGACAAATAGTACCACAGTGAGCCATTTCTGTGTTGAAGAGAACCTATAATACTGTGTAAAATAAATGTTTAGGGAATTGGTTAGCCAAAAAGTCCTTTAAACCTTGCGGTTTTGTGTTACATACTATTTTAAAACAGTAAAACCCAATCACATTTTATATATTAAATCACAAATGTATTAGATCATAATGTCTTAGTTAATGGATTTGCATCTTATCTGCTAAAAATTTTTAACTTTCTCTTAGGACTAAGACTATTATAACTTTCTACAGCCATGTCACTCCTTTGTTCCAGCTTCTCTGAGGTAATTTGTATGCCTGTTCAGGGAGCGTGACTTAGCCTCCCTACTCTCAAAGCAACAGCACCATCCCGTGGTAAGATTAAAATGTTTCCTCACACTTGCACAGACAATTTTTTACAGCTTTTCTTCACATGCCAAATAACTCTTTAGCACTCTGGTGAAGCTTTGGAAGCCTTCTCAGATTAATATTTGTAAATCCATAAAATACAGTACTTAGAATTACAAAGGGAACCACCTATATAAAAATCCTGTTGCAGCCAGGTACTCACAGATTCCAGTCAAGAAGCCACGAGTAAAGCAATTGTATTCCAACAAAGAGCTTAAAAAAAAAAAAAAAAAAAGGAAGTCATGACAGGAGACTAGAAGCAGGAAATTATGTTTCCTTCAGAAGTAACACCTCTCTATTAATCTTGTGTAATTAAGGATTGTAATTCTAGTTGTGTTTGAAGGCAGGCCTTCAGGAATGACATAATGGTTTTGCCTTAATCTCTATGAATATTTATATGCCTTATAAGAAGGGACAGGATTGGAGTCTGAACAGTGAAAAGAATGTTTGGTTTTGTATACTTGTCATCTAAATACTTGAAATTTGGATACTCTTGCCAAGAAGAAAGGATGGATTTCACAGGGTGCTTCTGAAAGGATGGTCTTGGAGCATAAGGACCTACCCTGTGTGCATTTATGGGACCTACAAAGTGGGACAAACTGGACAGTTAGTGCTCTGATACAGCTCTGCTGGGTGAGTCCACTCTGGAGGGCTCAGAATTAATTTGTCCCTCAGAGGACTAATGAAGTAATTCTAGGTACCATTAGAGGGCACTGTGAGGACTCTGTTGCCAGCCAGGTGAGGGGTGGCTGTTGGTCAGTTTCTTGGAGGTTCAGAGCCAAATGGTAACATCACACAGGTACAAACTCATAAAGGAATCACAGCATTTACTAATATCTTCTCTTATTTTTAGAAATGCTATGTGTATACATGTGAGTGTGTTTATTATGTATATTCATGTGTGATTAGAGAAAGGAAACACCTTTTTTTGTTTTTCATTGAGTGTTTTTTTTTAGTGCCTATTATGTTAGGCATTGTGCTGCTATAGCAGGATTATATTTTAGACCCCAAATAAGGATATGTCAGAAAGGTTACAACTGTATTTAGTTAAATTAAATTAGTTTCTACTCCAAAAGTACATATAATTACTTTTTAATCAGGAGGAAAATAAATTTTAAAAATCTCTGTGCCCCATATTGCTCAGTCATTATTGAGCCTTTCTCTGTATCAGACACTTGCAGCCCCAGCCCACATCCTCTAACTCTCAACTTCGATTCCAGCCATGGCTGCAGCAAACAGGTTCCTGCAGGCTTCCTCCCTCTTTGCACTGAAGGCACCTCCCCTCTAGCCTGCCCCTAGTTTCCCTCATTTCCTGCCTCAGGGCTTCTCTGATTCCTTTTTGTGAGTGCTCCTGCTCAGCTCTCACATACATGCAGACCAGAGGGAGGCAGGAGCAGAATAAACACTTCTCCCTCTTGTTCCTAATCGTCTGGCGGCGGGGAGGGGGGCAATTCTGATTTGAACCCATGCCAGTAACCAACTAATAATGCAACCTTGTACTGACGTTCCCTCATTCCCTGTGCTGAACCCCTGCTCCATGAGACTGCTTCTCAAATACATTACCTATACCCCAGCCTTTGTCTCAACCTGTGATCTCAACGGAATACAGGCAAAGACATACTCCCATCCAACTGAGTTATACAAAGGTTCAATGGGTCTTATAAAGAATAAAATTAATGGAGAAACCACTCCAGGCTTTGGTCCATACTTTGGGCCACCAACTGAGATGCTCATTACTCAAGCCCAAATAGTCCCTTGGAAGTATGCAAGTATGGAAGTGTACTCCTCTGGGGCACAGTAATATTTACAAGTCTGGGAGCCAGGTATTAGCATATAGTTTCACCTGTACACCACACACCTGTAGAGATCCAACCTCCAGAAGAACAGTAGTTCCCCCATCCTCATGGAACATTCTTCATCCTTTCCCTAAATTGGGAAAATATCCCCTTCCTCTCTGTTCCTATTTTATTCCCTATAAGGATACACACCCCCTCTCCCACCCCACTTATACCTAAAACAATCTCCTTGATGAGTGTAAACTTTCACAAAACATAAGAAAAACAACTTTGTCTTCAAACTACAGCTTTCTTCCTTATAACTCCCAAGGAAGGGATACACAAGGAAGGGATACACAAAGGACCTTCTTGGAAAATGAAGAAGGGGGAAAAATAGAGAAAAAAAATCCCACATGAATATTGAAAAAAAAAATTCTACGTTTATATTTTGTCTCATTTGGATGTCACAATGACCCAGTGAACTAGGTCTTATTATTTCCTATTGAAAATGAGCAGACTGTGGCTTGAAGAAGCTTAGTAATTCTCCCCAAAGTCCCACACCTCCTAAATGGTGAAACTCAAATTTGAATCTAGCTCTGTCTACCTTCCAAGTCCTTTCCAGTATTAATGCTGTGTAATTAGGATGAACAGTTTTATTTTGATTCTTGGCCTTTAATCCTCAATTTCTATTTCCTTTATTAAGAAAAGGGTCTTGCATATTGAATGTTCTTCTCTTTGTCACTGGTATCTCCCATCTGTCTTGTTCTGTAGAATTAATCTTCATAGGAAGACTGCATTGACTAGAAATATTTCAAGAAATTAACTGCTGTTGCTTTAGATTTATCTTGACATACAAATATAAACAGGAAGGCACTTACATTCTGGGCCAGCCATGGAATTTCTGCAACTTTCACTCATCACAGGCACCAAAACAGAACCTGGAAACCTCTCCCAGAAGCCAACGGGAGATTCCCTATAGGCATAGTTTTCAGCAGCTGGAAAATGTAATTTTATGAGCCTCCAGATCTTCTCTAAGTCTGAATGGCTTTTAATGGACAGATGCAAGCAGTACATCTAGTTGGAATCTCCACCACAGTGGGACCAGATACCACTCGTCCTAGAGTGCTGGCTCTGTTTTAAGCCTTGTGGTTTATGCAGCAGATGTGAGCAGTGCTGCAAGGAGCCAAGTAGGACTTTTTCTGGCTCTGAAGCTTCAAGTCACTATACAATTGGCTCTAGATGATCTCTGTGGAGACGCAGGCATGCTCAGGAACCTAAAGCCTTTACCAGGCCATCACATTCCCCATTTTTTATACAAAGTAATGCAAGAATATATTGCTTTAAAAATTCAAACCATACAGAAATATATGGAGTAAAAAGTAAAAGTCCTTTCCCCTACCCTCAAATGCATTCACCTCCTAGAAGTGACCACTCTAACAAATTGGTACACATACTATACATTTTCCTGCATGTTTTATACACACATATAGATGTGTGAAAGATGGAATTTAACCAGTGATTTTGAACTCTGCCTTTTTCACTTTACAATACAATTGATGGAGTGTTGCCACTGTGGATTCCTGGTTTCTAATCTCAGCTGGAGAAAAGTTTGCAATACTTTTTTTTTCTTTTTCAATTCTTAAAGTCACCTTTATTCAGCTCCTTTATCCCTCACTCCTCACTCCCATGGCTTCTCCAAAACCTTTGACTTTTTCCTCAAACCCTCACTGACTTACTTAAGGCCAGTGGTGTCACCAAGAAAACAGAGATTCATCTTTTAAAAAAGTCCTTCAATTACTGCCTACCTACCACCTCAACTGCAAGCTTACCTCACATGCATTCTCTTTCAGGCTCTCCTCCTTTGCAATGGAAGTGTCCATTCTTTTCCTTAAGATCCATCCCCTCTAGTGGTGTACATTCCCATACCAGGGGCAGTTTGAGAGCCAAAAAGACTAAGTCTTGCTCCAGTCTTGTTCTGCATTTTCTAGCTGTATGACCTCAGACAAGTTACCTAAGTTCTCTGAGCCTAGGAAAGGTTCTGCACTCATTGTCAATGAATGATTTATAATGACACTAATCTAAAAGGTTTTTTTATTGTCCTCTAAGAACACTCACTGGTCCAGCCATTATTCTATCTCTTCATATAACATTTTCATTAATATTGTTGATACATGATTTTCTTCATTAAAAAAATGCATAGGTTGAGTCCAAGTAAATGCCACAACTTAGAATGCTGCACTAAATTTCTATGTAAATCAACACCTTTAAAATAAATTAGAAACCTAAGAAACTTTACAGGAAAACAAGAAGACAGCAAAGAACATAGAGCCACAGTTTCTTATCAGCCTGTCACTTTATTGTTATTAAAACAATAACCAGGATGGAGGAATAATAGGAAACCTACTATAATGTGGTTGACTACAATTTCTATAAAAGCTTTTTGTTAAATGACTCCCCAAACTATAGCTTAGGAATTTGAAAAGGACCTTTAAGAGGGTTCACCTAGTGCAAAGCAGAGAGTAGGTCTTTCCAACATTACTGCTACAGTTATCATGGTAGGAGGAAAACTCTACATGCAATTCTGTCCGGACGATTCTGTTCTTAAAATAGTATTTAAATTCACTGAGGAAATCTGTTGTCTTGGGTGCTTCTTTTTCAAAGGAAGAAACTTTTGCTTGAGACGTCTTTGGGAGAATTAATTTTTTTTTACCTTTCCCTTATATTTAAGCTTGTTGTGTTGGCTAATCTCTAGGAGACTGTGTGGTAGTTCTCTGCTATCCGTGAGCTGTGGTAGCTTCATCATTACTCTAAGAATTCTCCTCCAAGGTGCTGGTATCGTTCATTCATAGTAGAGTCCACTGTTTAATGAATGAGTTATCCAGAGGGCCACCTGCCATGGGATCTCATGGAAAATCTGCCCCCTGCTTTCATGCATAGCATTCCTTTCACCCATCGATATTTCACCACTTTTCTGACAACCGCGGTTATCACTATTTGCCTTTAGATTCAAGGTGCTTTCTTTTATGTCACACCTCCCCATAGATTTGGATAGGAAGTTGCGATGCATCAGTGAGTCTGGATGTCCTAGAACCACACCTTAACTGATGCAGAGTAAAATCTGGGAGCAGTTCTCTCACCCCTTTCCAGGGTGTGAGCTGCTGCCGTCATGTCCCAGCTGTGTGACCTTGGCCAAGACACAAACCCGTCAGGCTTCAGATGCCTTATTTTCGTAGCTGCAGCCTAAGGGGCAAGCCTGTAGTTAAACACACATCTACACATCTAAGGGCTGACTGTCATCCTCTCCAGAGACCCGAAAGGGCAGGTGCTATCTTCCTGCTCTCCCTCTGCCTGCTCCAGAGCACAGGATCCCAGATTCTGCAATACTCTAAGGTACATCTGCTGTGAAAAACCATGCACCTCACTTGTGTGTTCTTTTGGATCGTGGAGGAGAACCTACACACATGGCTGGTGCCCCGATTTTTGTGGCTGCCACCCAGGGGACACCTGCAGATTGCCGGCTTATGGCCAGCAGAGGCTGCACTCTTGGGTCTCCTAAGACTGTAACAAACAGAGAGACAGTTCTTGGCTGGCAATCACCCCCAGGGCACAGCACAGAGAGAGTGGACAGAAATACGCCACTGTCCCTATGTGAAAGAGGCCTATCTGCTTGTCCTGGAGCCTGGCCTGAGGGGAAGACCCCTCGCCTGGCATACATCTTGGGGCCCACTGAGATGCCCTCTGGGGAGGAAGTCTCTCCCTCTCACTCACTCCAGGCACATAGAACCATTTTATTATACGAAGTATATATGTGTACATATAGTATATCCTCTTTTTCCCACAGAAACATTTCAACACATCTTAAAATATAATGGCTTATTTAACAATTATTTTACCCATTGTTGGGTTATTTTCAATTTTTTAAATACTCTAACATACATCTATTGTGAAAAACATGCACCTCATTTTTCTTCTTTTGTGTCATCCACTTAGGATCTATTGCTCAAAGTGGAATCTCTGCATCAAAGACTTTTATAACCACCATTCTAGATTCTCAGCTAAGTGATCAGGGGCCACCAGCAATAGATTTATTTTTCAACAGTTCACCAAAGCTGTGTTGTTACTGTAATTTACCTAAATAGTTATGTGGAGATATGGTTGTAGCTTTAATTTGCTTTGCTTTAATTACTACCAAAATTGGAGATTTTTTCCTGTCAAGATTTATAGTCCATATTTCTTTGTTGATAAGTCATCTGCTCTGGCCATTCATTTTTCAAGTAGGATATAAAGCTTTTGTAATTTTGATTCTTTTACTTTTCAAATAATTTCACAGTCTCTAAATTATTCTAAAAGGATTTTATTGGGTTTGATCTTATATTTTGGTATGAATATATTTGCATAAATTAGCGTGTTGAGGATAATATTTTCATATTTTAAAATGTCTTTGGGAATTCCCTGGCAGTCCATTGGTTAAGTTTCCAAGCTTTCACTGCCAGGGCCTAGGTTAAATCCCTGGTCGGGGAACTAAGATCCCGCAAGCCATGCAGCACGGCCAAAATAAATTAAAATAAAGTCTCCTTTTTTGTTAAACTACCTTTATCATCCTTGGTTTTATTAATTTCAGTTTTTTTCTCTTTTAAAATTAATTGAATCTATGAGTTCTTGTCAAGATCTTGGCAGGAAACAGAAAACATATTTAGAAAGTGTTACTGAAGAGAGTGTACTAAAAGGATTTACAAAATGTGGGCAAGGTTAAGAGAACAAAGCACAGGGTCTAGGAACATATATACACTTCTACCATATTTAGGCCTAAAGGGGATATTGGAGAGGATAAGCCTAAAGAGAGTTTTTAGCCTGGAAAAAAAGGGCCTCCTTATAAGAACTGTATCTGTAGAATTCAGCCTGTACCAGAACTGCAGCAAGGTGGGGAGAGAACAGAGTGGAGAGATGAGCTAAACCCGCTAACCGACCTCTTCCCGATCTCATGCTGATGCCTCTCACTGGCCAATTCAACCAGAAGACAGAGAGCAAGGGAGCCTGAGTGACGCAGTCTGTAGATGTCAGCTTCCTGGGCTACAGAAAAGGGCAGAGAATGTAAGGAGGGAAGGGAGCAGTGGAGAACAACCAGCACATGAAATACCCATGGTCCCTCACATTTCTGCACATCCTGTTAGCAAAGACATTCTGGACCATATCATCAAGGATGCCTGTGTAGTGAATAGCCTTGGAAGACAGAGATAATGTCTCCCTCTAGAGCAAAGGGCAAGCATGATTACTATCCAGAATAAAAAGATAATGTCTCCCCCTGGAGAAAAAGCAGTCAGGTTCACTGCACATTATAAAAGATTTGTAATCTAAGCTCAGCATTTCTCTTCTGTAACACAGTCCCTGATATGTACAGCTAACATCTATCCCTCTTTGCATCATGCTGTGGAATTGGGAGTTGGAAGCCGGTGAAAAATGCTGATACTCTGCTGCTGTTGCCGTAACATTATTTTTTGTCTCTGATGCAGGGTCTCATATCTTTTACTCTCATCCATGAAACTATGGCAGGCTAACTTGTTAGCTCTGAAGCAGGGTAAAATCTCACTCCTCACAGCTCTTGACAATTCAAAAGAGAGAAAACAAACAAAATTTAACAAATCAACTGTATTTGTCATGACTAGAGGTCACAATTACTCAACTACCTTACTCTGAATATTCATAATTAATGAGAAAGAATTAAGCACTCCTTCACAGATGCCAGATAGCCTCAGGTAATGAGGGAGAGCTCTTCATTACATAATAATGTCAGCTTATAAACAGAGAAGGAACGATGGAATTAGAAGAGTACTTACCTCTTCCTTACTCCTGATGAAATAACTGATTTAGGCAAGGAAATGTTGCAGGTTGTCAAAATATTACCCCAAAGATAACTCATTTGTCTCAAGGGGAAAAACAAAATGGAGAGTTCAGGCAGTCACTGCTTAAAGCTTAGTAACAGCAACTATAGGACAACCAAACATTACGTATACTTAATGAAATGCATATGAAGTACACAGCATCACTTACAAAGGATTCTTATTAAGAGTGCTTAACTTGAATCTAATTTAATCTTTATATATAGTTAATAACTTTTTACAAATGATATTTTTCTGATACTTAAAAAGTGAATGAAAGTTAGGAAAACTGTTGCACTTTGCCTAGGACTGTCCTGGAACTGAAACTCCTTCATTCCAAAAAACCCCATTCCTAGGCAGACCAGGATGGTTGGTCACCCTAGTACAAGTTTAACCAATTAGACTCTTCACAACTCTAATATATCAGATTTTCATAAATCATTTAAAAGTAGACACACAGAAGCTGGGACGAAGTGAGAGAGTAGCATAGACACATACATACTACCAACTGTAAAACAGATAGCCAGCGGGAAGTTGCTGTATAACAAAGGGAGATCAACTCGATGATGGGTGATGCCTTAGAGGGCCAGGACGGGGAGAGTCGTGGGAGGGAGGGAATATGGGGATATGTGTATAAATACAGCTGATTAACTTTGGTGTACCTCAAAAACTGGTACAAGAGTGTAAAGCAATTATATTCCAATAAAGAGCCCAAAAAAATAAAAAATAAATAAAATAAAAAAAGTAGACACAATAATAAATTAGATATAATGTTATAATGGCTACAAAACAGATCAGTATACTAATGCCAGTTTTACACTATCAAGAGCTCTAATTCAATGAATAAATAATTTATTCTTTATTATATCATTATTATTACTTCTGAAACTTAAAAAGTCAGGATTACCTCTCAAACCAGCTGGAAATTCAGATAAAAGTTTTTTGTCTGAATTTGTCTTTCAAGATGATCTTACCAAGTATATTACCCAGTGGGGTAGGTTCTTTCTTTCTTTCTTTTATTTTTTTACTGCATGTGAGATCTTAGCTCCCTGACCAGGGATAGAACCCGCGCCCCCTGCAGTGGAAGTGCGGAGTCTTAACCACTGGACCACCACATAAGTCCCAGGTCCTTTTTGTAATTTATATTTTGGCTATTTCACAAGAAACTGTACATTGTCTCTAATTAATCAGATACATTCATTTTTATAACCTTATTATTATCAGCAGCAGCAGTAGTAGTATAAAAGAGACACTCTTCTGAGTCTTTTATCTTTATAAGATAATATGTTTAGTTTAATATGTCTGCTTTTCTTAATGTCTTTTCTTAAAATTATAGCTAATATAATTTATAATTAATTGTTTGGAGTAGTGGGGCCCAATCTGATTCCAACTTTGGTTCTTTTCTCATTCTTCACCACTTATGCCCTGGGCATTGTTTACTCTGGGCTTTATCCAACCCTGGGAGTTGGAGTCAAACATTCTAATTTTGGGAGAACAAAATGACATCAAACGTCTGAATGGTTGATATCTTCCATAACTTTCCTATCAGTTATTTAATCTGTATTTTAAAAAAATTTTATCTGTATCCTCCTTTATTTGTTATGAGAATTAAATCAATGAATACCTGCAAGTACTAATGTACATATTCTCAACCATCTGGTGAAGAAGTCAGTTCAGTACTCACATAGAAAGTTTTCTGTTCTCTCCAATTCATTATGTTTTTATTCAACTTTGAATTTTCTGAATTATTGCGATTCTTAAAGCTAATAACAATGTTTAACTACTGTGCTTCTCTTACACTTGGAGGTAAGGTGTGATATGCTGAGAAACACATGAAACCACAGATTAAACATGGCTGGTCCTCCTGGCATGAGCTAAGGAGTTCCTACCTTCATGAAGGTAGGGATTCTGTTTTATTCACTATTGTATGCCCAGTGTCCCAGCACAGTGCCTGGCACATAGGAGGTACTCATTAAATATTTGTTGAATAAATGAATGAAATGGAAAGCTTACAGAGAAAACAATTTCGTACAAAAAAACTTGAAAATATCAGCAATTGGAACATCATATTTGCATTCAAATTTTAAGTTAAAACATAAGTTGCTTCAGGTTACAGCCTGAGGTGTCAGAAATATCTTTCTCCTCAGCCATTTTTTTTGGGGGGGGGAGGGAGATGATCTCAGTGAAAAAGTTGAGATATTATTCTAAATCAATAAATTTACATTGAAAACAAATAAAGAAGAAATTTGTTTTTTGTTTTTTCTGGTCCATTATTTAATTTTTAAATGCACAATGTGTATAGATTGCAAAAAGTTCCTAATTTTACTGGAATTCACAAATTCTTATGGACTTTTTAAAAAATTTATTTATTTATTTATTTATTTTTGGCTGTGTTGGGTCTTCATTGCTGTGCGCGGGCTTTCTCTAGTTGTGGTGAGTGGGGGCTACTCTTCGTTGGGGTGCATGGGCTTCTCAGTACGGTAGCTTCTTTTGTTGTGGAGCACAGTCTCTAGGCACGTGGGCTTCAGTAGTTGCAGCACGGGGGCTCAGTACTTGTGGCACACAGGCTTAGTTGCTCTGCAGCACGTGGCATCTTCCTGGACCAGGGATTGAACCTGTGTCCCCTGCATTGGCAGGCAGATTCTTAACCACTACACCACCAGGGAAGTCCCTTATGGACTTTTATTAGCTTAAAACTTTCTTAAAGTTACTAAAGCCTGGAGAGTACTTTCTAAAAATCACAGTGTTCAGTGATCTTTAGAATCAGTGACTATAACTACTTGGGTTTAAGATTTATTGTAAAGCTATAGTAATCAATACAGTCAGTGTGGCATTGGAATAAGGATACATATATAGATTAACAGAACAGAAAAGAAGGTTCAGAAATAGGACTACATGTATATGGTCAATTAATATTCAACAAAAATGTCAAAGTTATTCAGTGGGATAAAAGTGGAACAATTATAAATTCATATGCAAAAAAAAAATGAACCTCAGCCCATGCCTCATACCATATACAAAAATCAACTTGAAATAGATCCTAGATCTAAATGTAAAATCTTTAAACCTAAAACTATAAAACTTATAGAAGAAAACACTGGAGGAAATCTTTGTGAACTTGAGTTAAGATTTCTTAAATAGGACATAAAAAGCATAAACCTTAAAATTTTAAAAATGTTAAACTGAACCTCAGCAAAATTAAAAACTTTTGATTTTCAAAAGACATGGTTAAGAAAAAGAAAAGGAGAAAATATTTGAAAACGTATATCTGACAAAGGACTTGTATCCAGAATATTTAAAGAACTTTTAAAACTCAATAATTAGAGGACAAAAAAACTAGATTTTTTTAAAAGTGGGCAAAAGATTTGAACAAAGACCTCACCAAAGAAGATATACAAATGGCAAATAAACACATGAAAAGATAATCCACACTGTTAGTCTTTAGGGAAATGCAAACTAAAATCACAATCAGATACCACAACATGCTCACTGGAATGACCAAAACTTAAAAGACTGACAATCCCACGTGCTGACTAGGATGTGGAGCTACTGGCATTTTCATGTATTTCAGTCAGAATGCAAAATGGTACATCCACTTTGGAAAGCATTTGACAGTTTCTTATAAACCTACACTTACTCTTTGACTAAGCCATTTCACTCCTCATATTTGTCACAAGAAATGAAAATATATTTTCTCACAAAAACTTGTACTCATGTATTCATAGGAGCTTTATTCATAAGAGCCTAAAATTGGGAACAACCCAAATGTCTATCAGTTGGTGAATGCATAAACAAATTGTGGTGTATTCACAGGATGGAATAAAAAGGAACAAACACGCAACAGATGGATGAATGTCAGAAGTATTGTGCTAAGTAAAAGCAGCCAGACACAAAAAGCCTCATATTGAATAATTCCATTTATATGAAGTTCTAGAAGAGACAAAGCTATAGCAACAGAAATCAGATTGGTAGTTGCTTAGAGCCAGGGGTGGGGAAAGGAGATTGTCTACTGAGGGACCCAAGGGAACTTTTAGGGGTAATGAAAATGTTCTATATGTGATTGTGGTCATGGTTAGTTGACTGTCAAAACTCAAACACTTATGATTGGTGAATTTTATTGCATATATGTTATACCTTAATAAACCTGATTTAAAATAAAAATAATTTGCAGTTGTGCTTCCTATTGCATCACTTAATGCCTGTTATATGAATGGGTCAAGGTCCAGGTGGGAAAATAGAAACCACACTAAGTACTTTACGAGGAGATTTAAGAGACTGGCTACACAGGTGTGAGAGACCCGAAGGCATGACTAAACAGCACTGAGGTAATCAAAAGATGGTAACTGAAGGACCTGCTACCATCCCTAAGGCCAAAGGAACAAAATGGAACTAGAATCTTTGAGCTCAGAGCTGTGGGTGAAACCGCTGAGGAAGGAGTGCCCCCAGGCTATATCTGCAGAGACAGAAGAGATTGGGTTGCAAGGAAAGACAGGAGGAAATTGCTGTCACCAGGAGGAAGGGCCATTGCTGGGGCAATCCAGACAAGAAAAGGAAAAACAAGACGGATCAACCTCTCTTCTGTCCCTTTTCTATCCTCCAATCTCTATCGGCCCCTATTGGTAGAAACTATCAGGGACCCAGCTAAGAAAGCAGAAATTTTACTTCCAGAGGCTAATCTCAGCATCAGAGAACAAATTAAAAGTATGAATGTGAAGCTGAAAGACAACACATAAATGACACTTCTGGTTTATCCCACTTTTAATAATATTAAGATTAATCAGGAACTCCAGGTGGTTTCAGCCTTATCCCTCTATTATTAAATTCCCAGTCAATGTTTCACTTAATGGTTTCAGCATCCAGTGGTTATTGTTACCTACATTCATTATCTCATTTGGAGTTACAACACAACAATTTTCTGATTTTAGCATTTTTGTGCACTTTTCATCTGGACTTCTATAAAGAAGAATGTGGGTAATGATTTGGTTATCCTGAAATAGTTTGCACAGGAAGGGCAGGAAAGATCTTGTTTATTCCTCTTTATCAAGTTTCAGCTGGTGACCTAGCATCCTCCAAAGATGACCAATGAGTAGGTGGCTTTTGTTAGTATTAGAAACTCAGAACTTTTGTTGATATATTTAAAGTTTTTTTAATCCATCAAAGGCATTATCGTTTTTGATATTCAGATTGTTTCCTCTTATGTCGGTGGGAGACGTCATGGTATTTTTTGTTTTCTGTATTTTATTTATTCTGGATTATTCTTGAAAAAAATATCAAGTATGCCCAATTTAATTTTACCCCCCTCATATGACTCTAAATCTCTCAGATCTTGGAAGAAATTTGCAACATATTTTACACTTTCTTCACTTAGTAAGCCGCTAATAAACACTTGAATTGTCCACTATTGAGCCACCTTATGGAAATATTCTTAAATGGCCTCTCAACAGTGCAAACAATTTCAAAAGCCAGTTTTAATTACAAAATTTAATAAAGTTGTTCAACTCTAACCAAATCTTCAAGTCCAGTCTTGAAATATTGGATATTATGTGTGCTCCTTAGGGGGGTAAAAAAGGAAATAACAATGCAAAAGGTAAATAGAGTTGTGCAATCTAGATTTAAGGAAGTACCTTAAGAGTTTAAATCTGTGTATGTTTTTCTAAAATAAAAGAACATAAATATTTTTCCTAAAATGGATTCAGTTTAGCTCTTATTGTTGTAGCAATAACCATCACTATGGAGTGTGGGAGCAACTAGAGAACAAAATATGGATTTGGGGACTCACCTTCTTAGGGAAGCCTCTTTTTCTTCCAGGAAGAGTTAGCAGTATTTTGGTAATGCTGTTCTTTCTTCAGGTGTAGGTAAAGAAATAGGTAAATTACAGCAGATGCCCAGGCCAAAATTTGGGGAGATTTCCTAGGCTTCTCCTTCCCCTCTAAGGTGCTATTGGTATGACTTCTTAAGACCTTTCCAATCCTTGCCCTCTTTTCTTTCCCTCCACCACTGCTGTGATTTAGACTTTCAGCTTAACTGAACTAGGTTATTGGCCTCCTAAATGCCTCCAGTCTTCACATTTCAGTTTTCGCATTGCCATCAAAGTAATCTTTCTAAAAACGGATTCTTTCAGAGCCCTTGATTAAAATCCTTAAACGGCTCCTCTTTACCATTAGGGGGAAAAAAGCCAAATTTCTTAACATGGAATGTAAGTCTCTTCGTGATCTGGCCTCTATATAACTCTTGTCTGCCTTCTTCCTGCCTCCTGTGTCATCCCCAAGCCCCCTCAAGTCCCACACCCAATGCTGCAGCAAGAAATACTGGCATAACTCATCACACTAGGCTCTAAGACCTTTCCACATTTGAACGCAGCTGTTCCCTTTAAAACTTCTTCTCTTTCTTCAAATAGTAAAGATTCATCCTTCAAAAGTCAGCTCTGATATCACCACCTCTGCGAAGCCTTGTCTGACCTCCCTTAGCTGTCTCCACAACCCCGTGTGGTTCCATGGCAGACAGCATCACCACAGTGATCACTACACTATATGGCATTTACTGTCTCTCATGAGCATCCTCATGTATTTAATCTTTATCCCCAGCACACAGCACCCTGCTTGAGTATACTCTAAATGAATGTCTGCTGAGAAAATAAATGAATAACTGCATAATCTTAACCCATTGTTTTCCAAACATTTTTTACAGAGTGGTTCTACCAATTTACCTATGCTACCACTAAAAAGCTCATGGAGTTCCCTATTGTTCCACATCCTCACTATCACTTGATATTCTTAAATTTAAAACATTGTGGTGGGTCTGTGGTGGTATCTCATCCTAGTTTTTAATGTCTTTAATATGCTAATAGATATGGTGTTAAGAGAAGTTTTTCCGCCTACATGTACTTGTTAACATTTCCTGAAAGAGCAAGTGCGAAGGCCTTACAGTTGGACTTTTTCAAGGAATGGTAAGAAAGCCAGTGACTCTAGAGCAGATGCAGAATTGTAGTTGAGATTTTGGAATCAGAACCAGAATTGATCTCATTGGTGGCTCTCAAATTTTGGTAATCATGAAAACCCATTGTGCTTGTTAAAACTGAACATTCTTGGGTTGCATGCCCAGAAGTTCTGATTCAATAGTTCAGAGCTTGAGCCCAGTATCTATATTTTAAAATAATCTCAGATGATTCTGATACATTTGGCTTTCAGTCCACAGAATGAAATACACTGTTTAGAGAATAAGGTTTCCTCCTAAATGAGCACAGTATTACATGTTAGAATGTCATTTATGATACTACTTTGTCTATCATCTGGTTAAATGTTAAAGCTGTGATTTTCTCTCTTTGTGGGTATATGTAATAGCATACTACAAAATTAAAATTAAGCCCACTTGGAGAAGTTTAAGATAGACTTTGCAATAAGCAAAGGCTTCTGATCATATTGCAAAACCAAGAGTAATTATGGGGAAGTGGTATGGTGAAAGAGCACTGGTGTTACTTTCAGAAGAGGTATATTTGAGACTCAGGCTATGAGTAAGTAATTTGTGTAAGCAAATTCCTTAACCTTCCTGAGTTTCCACATCTCATCTAAAATTAGTATTATACCTATCCTACCAACCTTGCAAACCTGTATAATGGTCAAAATGACAGAATGGCAAGGTGCCAATACAAAAGTAAGATCTAATCATTGTTAGAGGAATGATCATTGTTTTTGATTGACACACCTGGCTGAATTAAAGAAACAATATTTAGCCTCATGGGGAATTAATTTCTTAGAATAATCTCAGCAGCTTCCTACTAAAACCGTAAAAGCATTTTACAGCATTTTACAGTTTGCAAAGAAAATGAGTGACATAATCAGGGATACAAAATCCATTTAGAGACAAGACCAGGATTCTAGTCTTCTGATTACTAGCCCGGGTCATTTTTCATCATACTTTACTCAGTTGTCTTTCTCATTCTTTACTATAATCCACAGGCCAAGTGATTCCGACACACACCTAAGTCTGAGCACCTAGTAGTGGGGTAGTAATCCTTGTCTTTATCTTTTATTGTACATATTTGATGAACAGCTGTATTGAGGTATTATTCACATACCATTCAATTCATCAGTCTAAATTGTACAATTCAATACTTTTGAGTATAATCAGAGTTTTGCAACTATCACCACAATCAATTTTACAACATTTTCATTATCCAAAAAGAACCCGCCTGACAGCAGTCACTCTCTATTCTCCCGTCCCCTCAGCCATCGCCACTCATCTACTCTCTGTATGGACTCCCCTATTTAAGACCTTTCATATAAAGGGAATCATGCAACATGTGCCCTTTGGTGATCGTCTTCTTTCACTTAGCGGCTTTTCAAGGAGTACTCTCTGTTTTAAAATTATCAGTGTAACAATAGAGATAGTTTAGAAATAAAGAAAAGGAGAAAAAAAATCATCCATAATCTCATTATAATATAATTAATATCATACCTCTTTCATTTTCTTTTCTCCTCTGTAGAGGCATTTTCATCTGATTGGAAAACAGATGGAGGGCAACCCTCGCTCCCACCACGCTCCCACCGGTCCCCCGCCTCCGGGCTCCCCACCTCCCAGAGCCCAAATCGAGTGCCCGGCGGGGAGGAAGAGGCGGCCCCGCCCATCCCCGCCGGCGCCTCGCTGACGTCATTGCTTCGAGCCGCAGACCCCCGCCCTCCTTCCCCGTCGCGGTTGCTTTGACAGAACGCGATGGCGGCGTCCGGGTCTGCCGGAGTACCGGCGACCGTGTCGGGAAAGCAAGAGTTTTACCAGCTTCTGAAGAACCTGATCAATCCAAGCTGTATGGTGCGGAGGCAGGCAGAGGAAATCTATGAAAATATCCCAGGTCTGTGTAAGACTACATTTCTCTTAGATGCCGTCAGAAATAGAAGAGCAGGTTATGAGGTGAGACAAATGGCTGCCGCCCTGCTACGACGGCTTTTGTCCTCTGGGTTTGAGGAAGTCTATCCAAATCTGCCTTCTGATGTTCAGAGGGACGTCAAGATTGAACTGATACTGGCTGTTAAGTTAGAAACACATGCTAGTATGAGGAAAAAACTTTGTGATATTTTTGCAGTGCTGGCCAGGAATTTGATAGATGAGGATGGCACTAACCATTGGCCCGAAGGTCTGAAGTTCCTTGTTGATTCAATCTACTCTAAAAATGTTGTTCTTTGGGAAGTTGCACTTCACGTATTCTGGCACTTTCCTGGGATTTTTGGGACCCAAGAGCGGCACGATTTGGATATCATCAAACGGTTGTTGGACCAATGTATTCAAGATCAAGAACATCCAGCAATCAGGACATTATCTGCTAGAGCTGCAGCTGCCTTTGTACTTGCTAATGAGAATAATATTGCTCTTTTCAAAGACTTCGCAGACTTGCTTCCTGGAATCTTACAGGCTGTGAATGATTCATGCTACCAGGATGATGATTCAGTGCTAGAATCCCTTGTTGAGATTGCAGATACTGTACCTAAATATTTGGGTCCTTATTTAGAAGATACTCTGCAGTTGAGTCTAAAGTTATGTGGAGACTCTAGACTTAGTAATCTGCAACGCCAGCTGTCCCTTGAAGTAATAGTGACCTTGTCTGAAACTGCAACCCCAATGTTGAAAAAACATACAAATATTATTGCACAGGCAGTTCCTCATATATTGGCAATGATGGTTGATCTACAAGATGATGAGGACTGGGTAAATGCTGATGAAATGGAAGAAGATGATTTTGACAGCAATGCAGTTGCTGCTGAGAGTGCACTAGACAGACTGGCTTGTGGGCTCGGTGGAAAACTTGTTTTACCAATGACTAAGGAGCATATCATGCAGATGCTTCAGAGCCCTGACTGGAAATATCGACATGCTGGATTAATGGCCTTATCTGCTATTGGAGAAGGATGCCATCAGCAAATGGAATCAATTCTAGATGAAACAGTTAACTCCGTTTTGCTTTTTCTTCAGGATCCTCATCCAAGGGTGAGGGCTGCAGCCTGTACAACGCTTGGACAGATGGCTACAGATTTTGCACCCAACTTCCAAAAGAAATTCCATGAAATAGTGATTGCAGCTCTGTTGCGTACCATGGAAAATCAAGGTAATCAGCGTGTGCAGTCACATGCAGCTTCTGCACTTATTATTTTTATTGAAGACTGCCCCAAATCATTGCTAGTTCTATATTTGGATAGTATGGTGAGAAATCTACATTCCATTTTGGTGATTAAACTTCAAGAGCTGATTCGCAATGGAACTAAATTGGCCTTGGAACAGCTTGTGACAACCATTGCCTCAGTTGCAGATACAATAGAAGAAAAGTTTGTTCCATACTATGATATATTTATGCCCTCACTAAAGCACATTGTTGAGCTTGCTATTCAAAAGGAACTCAAACTTCTAAAAGGAAAAACTATCGAGTGCATTAGCCATGTTGGTCTTGCTGTTGGGAAGGAAAAATTTATGCAAGATGCATCAAATGTGATGCAACTGTTGTTGAAGACACAATCAGACTTAAATAATATGGAAGATGATGACCCTCAGACCTCTTACATGGTTTCAGCATGGGCCAGAATGTGTAAAATTCTTGGAAATGATTTTCAACAGTACCTTCCACTGGTTATTGAGCCTCTTATTAAGACTGCTTCAGCTAAACCTGACGTTGCTCTCTTAGACACACAAGACGTGGAGAATATGAGTGATGATGATGGATGGCAATTTGTAAATCTTGGAGACCAGCAAAGTTTTGGAATTAAAACTTCAGGACTTGAAGCAAAATCAACTGCTTGCCAGATGTTGGTTTATTATGCTAAGGAGTTAAGGGAAGGATTTGTGGAATATACAGAACAAGTTGTAAAACTGATGGTTCCTTTACTGAAATTTTATTTCCATGACAATGTTCGAGTGGCAGCAGCAGAGTCTATGCCTTTTCTCCTGGAATGTGCAAGAATTCGTGGCCCAGAGTATCTTGCACAGATGTGGCAATTCATATGTGATCCTTTAATCAAGGCTATTGGGACTGAACCTGATACAGATGTACTCTCAGAAATAATGAATTCTTTTGCAAAGTCCATTGAAGTAATGGGAGATGGGTGTCTTAATGATGAACACTTGGAAGAACTGGGAGAAATACTGAAAGCAAAACTCGAAGGGCACTTTAAAAACCAAGAATTGAGACAGGTTAAAAGACAGGAAGAAAACTATGACCAACAGGTTGAAATGTCTCTGCAAGATGAGGATGAATGTGATGTTTATATTCTGACCAAAGTATCAGATATTTTGCACTCATTATTTAGTACTTATAAGGAAAAGATTTTACCGTGGTTTGAACAGCTGCTTCCATTAATTGTAAATCTAATTTGTTCTAACAGGCCATGGCCAGACAGACAGTGGGGATTGTGCATATTTGATGATATCATAGAGCACTGCAGTCCAACCTCATTTAAATATGTAGAATATTTTCGGTGGCCAATGCTACTAAACATGCGAGACAACAACCCTGAAGTCAGGCAAGCTGCTGCTTATGGCCTGGGTGTTATGGCACAGTTTGGTGGAGATGATTATCGTTCTTTATGTTCAGAAGCTGTTCCACTGCTGGTAAAAGTTATTAAGTGTGCAAATTCCAAAACCAAAAAAAATGTCATTGCTACAGAGAACTGTATCTCAGCAGTAGGGAAGATTTTGAGGTTTAAGCCTAACTGTGTAAATGTAGATGAAGTTCTTCCACACTGGTTGTCATGGCTTCCACTGCATGAGGATAAAGAGGAAGCTATTCAGACTTTGAGTTTTCTCTGTGACTTAATTGAAAGTAACCACCCAGTGGTACTTGGTCCAAATAATTCCAATCTTCCAAAAATAATCAGTATAATTGCAGAAGGAAAAATGAATGAGACTATTAACTGTGAAGATCCTTGTGCCAAACGCCTAGCTAATATCGTGCATCAGGTACAGACTTCTGAAGAATTATGGTTGGAATGCATTTCCCAGCTTGATGATGAGCAGCAGGAAGCCTTACAGGAGTTGCTAAATTTTGCTTGAAGTACTTCAATATTACTTGAATATCATTCACTATAAAAGTAACTCCAAATAAGTGTTATGAGTGGATTCCATTATGACTGAGAGAACTGTTCTCTTCCTGTTAAGCAGTTTATATTCCTTCCCTATGTTTCTCCAGGATTAGTCAGTGTTATAACCTCTGTTTACCTCGCATGTTTTATCTCTTCAACACAGACCTGGGTTCTAACCTGTGCTTCTGTTGTCTTAAAATGTTTGTCACCTTTCCTCTAGTTGATGTGAAGTAAATTGTTGCTATTTGTCTGAATTATTGATACTGGGCAAGCAGTATACTTGGTGTCAAGATGTCATGCTGCCTACCACAGGATGCTAAGAGCTCACAAAGAAGGGATAGGACAACTTCCAGAACAAACATCTTTGGAACTGTGGGTGAAGAATATAGTGACAGGCTTATTCCCCCTTGATAATACTCCTAGTTTTCATCGTAATGGGAGGATGCTGAAATTAGAAAAGAGTTTTGAGATATTGCAGTGGATGTGGGAAGTTTTCTCCATAGTATATATGAACTTTTTAATAATGTCCTCCTGAGAATGAGATATATCCATATTCTAGTTCCCAAGGTATCCAGCTGAGAGTTAAGAGAACTTTAAAGTCTTAGTCACACTGGTCTCTTTTTTTTAAGTTATCCAGGACTCTAAGGACCATGGTTACTGCAAAGCATATCCTGGTACATCTGACATTGAGAGCATGTAACATACTGTGACACAGTGTTGGACAAATAGTAAATAATATTCGTGGGAGTCAATCAGTGTTATATGTTTGAGCAGAATATTGCATTGTGTATGTGTGCCATTTTTTCCTGCAAAGCAGTTCAATGAGAAGAGAATCCCTGATTCAAAATGAGGCTTAAATAGATTTCTATTTTGGGCAAGTTCTTAATACATTGTGTAGTAGCATTGAAGAGAATTCTATTGTGATCATGAAAGGGAAGCAAAATTAATTTAATCTTTAAACATTAAAAAGAAAACAGCTTTGAGACCAGTCATTTAGCAGTAGGTATGCATTGTAAGAAAACAGTTCTATAAATCTAGAGTTAATTATATTAATTGCAAGTTGGTCTTTAATGTCAGGCTTTTTGTAGGGTAGAAAAAAAGCTCTCTACTAAGCAAATTATTGATCCAAAATTTAAGAACAACTACATCTGTCAGGATTTCCTGCGGTATTATGAGTACTGTGTATGTAAAGTATTTAGTAAATATGTAAGGTCTAGTAAGTGCTTAATAAATGGTAGCTGTTACTGCTGTTGGTGTTTGTACCTCTGCTGTGTTCTTTTTTATGGTTTGGAATTCCTTTTACATTAGAATCTCCCTGTTTCACCTACAAATTCATGAGCAGGCCATCTAAGCTATTGTGGACAGAGATACAAATTTGAGATTTTAGATATGCAATTCTTATACATTCCCTACAATTATTGTTAATGAGGGAAAAAAGAAAAGGACATTAGGTACAGCATAGCCACAATTTTATGTTTATTTTAGATAAAATTTAAAAGTATAGATGAATAAACAGAAAAATCCCACCACAAAGTATTGATATTACTGTAATAGAGGTTTTCTCTGGATGGTGGGATTGAAAAGCAGTTTTTCTTCTCACTTATCTATATTTTCTGAAAGTTCAAGTACCTGATTCTACTTTCATAGTAGCTAAGTGCTCAGTCAGCTTGGCCTCTCCATGACCTATAGCTGAGGTTTCTTCTGCTCACCAGCACCTCTTTATCTTAATTAGTATCCCTTAATTAAGAAGCCCTTGGTAAACATTTGTAGCAATTCCCTACACTCTTGCACATGAGGAATTGGGAAATCTACCATATGACTTAGAATTAGGCACCTGGAGAATTTTGAAGCATGACAGACATAGATTTGAATTTTGGCAAACTACTTTTTTAACCTAAACAGTTCTTCATCTGTGAAATGGGCATAATACCTAGCTCATAGGATTGTGAGAATTAAAGGAGGTAATGAATATAAAGTGCTCAGTGGCACAGTGTTCGATAAATGAAAGCTAATATTATCTGAGAGTCATGAAACAGAGTTGGTGGCTAAAGAGAAAGAGGTGATATTTGCTGGAGTGGGTTGAGTCCAGATTCTTGGGCTTTGTCAAAGGAAATGAGGGATGTTCAGTCAGACACATTTTTGGCTGCTGTGTCTGTGCCTTTGTTCCTGAGATGAGGTACATCTATGGGCTCTGAGGAGAGAGAATGCTGTGAATGCCTAATAAATTACAAATATCTGATGAGGTGAGAGGAGACCTTGAAAACTAGATAATGGGTGTGTGTGGTGGGGGTGTGTCAAAAACCCTAAAACCTCAAACGTGTTCCCATTTAACTGTTTTACCTAAGACTGCTATCCAACTTACTGCCCCCCCTGCCTCCCCCCCCAAAAGTTTTTTAAGTTGTGAATTTTATCAGTGCTTTAAAGGCCCACATTAATGGGAAGTAAATCATAAGAGTCAGTATATTCCAATCACTTCGTTATACAGCTTTACTTTTAAAATGCTTGCTTTCTAAAATTTTGATTTTTGTATTCAGGTAATTCCAGGTTGTAAGCAAGAGCACTCTGTGTAAGGAGAAAAAGTAATACGTGCATCTTTAAAATAGAACGTAAGATACTATTATCTGATTTAAGGAACCACTGGTTCCCTTCTCCTCACTTAAGCAATATGTCAGCTAGTGGAATGATAAATTCACTTTTTAGGCATTCCCTAAACAGTAATCTTAAAATGTGTAGTGAGATTGTAAGGTCATGCTAACGACTTGACTGTTTAATGCTGCACGGCTTAGATTTGAAATATTTGAAGACTGTTTTTAGTCCCAAGGATTTTTTAAAATAAGGTCCCATTCCCTTCCTTTACTCTTAGCAGATGTCAAAAATCGAGAAGGTGGAAATGTTTTTTCACTTTAACGGAAAACGTGATTAATTTCCAAAACCGGAATTGATGTTAAGACCTGGGGACAGGAGTTTGAGAAATTTGAGTTCTACAAATCATCTCCTTTTTTTTGCATGTGAACATGTGTTTCAGTTGGTCGAGTCCTTCAATCTCCTTTCTAAACTTCTCAAAATTCTAGTTTTAGATTGAAAAACCGGCAGTCACAAGGGGGAGGGAGTGCGCAAAGAACTTTTTTACAATAGAGTAGGATTTACATTTTATGCCTTCTTACAATTCACCTTCCACCAACGAAGGTTATCTAGCAAGCTCCTTTAGGATTAATTTTAGCTTTCAGCGCTAGCACGGCTCTCGCAAAAGAAACATCCTCCTGCAACACCTGCTTTTAAAGTCCTTTCCACCTCCCTCCCTGGAGGTGGAGAGCAAAGCTGCGCAGGCACCTTGCTTCCCTCTTCACCCCGCCCCTTACAGTCGTCTACAAGCTGATGACGTCATTGGCCCGCGCAACCTACCAGGGCTCCGGGCCTGAAACTGAGACGAAGTCCCTGCTTTCGCGTAGCGGGGCGGGGCGTGTGGTGTTCTACTACGCATGCTCACCGTGGACGTCGACGGTGCCTCTTTCTTTGCCTCTTTCCACAGCTTGCCCCAACGTGGGGGGGGGAGGGCCTCAGTGCCCTCCCCCTTCTCTCCCTGCCCCTCCTCCTCCCCCCACCCAGCACGGCTTCTAACTGACAGTTGTCGCCGGGCCCCGTCCGCGCGCCGCCTCCTCCTGCCCGGGTTCCCCGCAGGTAGAGAGGGGCGGGAGGGAGTGTGAGGGAGAGGAGGAGGAGCCCGAGCCGCGGCGGCCCTGTGCTTCGGCCCCCTCAGGGAAGGCTAGAGAAGAACCCCCCCCTTCCTCCTCGCCCCCTCCCAGCCCTCAAGCCGGCCCGGGAGGGGGTGGGGCGCCGAGGCCGTGGAGGCCAAGCCGGGCCTGGCGGGTGAAGAGCGACCGGGCGGGGCGCGGAGGGGTGAGGCAGGCGAGGGCCGCGCGCGCGCCGCCGCCGGGGGGAGGGGAGAGGAGGGCACCTAGGCTCTCCTCTTCTCTCCCCCCTCCCCCGCGCGCCATGTAACCCCGCCCCGCCGGCGGCGAGCTCGAGACCCCCGCGCGCACCGAGCCGACCCGGCGGCTGAGGAGAGCGAGGCCCAATGCGGCTGGGGCTGCGCGGCGCCGACGAGCCCTGAGGAAGCGGCCCGCGCTCACGCGTGCCCCGGCGCCTCGAGCGGCCGCTCCACACCGCCCAGGCTGGGCCTGCCGGGGGCATGAGCGTGCCCGGGACGCCGGGGGAGATGGAGCCGGCCGGGGAGCAGGAGCGGCCGCCACCGGCGGCCGAGGAAGAGGACGACGACGAGTTGGTGGCAGCGGCGGCCCCGGCCTCAGGGCCGGCCAGAAGGAGGAGTGCCTCTTCGAGGGAGGACGCGGACGACCAGGAGGAGGAGGAGGAGGCGGCGATGGTGGTCGGGGGCGGTGGCTGCAAGGAGCAGGAGCTGACCTACGAGCTGCAGCAGGGCTACCGCATCCTGGGCGAGTTCCTGCAGGAGAAGCACCGAGGCCTCACCGCCCCCTTCCTGCAGCCCTTGGGGGGCGTTGCCACCGGGGAGGAGGAGGCGGCCGAGGGGCCGCGCAGCGGGGGCCGGGGCAGTCGCTCTCTCCGGCAGCAGCCCAGGCAGGGCATGTGTCTGCTGAAGATGGAGGAGAAGTTCGCCGGCGGCCAGTACGGGGGCATCACCGAGTTCGTGGCGGACTTCAGGTTGATGCTGGAGACGTGCTACCGCCTGCATGGAGTGGACCACTGGATCTCCAAACAGGGCCAGAAGCTGGAGATGATGCTGGAGCAGAAGTTGGCGCTTCTATCTCGGTGAGTGAGCCCCGTCCCTGGCGGGACTGAAGGACTGACACAAACACACCCTCGCACGTGTCCGAGGATGGGTTGGGCCAGGGGCCGGGGGGCGTCGCTGATAGGTGCTGAGTCGGTGCTGGAGAACCCCGGGAGGAGGAGCAGCGCTGGGCGGGGGCCCGCAGGGGTGTGGTGGGTGTGGGCTGAAAGAACCCGACGTCCAGACGTAAAGAAGTTGAAAAGGAAGCAGAGTCCCGAGCGCAGAAGATCAGGTAAAGTTGGTAGAAGTAAAGTGAAATGGTGTCCGTAGGAAGAATTACAGTAGTAGGGAGAGGAAAAGTTTTAGTAGGATGGAAGTTGGACCTGCAACTTTTAGACAGTTTTGGCAAGAAAATTTTAAACGTTTTTGGAAAGAAATATCGTTAGGAAACTACTTTTGACTCATGTAAAAAGGTGGTTTCAAACTGTTAAAAAATTATATCGTTTTACTGCTCAAGTCGGCCATCGGAGATTTATAGAGTGTTATTAAATGGTTAACAATTACTGTGGTGTGTTCCTGGTCTTTTCTCTCAGCTTCATCTGAGCATCAACACAAAATTTTTAATACGTTTAGGTATTGGTGTTTATTCTACCAGAAATCATAGGCAATTTAGATGGCACGATGCTCTTGGTGTACTCCACCCATATATCCAGAGTCAATTAGTTTCTTTCGTAAGAGGAAATCATGTAACAGAGGAAGCTACTAAAAAAAAAAAGTATTTATAATTCTGTAATTGATACTAGCCAGATTAATTTCTCTAGCGGAAATTCTTCAGGAATAGAAAAATAATTGAACGTTGTTGGAAATCATGGTTGAAGTGAACCAGTTGTTTGACTCTACTAGTGGAAGTAAACTTGAACAAGTCACTTTAGCTTTTTGGCCTCAGTTTCCTCATCTGTAAAATGGGGATAATGACAGTACCTAATTAATGGGGTGGCTGTAGGATTAAATGCATTAATAAATGTAAAGTCGAAAGTGCCAGTCTCATATAGTTAGCACAAGATAAGTTTTGATCATTATAATACTAGTAGTGGTAGTTGAATAAAATTAATATTCTCATATCTGGAACTGGGACGTGTGCTAGTCCTTTTATCTAATAGTTCCTGAAAAGTTGTGTTATGCTGTCTTCAAGACTATCGGTGACCGCTTTCACTGAAAACAATGGTTAACATAGTGTTTGACTCATTAGGGCAGCTCAATTTAAACTAAGGAACCTCTTCTTGAATCCTTTCATAATGTAGAGTTATTTGGTAATTTAGAATACTACACAAATTTGTCTTGTATATTACTTTAGTGATATTATGTGTGTAGTGTGTTTGTTACCCTCGTCTCACAGTGTTTTATAGTTATGACTCACTTAAGAAACAGTCCATTCACATGTCATTATTTTTAAGTAGTAAAATATCTTCCAAATTGATGTCACAAGATTTTAGACCTGGAAGAAACCATAAAGTTCATATAGTCCAAGCATCTAGTTTTGCAGATTGGAAACAGCGATTTAAAATGAGGCTGAAGAATGGCTGCTTGAAATTACTAAGAAGTTGCATATAGGTTTAAGTAAATTACAGGTGTTTTCAGAAGCATTTTGTATACAGCAAATATTTTTTAAGTCCTACAGAAGGGCAGGAAGACTTTCTCTTTTACATAAAGGTAAATTTCTGAATGCTTTGAATCATTCCTTAGTGACTAATGTTCAAAATACTGTATTCCCATATGATCTAATAGCATCCATACTTACAACTTAAAACATTCTTTTGTTTATAACCATAATACTGTATTTCTGATGTTCTTAGTCCAAGAGAGATAGAATTCTTGCAGTTTAGTAGCAAAAAGTAATGTGATGGTTTCAAAGAGGTAAAGTTTTGAGTCCCTCACTTTTTTTGTATTTGATGTATACAAACATTTTGTAAATAATAGGTTTGACAAACCACACTTGTAGATACTAGGAAATCATTTCTTTTTCTGTACTAACCTAAAATCTGAGTCATTACTAAATAAATGCTTTGAGTGGGCACAACTTTGAGGAAAACATAGGTTATAACTGTTTGGTATGCTATTAGTATACATAGGTGCTCCAGAACAATATTTTATAGACTGTCCACATGAGTATGATTTTCAGCAAATAGAAGATTCAGATACCTTATTTATAAGTAAGTGATATGTGGTATTTTAGTAATAAAAAAACAATCACTTAGATATTATCCTTTGTTCTCTTTTGTCTTCTAGTATATATTTGTAAGATATTGAGTTAACCCTTATTTTAAAATTTACTGTAAAGAGAATTTTACAGCTACTCCATACACTGCTGAGCCTTTTAGTGAGCAAGAAATGAGGTACATTAGGTAGGGTACCACATTATCATTGCAGAACAGCCCAATGGCATTAGTACCTTGGGCACATTGTATAACTTGCATCTCAGTTTCTTCATCTGTGCTTTGAGAGTGTTGATTGTACAAATATGTATCTGTCAGAGGTAGACATTCAGATTCCTGATATCAAAAGAGAAGTTCCCTACTCTTAAGTGATATATAGTTGAGTCGGGAAGCAGACACTTAAAAAGATGATGATTCTATGATGGAGTTGAAAGATAATAGAGAAGTTTATACTTGAACTGATTCTTAAAAAATTGAAGATTGCTTCTGGATTTTTTTGGAGGGTTTGACCAGGGGTATTCACTGCTGAACTACAGTGAATGCAAGGCATGGAACAGCAGAGTGTTTTCTGGGAACTACAGGTACTTCATATGGTTACAGTATAGTCTCCAGGGTAGTGTCTGCATTCCAGGAGGTATGCAGGATGATCAATTGGGGAGAAGGAAGAAAATATTAAAACTTTAGTATATTTTATTTTTATTTTATCCTGTTAAAATTTCTAAATTCTTTGGTTTGCTTTTTGTGGTGTTATAATAGCACTACATGCATATGATCTGTAAATGATTTGTAATTTTATCATATTTAATATGCATTAGTAATATATAACAGTATGTTGTATGTACATAATATTTGTGATAGAAATAGTACTAAAACTTAGCATATCTAGTTTCAGAGTTATATTTTAGAAGGGATCTCATTCATGTATTTGAGGCAACTGAGAGAAATAACTAGCATTAGAAATAGGGAGAAAATTAGCTACTAAGTGGAAAGGAATAGAAAATACTTAATAGTTAGGAAGTTATGCTTAATAAGAATTTTTGCCTCTTCTCAATTTTAAATTATATATATTTTTTTAATACATTTATTTATTTACTTATTGGCTGCGTTGGGTCTTCATTGCTGCACCCGGGCTTCCTCTAGTTGCGGCTAGCGGGGTCTACTTTTCGTTTAGATGCTGGGGCTTCTCAGTGCGGTGGCTTCTCTTGTTGCGGAGCACAGGCTCTAGGTGCACAAGGGCTTCAGTAGTTGTGGTGTGTGGGCTTAGTTGCTCTGCGGCATGTGGGATCTTCCCAGACCAGGACTTGAACCCGTGTCTCCTGCATTGGCAGGCGGATTCTTAACCACTGTGCCACCAGGGAAGTCCCTTAAATTATATTTTTGAAAGCTTTTAAATTTTAAAATATTTTTGAAAGCTTTAAGAATATTGCTATGTAGTTTTAAAAGGTTGTAGTTATAGAAGAGGCATTGCCAGTGACCCCAACAGAGCTGAACTTGACATTTTAATTTTGGCCATTTAAAATAATATTTTGGTGAAAATAAACTTGAATATGATGTATCCCTGTTAAAATTATAGTTGTTTTCTGAATTTAGTTGTTAAAAAGTGGTACACATAATGGGCTATTAAAAAAAAAAGGCTTTCTTAATATATAGCTAAAGATTATTTAGTGTTGTAATTGTTTTTCAGTTGGTCATTAGAGTACAAAAGCATCATCATGAAGCCTCAAAAATTTAAAAATAGAGGTTTCCAAGTACAGTAGTAATTGAAATACAAATGGATTTTGTACACTAATTTTAATCTCCTCCTCAGTTAAATTTGAACTTTGTTGACTTGTTTATTCTCAATTAAGATCAAAACCCAGAAATTAATGGGAATTTTAACAAGGTGCTTCTTACTCCCTAGTAGTACAACTCCCCCATCCCCACTGGATTCTGTAATTCTATCTTTTTAATGTAAATCTTTAAAAATTGGGGACCTTGGGTAATGGAATCTGGATTTGCTTCTTGTTCAGAACTATAGAATGTAGAGCTTAATACTCCATGTAATTCTATTTATTATAGTTGCCATTCTTAAAAAAAAAGTGCTAGTTAAGGAGGTTCAGAAAATGTTTAAGTGCAATGATGAAAGGATGAAGAATTTCAAGTAACAAGACATTTATCGAGCACCTGCTTTGTTCTATAAATTAGGGGACAATTCCTGGCCCAAGAGGTTTAAGAAAGGGTACATACACAGTTATGGTAAAAGGTAAAATATGTTAAAATTGACTTTCGAACTTGTTCCATTGTCAGAATACCTGGAAGTCATGGGACTGTTGGCAGAATATCCTGAAATTTTGATGTATTTAGTTGTATGATTTTTTGCTAGGGAATACAAACGTCTTAAAACAAATTATGGGAGGAAACCCTTAATTTACGAGATTCTATTTAGTACCTTAGGTTTTTCTCCCTACAGACTGGGAGAACATAATCACTTTTGGATTTTTGATGGTACACCTTCGTTTTGATGCAGTCAAATCCGTGTCTAACTTGGCCCTCCGTAGGCCCTCTGTATACTTGATTCCTCCCTATCTGTGGTTCTGTATCTGCAGATTTAACCAACTAAGGATCCTGTAGTGCTATAGTATTTACTATTGAAAAAGATTCACGTATAAGTGGACTCACATAGTTAAAACCACTGTTGTTCAAGGATGAACTATATATTCTAAGGGTGCATACTTTGAGGACTACTGTGATAAGGTTTATTATATATTATAATATATATTATATATTATATATTATAGAGTGTTAGGAGAGTGCAGAGGAGGGACCAACTACTCTTGGGAGGTGGGGAAGCTGGGATTGAAAAATACTTTATTCGATTTTATTCTAGAGGTCATAATTTTGGAAGATGAGTAGACTATTGATAGGTGAAGTTGAGTAGTTCATTAGACAATTATTTGACCTATCCTATGATAAGTAGTATGTAAAGCCCTGTAGTTACAATAATAAACATGACTTTATCCCTTACTTCAAGGTGGTAGGTAAACAAACATTTACATGTGTGGAAGCAAGAGTACAGCATATTGCAGAGGAATAGTTTATACCCAGTGATTGGTTAGAAAGTAGGATGACAAGGTCCTGTCATGGAAGATAAGTCTAGAAAGGGAAGCTGGAACTAATTATGGAGGACCTTGATTGCTTGCTAAGGAATTTAGAATGTAGGCAGTGTAGATTCATCACAGGTTTTAGCTAAAGGAGTAACATGATTTTACTAGTATTTTGAGGCTTGAAGGCTGAAATGGAAGGAGAGAGAAAGAAGAAAGGAAACCAGTTGAAAGGCTCTTGAGTTAATACCATCAAGAGGTAATAAGCAGTAGGAATATGTAATAAATAAGGATATAAAAGAAGTAAGTTCAGCAAGTAAAAGTGGTATGACGGCAAGCTGTTGGATGTGGGCGTGATGGAGAGGATGATGTCCGAAATAAATTTGAGCCCAGGTGATGGTGACGCTTAGGGAATGTGAGAGGAGCATGCGTTTGAAGATATGCAGCTGAGAATTATTAGAAGGCTGAATATGGAGCTCAGAAGAGTGACTAGGGCTAGATTAGAGGTGTTTAATCAGGAATTAACCTGCAGAAGGACGATGGTTGAAGAAATGGGAGGGAATGAGATTGCCCAGGACAGAGTCTGGTACAAATACAAGGGGACCAAAGGTGGAACTTTTTGTAAGGATTGACTATCTTCAATTTGGAAAGATTAGAAAAATATGATTGAAGTGTGTATAATGTATATTAAAAGCTGAAATACTTAATTGAGAAGAGGCAGTTAATGAAGCTGAGAAGACTATTCTGGAATAAATAAAAGATATTAGTTGAAATATAGTAAACTTATAGACTTTAATATTTTAGGAGATTTTGTTCCATTTGGAAACAGTGAATTGAAAATGATTTAGATATGATACAGTAAAAAAATGCCCTAATAGATTGTAATGTGTTTTGCCCTAAAGTTTGTTTCTCTTTGTATTTGTGCCCTTGTATTTATTTTTATTTCTAAGAAAAAAATTAGAGCAGGGAAAAGAAATCATGTTTTTGAAGAGAAGATTAGGTCCTTTTCATATTTGTGTTTTAGCTTTCCAATTACTTGAAGTAGTTGTTCTTCTTTTAATGGGAAACACTAATAAACCCCAGTGGTAGTATTATCTGTAACCAAGTCCTTTGTTATATCATCTTCCACCTGGGACCAGTGACTGTTCCAAAATTAATCATGCTTAAAAGTTAGGATATTAAGTATTACACTTTGGAAAAAGACAGGAAAATCAATAAAGTGTTAACAGTGGTTATTGCTAAGGAGAAGGAGCCCGAGTATTTTTCATTTTCTTCTTTTAATTTTCTGTATGTTCTAGATTTTCTATAATAAGCATATTATTTTATAGTTCATAAAAGATTTTATTTAAAGGCCATTAGTATTTACAACTTTGAATAAGAATTGGGTTAAAAATATGTATCATCAAAGTTATAAGGCAGTACAGTCCTGTTAAATGTTGTACTGGGTAGTGCAACAGTGGGTGATTGATTTTCCCTTCCACTTTCTACCTTTTTTCTACAATGACCATGTGTTACTGCTGTTATTTTTTATAATACCATTCAAAATATAAAACCTACAGATTTTGTTAGGTGCAGTTTTTTTTTCCCCACATCTTTATTGGAGTATAATTGCTTTACAATGTTGTGTTAGTTTCTACTGTACAACAGTGAATCAGCTATATGTATACATGTATCCCCATATCCCCTGCCTCATGTAGGTGCAGTTTTAAAGGCTTGGAATAGCTAGTGCTAAGAACTTACCCCAAACTTTCATATTTAAAGCTTTTGAATAGAGCCATCTGAATGTACCTTCAGACAGAAATAACTCTCTGATGGCTTCTTTTGTATCTCTTCAAATGTTAGTACATTTGGGAATTCAGACCTTTTCATTTCTGTCTAGGCATCTCTCCAAAAGATTAAAAAAAAAAAAAAAAAGAATACAGATTGAGATAAATCAGTTTAAGGTAAAACTGTTTACCTCTTGCTATACTTTATAAGTACTACTTTACTAATGTTGCTATTTTATGGGAGTTTAAGCCTTCTAAATTAGAATCACTGAAAAAATGTTGCCAAGATATAATGCAGAAAATGTTTGAATTACTATTTAGCACATGAAGTGTTTTGGAGATCTTCTCTTTCCAAAAGATAGCCCCCTTTCTCCTTCAGATACATCTTATCTGCTAGACATAAGTTTTCTTTCAAATGGTAACACCCCAGTGTATAACAGCTACAGTTTGAGTTTGCGAAAGCTTTAAAGGTAAACAGTTTTGTTTCAATTTTACAATCTACAAGGGTTAAGTCAAAAATTATCCACACTCTGGCTGTAGAATTTATAGAAGTTTTAATATAACTGGAGTGTGGATAATTTTTTATTCACCCCGTATACTAGCCTAGTGCATTGACTTTTATGATAATGGTGTACATTCTCAGCTTTTTGAGGTTGAGATCAGAAAGAAAATCTCTCTTACAAAATGTACATGCAGGTAGAATATTGGAATTATTCTCCCTGTGGCATTTCATACTTTATGTTTTTAAACTGCTTTTCAATTTCAGTGGTAGATTGCCTAACAAATACAGTAAAGGATACCAAGATTCTGCTAAATGTACAATTCCTAGTGAATTCAGGGTCTATTCTCATGTTCTAAAAATAGAACAAATCCACTTCATTTTGCACTGAGGAGAGAAATCATCTCTAAAACTTATATTATATAGAAATGTTTTCCCACAGAAATAGTTAAAAATATAGATTGTTTCCATGTTAGCCCACAACCCAGTTTTTAGCATCTGAATTGCTAAAATTGGAAGATAAAAATGTTAGAATATAATCAGTAAACAAAATTGAAGACACTTTATACCTGTCTTGAATACTTGTGCTTGAGGAAAAACAGGTTTAAAGCTGACTCTCTTTCCACAGATAAACTCATTTCCTGGGCCCCCTCACTTTCTTCTCTGTTGCTACCTTATCTACAGGCTTTCCCTCTGTCTGGTCAGCCTCTATCGTCCTTAACCTTGTTTTCCTTTGTAGCATTTATTGCAACCTAACATATAATATGATTTAATTATATATCTTTCTCCTCTTTAACTAGAATATAAAATCTGTGAGGGCAGGGACTTTTTCTGCTTGGTTTGTTGCTGTTTGATTTCTATAAATGTTGATTTAGAATTAAGTAGTAGGTGGTTATAAGTTCTACAGGTCATTTTCAAGGGTGTTTGGGGCATGTCTGTTAAAAAGTGTTTCCCAGATCACCAGCGTTAGAATTGTGTTAAAGGCAGATTCCTTGGCCCCAGAATAGCATATTTAAATCTGGTAACTCAGACTCTCAGAGTGGTGATTAGGAAGGTACATTTTTAACAAACTCCCTAAATGATTTTTATGCACAATGAAGTTCCAGGATTGATACTCAGGATATAGTAACACTGTTTCATGATTGATTTCACATAGAATTAAATTTTTTTCCTTCATTGAAGTATTTTTTTTTATCACTGCTTTTAACCTTGTCAACCTTTATTAGTATTGTATTTTGTGTTATAGTCAGAGTGAAGGGAAGGTAGAACTAAGAAGCAGACTCATATATTCATGTCTTTGTGTGGAATACAGCTTGAAGAAGTAAGTGGTAACAAATGAGGGGTAGTGTTGGGCAGGGTGAGGAGGCATGATACTGAAGAATGGAAAGACCTTGAAAGTTGTGTTTGTCATAGACTATTACTTGGCGCAATCTCTATTTTAATTTAGAATCTGTATTAAAGTATTCTATGAGTAATCCCTGTTACGTAGGGCTAATGTGTTAAATAGTACCAAAATTTTAAAAAGCCTGAAATTAAAGGCCCAGGATTCTATACTTGTTGCTTCTATCCACTTAAACCTATTTGTATGATCTTACATCATATCAGCTGTGGATAATAATGCTATTCTTTGTGTTTCTCAGTTGATTTTGGGGAGCAATGAAAAGAGATCTAAGGTTAGCTCTCATAGCATTGCTCTGCGCTATATCAGGCAAAGTAATGTATGAATTGACCTCAGTTTTTTTGTTGATTTTTAAATTTTGTGTTTCTCTTTTATAGTTCAGTATGAGTTCCAAGCCTTTATAAAGTTTAAAGTTTTTAATTAGAGTCCCAAAACATCCCCTACCCCATACAGTATGCAAAAGTGTGTGTGGAAGTGTGCGCAGGTGCCTGCATTTTAGTTTTTCTAGGGAGAGGGTGCAGAACTTTATTAGGTCAGCAGAGGAGCACAGACCCAAAAAAAGATTAAGAACCATAGTTTTAAACCACAGAATTAACAAACATCCAATAAGTTATGGTGATGTTTAAAGTAGAGAAAATTCCAATTAAATTAAGGAAAAATTAAGCCTTTAACAGAAATAACAGAATTTGAATAGTACCTAGAAGATAAATAGTCTTATATTATGCCCATGTTTATACTGTGAGGTGTTCAAAGAGACTTGTTTAACTCTGGCTATTAAGTAATAGTTTTGCTCTGCATTAAATTAAGAGGGAAAATGTCTTAGAAATAGCCCCCTTGGTATTCTAGAATTCTGAAAGAGTTAATACATGGCTTACTGTACTGGAGATGTCTTAACTTTGTGAGTAAAGTGAGTTTAATTCTGGTATTGCCTTCATTTACAGTCATTGGCCATTAACTTCATCGAATTCGGAGCAATTTCAGAACATCTGGAGTGCCTTCTTCTCTACTTGTCCCTTTCTTTTTTCTATGTCTAATGATATCCTAATTATCTAAGGCTCAGCTCAGCTTTTACCTCCTCTATGAAGCCTGATACAGAATTAATTGTTTTTTCCATGATTCTTTGTTTTGCAATTGGTTATAGCACTTAAGAAAATTTATGGTAGTGATGCATCTGTCTCTCTATATTGTGATATTAGTTGTTTGGTAATTCTTGAATTAATGAAATAAGTGACCTAATAAAAATCAAATAAATACTCAGGTATGTCAAGTCAGAATTGCTGTTTGTTTTTTAAAAGACCCAGCAGAGTTGTCACCTCAGGAAAACTTTGCACATTTCTTCCTCCCTCTTCTTTTCAGCTTGGGTTATATTCCTCTGTTCTTAACCCACTTTTTGTATTCATATGGTTTATATCAAAGTTTTTGAATACCGTGATATTGAAGTTATCTGTTTGCCTCACCAAAGTTTAAGATATTCTTAGGCATTTTTTATTTCTAGAAACTAGCTCTTCAAGTGCAGAGAAACTCAGTATATATTAATTGAGTTGAATTCAGATACCATATCCTCTCAAGGGATGGCTACAGTATTTAAAAGCATAATAGAAGGTAGTATATGGTTAATGTAGTAAGACAGGTAATGTTCCTTATATTTAGCATATATTTACAATGCTTATTATTTGATAGTCAGTGTAGAGGGATTCAAGATGAAAATGGAAAGACAGGAGTTGATAAACTAAGTGTTGTGAAGGTCATTCCAGGCAACAAAGAAATAGCATAATCAAAAGTGCAAAGGCAAAAAAGTCACTGTACATAGCTAGGGAATGGTCAGTAGTTTAGTTTGGTGAGAGTGCTAGTTATATATAGAAAAGTAGTGACAGCTGTGACAGGAAGGGCCAGCTTATGGAGCCAGATCATAGAGGGTCTAATATGCTATGCTAATAAAGAGTATGATATTCCATATTAGTGAATTATTAAATTAAAACTTTTGAGCTAGAGAATTACAGGGGACACATAGATGAGATGAATTAGGAAACATGTCAATTTGGTCTTTCCCCACCCCTTAATTTTCACCTTCTCTTAATTTTAATTTTTTTTTAATTTATTAATTAGTTTATTTTATTTTTTGGCTGTGTTGGGTCTTCGTTGCTGCACATGGGCTTTCTCTAGTTGCTGCGAGTAGGGGCTACTCTTCATTGTGGTGCACAGGCTCCTCATTGTAGTAGCTTCTCTTGTGGAGCACGGGCCCTAGGCGCGTGGGCTTCAATAGTTGCGGCACATGGGCTCAGTAGTTGTGGCTCACGGGCTCTAGAGCACAGGCTCAATAGTTGTGGCGCATAGGCTTAGTTGCTCCGTGGCATGTGGAATCTTCCCAGGGCAGGGCTCAAACCCGTGTCCCCTGCATTGGCAGGCGGATTCTTTACCACTGCGCCACCTAGGAAGTCCTCTTAATTTTAATTTTTGATTTTGCTTCTCTTAGCAGATTATATAGAAATGTATCTGAAAAAAATGTTTTTTATTAAGCAAAAATATTGGAATAATGCTAGAAAGAAGAGAAAGACTATTTGCTTTTACCAAATAATTTAGATAATATACTAGATTTAAATATCTAAATAAATAATTTAAGTTGGACTTAGGTGTTTTGTTTCTTTAATTGGATAATTTCAGTCTTCTCCCAGTTCTCAGGGGAAAAAAATTATGTTAAATCAGAATTTTACCAGTTTAAGTTACTCTGTCTTCTAAGTTATTTTCTACGGCTTTGTTTACCAGTAACCAAAAAAATGAATAGGACAAATATAATTAATAAATTGCAAATACATATTGACAATGTCAGCTGGTTATGCTTAATTTGACAGCTTGGTTGTTTTGTTTTGTTTTAATTTATTTTTTGGGCTGTGTTGGGTCTTCATTGCTGCACGTGGGCTTTCTCTAGTTGTGGTGAACAGGAGCTACTCTTCGTTGCATTGTGTGGGCATCTCAGTGCAGTGGTTTCCCTTTGTTGTGGAGCATGGGCTCTAGGCTTCAGTAGTTGCAGCACACAGGCTCAGTAGTTGTGGCACACAGGCCCTAGAGCATGCAGGCTTCAGTAGTTGCAGTGCATGGGCTCAGTTGCTGTGGCACACGGGCTTAATTGCTCTGTGGCATGTGGGATCTTCCCGGAGCAGGGATCAAACCCGTGTCCCCTACATTGGCAGGCGGATTCTTAACCACAGTGCCACCAGGGAAGTCCTGACAGCTTGGTTTTTATAGACCCAAATCTGTGTTTGTAACAGATAGACACTTATAAGAACATCATCTTAAAATAAATATAACATGCTAAATAAAAGGTTGTTAGAAACAAATATGTTAAGTAGGACATTATTTCATGGTGATCCACAGAACCATTTATATCCTCCAGTTTATCTGAATACTTGATTATGATATAATTGCCAGTACATTAGTAAGTTCCTCTACTTACTAATTCCGTGGTAGGGAATTTGGTTGGTAGTGAAATTGAAGTCAAGTCTTATTTTTAAAGTTTTATGGCAAGTGTATAAATGATAAGATAACTGAGATCTATGTTAATTTTTTATTAGCTGTTTAAATCCTTTTTTACTAAGAGTTAACATTTTTTCATTTCTGTCTGTGTGCGGAATACTCTGCTAAGCATTCCACATGCTGTTGAAAGATTTGGAAAACAGAAATTTGTCAAAAAATAAAAATAAAAATTACCTATCCCATCAGATATCACTTGTTAGCCTTTTTTATCTCATCTATATACATATGTATCATTTACTCACACACAAATTCAATACAAAATTTGGATTTTCCGTATATAGGTTATATATTTTGCCATATATTCTGCTTATCACTTACTAGATTTGATTTTACTTCTTATTTGATTGTTGTATGTGAATATTGTTACATGTGAGACTATACACTAATGGGATAATAACAGTAGGACCCTGTAGTGAGGGTTTTGTTTTGTTTTTTTGGACCTGTAGTTTTTTTCTTCTAAGAAATTAATTTTTTGCCATGTGGATTAGCTGTCTAGTGCTTTGGCTACCAACAACAACAAAAAATGATGGAAGACTTCACTAAAAATTAGCCTAGCTCATTAAGAAATGGGTTGAAGCCATCAGTCATGGCATGATGAGTTTGTGAGATTTATAATAAGAATATACCTTAAAATTATTTTAAAATGTTTTCAACCACACTAGTTCCTAATGTTTTCATTACTTTATAACTATCTTTTTTCACAGTGCTTATGATAAATTTGCCAATTTAGAGCAAGGAGTAGAGAGACAAACCTGTCTTGGCTGCCTTATTAAGTGCCATTCTATGTCACTCTATTTAAAAGGCTTTATCTATATTAAATTATTTAATCCCCACAACTCTTGAAGTAATTAATGATTTATATAACCTGTTTTACAAATGAAGAAATGAGACACAGAAAAATTAATTTGCCCAAATTAATTAGTGGCAGAACCTGGATTTAAATCCAGACTGCTTGGCTCCAGAGCCCAGGTGCTTAATCATGGTGCTTGCTGCTTATGAGCAAGAGCCGTAGGGACTGAGAGAAAGGAGCCTTTCTACGTGAAAGAGAGGCTGGGGAGAATAGGATCATGAAAGATTTCAAGGTGGAGGGAGCATTTAGTTACTTGTGGTGGGATTGACAGTATGTATTTGCAGTATAAATTAATAAAAATAATTATGCATATAAAGTATAACTACTGTGAAGATCTAAAGGAAATAGTGTAACTAATGTACATGGACTTTGCTTAGCAATCCAGTGACTAGTGTTTGTCTTACTAACAGTTTTTTAATTAAAAAAATAATGTGTACATCTTGGTTGCAGAAAATTAAACAGTACAAGAAGTATTACAGTAAAAATGTTTCCTCTCTGCCTGGTCCCCTACTAAAATAGACGACTACTGTCACTAGTTTCTTGTATTCAACTGGGTGTCTCAGTTTTGTTTTTGTTTTTGTTTTTTTCTGTTTGTGTGAAGCTTTATCTTTTTTTTTTTATTGAGGTGTAAGTTGGTTTACAATATTAGTTTCAGGTGCACAACATACTGATTCAAGATTTTTATAGATTTTACTCCATTTAAAGCTATTGTAAAATATTGGCTATATTTCTGGTGTTGTACGATATATCCTTGTAGCTTATTTATTTTATACATAGTAGTTTGTACCTCTTAATCCCTTACTCCTATGTGTGCCTATCCCCACTGGTAAGCATTAGTTTGTTTTCTCTATCTGTGAGTCTGTTTTTGTTTTGCTATATTCAGTCAGTTGTTTTATTTTTTAGATTCTACATATAAGTGATATCATACAGTATTTATCTTTCTCTGTGTGATTTATTTCACTAAGCATAATACTCTCCAGGTCCATCCATGTTGTTGCAAATGGTGAAATTTCATTCTTTTTTGTGGCTGAGCAGTATTTTGTGTGTGTGGGGGGGGTGTATACACACGTATACCATATCTTTTTTATCCACTCATCTGTTGAAGGACACTTACTTAGGTTGCTTCCCTATCTTTGCAATTGTAAATAATGCTGCTGTGAACATTGGGATGCATGTATCTTTCCAAATTGTTTTCATTTTCTTTCGCTATATACCCAGCAGTGGAATTGCTGGATCATGTGGTGGTTCTGTCTTTAGTTTTCTGAGGAATGTCCATACTGTATTCTGTACTTGCACCAATTTACATTCCCACCAACAATGTACAAGAGTTCCCTTTGCTTCACATCCTCGCCAGCATTTGTTATTTATGGTCTTTTTGGTAATAGCCGTCTGACAGTTGTAAGATGAGATCTCATTGTGATTTTGATTTCCATGTCTCTGATGATTAGCAATGTTGAGCATCTTTTCATGTGCCTGTTGGCCATCTGTATATGTTATTTGGAAAAATGTCTATTCAGGTCTTCTGTCCATTTTTTAATTGGTTTTTTTTTATATTGAGTTGTATGAACTGTTTACATATTTTGGATATTAACCCCTTATCAGTCATAATATTTATAAATATTTTCTCCAAATTCAGTAGGTTGTCTTTTCACTTTACTAGTGGTTTCCTTTGCTGTGCAAAAGCTTTTAAGTTTAGTTAGGTCCCATTTTTTATTTTTTGATTTTGTTTCCTTTGCTTTAGGAAAGGAAATATTGGAAAGGCAATACTGCTATAGGAAAGGAAATATTAAAAAAATATTGCTATGAATTATGTCAGAGTGCTCTGCCTCTATTTTCTTCTGGTATTTTTATGGTTTTCCATCTTACATTTAGTTCTATTGATTGATTGATTGATTGATTGATTGATTGATAGATCTGCGTAGGGTCTTATTTGCAGCCTGTGGGATGTTTGTTGCTGTCTGTGGGATCTTCATTGTAGTATGTGGGATCTTTTAGTTGAGGCATGTGGGATCTTTAGTTTGTGGCATGCAAACTCTTAGTTGCACCATGTGGGATCTAGTTTCCTGACCAGGGATGAAACCCAGGTCCCCTGCATTGCAAGCATGGAGTCCTAGCCACTGGACCACCAGGGAAGTCCTACATTTAATTCTTTAATCCATATGGAGTTTATTTTTGTGTATGGTAGAAGAAAATGTTCTAATTTCATTATTTTACATGTAAGCTGTCCGTTTTCTTCCAGCACCACTTATTGAAGAGTCTGTCTTTTCCCCATTGCCTATTCTTGCCTCCTTTGTTGTAGATTAATTAACCCTAAGTGTGTGGGTTTATTTCTGGGCTCTCTATTCTGTTCCATTGATCTATGTGTCTGTATTTGTGCTAGTACCATACTGTTTTGATTACTGTAGTTTTGTAATATAGTCTGAAGTCACAGAACCTGATGCCTCTAGCTCTATTCTTCTCTTTCAAGATTGCTTTGGTTCGTCAGTGTCTTTTGTGTTTCTGTACACATTTTCAAATTATTTGTTCTAGTTTTGTGAAAAATGCCATTAATATTTTGATAGGGATTGCATTGAATCTAATCTGTAGATTGCCTTGGGTAGTATGGTTATTTTAGCAATGTTAATTCTTCCAATCCCTGAACATGGAATATCTTTCCATCTGTTTGTATCATTTTCAATTTCTTTCATTACTGTCTTATAGTTTTCCAAGTACCAGTCTTTTACCTCCTTAGATTTATTCCTAGGTATTTTATTCTTTTTGATGTGATGGTAAATGGGATTATTTTTTTAAACTTCTCTTTCTGGTAGTTCATTGTTAATGTATAGAAACTCAACAGGTTTCTCTATATATTAATTTTTTATTCTGCAACTTTACTGAATTCATTGATGGGCTTTAGTAGTTTTTTGGTCATGTCTTTGGGATTTTATATGTATAGTATCATGTCATCTGCCAACAGTGACAGTTATACTTCTTCCTTTCCAATTTGGATTCCTTTTATTTCTTTTTATTTTCTGGTTACTGTGACAAGGACTTCCAATACTATATTGAATAAAAGTTAGCCAACTCAAATTTTAACATGTTCAAAACTGAACTTTAGGTTTGTTGTTTTGTTTTGCTTTTCTAAGCCTGTTCTTACCTTTTGAGCAAATGACTCCACTGTCTGTGAAGTTGCTCTGGCCAAAAAACCTGATTTTTTCATTGGTTCTTCCTTTTCACTCGTTTCTTATGTTAAATACATCAACCATATCTGAGCTTTCTTCCTCTAAAGTGTAGTTTAAATCTTGCCCATTTCTCTTCACTGTTACCACTTAAGTACAAACTGTTATCATTTCTTGCCTGGAATACTGCTATAGTTTCCTGACTTGTTTTTCCTGCTTCTGCTTTTTTCCTTCTAGAGTACATTTTCTACCCAGCAGCCATAGTGAACTTAAAAAAAAAATGTACATTGAGAAGTCAGTACCCTGCCTCAAGGACTTCATTGGCACTTAGGCCATAGTAAGGAGTTTGGCTTACTATTCTTTATGTAGCTACCAAGCCATTTCTCACCTCAGAGCCTTTATATTTCCTCTTTCTTTTACCTAGAACACTTATCCTCAGGGTTTTCTTTGGGTTTCTGTTTGCTTATTTTTTTGTTTGTTTGTTTTGGTCACAGTTGGCTTTTCCTCCTGTCATTTCCTCAGATAAATTATTCTTGACTGTCCTTCACAGAAGTTATAGTTAGGACTTATGTGTATGTGTATGTATTTGTTTACTCACTTTCTTGTGTCTTCTTACTAGCGTGTATGCTCAGCAAGGAGGAATCTTGCCTGTAAGTGCTGATGCCAACACCTAGCTCAGTATCTATGAGTACTTAATATTGAATAAAGGAATAAATGAATGAATGAACAAGTAAGTGGATCTGTCTGGAATTTGTTTTGGTCAAGGAGTGAGGTTGAAATCCAGCTTTATTTTTTTCTCACATCCAGCTAGTCGTCACAGTATCACTTTTTTCCATTGCTCTGATATACTACTTTTGTAATATATTAAAGTCCTGGTGTATTTGGATTTACTTTTCAACTGCCTCCCCTGTACTGTTGGTATGTCTGTTTGCCTTCTTGTGTTAAATTTATTACTGTGACTTTAAAATCCATTTTAATATCTGGTAGGATAAGTCCTCTGTCAAATGATTTTTTCTGAATTTTCCAGAAGTGAAATATTTGTTTTTGTTTTTACATAAGGTACTTTTTATACTTTTTAATAGTATAAAATAGTATTGTAGAATCAACATTTGCACCACCCGTGTTTTGGTCACTTGGCATAAGAAGAGATGGAGAGATCAGCCAAGATGGCAGTGTAGAAAGACCCTAAGCTCACCTCCTCTCATGAGCACACCAAAATCGTAACTATTCGCGTAACAGCCATCAGTGAAAAAGACTGGAACCTACCAGAAAAGATCTTCTGCAGCTAAGGATATAAAGAAGGAACCACAGTGAGATGGAGTTGAAGGATTATTGTCAAAGAGAAGTCTCCACGGAGGGAGAGATCTGACTTGGATTTTGAAGAAAGGAAGGAAGCTCACCCAGATGATAAGGAGAAGAAAGAACAGAGAGACTGATGCAAAGGTGCGATACCAAGCAGCACATCTGGATAAGGAAATTGTCTCCATCATTCCAGCATGGCTGGAAAATGCAAGAGAGCAGTAAGTACCTGGAAGACAAAGACCACTGTCTTCTGAATCCCCAGCACCCAAAGCAGAGCCTGGCACCCAGAGGTGCTCAGTAAATGTTTGTGGAGTGAGTGAGTGATGGAATGATGGCAACAGGGCCAGATACAGAGCCCTGTAACCCCACTGGACCTTGCAAAACCCAGAGGGCAAGGTGAAACAACTCAAGATTTTTTTAATCAGAAGAAAGATATAATTCAGAAATGAATTTTTTAAATATTTGTTTTTAGTTATGTGACCCGGTGGAGGTGTTAGCTAATCCTGTGGTAGTAATCATTTTGCAAAGTATATGTGTATCAAATCTACATGTTGTACATCTTAAACTTACACAATGGTTTATGTCGATTATATCTCAGTAAAGGAGGGGAAAATAAAATATTCATTTTTAAATTAAGAATATGTGAGAGAACAATAGGAATTACTAGTTTGTGGGGAATAAGAATGACATTCTTCCCATTCTTGAAATGAACAACAGAGAAAGAGGTTGGTAGCATTACTTAGTTTCTGTGAACTTGCCACATCCTCCTAATTTAAGTCTTCAGCTTTTGTCAGGTTCTTACATCTCTTTTTTTATGACCTGTTATTTCCAGTGGTAGAGACAAAACTCACCCCAGCTTTCCCATCTTTCCTCTTTGTCTCTATGTCACATCTGAAAGTATCTTGAATTTACAATGTCCTACTTTAAATGCTCATCAATACTTGGCAGATATTTAGAGGAGTTAGCCAAGAAAAGGAAGCCAGGGTATCTACCTGCCCACTTTGCAGACTTGTCACAGCTTTAGTTTCTTCTAGGGAACATAAACATAACCAGACTGTATGAAAGATAGTGACCTAGGGAGCCCTCTGTTCTGCTGGTACTGAGAACTCCTGACTGCTTCTATACGGTAAGGAAAAGCTGTAGTGGTAGTAGAATGTTCAACAGAGCAGCCCTAGCATACTAAACATGCTTATCAGAGTTGTTGAGGTTGGTAAGGCACTTCTCAAGTATCCTTCCTATGTAAATAAAAACTTTACATTTACTTTTGTGCCTTCCTTAAATGACAAAGGGAAAATCAAAAAATGGAAATTTATTCTAAGCAGAATGTTTGGTTTTTTCAGAAAATTAGTTATGGTGGTCTTTAGTTGTTCTTTAGGGGGTTCATGTCATTTATTTAGTGCCACTTCAGGTATGAACAAAGACTATGGAAGATTAACTTATAAGGTTCTTTGTAATTATTCCCTTATTGAAGTTGCCCTCTTGAATTTTGCTAGTGGATGCCTTCTTGCTTAATCCTTGGCTTTTACTTAGTACTTTTTCCATCTATCTGGAGAATTAAATAGTTTAAATCACTTGATGCTTAAAACTTTTCTCCTTTGGTTGTTATTGTGATATTTCTTCTCTCTCTCTTTTTTTTGGCCACACCACACATCTTGTGGGATCTTAGTTCCACTAGTGGGGATGGAACCCACGCCCTGGCAGTGAAAGTGCCAAGTCCTAACCACTGGGCCACCAGGGAATTCCCTTTTTGTGCTGTTTCTAAACTTAGCAGTCTAACTTATCATTTGAGTCTTCCTCTTCTTCTGCTTTGTTTTTATAATTATGGAAATCCCTAAACTTATGCCTTTAGATCATATCTCCCTATATTTATTCCTCTATGGAGAGATTGTTTTTTTATGACTTTCTCACTAAGACTCTCAAATCAATATCTTGAGCCTCCCCATTTGTTTTAGTTTTATATTTCTGTCCATAGAACTTTCCCAGCTGGTTGTGCAACTGTTATATCAAAATGTTAAAAACTAAGTGTATTTCTAACCCAGGTCTCCTTCACAATTTTCCTGTTTTTGTTTTCAACTCTCACATTTTTTTCAGTGGTGTCCCCATTGTTTCAACCCAAATATGTGCAGACTGTCAGCATGTTCATTGCTGAATCCCTGTTGCTCAGTAAATATTTTGAATGAATGAATTTGAATAATATAAATGAATATTTTTCTTCTTAATTAGTATTTCTTCTCCACTCTTTTTATATCTATCTAAAACTGTTCTTTCTGCAAAGTCCAGTTTAAGGTCTTGACAAAAGACTAATCAGATGGTATAGAGAGGTTGAGTGAACAAGAAATGAAAAATATCATTTGAATTTCATAACTAGGAGGTCATTTGGGAAGAGGGATTTCAGTAGAATAGGTACAGGCAAATGACAATTTGAGGTGTGAATGAAAGGTGAAATGGACCAAGATTTAGATGTGGCTCTTCTCAAGGGGAATGGTTTGTTTTTAATAAAAACTTGGGTGTGTTTATATGCTAAAGGTAACTAGCAGGTAGAGGCTGAAGATGCAGGAGATAGTTAATGAAATACAAATTCTGAAAACGTACTGCGAGATTAGTTTTTGATAAGTGGCACTTTTTTCACTGCAACTTAAAGTTCATAAAAATTTTTTTGGATTCAGATAACTTTGTTTTTTGAGAATCAGGGAGTTAATCGAGCTCTTTCTTTAACACTACCATTTTCTCTGTGAAATAAGTGGTAAGCAAAATCAGCTGCTGTGTGATGATGGCTAGTGACGTGAAGCTTTTGAATAATGATACCGTTTGAAATTGCTGTTATGGAGAACCAAAGAAGGAGTTGACGTCCTTCAAAGAAGTCAGGTGAGCCCAGTTAAGGTTACAGTTAGACAATAAACTACAAGGTGGTGATTTTTTTTTCCTACAGTGCTTAGTAGTGGAGGTATAGGAGTGAAGGACCTTTTAGCTGAGATGCAAGAGAGAGAGAGAGGGTGCCTGAGACAGAAAGATAAATTGGTCAAGGGAGATGAGATAAAAGGTTAATCATAATATGATGGGTCCCAACTAGTTATCTATATGAATAGCTGAAAGAGGCTGAATTATGTTAGAGCAGATAAAGCAAATAAAGAAATCAAACAAGGGACTGGAGTGTGGATGAAGATGAGCTTAAATGCAAGGGGAATAAAGAGTAGCAATTGGGAGAATAGAAAGTAAAGAAGATAAGTAGGAAGTTTAACAATCTGTGATAAATGCTTTTTTTTTGGTGTGGATGAAGATTTTTTTGTTCTGAAAACCGAGGTATCATATATAGCTGGAGATGAGAGAAGTCATCTTCACACTTTTATGATGTGGCTCCTCAAGCAGAAGAGGTTTTGAATATGTACCCCTATTGTATGCATATTTATTTATAAATCACATATAGGTTCTTCTGTACTATTATTCTTTATTATAAAACATTATATTACAAAACTTTAGACTAGATACTAGAAATGAGAGATTAAGCATATTTTTAAAATTCTTTAAATAATGTTATGAAAAGTTATTTTTGGTGAGGGTGTTTTGATACTTCATGAGTTTTGAAAATCTTGGTTTAATCCTTGGCTGTAGAGCTATTTGAAAGGCTTGTTTTGTGTTTCATTTGGTACTTGGTTTTAAAGACTGTTTTAGTTCAGAGCTCATAAAGATACACAAATCCAGATGGTAAGAGTGCTGGACTGACTACATAATGATGCTTATCTATCAAACATGCAAAAGTTTTTGTTGAAATCTACCCAAAAAAAGTTCTGCCTTTCCTAATTTCAGTTTAGAAGTTGTTTGCTCTTGAAAATGAATACTAAGGTATTGTGCTAGATAATCTTCATTTGCACATTCAAATCTATTATCCATCTTTGGGCGCCACACACTGTACCCCAGGAGGCCGATCTCTAAGGACTGCATCAACTGATCTGCCTTGTTTTCTGGCTTCTGATTGGGTTCAGTCAGTTGGAGGCACTGACAGAGAGGTAGGGGTATTTATTCTAACAGCTTATTCTTTGCTAGGCTTTAGGTTGTCAGCATTGTTTAGCCCTTTTCTACGACAGCTTCTTTGTTCCAGTAACTATTCCCTCCCCTTCCCCTGGATTGATGATAATGCTCTCTGGCTAGTCCACAAGTGCTTCACCATCCCTTCCTAGTTTCCCTTAACCTTACCTGCACATTGGTAAATAGTTTCTTCATTAAACATCACCTCCTTTGAGTATTATCTCTTCCTTGTCAGGACCCTGAGGGCTGTATTGCATTTTAATATTTTTTAAGTAAATGAGTTTTAAAAGTGACTGAAACTCTTCATTTAAGATGTTTTTAAGCAGATTAGATGATTCTGCTTCCAACTTTTAAGTGTGCAGATACAAATTTTTATAGGTTACACTTTTACATTATTTTGGTAACATAAAATTATGTAATAGTGGAAACCTTCCCAAACATCTCTTTTTAGTAGAGGGTCAGTGTTAGTCCATATATTAACCTTAAGTAAAACTTAATTATCAGTTAACTTCCATCTTAATACTTATTTTAATAATTTTAAAGAAAATTGCACCTCTGAATTCTGAAATTGAGATTGCATCAACACCACAGAAAAGACCTTTCATGCTTTCTTTGTGAGGGAAAAAAAAGAAAAGAAAGGATAACTATAAAACTCAACGAATCAACCATAGTTATTGCTTAGCTTTTGCTTACAGTTAGCAATCTGTTATTTTCAAACTACTGTCAGACTGATTTCATAGAATAATTTTCCTAATAGGAAGGAAACCTGAGTTTTAGGAATGGGGAGCTATTTTAGTGTATTATTTGATCGTTGATTATCTGACAATTTTTATTTGGAGGTGAGACTTATTTTCATCTTATTTTATTGTCTTTTATCTCTGATGAATGAAAATTCAAGTACTAGTTAGTTACAAATGTTTAATCAGAGTTCTTTTACTGTGGACAAAATAGATAACTAGAGTTTTTCAACTTTATGTGTGTAAATTTAAAATGAAAAATAAAGTTTAGCTTGTATTCTTCCAAATACTCGATCTACATCTATACCACAGTTTGAGGCTCTGAAGGTAACAGCCATTAACAAAACAAAGTCCTTATCCTCCTGGAGCTTTCATTCTGGTGAGGAGATGAATAATTACTGAATAAATAGATAATTATGTAATGTATGGTAAATAACATGAGGAAAAAGAAACCAGAGTAAGGCAACAGAGAATGAAAGGGAATCCTTTACTGGTTATGGTGCTCAGGGAAGTCCTCTCAAATATGGTGATGTTTGAATAGAAATTTGAATGAAGGGATAGTGCCTAGCTGTACAAATATCTGGGGGGAAAATGCCTTACAGGAGAGAGATCGAGTGCAAAGCAGATGTTTGTGTGACTGAGAATAACAAGGAGACTTTTGTGACCAGAACACAAAAAGCTAAGGGCAGAGTAGTAGAAAATAGGGTCTGCAGAGGTAGAGGAGGGCCATAACATACTAACTCTTGTAAGCTGTCAGAACTTTGCATTGTATTTTAAGTGTAACTGGAAGGCTTTGGAGGAGACAGAGCAGGGCAATGACATAATCTGATTGGCTTTTTAAAGGATTACCTGGGTTGCTGCTTGAAGGATAAACTGTAGGGGGATCACAGTAGAAGCCAGGAGACCTGTCGCAAAGAGATTGCAGTAATCTGGGTGAGGGTTTAAACATGTACACAAACACACACTACTGGATGCCATATGTATGTTTACATATACATATACTTATATGTAATTCCTTTTGGGGTAAAAAATATATTTTACCCCAAAACTTCTTCCTTACATTCAACAGTGTAATATGGACATCTTTTATAGTGAATTCATACAGATTACCTACTGCTTTTAATGGATGATGGTATTGCATATTGTGATGTACATGACTTTATTTAATCTGTCTCCTATCTAAGGACATTTGTTTCCAGGTTGTTCTTTTTGAATGACAGACAATACTTTGTGTGTGAGTGTGTATGTATGTGTGCTATTGCTCACAGTTGTGGATATATGTCTATGGGGTAAATTCCTAGAAGCATGATGGGTCAAAGGATATGTGCACATTAAATCTTAATGATTATTACCAAATTGACTTCCAGAAGGCCGTGCCAATTTTACATGCCCACTAATGTTATAAGAGAATTTTCTTCCTTAGACCTTTTCATCTTTACATATTGATACAAGAGAAACATCATAGTTCTCTTTGTATTTGAATTATGAATGATAAATATCAAAGCTTATAAATTCTTATTTCTGATGTGTAATAAAGGATATTAATTTCTCTTTGTTCTTTTTAAAAAAGTAGTTTATAACTTCATCTTCTCTACTTACAAGGCTGAAGTTAAAGGGTAAAATTTAGTTTGACTTGTTTAATGACAATTAAGTCATTAAGACATATGACTTAATGTTTCCCTCAACTCTCCTTATCCCTAGTGCTTTATATACACTGTGACCTCTGACATGTCATTATGTGTCAGTGTAATATTGTCCATTAATGTTCTCTTCCATTTGTATTGATGAGGAAATAATTAAAATTATAGAACTAGTTAGTTTGCCAGTGTGAACACTATGCTAAAATGAACCCAGGTATACCCATTCAGTATCTGTTATTGCCAGTTCATTTTCCTTGGGCCCGCATTCCTTACTCCCAGCCCAGTTAACCATCATACAGATGTATGCTGTTGTGCTTAAAAGATCACAGCCTGAAACAGTATGGATAGATTAGCTCAAGTTCTTTAGCATTAATAGAAAACCAGTTTAAAAGTTTTTGCCCTGCCTAAAGCTGACTTAGTTAAAATGTTATCTCCTCATAATAAAGAAAACACACAGTAGCACCACAGTTCAGTAGAACTTTGCAGTCACACTATTCATGGGACCTAGATGGCCTGAGAGTAAGATTGTTATAAAGTTACTCTAACCTAGAGTAATAAATCACTGTGAATATAGTCCAGGATGGACAGGAGTTTAATTATATTTCATGCTCTCAAGGTTTATGTTTTCAGCTTATTTTATATTAAACAAAGCCTATGCCTATAGGAAAGCAAGAAAATATGACTACAAGAGTCAACTTTTAATTTACATAGATTCTTATCTAGCATATTGAATGCTTATTTTAAGATTGACTTGATTTTACCATTGTAGAAACAACAGGTACAAAGCCTTCAGAGGCTCTAGGATGTTTTGCAAAGCTAGAACAGAAGATATTTTCCCTGATGCTGTTTACGATTAACTCATATAGATTTATAATTAACTCATAAATTCAGAAGTCAGTTTTTAGTCTAGACTTAAAATTTTATAAGATTAATTTAATGTTTCTTCAATGTAAATAGTTTTAATTCAGATTCATTAAGATTTATGGATAATTAAGCAAACTGCTGAGAAAATTTTTCATCATCTTCAAGCATTAAATGTCTTAGTGTATTAATAAATATAGGGTAGGAAGACGTTATATACTGTAATGCTTACAATTTAAAATTATGTATTGTAATGCTTAGTTTGTTTATAATTACTTAAAAGTGTTTATCATAGAATTTTCTCTCCCAGAATATTTTTGTATTATTGTATATTTTCCCATAAGTAGTATGAAATATATGAAGAGATGTAAGGATAAGCTACATTTAATTTTGCAAACAATAAATTTTTTTTCATTAAAGAATCTTTAATTCTTAACTTTATTGCTTCAGTTTTATATTTTTTTAATGTAGGGAAGAGACTATCACTCATACTGACTTTATGACATGAGTAAGGAAAATTAGAAATTATGTAGGGAGGATAAAAATCTGAAACATAGCTAAGCAAGGTTTAAATAAATAATTTTAGTATAGTTAGTGAAAAGGATTCTTCTTAAAATGCTGGTTAAGGGGGTTTATTGCTTACCCAGAAGATTTGACCTATGAATTGACTTATTCTTCTCCAAGGCACTTGAGAGAAAAGACAACGATAGCAGTTACATCTAGAGGCTATTATGGATTGGAGGATGAGAAGGGAACTGCATGTACTTCAACAAGGCGTCGGTCAACACCACGAAGTTTGGCAGGCTTGACAAGTGGAGTTTTTGAATCTGTAATGGTTCAAGTTTTGAGACAGGAAGAACAGCTGAGAGCAAAAGAAGAAAAAAGGTAAATGTTAAAAAAAAAAAGTTAAGTTTCATGTTGTTCAAATTTTCAGGAACTACATTTCAAAGAGTAGCTGTGTAACTTCTATGTGCCCAAATCAAATTTCTGGGCCCATTTTTGTAGTGTTCCAAAATGCATTCTCACCTAAGTATGAGTTAATACTAAAACATCACAATGACATTTGTTTCAAAATACAGTTTTAAAGTTTAAACCAAATTAAGTTGAAGCTATACAAAAATAACTTGTGAAAGATTTCAGGATGCTTTCTAGATTTCTGGAAGTAGTCTCAAATGAATAATAAATTTTAAATGAGAGGAATTTTATATAGATTTATAGAGCTTTAGAATAGAATCACAGACCTTTAAAGTTTAAAATTAAAAGAAACTCCAGAGATTATGTAGTTCACAATGACATATAGGTTCACTTCTGCCAGTTCTTCCATTGGTATTAGTTTCCATGGATAACTATGCTTACTCGGGATTCATCAGGAAAGAATGTTGTGCTCAATTAGTATTACCTTCTAGGGTCTGGGAGCATAGAGACTGATGACACATCTGTAAGGTTTTTTTTAATAGCAAGAGACTAGGGCCCAGAGAGGTAAGTGCTTACTCAAAAAAGACTGGTGATTTTTATACTAAATCATATCTCAAACTATGTTAGGAGTGATTGCTGATCTAATAGAGAACTACTAGTGATACTCAAAGGCAATTTATAATATATTTTTCTCCTCTTATAGTAATAAATTTAGCTTGCTTTGATATGTAGGTTTAAAATTCAACCTTGAGACCTTCTACCACCATACTTTTTAATAGTAGTAGTTAATTGGAAACCCACTGTGAAATACTTTTTTTCCTTGTATAGAGCTTCATAGAACTACTTCTGCTATAGGAAAGGGGGTTTTATGGAAGGGAATAAAGATAACTCTTACAGTAGTATGTAATGCATTGGAATAGAGAGAAATTGAAGAAAAGGAAGTCTTGTAAGAAGAAGGCTGTAGTAGTCTAGACCTCCACTACTGAAGGTAGTAACCAAAAATAAGGAGAAAGTCAGATTGTTCTGGGAACAATCAGCAGGATCTAGTACCTTCCTTGATATAGGGGGAGCAAAGAAAGGGACAAAGAGAAGTCAGGAAGTAGTTGTAATAATAGCCATAAGACGATGATAAAAAAAAAAAAAATGATTAGCATTTATTGAGCAGGACTATTTGCCAGGTTTAGCTCCAAGCACCTTGTATATATTCAACATTTGTCCTGAGGCATGGAGAGAATAAGTAAGTTGCCCAAAGCCAGGCAATTTTTGAGTGCTAAATTTAAGATTTGAACCGAGGCAGTTTGATTATAGCGCTTCTGCTCATAAGCAGCATGCTGTCCCTGTGTCTTAAAAATGATGGACCCAGCGAAGAAAATAAAAGAGTTTGAGTCCATGGTGTGGAGAAAGATCAGTGAACTTCAGTTTTTAATAAGTTGTTTGAAGTGATGAGGGAAGCATTTAAGCAATTAAGTAAGAGTGGCTACTAAGAAACTAAAGATATGACTGAATCTTTTTCTTTTCTCCAATTTTGCATATATTTATGTGTGTCCTGGGCTTAACATCAAATAAAAATAGGTAAATAAGACATGGGAAAAAAATCCTTCATTAAATGTCTAGTGACTATGATAATTTACTATGAATTAAACTTTCTGTTTGGGTATAGTGTTAACATTTTCTTTTTTAAGTAGAAAAATTTTAAGCATGGAGCAAAGAATAAATAAGAATTGTAATAAAGGCCTAGGTACCCACTACCCAGAAATTTTTAAACAAATTAAGTTTAGTTTTAATCAAGATTTTCTGTATTTTTCCTCTATCCTCAGAAGAAACCACTTTCCTGACTTCATCATTCCCATGCATTTTATTATAAAATTTTAAGAATTCTCTTATATATTCTGGATGCAAGTCCTTTGTTAGATATACATGCATTGTAGATATTTTCTCCCAGTCTGTGGCTTGCCTTTGTTCTTTTCATTTTCATTGTTTTTTGAGGAAGAAAAAAATTTCATGTTTTTGATGCAATTGTAAATCATTTTTAAATTCAGTTATATTTTGTTGCTAACATACAGAAATACAGTTGATTTTAATGTACTCTTGTCTGTTTCTGCTCTGAGTTCTGAAAGGTTTTGCTTCAGCTAGTTTGAAACTCTGCTATTGGATGAATACATATTTATGATTCTTGGGGCTTTTTTGATGGATTGACTTTTTTCTTATGAGCATCCCTTTCTTCCCTGGTAATATTTCTTACGTTTTTAAATACTGCATTTTATATCCAATATTGACTTATTGGCTGTGCATCAGTTTGAATTTTTTTTTTTTTAGTGGTTTCTCTAGAGTTTACAAGATGTGTTTAACATATCATAGCTAACTTCAAATGTACTCTTTTACAGTATGCTTCTCTTTATCTCTTCCCATCCGTTGTGCTATTGTTGTTACACATTTTGCTTTACACATCTACATGTGTTACAGACCCCAATATACTGTTTCTGTATGTGCTTTAGCTAGTTATCTTTTGAAGAAATATAAGAATCCATATATTTACCCTTCCCAGCATTATACTTTTCTTTGTATTGATCCATGATGCCATCTATTGTCATCTTTCTACTACCTGAAGAACTCCATTAACATTTCTCATAATGGAGTTGTGCCAGTGATGAACTCTGAGCTTTTATTTTTTCGGTCTGAAAAAGTTTTTATTTCCCCTTACATTGGAAGGCCCTTCGGATACCATGGACTGACTGTGTGTGTGTGTGTGTGTGTGTGTGTGTGTGTGTGTGTGTTTCCAGGTTGACAGTTTTTTCCTACCAGCATTTTAAACATGACATATTCTACCATACATTGTTTTTGAAGAGAACTCAGCTGTTATTTTTATCTTTGTTCCTCTATATATAATGTATCTTATCTCTAAACATTTTTAAGATTTTGTCTTTATTACTGGTTTTCAGCAATTTTATTGTAATATGTCCCTTTGCTATAGGATAGAGTTTATGTATGTATGTGTTCGTTATCTTGCTTAGGGTTCATTTGGCTTCTTTGATCTGTAGGCTTTCAGACTTCTTTCTGTGCTAAGTTTTCAAGTTGCTAATCTTTTTTTTTTTTTATTTTTTTATTTATTTTATTGGCTGTGTTGGGTCTTCGTTGCTGTACACGGGCTTTCTTTTAGTTGTGGTGAGTGGAGGCTACTCTTCGTTGTGGTGCACAGGCTCCTCATTACCATGGCTTCTCTTGTTACGGAGCACAGGCTCTAGGTGCGTGGGCTTCAGTAGTTGCAGCACATGGGCTCAGTAGTTGTGGCTCACGGACGCTAAAGCGCAGGCTCAATAGTTGTGGTGCATGGGTTTAGTTGCTCCGCGGCATGTGGGATCTTCCTGGAGCAGGGCTTGAACCCGTGTCCCCTGCATTGGCAGGCGGATTCTTAACCACTGCACCACCTAGGAAGCCTGCTAATCTTTTTTTTATGCAGTGTCTAATCCAGGGAACTTTTTTTTCAGAGACTGTATTTTTTCAACTCTAGAATTTACATTTGTTTTTTTAATATCTTCATTTCTTATCATTATGTTCATGTTTTAATGTTCTTTTCTAAGTCTTTCTATTGACTGATTTTTCTCCTTGGTGTAAGTTACATTTTTTGCTTCTTCGCATGTCCAATAATTTTTTTATTGGAAATTGTACGTTGTGAATGTTACCTTGTTGAGTATCTGGATTTTTATTTACGTTTTTAAAAGAGGATTGGGCTTTGTTCTGGCAAGCAGTTAAGTTCCTTATGGATCACTTTGATGATCCCTTCAAGTTCATGTTTTAAGCTTTTCTAGGGTGGGTCCAGAATAACCTTCATTCCACTTCAGCCCTACTACTAAGATCTCATCTCTCTGGGGTCTCCACCAAATGCCTCCAAGTGATGACTGAGGTCTCCCCACTGCAGCTGGTCTGCCTATTGTGTGTAAACTCTCTGATCTTACAATTTTCTGGTCATTCCTGTCAAACTTTGTGGAGTTTTACCTCAGTCACAAGCTAGTACTCAACAATCTCAAGGAGACCCTTATGTAGATTTTTTTTCTTCAATAAAAATCATATATTTGCTATTAGTATTTTTTTTTAGGCTCTTTATTGGAATGTAATTGCTTTACACTCTTGTACCAGTTTTTCAGGTACACCAAAGTCAATCAGCTGTATTTATACACATATCCCCATAATCCCTCCCTCCTGCGATTCCCCCCGACCCTCCCCATCCTGGCCCTCTAAGGCATCACCCATCATCGAGTTGATCTCCCTTTGTTATACAGCAACTTCCCACTGCCTATCTGTTTTACAGTTGGTAGTATATATATGTCTATGCTACGCTCTCACTTGGTCCCAGCTTCCCCTTCGCCCCCTGCCCCACCAGCCTCGTGTCCTCCAGTCCATTCTCTGCATCTACATCCTTATTCTTGTCTTGTCACTGGGTTCATCAGTACCATTTTTTTTTTTTTTTAGATTCCGTATATACGAGTTAGCATACAATATTTGTTTTTCTCTTTCTGACTCACTTCACTCTGTATGACAGACTCTAGGTCTATCCACCTCAATACATATAGCTCCATTTCATTCCTTTTTATAGCTGAGTAATATTCCATTGTATATGTATGGCACATCTTCTTTATCCATTCATCTGTTGATGGGCATTTAGGTTGCTTCCATGTCCTGGCTATTGTAAATAGTGCTGCAGTAAACATTATGGAACATGTTTCTTTTTGGATTATGGTTTTCTCTGGGTATATACCCAGTAGTGGGATTATTGCATCATAAGGTAGTTCTATTTTTAGTTTTTTAAAGAACCTCCAAACTGTTTTCCATAGTGGCTGGACCAACTTACATTCCCACCAACAGTGCAGGAGAGTTCCCTTTTCTCCACACCCTTTCCAACATTTGTTGTTTCTAGATGTTTTGATGATGGCCATTCTGGCTGGTGTGAGGTGATACCTCATTGTGGCTTTGACTTGCATTTCTCTAATGATTAGTGATGTTGAGCATCTTTTCATGTGTTTGTTAGCCATCTGCATGTCTTCTTTGGAGAAATGTCTGTTTAGGTCTTCCGCCCATTTGTGGATTGTGTTATTTGCTTTTTTGGTATTAAACTGCATGAGCTGCTTGTATATTTTGGAGATTAATCCTTTGTTCATTGCTTTGTTGGCAAGTATTTTCTCCCATTCTGAGGGTTGTCTTTTTGTCTTGTTTATGGTTTCTTTCGCTGTGCAAAAGCTTTTAAGTTTCATTAGGTCCCATTTGTTTATTCTTGAATTTATTTCCATTATTGTAGGAGGTGAGTCAGAAAGGATCTTGCTTTGATGTATGCCATAGAGTATTCTGCCTATGTTTTCCCTTAGGAGTTTTATAGTATCAGGCCTTACATTTAGGTCTTTAATCCATTCCGAGTTTATTTTTGTGTGTGGTGTTAGGAAGTGTTCTAATTTCATGCTTGTACATGGAGCTGTCCAATTTTCCCAGCACCACTTATTGAAGAGGCTGTCTTTTTTCCATTGCATATTCTTGCCTGCTTTGTCAAAGATAAGGTGCGCATATGTGTGTGGGTTTACATCTGTGTTCTCTATTCTGTTCCATTGATCTTCCTTTCTATTTTTGTGCCAGTACCATACTGTCGTGATCACTGTGGCCTTGTAGTATAGTTTGAAGTCAGGAAGCCTAATTCCACCAACTCCATCTTTCCTTCTCAAGATTGCTTTGGCTATTTGGGGTCTTTTGCGTTTCCATACAAATTCTAAGATTTCTTTTTCTACTTTTGTGAAAAATGCCATTGGTAATTTGATCAGGATTGCATTGAATCTGTAAATTGCTTTGGGTAAGATAGTGATTTCACAATATTGATTCTTCCAATCCAGGAACATGATATGTTCCTCCTCCTGTTTGTATTGTCTTTGATTTCTTTCATCAGTGTCTTGTAGTTTTCTGCATACTGGTCTTTTGCCTCCTTAGGCAGGTTTATTCCTAGATATTTTATTCTTTTTGTTGCAATGGTAAATGGGAGCATTTCCTTAATTTCTCTTTCTGCTTTTTCATTGTTAGTGTATAGGAATGCAAGAGATTTCTGTGCATTAATTTTGTATCCTGCTACTTTACTAAATTCATCAATTAGTGCTAGCAGTTTTCTGGTAGTCTTTAGGGTTTTCTATGTATACTATCATGTCATCTCCAGAGAGTGACAATTTTACTTCTTCTTTTGCAGTTTGGATTCCTTTTATTTCTTTTTCTTCTCTGATTGCTGTGGCTAAAACTTCCAAAACTATGTTGAGTAATAATGGTGAGAGTGGACACCCTTGTCTTGTTCCTGTTCTTAGAGGGAATTCTTTCAGTTTTTCACCATTTAGAACGATGCTGCCTTTTGGTTTCTCATATGGCTTTTATTATGTTGAGGTAATTTCCTTCTGTGCCCATTTTCTGTAGAGTTTTTATCATAAATGGATGTTGAATTTTGTCAAAAGCTTTTTCTGCATCTATTGCGATTATCATATGGTTTTTATCCTTCAGTTTGTTGATATGATGTATCACGTTGATTGATTTGTATATATTGAAGAATCGTTGCATCCCAGGGATAAACCCCACTTGATCATGGTGTATGATCTTTTTTACATGCTGTTGGATTCTGTTAGCTGGTATTTTGTTGAGGATTTTTGCATCTATAGTCATCAGTGATATTGGCCTGTAACTTTCCTTTTTTTTGTGACATCGTTGCCTGGTTTTGGTATCAAGGTGAAGGTGGCCTCGTAGAATGAGTTTGGGAGTGTTCCTCCTCTACCGTATCTTGGAAGCGTTTGAGAAGGATAGGTGTTAGCTCTTCTCTAAATGTTTGATAGAATTCACCTGTGAATCCATCTGGCCCTGGGCTTTTGTTTATTGGGAGATTTTTAATCACAGCCTCAATTTCTGTACTTGTGATTTGTCTGTTCGTATTTTCTATGTCTTCCTGGTTCAGTCTTGGAAGATTGTAGTTTTCTAAGAATTTATCCATTTCTTCCAGGTTATCCAATTTATTGGCATATAGTTGCTTATAGTAGTCTCTCATGGTCTTTTGTATTTCTGTGGTGTCCGTTGTTACTTCTCCTTTTTCATTTCTAATTCTGTTGATTTGCATCTTCTCCCTTTTTTTTCCTAATGAGTCTGGCTAATGGTTTGTCATCAATTTTGTTTATCTTATCAAAGAACCAGCTTTTGGTTTCATTAATTTTTGCTATTGTTTCCTGTCTTTTTCATTTATTTCTGATCTGATCTTTATGATTTCTTTCCTTCTGCTCACCTTGGGGTTTCTTTGTTCTTCTTTCTCTAATTGTTGTAGGTGTAAGGTTAGGTTGTTTATTCGATATTTTTCTTGTTTCTTAAGGTAGCACTGTATTGCTATAAACTTCCCTCTTAGAACTGCTTTTGCTACGTCCCAAAGGTTTTGGGTTGTTGTGTTTTCATTGTCATTTGTTTCTACCTATTTTTTGATTTCCTCTTTGATTTCTTCAGTGATTTCTTGGTTGTTTCAATAGCATATTGTTTAGCCTCCATGTGGTTGTATTTGTTGCAGGTTTTTTCCTGTAATTGATATCTTGTCTCATGGCGTTGTGGTCAGAGAACATGCTTGATATGATTTCAGTTTTCTTGAATTTACCAAGGCTTGATTTGTGACCCAAATTGTGATCTATCCTGGAAAATGTTCCATGTGCACTTGAGAAGAAAGTGTATTCTGTAGTTTTTACATGAAATGTCCTATAAATGTCAAGTCAGGATAGTCTAATATGTCATTTAAAGCTTGTGTGTCCTTATTTATTTTCTGTTTGGATGACCTGTCCATTGATGTAAGTGGGGTGTTCAAGTCTCCTAGTATTATTGTGTTCCTATCGATGTCCCCTTTTATGGCTGTTAGCATTTGCCTTAGGTATTGAGGTGCTCCTGTGTTGGGTGCATAGATATTTACAATTGTTATATGTTCTTCTTGGATGGATCCCTTGATCATTATGTAGTGTCCTTCCTTGTCTCTTGTAATAGTCTTTACTTTAAAGTCTAATTTGTCTGATATGAGTATTGCTACTCCAGCTTTCTTTTGACTTCCATTTGCATGAAATATCTTTTTCCATCCCCTTACTTTCAGTCTGTATGTGTCCCTTGGTCTGAAGTGGGTTTCTTGTAGGCAGCATATGTAAGGGTCTTGTTTTTGTATCCATTCAACCAGTCTGTGTCTTTTTGGTGGGAATATTTAAGCCATTTACATTTAAGGTGATTATTGACGTGTGTTTCTATTACCATTTTCTTAATTGTTTTGGGTTTGTTTTTGTAGGTCTTCTCCCTCTCTTGTGTTTCCTACTTAGAAAAGTTCCTTTAGCAGCTGTTGCAAGGCTGATTTGGTGGTGCTGAATTCTCTTAAATTTTGCTTGTCTGTAAAGCTTTTGATTTCTCCATCGAATCTGAATGAGATTCTTGCTGGGTAGAGTATTCTTGGCTGTAGGTTTTTCTCTTTCAGGACTTTCCGTATATCCTGCCACTCCCTTCAGGCCTGCAGAGTTTCTGCAGAAAGGTCAGCTGTTATCCTTATGGGCTTTCCCTTATATGTTATTTGTTGCTTTTCTCTTGCTGCTTTTAATATTTTTTCTTTGTGTTTAATTGTCGTTAGTTTGATTAATATGTGCCTTGGTGTATTTCTCCTTGGGTTTATTCTGTATGGGACTCTCTGTGCTTCTTGGACTTGATTAATTATTTCCTTTCCCTTGTTGGGGAAGTTTTCCACTATAACCTCTTCAAACATTTTCTCAGACCCTTTCCTTTTTTCTTCTTCTTCTGGGATGCCTATGATTTGAATGTTGGTGCGCTTAATGTTGTCACCAGGGTTTCTGAGACTGTCTTCCATTCTTTTTATTCTTTTTCCTTTTTCCTGCTCTGTGGCAGTTATTTCCCCCATTCTATCTTCCAGTTCACTTATTCATTCTTCTACCTTAGTTATTCTGCTGTTTATGCCATCTAGAGTATTTTTAATTTCGGTTATTTTGTTGTCCCTTGCTGTTTGTTTGTTCTTTAGTTCTTCTGAGTCCATATTAACTGTTTCTTATATTTTCTGTATTTTGTTATTGAGATTTTGGATCATCTTTACTATCATTACTCTGAATTCTTTTTCAGGCAGTTTTCCTGTTTCCTCCTCTTTTATTTGGTCTTGTGTATTTTTACCTTGTTCCTTTATCTGTGACATATTTTTTTGTCGTCTCATTTTCCCCCCACTTTTGATGGGTTGGATTGTGTTCCTGTCCCACTGGGTGTTTGGCCTGAGATTTCAAGCACTGGAGTTTGTGGGCTGTTAAGAGTAGCTGGGTCTTGGTGTTGAGGTAAGAGCCTCTGGGAGACCTCACTCTGATGAATATTCCCTGGGAGCTGGGTTTCCCTGTTAGTCCAATGTTTTGGACTCAGAGCTCCCACCTCAGGAGCTCAGGCCTGACCCTGGGCTTGTGAATCAAGATCCCACAAGCTGTGTGGAGCAGGAAAACGAAAAAAAAATTAAAAAAAAACGGAGAACAGCAGGGCAATAGCAAGATAAAAAATATGATAATAGGAAACTAACAGATGTGTTAGAAAAAATTTTAAAAAAAGATAGATGGAGCCACAACTGGAAGGTAAAACAACTGCAATAGCCTAAGTGAGGAGGTGGGAAGAAAAAAATAGAAAAAGTAAAAGAAAAAAGCCAGAAAAGGCCTTGGCTGGGGCAGGGCTCTTGGGGGGGGGGGGGGGGGGGGGTTAGGTTAGGCAATGGTCAGGGCCTACACTTAGAAAAGGCCCTGGGGTGGTGGGGAAGGGAGCTTAGGCCCAATGAGGCAGAGGGGCCCAGGAATGCCTCTGGTCCTGGGGACAAAGGACCAGGTCGAGGTACCCAGCGTGCTCCCTGGGCCCAAGTTGGTGGGAGAAATGCTAGGCACCTCCCCTAGTCCCCCAGTCTCGGTCAGTCACTTCCCCTTGGGTTCTCTTCTTCCTCACCCCCTCTCTTCTATTCCCCTAGGACCCTCACAGCTGCAGGGGGCACTGGAAGGCAGGGGACCAGACTCTGATGCCCAACAGGCTTCCAGGGCCAACTGGGCCACGGTAATGCCTGCGGCACTTCCCCAGATCTCCCAGTGTAGTAGGGTCCCTGTCTGCCTCTCTTTCTCTCCCCCACCCCCCACTCTCCTAGGTCCCAAGCAGCTGGAGGGGGCCCTGGAGTGTGAAAGAGCAGGTCCGTGAGCCTAGAAGGCTTCCCAGAGCTAGTGGGCAGGAGAAATACCTTCTCTGCCTCCCTTGATCCTCCAATCCCAGAAGGCCCCCTCCCCTGCCCGCCTCTCCTCTTCTCCCCTGCTTTCCTTCTACACTCCTAGGACCAGTGAGACCTAGAGGGGCCCCTGGAGGACCGAAGGGCATGCCTGGGGATGCAACAGGCCTCCCGGTGCCAAGTTGGTAGGGAGATTTCCCACAGCATCTCCCTTGATCCTCCGATCCTGCAAGGTCCCCCCCACTGCTGTCTGCCTCTCTTCCTCTTCTCCTCTCCTTCCTCCCTTCCACGCCTCTACGACCCACTCAGCCAGAGAAGCTGAGGGACCAGACTCAGGAGCCCAGCAGGCTCACCAGGCCCAAGTGGGCAGGGGAAAGTTCCTCCACACCTCCCCTGGTCCTCTGCTCCTGGAACGTCCCACCACCGGTCTGCCTCTCTTCCTCTTCCCCTGCCACGCTCCAACATCCCCGGACCAACGCGTCTGGGAGGGGACCCTGGAGAGTTGGAGACCAGGCCCAGGAGCCCAGCAGGCTTCCCGGGCGGAGATGCCTTCTGCTCCTCCCCCAGTCCTCTGATCCCAGAGGGTCCTTCCCCACTTCTGCCTCTCTTCTTTTCCCCCCACTGCTTCCCTCCTGTACTTCTAGGACCAACGGCCAGGAGGAGCCTTGGAAGGTGGAGGACCCGCCCAGAAGAAATACCCAGCGGTGCCTCCCCTATTCTTCTGACCTGGAGAGATCCCTTCCCACCACCACTGTCTGCCTCTCTCCCTCCCCCCTCCCCATCCCCCTCCCCCTCTCGCCCCCAGGATCCTCGTGCCAGAGGGGGGCCACCCTGGCCAAGAGGGCAGGCAAAATGCCCTCTTGCCTCCCTGTCCCCCAGTCTCAAAGCCCCCACCCCCACCTGTCCGCCTCTCCACCTCCTCACCCCTCCTCCCTCCTTCCCTCCCACACCCCCAGGACCCAGGCAGCCTGGATGGGGCCTTGGAGGGTGGAGGACCCTGCTGGGCTCAGGTTCCCAAGCCGGGGATCTCAGCAGGCCTCCTGGCCTCCTGGGCGCAAGAAACCCAGCTGTGGTTTCAGATCTCCTCAGCCCCTAATGGTCCCTCCAGGCAGGAACCTCCCCCCATCACCCAGCCACCCCCCAGGGGCGCTGATCCCTTCCGACTTCCCCTTCCCCACCCCCCTGACTTCCCCCAGGTCCTACCTGGTTACTTCGGGATTCCTGTGGTCTGCTTGGGCCTCAGGTCCCCCGCCAGCCTCCAGCAACCTATTTTCTGCATTTTGTTTTTGTTTTTTTCTTTTTGTTTTTGTTTTTTGTTTTTTTGTTTTTTTGTTTTTATTTATTTATTTTTTGGGGGGGTACACCAGGTTCAATCATCCGTTTTTATACACATATCCCCATCTTCCCTCCCTTCCTTGATGCCCCCCCCCAAGCCCCCCCCACCCTCCCCGCCCCAGTCCTCAAAGGCATCTTCCATCCTCGAGTTGGACTCCCTTTGTTATATAGCAACTTCCCACTGACTATTTTACAGTTGGTAGTTTATATATGTCTGTGTTACTCTCTCGCTTCGTCTCAGTTTCCCCTTCACCCCCCGCCCCCTCCCATACCTCGAGTTCTCCAGTCCATTCTCTGTATCTGCATCCTTGTTCTGGTCACTGAGTCCAACAGTACCATTTTTAGATTCCGTATATGTGAGTTAGCATACAATATTTGTCCTTCTCTTTCTGACTTACTTCACTCTGTATGACAGACTGTAGTTCTATCCACCTCATTACATATAGCTCCATCTCATCCCTTTTTATAGCTGAGTAATATTCCATTGTATATATATGCCACATCTTCTGTATCCATTCGTTTGTTGATGGGCATTTAGGTTGCTTCCATGTCCTGGCTATTGTAAATAGTGCTGCAATAAACATTATGGTACAAGTTTCTTTTGGGATTCTGGTTTTCTTTGGGTATATGCCCAGGAGTGGGATTACTGGATCATATGGTAGTTCTATTTGTAGTTTTTTAAGGAACCTCCAAATTGTTTTCCATAGTGGCTGTACCAATTTACAGTCCCACCAACAGTGCAGGAGAGTTCCTTTTTCTCCACACCCTCTCCAACATTTGTTGTTTCCAGACTTTGTGATGATGGCCATTCTGACTGGTGTGAGGTGATACCTCATTGTGGCTTTGACTTGCATTTCTCTGATGATTAGTGATGTGGAGCATCTTTTCATGTGTTTGTTGGCCATCTGTATGTCTTCTTTGGAGAAATGTCTATTTAGGTCTTCTGCCCATTTGTGGATTGGGTTATTTGCTTTTTTGGTATTAAGCTTCATGAGCTGCTTGTATATTTTGGAGGTTAATCCTTTGTCCGTTGTTTCATAGGCAATTATTTTTTCCCACTCTGAGGGTTGCCTTTTAGTCTTGTTTATGGTTTCTTTTGCTGTGCAAAAGCTTTTAAGTTTCATGAGGTCCCATTCATTTATTCTTGATTTTATTTCCATGATTCTAGGAGGTGGGTCAAAAAGGATGTTGCTTTGATGGATGTCATAGAGTGTTCTGCCTATGTTTTCCTCTAGGAGTTTGATAGTGTCTGGCCTTACATGTAGGTCTTTAATCCATTTGGAGTTTACTTTTGTGTATGGTGTTAGGAAGTGTTCTAATTTCATTCTTTTGCATGTTGCTGCCCAGTTCTCCCAGCACCACTTATGGAAGAGGCTGTCTTTTTTCCATTGTATACTCGTGCCTCCTTTGTCAAAGATAAGGTGCCCATATGTGTTTGGGCTTACATCTGAGTTCTCTATTCTATTCCATTGATCATCCTTTCTATTTTTGTGCCAGTACCATACTGTCTTGATCACTATGGCCTTGTAGTATAGTTTGAAGTCAGGAAGCCTGATTCCACCAACTCCATTTTTCCTTCTCAAGATTGCTTTGGCTATTCGGGGTCTTTTGCGTTTCCATACAAATCGTAAGATTTCTTGCTCTAGTTCTGTGAAAAATGCCATTGGTAATTTGATTGGGATTGCATTGAATCTGTAAATTGCTTTGGGTAGTACAGACATTTTCACGATGTTGATTCTTCCAATCCAGGAACATGGTATGTCCCTCCATCTGTTTGTGTCGTCTTTGATTTCTTTCATCAATGTCTTAAAGTTTTCTGCATACAGATCTTTTGCCTCCTTAGGCAGGTTTATTCCTAGGTATTTGATTTCTTTTTGTTGCAATGGTGAATGGGAGAGTTTCCTTAATTTCTCTTTCTGCTCTTCCGTTGTTAGTGTATAGGAATGCAAGAGATTTCTGTGCATTAATTTTGTATCCTGCTACTTTACTAAACTCATCAATGAGTGCTAGCAGTTTTCTGGTAGAGTCTTTAGGGTTTTCTATATATAATATCATGTCATCTGCAAAGAGTGACAATTTTACTTCTTCTTTTCCAATTTGGATTCCTTTTATTTCTTTTTCTTCTCTGATTGCTGTGGCTAACACTTCCAAAACTATGTTGAATAATAGTGGTGAGAGTGGACACCCTTGTCTTGTTCCTGTTTTTAGGGGGAATTCTTCCAGTTTTTCTCCATTGAGAACAATGTTGGCTTTTGGTTTTGCATATATGGCTTTTATTATGTTGAGATAATTTCCTTCTATGCCCATTTTCTGGAGAGCTTTTATCATAAATGGATGTTGAACTTTGTCAAAAGCTTTTTCTGCATCTATTGAAATGATCATATGGTTTTTATCCTTCAATTTGTTGATATGATGTATCACATTGATTGATTTGCGTATATTGAAGAATCCTTGCATCCCAGGGATAAACCCCACTTGATCATGGTGTATGATTTTTTTAATGCGCTGTTGCAGTCTGTTAGCTAGTATTTTGTTGAGGATTTTTGCATCTATATTCATCAGTGATATTGGTCTATAGTTTTCTTTTTTTGTGACATCTTTGCCTGGTTTTGGTATCAGGGTGATGGTAGCCTCGTAGAATGAGTTTGGGAGTGCTCCGCCTTCTGCAATATTTTGGAAGAGTTTGAGAAGGATAGGTGTTAACTCTTCTCGAAATGTTTGATAGAATTCGCCTGTGAACCCATCTGGTCCTGGGCTTTTGTGTGTTGGGAGATTTTTAATCACTGCCTCAATTTCCGTACTTGTGATTGGTCTGTTCATGGTTTCTATTTCTTCCTGGTTCAGTCTTGGAAGATTGTATTTTTCTAAGAATGTATCCATTTCTTCCAGGTTATCCAATTGATTGGCATATAGTTGCTTGTAGTAGTCTCTCATGGTCTTTTGTATTTCTGAGGTGTCCGTTGTTACTTCTCCTTTTTCATTTCTAATTCTGTTGATTTGCATCTTCTCCCTTTTTTTCTTGATGAGTCTGGCTAATGGTTGATCAATTTTGTTAATCTTCTCAAAGAACCAGCTTTTAGTTTTATTTATTTTTCTTATGGTTTCTTTCCTTTCTTTTTCATTTATTTCTGCTCTGATCTTTATGATTTCTTTCCTTCTGCTCACTTTGGGGTTTCTTTGTTCTTCTTTCTCTAGTTGTTTTAGGTGTAAGGTTAGGTTGTTTATTCGATCATTTTCTTGTTTCTTAAGGTAGGACTGTATTGCTATAAACTTCCCCCTTAGAACTGCTTTTGCTGCATCCCATAGGTTTTGGGTTGTTGTGTTTTTGTTGTCATTTGTTTCTAGATATTTTTTTATTTCCTCTTTGATTTCTTTAGTGATTCCTTGGTTGTTTAAGAGTGAATTGTTTAGCCTCCATGTGTTTGTCTTTTTTGCAGTTTTTTTCCTGTAATTGATATCTAGTCTCATGGCGTTGTGGTCTGAGAAGATGCTTGATATGATTTCAGTTTTCTTGAATTTGCTGAGGTTTGATTTGTGACCCAAGATGTGATCTATCCTGGAAAATGTTCCGTGTGCGCTTGAGGAGAACGTGTAGTCTGTCGTTTTTGGATGGAATGTCCTATAAATATCAATTAAGTCGAGATGGTCTAATGTGTCATTTAAAGCTTGTGTGTCTTTATTTATTTTCTGTTTGGATGATCTGTCCATTGATGTAAGTGGGGTGTTCAAGTCTCCCACTATTATTGTGTTACTGTCGATGTCCCCTTTTATAGCTGTTAGCATTTGCCTTATGTATTGAGGTGCTCCTATATTGGGGGCATAGATATTTACCATTGTGATATGTTCTTCTTGAATGGATCCCTTGATCATTATGTAGTGTCCTTCCTTGTCTCTTTTAATCGTCTTTACTTTCAAGTCTAATTTGTCTGATATGAGTATTGCTACTCCAGCTTTCTTTTGACTTCCATTTGCATGGAATATCTTTTTCCATCCCTTTACTTTCAGTCTATATGTATCCCTTGGTCTGAAGTGGGTTTCTTGTAGGCAGCATATAGAAGGGTCTTGTTTTTGTATCCATTCAGCCAGTCTGTGTCTTTTGGTTGGAGCATTTAATCCATTTACATTTAAGGTGATTATTGACATGTGTGTTCCAATTACCATTTTCTTAATTGTTTTGGGTTTGTTTTTGTAGGTCTTCTCCCTCTCTTGTGTTTCCTACTTAGAGAAGTTCCTTTAGCACTTGTTGTAAGGCTGGTTTGGTGGTGCTGAATTCTCTTAACTTTTGCTTGTCTGGAAAGCTTTTGATTTCTCCCTCAAATCTGAATGAGATTCTTGCTGGGTAGAGTATTCTTGGCTGTAGGTTTCTCTCTTTCAGGACTTTCAGTATATCCTGCCATTCCCTTCTGGCCTGCAGAGTTTCTGTGGAAAGGTCAGCTGTTATCCTGATGGGTTTTCCCTTATATGTTGTTTGTTGCTTTTCTCTTGCTGCTTTTAATATTTTTTCTTTGTGTTTAGTTGTCGTTAGTTTGATTAATATGTGTCTCGGTGTATTTCTCCTTGGGTTTATTCTGTATGGGACTCTCTGTGCTTCTTGGACTTGGTTAATTATTTCCTTTCCCATGTTGGGGAAGTTTTCCACTATAACCTCTTCAAATATTTTCTCAGACCCTTTCTTGTTTTCTTCTTCTTCTGGGATGCCTATAATTCGAATGTTGGTACGCTTAATGTTATCAGTGAGGTCTCTGAGACTGTCTTCTAATCTTTTTATTATTTTTTCTTTTTCCTGCTCTGTGGCAGTTATTTCCCCCATTCTATCTTCCAACTCACTTATTCGTTCTTCTGCCTCCGTCATTCTGCTGGTTATAGCATCTAGAGTATTTTTAATTTCAGTTATTTTGTTATCCATTGCTGTTTGTTTTTCTGAGTTCTTATGAACTGTTTCTTGTACTTTCTCTATTTTGTTATCGAGATTTTGTATCATTTTTACTATCATTACTCTAAATTCCTTTTCAGGCATTTTTCCTATTTCCTCCTCATTTATTTGGTCTTGTGGGTTTTTTTCTTGCTCCTTTGCCTGCATGGTGTTTCTTTGTTTCCTCATGGTTATCCAAACTTTTGGGGTTGCTTGTCCTTGGGTTTTTTTGCGTTATTCTGTGACCAGCAGAGGTTCCTTTATTGTTCGTCTGTAAGCGTCGGTGTGTGGGGAGGGAGAGGGTACAACAGTGGCTCCTTCTCCTGGGAGGGAGTGAGCAGTGGCGCACTGATGTCTCAGTCAGGCTTGGAGGTGCCTGTTGCAGAGGGCGCCGGTGGCTCAGGCGTAAACAGAAAGTCTTAGAGTTGGGCCTCTCTCGGGGGTTTTTTTCTTTCCTTTTTTTTTTTTTTTTTTTCTCTTGGCAGCCTCCCTGCTGCTGGCTTTGCAAGGGGTTTTAATCTAGCCCCACCCGAGTGCCTGAGGGTACTTGTTATCCCTGAGCGCCTTAGGTGGCCCGCAGGGCGTCTCTCCACTGCCTGTTGCAGAGGCGCGGAAAGAGAGAGAGAGGCTATGCGCGTGGCTCCTCCCAGCCGCCAGTGAGCCTGCAGCCTCCAGCCGCCATCATGGCCGGGCAGCTCTCAGGAACGGGCACTCCTCTCCGCGGGCCTCCTCCCTCCTGTCCTCTCGGTCCGTCACCCTACCGGCAACAATGTTTCCCACACTGAACCAGCTCTCCTGCTCCCACACTCCCGCTCCTGGACCCTCCGTTCAGCCGCGGATCGATGTCTTGGTCCGGGAACGCTGAGCTGCGCTGCGGACCCTCCGAATGTTTCTCACTCCCTCCCGTCTGCCACAGCTCCGCCGCTTCACCCTCTTTGAGCTGTCGTAGATGCCTCCCTACCGGCTATGTCGGGCTCCCCGCAGTCCCATCCGGTGTCCGAGGCCGTCTGCTGGTGTTCAGCTGGTTCTCTGTAAGAATTACTGCGTCCTTCCGTGCATTCCCAATGCATCTGTGGGGAGGGATGCACTCCACGTCTCTCTACTTCGCCGCCATCTTTTCCTCCAGCCTGCATTTTGTTTTTAATGGTGATGTTGAGTCATTAAGGAAAGATTAAATTATATTTCATATACCTTGTTTATTAAGCAGGAACATACATAATACATTTTAGATAATTTTTTAAAAATAAAATTGTTAAAATTGGGAGTTAACTCTACTTAAGTAAATCCAGTTAATCTGGAATATGACATTGTTAGGTACCAATTTCAATCATTAAAGTCTACTCTAGCTATATTAAAAGTATTGGACATCCTTTTTTTGCAAAATTTGGATTACTGGAAATAGTGTGCATGGTTTTATATTCATTTCGTATGTTTGTATAAACTTATCAGTATTTTATTGATTTGGAAATCACTGGAGTTAAAGTTAAAATGTTTTCTACATTTTTGTGAATTAAAAGCTATGACTTATGATTAAGTGATTTATTTTCAAATTCTCTGTAACATAAAATAATGACTCAGTGAAGTAGACATTTGTCATTTGTGACCACCCAGCATTTTTGAATAGCTGCCCTACATTTTGCTACTTTCCCATGTTCTGAGTCCTGACTTCTCAAAGCAGATGCTAGAAAATTTATGTTCTCATACCCATTCACAGCTAAGATAGAAGCCTGTAACCAGTCATACTCTTCTCACTTGAAATTGCTTGGGACCAACATGAGGTGGCAGTCTTGGGCAAGGAAGTTTATCTTTTGGCAAAGGTGGTGGGAGCTTCTAGTTGTTCTAGGTTCCTACTGTCAAAAGTGCTAAGTAGTGGCAGTCTAGTTTTTCCTGGAGAAGCTATCAGAGTGTGGTTGAGATTCGTATCTTCTTATCTATTAAGTCTGGCTCTATAACCCTCAACAGAGCTTAATTCCTTTCATACTTCAGCTAGAAGAGATTCTTTTTTTCGTAGCTAAGATACTTGGCTGAACACTTAATATGAATGGCTGGTTTTCCTAAAATGTAATATTTTATATTACTCATTTTAGAAAATGTAAATAAATGTCTTGCTTTCCTTTTTCATACTACCAGTTTACATACTGTTTTGTATTTTTTTTTTCAGTTAATGGATTATTTTGGATTATTTTCTATAATCTTGTATATGTGTCTTACTAAATTGTAAACTCTAAGAATGTGGTTCATGCTTTCACCTCTTTGTATTATCATGCATAGTAAGCATTCAATAAATTTATAAAACTAGTAAAGTTAGGATACTTTAAAACATAATTTTCTTTTGTAAAGCTGTTCACTTGTTAGCAATGTTCCTGCCAAGCTATATGTGACCAAAATAACCTTAGGCACAGCTTCTGTTAGTATTTTACATAGTAACAGGTAAACATTTTCCAAGCCAGAAAGGAGCAACATCAAAAATGAGAACTTGTCCAGGAAAGAAAACAAATTTTGGAATACTTGTTTTGTTCATTTGGTGGTGTTTAGTTTTACTGGCTTGGCCAAAAAGTGCCTTCGGTTTTTAACTAAAAATAAAAGCCAAATTTTTAATTTTCACCAAGAACTTTACTGAATAACATATCCACCATTTTGTTCCACTACCTTCTGCCATTTTTCAGGCAACTTGATAATTCCATCTTCCCAAAACTTTTTATCTTTTTGAGCAAGGAACTGTGCCAGGTGCCTTTTACAGTCTTCCAGGGAATTGAAATTTCTTCCCTTAAGAGAATTTTGTAAAGACCAAAATAAATGGAAATCCAAAGGTGCTATGTCTGATGAATACGGCGGATGAGTCAGAACTTTTCAGGGAGTCTGTAACAGTTTTTGCCTAGTCATCAAAGAAACATGTGGTCTTGCATTATCCTGATGGAAGATTATGCGTTTTCTATTGACTAATTCCAGATGCTTTTCATCAAGTGCTGCTTTCAGTTGGTCTAAGTGGGAGCAGTGCTTGTTGGAATTAATCATTTGGTTTTCTGAAAGGAGCTCGTAATGGAGGAATCCTTCCCAATTCCACCGTATACACAACATCACCTTCTTTGGATGAAGACCAGCCTTTGGTGTGGTTGCTATAGTTCATTTCACTTGCCCCACAATCTTTTCCATTCCACAGTATCCACTTTTCATCACCTGTCACAATTTGTTTCAAAAATGGCACATTTTCATTACATTTAATTAGAGAACCGCATGTGGAAATACGGTCAAGAAGGGTTTTTTCGCTTTTGTGGAACCCAGACATCAAAGCAATTAACATAACCAAGTTGGTGCAAATGATTTTCAGCGCTTGATGTGGATATTTTGAGTATCTCAGCTATCTCCCACTTGGTGTAACATAGATTGTTCTCAATTAATGTCTCGATTTGATCGCTGTCAACTTCAACTGGTCTACCCGACGGTGGAGCATCGTCCGGTGAGAAATCTGCAGCATGAAACTTCGGAAACCACTTTCGACATTCGATCAGGCACAGCACCTTCTCCGTACACTGCACAAATCTTTTTTTGCATTTCGGTTGTGTTTTTACCTTTCTTAAAATAATAAAGCATCATATGCTGAAAATGTTGCTTTTCTTCTTCCATCTTCAATATTAAAATGGCTACACAAAAATTCACCAATTTTGATGTCTTTTTTTAAATGCACGCTGATATGACAGCTGTCATATACAGTCTAACAAAATTGTTTTGAATGAAGTTAAAGACAACTAAGTGCTTTATGGAAAAAACAGAACAAACCTTTTGGCCAACCCAATACATCCAGTTTTATTGAGAAATGATTGATATACGTCACTGTATAAGTTGTACAGCATGATGGTTTGATTTACATATACTGTGAAATTATTACCACAGTAGGTTTAATTATATTGATCATCTCATATAGATGTAATAAAAAGAAAAAATTTCTCCTTGTGATGAGAACTATTAGGATCTACTCTCTTAACTTTCCTTTTTTCTTAATCTTTTTTTTTTTCATTAGTGAACGTGGTTTTTATACCTATCCTCAGGCATTCTTGTAGCATTGCCCCAATACCGAAGGCTTAATTTTTCGAGCTAACATTTTAGCAAACAAGTAGCATTGTATCTGATTTTAGTACAGCACTTAAGAACAAATTTTTAAATTGAGTATAACTTTTTTATTTTTCCTTGTGAGCAAAGTGTGGTTAGCTTCAGCATTTTGTAATATAGTGGGGTTTTATTTAATTAACTTATTTTTTTATTTGTTGTGTCGGGTCTTTGTTGCACACGAGCTTTCTCTAGTTGTGGCAAGCAGGGGCTACTCTTTGTTGCGGTGCACAGGCTCCTCATTGTGGTGGTTTCTCTTGTTGCAGAGAATGGGCTCCAGGCGCGTGGGCTTCTGTAGTTGCAGCACATGGGCTCAATAGTTATGGCTCACTGGTTCTAGAGCACAGGCTCAATAGTTGTGGCCCACAAGCTTAGTTGCTCCGCGGCATGTGGTATCTTCCTGGGACAGGGATCGAACCCGTGTCCCCTGCATTGGCAGGCGGATTCTTAACCACTGCGCCACCTAGGAAGTCCCTATAGTGGTTTTTTTTTAATGTTTTAATTATATTTTAAGTGTTTGACTAAGTTTTTTAAAATTGGCAGATTATAGATGTTAACTCTAAGGCTCTTTGGCAAGCTCCCATTCCATATATACCATACTGCTGAGGATTGGGACAGAGACTCACAGTTCCAGTTCTAAAGGATTATTCTGTATTATGCTGCCATACACCAGACAAAACTTTGTTTCTCTTCCTCCTGCCTCTTCAGTACTCCTGGTCTGAGGCTAGAATCCATCATTCTCCCCTGAAAGGTTTAGTTTGTAGGGAACAGAAGAGTAAGCCCTTCAGTAACTTCAGGCGATGTCCACATTTGGCAACATCATATCCCAACTATGTCATGGCCTTTTCAGGCACCTTAGCCAATAGAATGTGTGAATTATTACCTAATTTTCTTCTTCCAAGAGTAAGCCAGTTGGTTCTAACTTTGGCCCACCAATGGCAAACTGTTTCTATTGCTGGCTCTTAGACTAATGCGCTATATAAGCCTAAGGAAGTTATCTTATTACCCTTCTATGTCCTTAGTGTTCCCATCTGTAAGTTGAATAAATAGTGTCTGAAGTTGCCATATCTCTAGCCTTTATTGGCCAAAGGTTGCTAGCACTGTTATAGGCAAAAACAAGTCCATAAAAGTGTCTTGATCTGCTCCAACCTCTTTCATTTTCTTCCCCGAGCATTAGATATTACTCTTTCACCTCTACAGAAACAGAGCATGATTGATTGTGACAAGGTTGACCAAAATCAGTTTCTGTGCCAAGCATACTAAATGAATGCACTTTTTGATGGTTGATATTCTAACAGATAGTTTTCTATACCAAACTGTTAAACAAACTCTGAGTTGCATTTCATGAGAAATAACTTGAAAACCTTTTCTTTAGTTAACAAGAGATTATTGAAGAAAGGATTACAGTATAATTACAGTATATTTATAATTTATAATTACAGTATATTTAAAGTGTAGAAAAGCTCAATTTCATGGTAAAATACACAATATCCATAAATCTAACATATAAAAAATACAGTATCCATAAATCTTTTTGGTAATAGGCTCTTTAATATCTCCTGGCTAATATTCTTTTTGAAGAGTTGGTTTAAGAATTTTTTTTTTTTTATTTCATTGGCTGGATAGCTTAAAAGTCACATAGTACCATTAAGGCTTCTAATGAAAGCAGCCTTACTTTTAACTCATCTTCAAATTCATGACTCAGAAACCTCTACCTTTAACTTTTTAGCTATTTTTTCTAGTAATTATTTCCACATTTCTAAATACAGGCTTATGTTGCTAGTTCTTGATTTTTCAGTTTGGAATTATCTGTTGACATCCACCTGTGGAAGATGAAGATTTATTTCACTTACAACCGTTTCCACTGATTTGGAAGTTATATGCTCTATTTCTGTTGTTAATTTTGATCTTTTCTGCCTCATCTGTCTTATATATTATTGACTTATAATTTAGCTCCATCTCACTTTTTACCCCCAAACTAGACATTATTGTTACTGTTTTTTGTAATATAATATTTGTTTACACACGATTCACAATTTACTGCAGTGATGATTGCACAACTCTGTGAATGTACTAAAAACATCTGGATTTTATATTTAAGTAGGTGAACTCTGGTGTATGAACTATATTTCAATAAAGCTGAATTTAAAGAAATTAAAGCATGTAAGGTTTTGGGAGAGAAATCAGAATACAGTAACGGAGAGGGGAGAAATATAATAACTTATCTTTCTCTTGAATTTTCAAGAGCGAGAGCTCTTCCTCTAGAAAAGATATATAAAAACAAAGATGTGACTAATTCATGGACTCTAAATGAAAATTGAGGCACAATGTCTGACAGTGGCTATTTTTGTGTGTGTGTTTTTTGGGGGGTTTTTTTTTTTGGTTTTTGCTTTGTTTTGTTTTTTAAGCTCTTTATTGGAATATGTTTGCTTTATACTCTTGTACCAGTTTTTGAGGTACCCCAAAGTGAATCAGCTGTATTTATACATATATCCCCATATCCCCTCCCTCCGGCGACTCCCTCCCACCCTCCCTGTCCTGGCCATCTAAGGTATCACCCATCATCAAGTTGATCTCCCTTTGTTATACAGCAACTTCCCACTAGCTATCTGTTTTACAGTTGGTAGTGTAAATATGTCTATGCTACTCTCTCACTTTGTCCCAGCTTCCCCTTCACACCCCCTACCCCAGGCACGTGTCCTCAAGTCCATTCTCTACTTCTGTATCTCCACTCTTGCCCTATCACTGGGTTCATCAGTACCATTTCTTCAGATTCCATATATATGTTAGCATACGGTATTTGATTTTCTCTTTCTGGATTAGTTCGCTCTGTATGACAGTCTCTAGGTCTATCCACCTCATTACATGTAGTTCAATTTCATTCCTTTTTATGGCTGAGTAATATTCTACTGTGTATATGTGCCACATCTTCTTTATCCATTCATCTGTTGATGGGCATTTAGGTTGCTTCCACATCCTGGCTATTGTAAATAGTGCTGCAGTGAACATTATGGTACATGTTTCTCTTTGGATTATGGTTTTCTCTGGGCATATGCCCAGTAGTGGGATTCCTGGGTCATATGGTAGTTCCATTTTTTGTTTTTTAAGGAACCTCCAAACTGTTTTCCATAGTGGCTGTACCAGCTTACATTCCCACCAACAACACTGGCTATTTTTAAAGATGTGACTAATTCATGGACTGTAAATGAAAATTGAGGCACGCTGTCTGACACTGGCTATTTTTCTGTACTATCGTATTGTAATCTGTTAAAACAAATACATAGTAAAAACACTATTTTAGCAATATTGGGACTTTGTCTTTTATAGAAGAAGCCTACTTTTATATTTCTGGCTGAGAGGTTACACTATAACTGCCTTGCTATTACGGATATAACAAATTATCTGATCAAGTAGTTCTGGTTCATTAAAAAAGTTAATAAACTGTCATTTGTGATTTGGCATTTATGTATATTAATTACATTTAAATATCTAAACAATGTTAGAGATTTTTAGTAAAATTCATTTTCTTTTCAAAAGTGCTTATAGTTTTGAGGGGTTTTAGCATTTTACTAAATGGGGTTGGTTGTGGTATGGTAGACTCTGGCTTCCCCAGGACAAAGCTAGGATTCCAGAAGCCCACAAAACTACCAGAAGGGTGTACCAGCAACAACAGTCCCTTCTCCTGGCCCCAACTAAGGGACTAAAAGGAAAACTGCCTTCACAATAAGAGTGGTGGATGGAAAAAAAGAAAATCTGTTCTAAGAATTTGTAACCACAAGCTGATTCATGTGGATTTATTGCCGACATTCACATTTCCTGGGTGCTCAGAAAAGTTTAATGTGGTCTCATGTCAAAATTGTTGTCAGGTACTAGAACAGAAAAAAATCAAATCTCTAAGGCAGTGCACCTTATAACTAGATCTTAAGGAACTCCCACACTGATACAGTGACAAGAAATGAGTTCACAGTAAAATATCTGTCTGTCTGTCTGTCTGTCTATCTATCTGTCTATCTGCCTATCTATATAAAAGGAAATAAGCTACTATGAGGGACAGGAAAAAAGTATGACCCCCAAAAACTATAGATATAGGAAATTTAGGAGGTGGAAAATATGTTTAGTGAAAAGAAATTGAAAACGGGTAAAGAGAAAGAGATTATTTTAAGATGGCAAAGCAGTTTTGAAATAGAACTATAGAAAACGTCTAAATATGAAAAATACAGAAATTAAAAGAAAAAAGATTTACATCACCCCCAAAATAAAGATTATTGGGACTTCCCCGGTGGTCCAGTGGCTAAGACTCCATGCTCCTAATGCAGGGGGCCTGGGTTCAGTCCCTGGTCAGGGAACTAGATCCCACATGCCATAAGTAAGAGTTTGCATGCCGCAACTAAAGATCCCACATGCCACAACTAAAGATCCCACACACCACAATGAAGATTCTGCATGCCACAACTAACACCTGGCACAGCCAAATGAATAAATTAAAAAAAAAAAAAGACTGTTAAGTCACTTCCCATTTCCCCTACCTCCAGAATCCTAGGAAACCTCTAATCTACTTTCTGTCTCTATACATTTTGGAACATTTTATATAAATGGAATTATACAATATGTGGTCTTTTGTGGGTGAATTCTTTCACTTATTATCATGTTTCTAGGTTCATCCATGTTGTAACATGTATCAGCACTTCATTTTTTTTTATTGCCAAATAATATTCCTTTGTACAGATAATACCACTTTTTATTTATCCATTCAACAGTTGATAGACGTCTGGTGTTTCTACTCTTTGGCTATTATGAGTATTGCTACTATGAACATTCACATACAGGTTTTTGTGTGGACATATATTTTCATTTCTTTTGGACATGTACCTGGGAGTAGAATTGCTGGGTCACGTGTTTAACCTTCTGAGGAACTGCTAGACTGCCTTCTAAAGCAGCTATACCCTTTACAGTGTATGAAGTTTTCAATTTTTCCACATTTTTATCAGTAACTGTTAGTATCTTTCTTATGATAATCATCATAGTGGACGTGAGTTGGTATCCTGTTGTGATTTTGACTTACATTCCTCTAATGGATAAACATCTTTTCATGTGCTTATTCTTCATTTGTATGTCTTCTTTCGAGAAATGTGTACTTCATCCATTTTTAGTTGGGTTATTTTATCCTTTTATTATTGAGTTATGTGTTCTTTTATTTTCTAGATACAGATCTCTTAATCAATATGTGATTTGCAAAAATTTTCTCCCATTCTGTGGTTGTCTTTTCACTTGATGATGTCCTTTAAAAGCACAAAAGTTTTTAGTTTTGATGGTGACCACATTATCTATTTTTTCTTTTGTTGCTGTGCTTTTGGTGCCATGTCTAAAAACAAATTGCTTAATGCAAGAGCACAAAAACTTCTATTTTTTATCTAATTTAATGTTTTTTAATTAAGAAAATTTAAAGCAGTGCCCGTAAAGAAATTTATAAGGGGAAAAAAAGCAGTCATAATCTCATCAACCTAGGAGTCATTTATTTTTGGAATATGGTCATCTTGTTCAGTATTTGCATATTTTCATTATTGCTATTGTTTGTTAAGTACTATGTTGTGTTCTGATATTTTTTGTGTTTATAGATGATATTCATAGTTTTAATTTTAAGGCTACATAACATAACCAGCTTATTTCCCAGTTATGTAATACAACTTCTTTATAGTTTTATTTTTCTTATATAGAACTCCAGTTAACACTGACAAACACGTAACTTTTTGCCTCTATTGAATTATCTTAGTATAATTTTTCAGGAATGGAATTATGGGGTCAAAGGAGGTAAACATCCTTACAACTCTTATATGATATCATATTACTTTTAGAAAGCACTAAACTGTGCTTTTGTTTAGTAAACATTTAAGAATTTTTTTCACTTATTTTGAAGTTGATACACGCTGTGAGTTGAAGAATTTTACTTTAAGTGGCAATGTCAGTGATAATCCTCTATCAGTAAAACTCAGGATCAGTTATATGTGTATTTCTTCATCTGAAAAAAAATAGTGCATCTAATGGGACACTTTGTACTGATAGTGAAAACTGGAACAGCCAATTGCCTTGTTGACTGAAGATAAATATGACATACTTAAAATTTAGCATTTTATGGTATTCCCTACTTTAATAATAATTTGTTAAATTTTCTTTAGGCTTCGGGAGCAGGAAAGAAAAGAAGCAGAAGAAGCTAGTCAAAAGGAAATAGAAGAATGGGAAAGAAAACTTCTAGCTCAAGCAGCTCCATCTTGTATGGAGACCATGTGGGAAATTCCAGCAATTGGGCATTTCCTTTGTTTAGCCCAGCAAATTCTAAATTTGCCAGAAATAGTCTTTTACGAATTGGAACGTTGTCTTCTGATGCCTCAGTGTAATGCTTTTCTATCTAAAATAATGACTTCTCTATTAAGTCCTCCCCATCGCAGACCTACCTTACATCGAAGACCTACTTTGCCTTATAGGACCTGGGAAGCAGCACTGAGACAGAAGGTACAGCAGTGGTACATGGCTGTAGGGCAGACTGAAAATCCCGATAACTGTGCTGAAAAACTTGGATTGTGTCCTCAGTTTTTTAAAGTTCTTGGAGAAGTTAATCCATTGGAAGAAAAACCTTTTCATGAACTACCTTTCTACCAAAAAGTGTGGTTACTTAAGGGTCTTTGTGACTTTGTGTATGAAACACAAAAGGAAGTTCAAGATGCTGTACTTGGACAACCTATACATGAATGCAGGGAAGTTATCCTTGGTTATGATTATTTGGAGAATGCTTATGTACATTTTCCACAGTTCTGTGGTGCAGATGTACGGATTTATAAACAGAGACCTTTTCAAGCCCCAGAATTTCCAATTCCACCCATTAAAATACAAAGAGTACCTCGGATTAAACTGGAGAAATTGAAGTATGACTATGCTAGTGCAAGTAATGGAGGGCATAGGTGTAGTAAAGAAGGCCTGCCCTCTGCCTTCAGGAAAGAGCAGGAAATTAATTTTGACCCAACTTGCTGCCCTGCTAAAATGAACTTGGATAATCATGACATCTCTGTTGAAATGGAAGTGAAATCCAACTGTGAAATTAGAACTCGCAGGCCCTGTGAAGTGAAAATGACTGATTGTTGTAAAGAAAATTTAGAGAAACCAGGGAGTCCAGGGGAAGTTACTGGTTTTGGAGAACCTCTCAGTCCAGGTGAAATAAGATTTATAGAAAATCAGGAAAAATATGGTGAGGCTTCCAGAGTAAAGCCTGAACCCAGTCCATTAAAAGAAAATGCTCTGAAATCTTGCCAAATACATGTAAATGGAAGTCACAGTGATCATCCAGAAATTAACTGCCACAAAGTTGTAAGGGACATTCTATTAGAACAGTCACTGAAGAGCCACAAGAAACTCAAGCTAACTAAAATGAGGGCAAAGAAGAAGAAAAAGAAAAAAAAGAAATTGAAAGATGTTTTGAATGAAAACTTACAGAGAAAGCGCGAAGGTCTTCATTCCCTTGCATTCAAGTCTTACAAACCTGAGATCCAGAATAAGTTATTGATCATCAAAAAGAAAGCAAAACACAAGAAGCACAAATCTGGTAAGCTAACACAAATGCTTGAGGATTACATTTTAGCATACTTCAAGTAGTTCTTTGAATTAGGCATCATGGAAGGCTCTGATTGACAAAATGAAATAACATGTGTGTTTGTGTGTTTGTATGTTTGTTTAAAGGTCAAGTTTTATATTAGTCCCCATAATTAAAACCCAGAGCAGAAGAGGTTTTATATATAATACTGACAACAATGAAATACTGGTGTAATACATTTGAATTTAATTCTCAGTTGAGAATCTATGGTCATTATGTTTTTACATTCTCTGGACCAGTTTCTCCATAAGTGAAGCTTCACATCATTTTTAAGAAGTGTTTTTTTCCCAGGCTAAGGGCAGTACACATGCAATGGCAAAAGCACTGATACCAGGAGGTATCATTCCCAAGACTAAAGTTCATAGCAGCTAGCTTCTTAAACCAAGGCAAGTTAGAGTATCTTTCTGAGTCTTAGTTTTTTCCAACATTATATATTTTTCAGCACTCTGAAAAATTCTATTAGTGTATGTATTCATATCCAGAAAAAAAAAGTGAAATATAAGGGAAAAAATTACATCAACTAATAAGATATGGAGCTTTTTTTTTTGAAGGATTTGTAAATTTATCTTACACCAAATTTAAGTACTCACTATATTTGCCACAAGCCTGTTTGAACAGTAACAACAACAACAAAATCCTATAAATAAAGTCTTCAGTGATTGGTTGCTCTTTTTTAATTAGGTGCTTTTGCTTTTCCTGTTGTTTGCCATTTAATCAATTTATGTCTCAGTTACCAAGAGGATAGATGAGATGAAAGGAGATGATCAACTTCATTTATTAACACTAATAAAAAGTTGCCAGATTGGGAAAATTTTGAATTGTTTAGTAAAATGAGTTGTGATTTATTGTAATTTGTGGATTTAAGTTTTTTACTCCTTCCCTCAGTAACAAAGATTATTAAGATTCGACAATAATTTGATAAGTTGGCAAATGGAGTGAATTTTAACTGATATAGTTGCTGTTATAGCTTAGTTATTTAAATGATTAAATACAATTAAATGTATTTTTAAATGTGTATGTAATGAATAATTGATAAAGAAATACTAGAAAATTTATAGCAAGAACAGGCTTAATTTGTTGAACTAAAAATTGCAAAGTGGTCCACATAGACCCAGGTGATAAAAACCTAGTTTTAAAAGTGACTCTCAGCAATAAATCCTTTAAATTTTGCAAGCAATCCATTAGGCTGTATAAATTTAGTTTGATTTGGCAAGTTCTCTTTGAAATGCTAACCTCTAAAATATTAAATAATATTTTAAAGTTTAAAAACTTTTTTCAATTCTGAAGTATGTAGTACTGTTTTATTAATACCATTGTCACCTAAAACCTTTTAAGTGTTCATTTATGACCTATTATTCATTTGTTCAAAGGTAGTTATGGCTTATGATGGTTTATAAAATAAAATAGATATTAATGTAGCTCTTATACAGACTATGCCAATAGCAGAATAAAAGTATTAACTCCTAAGGATTGCATTAAAAGGAGTTTCTGTTGTAAGCAAGTAAAGTGTTGCTACATTTTTAAAATGTAAGTTCAGAGGGTTTGTAGATCAGAGAAAAAATTTGAGAGTTGCATGTCCAGTTCCAGACAAGTGGATGAATAAAACTCAGAAGCAAATGCAGTGGGTACTGGTACATGCTCTCTGAGCCTGTTTGTTGAGAAGAGAAGGCTTACAGGCATGAAGTAGAAGAAAATAATGCACTCGCCTGTACACTTTCTCATTTTATCTTCAGAGCAAATTTTAGAAAGTCAGTTTTCAGTTTCAAAAATACTAGAATCTAATACAGTTTCCCTCTCCCTACTTAGTACTGAGTAAGCATAGGCCAATTCTTTTTCTTTATCTGACACTAAACTTCTTACTGGCATAACAGTACTACATAAAATGATATAACAACAGCAATACATTTGTTTTACATCTTTCTGTACACTTGTTTTTCTGAGCTTTTTTATTAGGTATGTGACATTGTGGCCTTTTATAGTTAGTTTGGGGCATACCCTAATCCAGTGTTTCCTTTCTTACTCTTTAAAAGTGAGCTTCATGATCACAGGTTTGGGAAGTATTCCTCTTATAGATTCACATTGTGCATTAGTACAAGTCTACAGTGCATCTTACAGAACTCTTGTACCAGATGTGTTTTGAAACAGAAATCTTCAGATTTTATTTACTTTCTTTCTCTTTTTTTTTTAAGAAATCTTCAGATTTTAGAAGGGTATTATGATATATATAATGTTTATTAAATAACATCCCCAGTGGAGCTTAGGGCAGCCCCTGTAATCAAATGTATAATTTCTACAGAAAAATGTATCAATAGTCAGACTAAATTAGATGAAGACTATAAAGAACCTCATAACAGGTTTTGTTATCATATAAGTTATTTTTAAAACTTTAGTACATAAATGATTCTGGGCTGGTATGTTAAGAACTCCAGAAAATCTTGAAGAAAACTGTTTAGTTTTTTTTAACCTAATATTTTTCAGGTTTACTTGAATACAGAGCTTTTTTTCAAGTAATAGTATTCTGTAGGATATGCTTTGGGATAAACTGTGTCATCCATGGCTGATTTATGAACATTACTTAGGGTCAACTAGATGTAGTTAATCTGGATTTATGTAGTTAACCTGGTCCAATTTATGTTGATTACACAGGCCTTAAATTTTGGTGGAATCTCCAAATGTAGTAAAGGCTTTTTATTGTGATGGCAGATGATTTTTTAGTAGAAGGCACAAAGACAAATTGGTTGAAAATGATTTGATAATTTTAGTGCACCGTGAGGCAGTTTTGCACCCCATAAGCATTTTAATCTATTTTTCAAAGTTGGACTTTTCCTTCTGCTTTTTAAATTTTGAATTTATTCTCAATTATTTAAGCCTGCTCCTTACTCTTAGAAACATTATAGAAGAGAAAAACATTGGCATTTTCCCAGTTGTGTGTCCTTATAGTGCCATATACTTCTCCTTCATAATACTTACTTATAAAATTTATCCTTAATAGTTGAATTTATTTCTATGTTGTTTTGATGATTGTCTCCCCTCTGTTCTATAACATTCTTGAGAACAGAAGGATTATTTCTGATTTTGCATCCCTAGCACTTAGCACAGTGACTAATACATTGTGTTAGAATCTATTGAACGAATAAATGAACACACATAATATGGTTCTCCCAGATGTAACTAAGATTTACCCCTTAATATGTATCTTTCATATTTTTTCAAGGCATTTATATTTTTGAATAGGATTATGCTATACATACCATTTTACAATCTGCTTTTTTTCCCCATGTACCAGTATATCATGAACATCTTTGTGCACTAAATAGATCTCTAGCATCATTTAAAATGACTGCATAGGATTGTTGTTATGTGTATTGTGTAGTCCATTTAACCAACCTCCTTATTGGACATTTTGGTTATTTTCAGTCATACACTATTATAGATTGTGTAGAGTAGATAGAGTTGACTGAAATGAGTTAGAAATTTTAAAAATGAGAGGACTTTTTATAAAACCTGAAAAAAACAGACAAAAATGACTCGATTCATTAATTGTTACAAAAACGTGTGTGATGTTTTAAGTTATTCATTTCAGCCAGTTTGATTTGGAGGGTTTTTCCCTGCTTACATGGTCATTATTTTCAACCAAATCATTTCGTGTTAGCTCCTCTAAACCGATTAAAGTAAATAAGACAAATCGTGTTATTTTCTTATAGGTGAAGAAACTAAGGTTCAAAATAGTGAATAGCTTCATGGTAAAGACCGTACAAAGGTCAAAGAGAGGCAGAATCCGTGTGTGCTATATAAGATTTCATAGAGGATGAAGAACTTTGAAGACTAATGGGGGTTGGGTGGATGAAAAATGGTTAATAATGTGAGCAAAACCATCGCGGTATAATTAAGCCAGGTGTCACTGAAAAAAATAAGCAGAATTAGAGAAAAACTTAAGGAAAAAGTTGAAAAGTTGAGGGTTTTAAACATGTTTGAATGATGGAAATATGCCATTTTGGGGTGATATCTTTCTGGGTGTATGGTGCTATTTTAGATAATTGAATCAGGAATACAGTGCAGGGAAATGAGCTTAAAATAAAGTATATCAAATGTGTAAAAAGTAATGGGCTTCTTTATAGGGAATGACTGAGAAAGTAATGTAATCTACAATATTTGATTATATCCAGGCCCTTATCTGTGAAACAGTTGTATAACTCTGTGTTAATATTACTATAGAATCTAACTATATGTGTCTCTATGGGGAAAATTCTTAGAGGACCAAATCAAGATGCTAAGATACAAAAGTGAAAGAATCAACTATGCTCCATGTCCTTTTATTTTAATGTCTTCTATTTCCTCCACCCCTAAAAAACCTAATACTCATATAATGCTTACTGTGTGACAGGCACTATTTTAAGCCTTTGTATATATTGTCTCATTTAATCCTCATAAAACTCCTAAGTAGGTGATATTATTATCCCCATTATATAGATTTTATAGATTTTAAAAACTAAGGCACAGAGAGTTTTATTAACATACCCAAGGTCAAACAGCTAGTAAGTGGCTGGATTAGGAGAAGGAATGTTGCAAGATAATTAAGATGCCATTAAAGAGCTTTAAAAAGAAACTGGCAGTGTTTATGAAAATGAAGGGGTAGAAGATCACTCCAGAAGAGGAAATTCTAAATCCGGATGAGGCATGATTATATGACTATCCTAACATATTGACCGAAGAAAATAAATTTTGAGAGATGTTGCAGTAAGTAGCAGAATCTGACAACTAATTCAGTATTCTAAGTTAAAGGGGGAAAAAAGAAATAGGTATTCAGGAGTTATTGAATTATTTTATAGGGTTTAAAAAAATACCAGTATGAAGAGAAATTTGCTCATAGGCAAGAATAGAAGGAAAATCAGCTGTTTTATTAAAGTCAGATGGCTTACTTAGAACATTCCAGAAACTTCTATAGAATATAAATATTAGCCAAGATATGGACATTTAGTAAATAAAAGTCATATTTAGACTGTTTCTGTGACTTTACAGTCTAGCTAGGCACTTCCCAGAATCACTAATAATACAATTGCCCTTGGGTTTTTACTTTTAACAGTGATTAATGGCTTGGTATCCATTCACATTAAGATTCCTAAAATGAAAGTACTGAGAGAGTAGTGTATGTGTTGGAATAATTTTTAAACATGGGAAGGCTGAATCTAGGAGCATTGAAGTGGAAGCCTGAATAGTCCAAGTTGCCAAGGAGTGAACATAGGCAGGGAAACCAGGTGAAGATGAAGAATGAGAGACTAAGGAAAGAGTTGGATTGGGAATGATAGTCACCTTAATTTTCCTGGTAAGAGGTGTATCTCCATATTCTAGAAGACTACAATTTTATGCCTAAGGCATAGTGTAAAATATATTTTTAGTTATATTTTTCCCTCTTAAGTTGAGCTTCCTTCTAGAGCTGATCTAAGCATAATTTTAAAAGGCTTCATTAGGCTGTGCTTTGTATCGTTAATCACTAGGCCATATTTAGGTTTCCGTATCCATTTCTAGGTACATGCTGACATTCACTTTTTGCCCATGTCTGTGTTTTAGGCCCAGGAATTGTGTTGAAATTCTTTGTATGTTTTAAATTGACTTCTGACAATTATATTTTGTGAGGCTAGGTGACTTACGGCAGTGTGGGTAGAAGCCCTGGTGTGATCAAGTAAGTGGTAGAGGAATGGAAGCCCACTGGGGGGCAGTATGTAACTTGCCCTCTATACAGCTTGCCCTGGAGCAAAGATTACCAAAGGCTGTGTGGTTTTATGGTATCCCATGCTCCATTTTAAAAGTAACGTTTAATAAAAAAAGTAACAGTTGATTTTTATTGAAGAATGTAGGAAAATTTGTATTCAGATTGTTTTGTTGAGGACATAGTCTGAAGGTATTAAGTAATAATTAATATGCAAATCTTATAACCCTAATCAAAAGGAATGCTTTGAAATCAATCAAATACAGATTACATTCCTGCAGAAAAGCTGAAAAAAAGTGCAGTATTTTACCATAGAAGGAGCACAGCTTTGAAGTGAGACACATCTAGTACAAATATATGGTCCAGTGCATATTAGCTGTAAATTCTCCATCAATTAACCTGTTTATAGCCTATTTCTCTCTGTGAAAAATGAGATAATACCCACCTTGCTGTATTTTTACAAGGATTAATGGAATACCAAATGCATAGCACCTAGCATGGTGCCTAGCACACTGTACGAATCAATAAATAGTAACTGATTTTTTTGAGAGGTTAGAATTACATCCTGGAAAGAGCTTGGACTTTGAAGTTTGAGTCCCTGGCTATGGGGCTTACTTATTACAGTGTAACACTTAAGTAAGTTAAGTAACTTTTTTGATCTTCCGTTTATCCCACATTACAATAGGGGGTATTGCCTAGCGTGGAGGGTTGTTTTGAGAATTAACTGAGGTAATTCATATATCACCTAAGTGTCTGAGGTATAGCAGGCTCTCAAATGTTAGTTTCCTTACTGCCATTCCTAGGTCATGTTGTGAAACTCTTTGGTAAATTGTGTAAATTATTAAAATTCTTTGTCAGTGTTTTCCTCATTATAAGATGGACTCAGATTGACCCTCAGAATTGAAAACAATTACCTGCCTCCCTTTCCCTATCCCCAAACTGATAAAATTTCTGATGAAGAGTACAGTTCTTGTATTTAAGGATCATTTCTCTTAACTTGTGTGCTAAATGATGTACATGCAAAATGAATAATAGGATTTCTGTCGTCAATAATTCCCAATCTAGTAAGGAAGAGAAACATATAAACAAATAATTTTAATACCATATAAGTGTTACATTAATTGATATATGTACAAAGTCGAGTGGTAGCACAAAAGACGAAAGACAGGAAGAACTAAACTGATGGAGTAAGTTAATAAAAGAATTTGAAGAAGGTTAAAAGATAGTAAACATTTTGTTTAAACTCTTGTCACAACTTAGCTAAGGCAGATGAGAACAACTACTGACCTTTATTGATGATTTACTGTGTGCCTAGCAGTAGTCTAAGCTCTTAACATGTTTTAACTCATTTAATTGTCACAAAGTAGGTGATATCATTATCTCTGTTTTAGAGATGAAGAAACTGCTCAAGGTCTTCCATCTAGTAGGTGGTTAAAGCTGATATTCCAAACCCAGGTAGCTTAGTTCCAAAACTCAAGCTTAAAACTACTACACAGTACTACTCCTAGTTACTTAATAGCATTTAAGTATCTTAATGACATGGTGAAAGGAGATACCTTGTAACCACCTCAGCTGTTTAATTTATTCAAATAGTTGACTGTTGGAGTTAATAGAATTTAGTACCTAAGTTTAGTGCCTCTGTGGTAATAATATGAAATTAATTGGGAAATAAATACAAAATCAAATTATTTTTAAAAAGCTAGCTAGAGGAGCTAGAGGAGTGCTGAGGGGGGCAAGGAATAGGAATGAGGAAGGATTTCATTTCCTTCGAACTCTGTCTTAAGTCAGCAAGCAGTTAAATCTTTTCCCATGAACTTTTAAGAATAGTAAAAGTAGCATATAGAGGGAAGGCATTTTGGTGTTCAGATTCATCAGTCCCCTTGAGAGGTACCTATTGCACCCGGTTTAGAAATCAGTTACCAGCTGTATTATAGAGATACCAAGAATTTAATCACTTCTCCTTGAATATTGCTAAAGCAGTTTACCCACTTACCTGTTTTTGTATGAGTTTAGTTCTAGTATAGGTAGTGTGAGCACATAAGCAAATAACAGTGATAAGAAAAGAAATATACATTAGGTTTTTAAATTTAATTAAAAGCAAATGTCAAATAACAGGTTGTTACCTATTAGAACAAAACACTAAAACCCACGTGAATCTCAGCAACTGAAAATTTGCAGCAGTTCACGTATGCTCTACTTGCATTTTGTTGTCAGAGTTAGAAATGATCCAAACTGCAGTTCTGTGATATGATTAAAAAGGAATACAGAAGAAAAAACAGTTATATTGCAAACTGGAATTGTGCTTATGAGTTGAATAAAATGTTGCAATCAAATTAACTGTTTTCATGCAAGAAGACCATTCTATGTAGGAAAATATTTAGAAAAGAACAGTTAGGAATTATGTAGTATAGCAGATTTGCTTTTGGTACTTAGTCATTTTCTCTTTTGGAAAAATAGTAATTTTTAAGCTGATTTTAGCCTACAAATGGTTGTGAATTAAAATTAAGTATTTCTAATTAATTTTTTATTCCCTTACATAGATTGTAAACTCTTGGAGGACAGGGTTTCCATTTTATAATTCTTTGTTGTCCCCATAAATTGTACTGTATCTTGTGTTTGTTGAATAAATAACAATTTATTAATTGATTTTGCTGATTGCAAACGGGGAGTAAACATTTACTTTAATATGTTCCTTAGTAAAAAATAGAGACTGTATGTATGTATGTATCTCTCTTGTTCAGTTAAATATGTATTTTAGATTATATATACTTTAATCTATGCTATGAACTGGATTTCTTTAAGAATGTGGATTTATTTTTCCCACTGATTTCTGATTGCACAAATGACTAGGTACACTTTAAAGGGAAATGTTTACCTTGTTTTAAAACTGGTTATTGAATACTGCCAACCACAGCCCATTAGGTGAGTGCAGAACTAAAGGGATAGAAGGAAAACCTTGTTTCCTAAGCTAGACTGAGAGGATTTTCACATTAGGTTGAATAAAGACCACAGTCTTCAGAGTATAGTTCTATGCAAGTTCCTGACTACAGAACTCGTTAAAGGTAAGGTTTTTTTCTTATGTAACCTCATTTTAAGTTGTGAATTAGATTCTAACTAAGCAGTAGTAATATGACTTTTTTGCCAAATCTTAATGTAATAAATTCTGGTACTGTGCAACATATTGGAGATTATAATAGTTTGGTTCTTATATAAAGAAAACACCATTTGTTAATATGTCTGTTACAGGTAGTTATAGTTTAATGTTTGCTTTTGCTGGGGCTTGTTTTGATTCATCATTTTTATTTGACTCACTAGAAGCCATCTGTTAGTTATAATTTAACTTCCAAGGTTTTATGTAATTTGGTTTTTGTTAATGAAGTGCTATAAACAGCATTATGAAGCTTTTCTCTTTTAATCTTGAAAGGAAAAAAATCCATATCTAAAAAAGCAATCACAAAGAAGAGGAAAACTGTCACAAAGTCACCTACTGTACCAGAATTTCAGGTAAATGTTTCAGTTTTGTCTCAATGTTTTTTAATTTTTTGTTTCAGTGTTTATATTGTTCCTCAAGAGACTGGGTAAATTTTGCCATAACACACAATACTTTCAGTGAAATGTTTCCAACTATGACTTTTTCCTTGCAAGTGCCAACATACCTAAAGTTTAATCTGCTAGTATTTAAAAAATGTTTGCCTCTCTTTTTGTCTCTTGATAGTCAAAAATCTCTGTGGTTTTTTATACACTGTACTGTTTTGTAGAAGTAGTTTAGTAGAAATGTATATATGTATAAATGTGTCAATGAAAGTCTTCCAAGAACTAACTATAATTTGTACATGGTAATATTGTGTAGGTAATCCATTTTCATTTATTCGGACACTATAGAAATGGTAGACTTATTAACTTAAAAAGTAAATCTTTTAATGCAGCTATATATGAACTTTAGAGAGAATATTAAGTAAAGGTTAATTGGATGGTTTTTAAACATTTCTGCAAAATGAAAAAAGTACTTGTATGTACTGCTGTATGATTATGTGAAGAGTTTTCTGTTTGTAGCTGATATTAGAATAAGCAGAGTTCACCTTAGTTAAATAACACTTTTTTTTCTACTTTATAAAACGAGTTTTCTACAACAAATGACTCTTTAAGAATTTTGTTTGTATTAGTATGTCCAATCTATTTCTGGTACTTAGTACTTAATCACCAAAAAATAAAAGTGATGTTAAAATGAATTTCTTTTAGTCTCAAGTAAAGAAGAAAATAAAGGAGTAACAACTATGAAAATACTGATAATATGTAATGTGAATTTAACAGTTACATGTATCCAAATATGTAGATACATCTTTTTTTCAGTAAAAATTTTATTTTGGAAGTATTTTTTTATGGAAGTTACTAATTGGTAAAATTTAATACTTTTAAAGGAACAGTAAAAGAAAATAGACATGTTTTTCTCTTAGTATTTTAGAATATTTTTAATGACATCCTTAGGATGAATTACAGCCATTTCTACAAAATCCTTTTATATAAAGTAACCTTGGTTCCAGCATATTAAGTTTAAAAGAAATGTGTATTTACTGTTTACTTAGAGGCCTTTCTTCCATTGCTTGTGCATGTTATTAAATGCTGTAATAGTGTTTTGTCATTCCTTCTTCCACTGATTTCATGCTAGCCTTTGCTGTTTCTCCCACTCATTTTTTTCCTTAATACCTCAGAGTATTCATCCTGGGAATATGGATCTCAGGACAGGTCTGATCAGCTATTGATATTTGCCTTCATCCCTGTGTTAATGGATGGATTTTTATATGTAATAAGTGGCACAGACAGCATAGACAGTATTTTTTTAGGGGGTTTTTTGTTTGTTTTTCCGTTGCAGGTGGTATTCATTAGTGAGCCATGAAATCAACTTAGTGGATTGCATGAGCAGCAGTTCTTTTTTAAGCTAACAAAGTTAAAATAGAAAATAAATTTTAAGAGTATTTCAAATGTAGTTAGGGTAATATTGTTTCATAAAACTTTGGTTTCCATTGTGTGTTAACTGACATGCAACGTAAAATGTATTTTTGACTATGGGTTGTGGGCAAAAAAGTATGAAAAACACTTGTCCTAAGTGATGCTTTTAGTTAGTTACCAACCATTTGCTTACCACTCAGAAGCTTAAGGTCAAAAGTACATGTTTTGCTTTGCTAGATTGAACTAACATAAACAAATAAAGTCCTCTTCCTAGTTCTTAAGGTGTCCTAGAAAGAGGGTGGGGTGGTGGGGAGAGGGGTGTGTGTGTGTTTGGCTAGGGATGGGAAATAGACTTATGAGAACAGTGGTTCTTATGCCTAGTTTATATTTAAATACCGTGGTGTTACTGAGAAAGAAAATTGACAGCTGTTTCCCAGGAAATAGGTCATTTGCTTCAAATAAGCAAAGAATGGGAGATAGTATTAGTCACTAGTAAACTTTGTTGTTACATGCAGAACTTATAGTTTTGGCTTCAAAATAATTTGATGTAGTTTGTTTCTTTAATTATTCGAAAATCTCCCGCATATAAGAAGACTGGTATTATATAACAAAGAATTGAGTTTATTTACTCTCAACAGTTCTAGCAATATGACATTTAGCACCTCAGAAACATATCCAGGGATTGTGTGAAGGTTGTTTTGGGGTTTTTTTTGGGGGGGGGGGGGCATTGTTTGTTTTTTAAGTTCTGGTGAATTAAAAAAAAGTGCATCCTGTTTTGACCTCAACTCCTTTTTAATTTAATAGTGGTTGTTGACTTCTTTAAAGTTAGATCAAACCTGTAAGCCTGTTTGCTTCAGGAAGAATTTATGTTTATATACGCAAGTAATGTCTATACCTCATTGTAAGAAAATAATCATCCCACCCCTATTTAAAGTATACACTGGAAGCAGTCAAAGGCCTATTTATTTATATTTGTGTGTATATTATAATGGGACTGACCATATCTGTGCCACTTTTTCTTAGGAGTTATATCAGTGGTTCTCAAACTTTAAATAGTATAAACATAATCTGATACTTTAAAAATGAAAAGTCCTGGGTTTCATCTTCTAAGGGTCCATCCCTGATTCAGTGGGTCTAGGTGGATATCAGTAATCTGGATAGTACTTAAGCATGTGGATTCTGGAACCAGGCTACTTGCAAATGCCATCTTAGCGCTAACTCTATAACCTTGAGTAAGTTATTACTTAACCATTTGAGCTTCCAATTCCTCATCTGTACAATGGAATAATATTGGTTCCCACCTTATAGTGTTGTTGTGGGGATTAAATGATAGAATTTACTGTTTTATTATCTTATCTATTTTTTCAAATAAGCGTGCCAGATGCTTCAGGCTAAAAGTACTGAGTTTATGAGCGGGAAAATCAGTTGAGTTGGTTTAAGAGCATCTGTTACTGACCTTTACCACTTTTTTCAGCAGTTTAAGACCTTGAACTAAATCTTAGATTTGGTCATATTTCATAAATCATGAAATTTCATCATTAAGCCTGCAAGTATTTGAAAAGTGAAAAACCAAGTAATATTATTTGTATCATATTTTATTAGAGGGAAAACTTATGCTTAGCCCTCCCTACTCTAGTGTTATAGTGGCTTATACATTTGGCATATAGGGGAACTTGTCATGTTTTTTACTTAACAGTAGTTGCAAAAAGTTAGGAAATATTTTAATTTTTAGTCTTTAGCATGTTGGTGATTTAAGCTATTATGTCAAATTTAACAGTAACTGATTACTTTGTTAAATTGACTGGATTATTTTTTTGTTTTTCTGTATTAGTTTTATAATACAAGAAAGACATTTAGATTAAAAAGTGAATATTGATTTTCTTAATAAAGTTAATTTTTACCCAGAAGCCTTTTAATTTGTTTAATATTTGAGAAAGAAATCTAATATTATGTAAATTCTCTTTTTGTACAGTTATAACAGTCATAGAAAGTATTCTTAAAACTTAGTTTGTCAAGTCTCAGTAAGTTTTTAAAATAATTTAAAAGCTGTGGTTACCATGACTCTGCTTTTTATTGGTAATCAGAATCTTTCATGTCATGTGTGATGTTCCTATTCCATACGTGTGATTTATTCTAAAGGTTCCTTTGCAGAGGAAATCCGGAATCCAGCAGTTGACTAAAACTTACATGGAGGTATTATTTTTAAACATAAGCATAAACTCACTGATCCTTAACATACCTCTGAAAAAAAAACTCTACTTCTCCATTTAACCTCTGAAAAAAAAAACTCTACGTCTCCATTTAACCAATGGAGAAACCAATGAAATAAAGTACTATCCTCAGTGTGACAAATTGGGACCAAAATTAAAATTCGAGTTTAACTGCTTCACTGAGTTAAGAACCTTTTGGTTGTATTGTTATTTTGAATTGCTGCCTGTTAAAATGAGTATTTTCAACTTAAGCTTTTTGTTTCACTTTTAACATCATGGGGTTTTACTTCCCCCTTAAAATTTTTTCCAATTTTATGTGTAGAACATTGAGAGATATATTGGTTTTTAATCATTTAGTGATATAAAAATGTTTTAACTTGTTAATCGGACTTACTTGTCATGTCACATGATATCTTTATTTGCAGGTTTTGAAGTAGTCATTATTGCTGATATTATGATCGTAAGAAGTGAGAAGGAATTTTCCTGTCCTAATAGTTTCAACAGATGTCAATGTAATTTTATTTGAAATATAATATAGATTTTTTTTAAGCTTTTTGTTGGAATATAATTGCTTTACACTCTTGTACCAGCTTTTGAGGTACACCAAAGTGAATCAGCTGTATTTATACATATATCCCCATATCCCCTCCCTCCCGCCACTCCCTCCCACCCTCCCTGTCCTGGCCATCTTGATCTCCCTTTGTTATACAGCAGCTTCCCACTAGCTATCTATTTATAATATAAATTTTGAATTTATACCATGTATTTAATGTTTTGCTTATAATTTTTATAATAAATTATTGGAGTGTTATATTAGAATGATAGTAAATGTGATCCATTTTATTTGGACCTATTCATTTTGACTTCCCTGCATTGTTTTCCCTTTTGCTTTTTAATGTAATTTAGTATATTGTTTTACTTTTGTATGCTACCTTACTTATGTCCTTTTTGGAACAAATAAAGTAAATATCTCTCAAAACTTATACCCAAAGGGCATAATGTCTAGCTTGAAGTAGTGATAAAATAGGAAATGATTTACTTTGTAATTTTTCTGAGATGTGGTTATAGAGTTCTTTTGATCTCTACAAGACCTCTTCTCCCCCACTGTATACACACATTTCTGCTTCTTGAGTTGGAGAGAGGGCTTTTTAATATTTATCATTTAATAGAAGTGAAAGCTTTGGTATAAATTAATTCCTGAAACTAATACATTTTCAATTATTGTTAGATTTTTTTGTTTTATTTTGTTTAGAGAGAACCCTTAATGAATATGATCTAGTAGGAGGAGGAGGAGTCCTAGGTTCCATGGTTTCCTCTATGAGTGTGTCATCGTAGGTTACTTTATTTCTGTTAATTTTAACTAGCTTGTATATGAATTGGAGATATACCTTTTTAGCCTTGGCCAAGGTTTGGACCAAATTACATTTTTGGGGGGATCCCTTTCAGATCTAAGATCTGTGATTTTGTGACTCTGTCATGGTTAATTTGAGGGAGCGTGTGACAGCCTTGAAGAGGTTCTTCCTAGGGGATAAAACTCTTGTAACCTCTGCAGTATCACTGAAAACATTCTCTTATAAGTGTTGGCAGTGTGACCCAACTGTAATCCAAGCTGCTGTGGAGCTTTCCTTTTCACCCCTGGAGGCACTGAGCCTTAGATATTTTTTTCCAATTTAAGGTAATGAGAAGGAGATCTTAATAAGGTGTTTTGCTTTGTTCAAAAAATGCATCTGTTCTCCTTATTAAGGCGAACTTTTCTTATTGGATTGATTCTAAATATTTTTAAAAGCACCATTTGAAATTTAGTTGAATATAAAGGCCACACATATGCCTTACTTTGCAAAGAGAAGGAATAGAGTGTATATATGACAGAATTGGCATAAATCAAATTATTTTTCCCTTGATATCAGTAACAAAATTAGAATTATGTTCCCATACAAAATTTTCTAGTGTCTCAACTTGACTATATTTTGGGTATATACATTAGGTATTACATATATATGTAGAGAGAGGTATATATTAGTATATAGGGTATAAATTGTTATGTAGATACTAAGTCATTTTAAGATAACTTCAGAGTAAATATTGCTAAAAATATTTTGATCCTCAAGTTCAACAAAATTTATGTTTGAGTCATGTCATTTAAAGAACATTTATTGTGCACTTAATTCAGTGTTCCATCCCCTATTTGGAAATTAATCTCTCTGAATTTTCATACTCATTTAGCTCCATACTACTAGAATATTTCCGTAGCCATGCGGATTTGTAATTCATAATCATTTAGTATATTATTGCTCAATAATGTGATCTACAAACCATACCTGGGAACTTGTTACAAATGCAGAATCCTATGTTCCACCTCAGACCTACTAAATCAAAAAACTTCCTTTTAACAAGATTCCCAGGTGATTCTTACACACATTAAAGTTTGAGAAGCACTGATTTAGTACAGCTTACAAACTGGGAAAGCCACTTGAAAGTGTTTTTTTATATAGCTCTTAAACTGTGGAAATCATTCCAGGTTTGACTTCAGAACTGTTATCTGTTCCCTTAAACAGAATATAAATATTTGCTGATCTTATGACTAACTGCTAATTAAAAGATCTTAAATTTTTTAGGATGTGTTCAGGTGTAGGGGTATATGTTTTCATTGTTGCTATAAGTTTCTACAATGTACATGAAAAATGTATCCTTACTCTATGTATAATAAGACAGCTTGAGATGTAAGTGAAAATTCTTCTGAGCTTTGCCATATGTGTAAATGAGAAATCCATGCTGTTACTAATACATCAAGTTCAGTGAAAGGGGTGTAACCATCTGCAAACTCTGTGGCAAATTTGACATGGTAGTCATAATAGCAGATTATACAATGGGAAGTTTAGTTCCCACTGAGTACTTACTAGAAACCTTGTGCAGGGCCAACATGGTTCTGAGGCTTTACTGATATAATAGCAGTTGAAGGCATTATCTAGTTCTAGAGGCACTTACATAATTAGCTAGTCCACAGCTTAAGCATTAGCATTTCTTCCATAATTCTAGATTTGGCAAATGGCAATGTGTAGTGTGTAATAAATACCAGCCGCACTGTCCTATTACATCATCGCATACTGTTTTCTACTCTGAAATTATTTAGTTTGGGTTACTTAAATACATATTTTCCCTGCTTTGTCAGTTCTGTTTGAAGTTATGTAGCTGTTTCTAATAATTATTAATACTAATTATAATGTATGTTACCTGTGATAATTTTTTCTTAGTCTGTTAGGTTGAACCATGTTGCCATTTTTGTAGGTCAAAGGCATATCAGTGATTTCATATGGTTCAACTTGATAAAGAAAGTGTCAGGGCTCCTAGTCTCCCATTTTGTAACATAGAAGTCACTAAAAATGATCTTGTTGTAACCCACTTTTGCTTTTGTTTTTGTTTGTTTTCTTTTAAACAATATGCCTTTTAGGAAAACAATACCCTTATAAGAAATTAATGAATGTAAGGAACATGGGACTGATAAAAAAAATTAATGATGAATTAATAACTTTATAAGTATAGTGGGTTTTTTCATTATCACACAGTATAAACATTACAAGACTTTCATTAATCTAAAACTTTTCCTCTGTATGTGGTTGCAGTTCTGTTGTAGAAATCTTCTATTTCTTTTTCACAACAGATTTTTTAAAATATAAGCTTAAATTATTTTAGAAAAAGTTAAATATATCAAGCTAATTTAAAAAATTCAGTTTAACTTTACAAGAACGAAAATGTAGTTACTAATATTTCTGTTATTGTTGCTGACACATCACTGTTTAAATCTTTAGTAATTAAGCCAAACTAGTTTGATTATTAATTTATAACTAAAGACCAAGTGTTTTGGCCGTTTGCCAACATTACCAAGGTGAAATAAAATGAACCACACAATTATGAAAGGAAATAGATGCTATCTTTGGAGATGGTTTTATTAAAAACTACTAAGATCATATTAAGAATGTCTACTTAATTTCATTAACTTCTTTGAATATATGCATATAGTTGAAGTCCCTTCCCTCTTTATTAGCAGTCGCAACAGTGATAATACAATTTGTTAAACTGTATAGTAAGCAACCAAAGCAAAGGTAAAACGATAGTTCTCCAGGGGGGCATTTATCACCTGCTAGGAGACTGCTTAATGAAGCATTTCTTAAAGGTGATTCAGTAACCTGTGAAATCTAGGATGAGTTTCCAGATCTTTGTCATTCTGGGCTGAAAGTTAAGAATGTTTAAAAGAAAAAGAAAAAAAAAGTACCTGGATTATAAAGCGGAATGAAAGCTGGGGATGTGGGATGAAACCACCAATGTTGAAATTTCAGCTTATTTTATACTAAGCCTGAAGTTCATACATCATAACAAGTAAATATCTTTTAAAATATAAACTGCGGAGCTTTCTTTGCATTTTGCTGTTACAAAGACAAATAATTGTGAAGTCAGTGTGTGTTAAAACAACTTGTTACCACATTTTGGGTGTTTTATATTATGTGTTATCAAGCTGTGTTTTTGTGTTTTATTTTAGCTTATTTGCACTAATCTTGATGAACTCAGGGAATTAATCACAAAAATCGAGAATGAACTCAAAGATCTGGAAAACAGTAGAAAAAAATCGGTAGGTGTTGATCCAAAAGTTCTGTCTATTATTGTCAGCATTAAAATTTATTCCTGCTTTTTTCTAAACCCTTTTAAATCTTGTTGTCCTGAATTACATAAAAATTTGCAATGAAAAATAGAAACATTGTTTCTTTTATTTCTCCTGTATGGTCTGCTTTTCATTTTTAATACACAAAAATGGTGCTGAGGCAAGTAAATTAATTTTGTTTGCCTGGTTTATATCAGGTGTAGTTTTAGATATTTCCCAATATACTGGTTGGTTGTTTTCTGACTGGTAGTTTTTTGGGTAGTGCTTACCTTGTGGATATTCTTAATTACAATTATATGCTTTTAATGGAAGTTTATTGCTTAGTAACATAAAATTTTAATTAGCTCTGCCATAAATAACGTGTGTAAATTGTTTAATCTTGCCCCAGATGTTTTTGATACATGCTTAACATGTCTTTTTTAAGAACCTTTATTAGCCGAAGGTCTTTTTTTTTAACTTTCACTCTACTAAATTCACAATTAATCTTTACCTTCACTTTTTACTGTTCTTGAGAGAGTAGAGTATAAGGGGCATTATTTTTATTCACTCAGCGCTTGGTAAAACACTCAATTATGTTATTTATTAAATCAATAATATCCATTTAACTGACATTTATAGTTTTGTTATATCATAGATTTAAAACAATTACACACCAATAAATAAACGAAGAAGGCTTTAAGTATTGAAAAAAATCAATCACCATTTTAAAAAATTGCTTTGTTTATGCCTTGGAAACGTCATGAAACCACTTTTAGGTCTTTGCTCAGAACCTGTTATCTAGAATTATGTATGATAATAAGGTTAGTGATACAGCAAGCTTCATTCATATCAGCAGATTTGTAGTGGTCATTTTATATGCTGTTCAGAAAGAACATATTGGTAGTACTCTGAAGGAAGGAAATTAAAGTACCATAAAAATACAACCTTCTGAGATTATTTAATACAGAGATAAAACAGCCTTAAGCATTTCAGAAATTTCTCATTGATAAACCCCTGAGAGTATTACTATTATCTAAGAAATGGGATAATGTTCATAATGATAGCCATCAATTAAAAAGAAAACATGTTCAACACACATTTTGTACAATATATAATCTCTGAATACGGGAAACTGTATAGTTTAGAATTATTTCCATTAAAAATGTTTTAGATCCCTGTTAGACTTAGGGGGTTTTTGTTTTGTTTTGAGTATATCGGCAATCTTTGGGTGTGGAATGAACCCCAAGTATTGTTTTAAAACTTATCTCTGTGATATATTTCTCAAACTATATTATGTTAACATATTTTTTTCCTTAGCCAAAAGTGTTTTTTTGGTATGTTTTATGTGTATGCTCATAAAGGACTGACTGATTCTGTTCTTTAATAGGAAAGAATTGTCTTTTAATCAGGGTTTTATTTATAACCATTTATTTTTAGTGACTTGTTCATACATCATGACTCTAAGCAGAATTTTGTTAAGTAAATTTGCTAATTGGTTTTTATTAGTTGCAGTCAAACAATAACGTATGCATCTTAATTTGTTCCCATATTATAAATTAGGGTTTTATTTGGTTTTAATGGATAGTTTTAAGCATAATTAGCTTATGTACTTATGGTATGTATTGTAAGAGAAAAAGACTTTTGCAAGCATCCTAGAGTTTTTCTATAAAGCCATCCACCTCACTTCCTTTGGTGGTATGAGGTATAAGCATATTGCCTTCCTCCTTAGGAACAAATACAAGAGTAAAAGAAGACAAAAATTACAAATATTTGACTCTGTAGTCTTTGGGGGCATGTTTATGAGAAGATTTTAGGTTTTTTATCAGTTTTAATTGATTAGATTTTGTGTCTCTAAATTTTTAACTTGTCCATGATCCTTGGTATTTGCATAGTAGTTTTAAAATGTTTTCTGCTCTTCAAGAAATAGAAGTTCTTGGAACTGTACTTGGGATAATGTTATTCAGATTACCAGTATTCAGGCTACTTTCCCCTTAAATAAACTGACTAAAATATTGTTTTCATGAACAACTTATCTCAATCGATGAAATGGCCACTCAGCATAAAGGAAATAATAGTAGAAGTTTGCATCTCAGTGTCATTCCTTATTTTTTACAAAAGCTGATACTGAGTGTGATGATAGTTGTAGTAGTTAACTTTATTGAATTTTTATGTTAATATTAAATACCAGTTTGTCTGACATCATCTGGAAATAAGGGCTTCCACTACACTGAATTTTAGAAAACTGAAACCAAAACTTTCAGTACTAAAATTCTTACTTTAATCTTTAATGAAAAAAATTTCCCTGCCCCCTTGTACTATACTGAACATAGTGATGTCTCATGACTTGGGGATCATTATGAATATCCATAATTGTACTGATACCCTAAAAATGTATTGATGTCAGTATCTCTAATTAAACATTCACCAATAGGCCTTTAGGTTATATATTTTGAAGGTTTTTGTTGCTTGTTTTTTTGCTTTTGTTCTGTCTCTTCATTGTCAGCCTGTCATTTCTTCTGTGTGTCCATGTACTCTCCCTAGCTGATCAACTGTCGGTTACAAAGCAGGTAGCCATATTATTAGAATTGGCCTCATGGTTAGGACCTCTGAGGGATTTTATTAATGAAATATATGAACTTGGTGGTAGTGATAGCCATTTTGCTTATTCCTTGCCTGGTGAGCTTCCTTCACTGTTGCCAGACAAATGAAGTATTAATATTGATCTTCATAAGAAGATATCACTGTGAAAAGTAGTGTTTAGAGTCAAAACAATTCTATTATTCATCATCAGCTTTCATATCTACAATAATGGCTTCAATAACAAGGAAGATATATTCCATATAAACATTTGGTCATCATAAATGCCATTATTTACTAAAGGTAGAAATTACATATGTGATGGAGGATTTAACATGGATTCATTTAAACACCTGACTGCTTTTGGGAGCTCTTCTGCAGGGCCTTTCCAGATAGTTTTTTCTACCAAAGCAACAAGGAAGAATTACCCCATTTCTTCATCCAGGTCAGCATTCCATTAAAAAGGCTTTTCTTAATCTCTTAGAGGTTTTGCCATTGAGTTACGCATTGTATTGAAAGATTTACAGTCTTTTAAAGTCTAGATTGTTTACTTATCCTTGCAAAACAACTAATTCCACTTATGATTTATAATATGAGGAGAGAAAAAAATGATTTAATTTTCTTGAGTTTGCTTTAGTTCACTTGATTCCATTACTTCATTTAAGGGCTTATTCATGTCTTTTACATCTTACAGTGCTATACCAGTTATCTACCCAAGTTTTGTTTAAAGTGAGACATTTGACTGACATAAATAGAAGTATGTAGTTTGACAAAATCCTTTAATTTTGTCTATCTCATTATTATTTAGATCATAGAATTTTTTTAGTGCTCTAAAGGAGAAATCATGACATTTTATTGTTTTTATTTTTGTGGTTTTAGTCAAGAGATTAAAATTGCATTTTGCATAATTATTTGGAAAATAGTCTCTTTAATTTAGGAAATTTATTAGTTTTCCAGAAAGATAGAGCTAAGATATTGATAAATTGTCCTGATCCTAGTATATTTGAAATTTATTAGACATTTTTGCTCTCTAAATAATCGAACTTAGATTTTTGTCAGGCAAATGCAGAAGTGGTTATGTTTCTGAATTTTTCATGTGACCCTTTTTTTCTCATATTTGCTCTCCTTATGTTTTATATCATAGTTTAGATCTTCAAAGAGGTTTCAGTTTTTCTTTGATAATGAAGAATCAGTATAGAGATTGGGTGTAAGGAAGAGTGAACATTTGACAAAAAAAAATGTTAAAAGAAAAGAAATCTTGTCTGGATTATGAAATGATAAATGATAGTCTTACCAATATAGATAAACTAAAATTTAAAATATAATACCCTATCTTTCTAATGTACCTTTTAGCAGTTAAGCATCTCAAAACTGAGCAGGTTTTAGGACAGACTTCAGATATTTCTCTGTTTCATATTCAGTATGTAAAAAAAGCTATAAAACTACCTATACTCTTTGATCCTGTAATTCTAATTGGTATTTAACTTTTATTCCCCCCATTTTGCACCCTACTCTCCTATCCCCCAAAAAAGTAATTTACACAATAGTATAATTCAGTCTGTTCAGCAGACTGTCTCTAATAGTAGAAATTTGGGGAAAGCCCATATATCCAACAGTAGGGAGATGACTAACCAAGCAATAAAATTAATACAGTGGTATATCATATGACTAGTAAAATACAATATTTGTAGATCATTGTTACTACATAGGAGTATTTGTGAAATGTTAAATTTTTAAAACATCCAAAAAATATGTGCATAATAATTACAGTATGTCAAAGAGCATTTTTGTAAGGCATGTTTAAGAGAATTAGAAAGGCATTTCAAGTCATGAATAAAATTAATCTTTATTATGTTCTTAAAATTATTATTTTTTAATATTTCTTTATTTTTGGCTGTGTCGGGTCTTAGTTGTGGCACACAGGATCTTTCGTTGCCGTGAGTGGGCTCTTCATTGCTGCGCTAGGGCTTCTCTCTAGTTGTGGCGTGCTGCGTGGGCTCCAGAGCACATGGGCTCAGTAGTTGTGGTGTGTGGGGTTAGTTGCCCTGTGGCATGTGGAATCTTAGTTCCCCCAACAGGGATCAAACTGTGTCCCCTATATTGGAAGATGGATTCTTAACCACTGGACCACCAGGGAAGTCCCCATTATGTTCTTAAAATAATTTAAATTCATAATACTGTAATAGCACTTCTCTTGCCTAACCAGAGGCTGTGCATTAGCTAGATCAAACATTAGAGAAATCAGAAGCTTAGATCAGAGATAGTGACACCCTCGTTTTTGGTCACAGAGTTTTATAAAAGCCAGTGGTTATCAATGAGGAATGATTTTGTGCCCACCCCACCCCCACCTCCACTATGAGACTTTGGCAGTGTCTGAAGACGTTTTTGATTGACATAGTTGAAGAGGTGGTAGTGGCATTTAATGGCTAGAGGCCAGCCATGCTGCTAAAAATATTCTACATTGTAATGATCCTACAATGCACGTGACAGCCCCCCCACAACAAAGAGTTATTTGGCCTCAAATGTCAGTTGTCCAGAGATTGCAAAACCCTGGCATCTGCCTGTATTTGCTCAGGGCCCTAGTCTCATAATAAGTTGCTGCTGCCAACTTATGACGGGGAGAAAACAAGTTGATGTTTTGACACTTAGGTAGAAATCAGTGAAATCGTACACCAGATTCCATGGTTCAGAGTATTTTAGTATATCATATGTTTCTAATTAAGACTTGTATTTGATGGAACTTGTGAATGTTAGCATTAACCTTTACCCTTTATAATTCTATCAGATAGTTAGAAGAATTCTTGACCTTAGCTTCAGATCCATCTCAGCTGTCTGCAGTTCATTATGATTTATGACCCCTTTTAAGTATGGTCACCATTTACCTTTTATCTTCACTATAGGAAATGAAGTTATAAATTGGTTGTATATGTATTTTCTTTGTTCATTTTTAGAAATATGATGGAAAATATCCTTAAAAAATGAAGATATAGTATGCAGGTAAATGGTAAAAATATAGTCAAATTATGTATAAAACTTGATTTATATGAATTTATATGAACCCCAAAAGCATAGTTGCATTTGGTAAAGCTTTATATAAGGCAAAGAAATTATTATATATTAATCTTATTTTCTAATACCTGTAACAAAGAAGTTTTACTCTATTATAGTGTAGGATTGTGAGATTTTTCCTTTTTCTCTCCACATCCCATTTGCTCACAGTGAGACATCAAATCAAAATTATTTTATAGCCATCTATTTAGAGTAAAAAAGTCTTTTATGTATCTTGTTTTCTTATTCTAGATCTTTTGATAAACTAATGGTTAACAAAACTGAACTATCTCAGCTGTGGGAGGAAAAACTTTATCTTTAAATTGTCATATTTAAAGCTTTCAAAAAATTAAAATAACCTTTTGGAAACCTACAACAAATAAAATAAGTTTCTTTACCTGTCATATTCTGGTCTTATTCATTAGGCAAATACTTCCTCATTGTCTTCTGTGTACTGTTGCATAATACCAAGGAACTTGGTTGAAATTCAGAGACTGAAACAAAGTCCTCATCCTCAAGGAATTCTCTTTAGAGCTTAAGCTTTTTATCCCCAATCCTGGGGATAAATTTTCAGTTTTAATCAGGATTGGTTGGGCTAACTCCTGTCCTTTTATAAAAGACTTAATCTTTTATTTTCAAGCCATTTTTTTTATTCAGAAGTCACCAGACACTCTAGACACTTGCTTCACTTCCCTTAATGACATGTTTATATATTATTTGGGAGTAGAACTTTATGAAGAATCAAATATTAACTGACATGTTCAAAATAATAGTAAGAAAAGGGGACTAGATGACAGGAAACGTGAACCAGACAATAGCTGGCTAGTAAAACAAAGCTTCAATTGACTGTAGTCACTGAATTATCTGAGAATGCGTTATCCTCATTTATCTATGGTAAGTCTTGCTTTGGGGCATTTTTTGACATTTAATAACTACTCTGCTCAACTAAGAACTGGATTTTAACTCTTAATAGCGCTCACTGTTTCAACCTACTGCAATATGGCATAGTTTGTAGCCTATCAGGGAAACTTTCTTAAAAACAGTATTTGAACACTTCTTTTCTTCCAATGAAAGTTCCAATTAAAAGGGAAAACTGTTGTTTCATATTTTTACGTCAGCCGGAGAATTAATGCTGCGTGTTCCCAGCATGGAGTGAGCTTCAAGGAAGAATTGAACTAGGTAACAGATCCTTCTGTAGTTAGAGCTTCATAGTGTGGCTTTTATAATTTGCCTTAAACTCTTTTGAATTACATATCACACAAATGTGTTAGAATATAAGTAACAATTTAAATGCAAAATATTTTTCAGAGCCCCAAGTAAATTTGTATTCTTTTCTATTTAATACTCTATAGCCTTCCACTGGCAAGAGTTCTAGAAAATTGACTTTAAATCCATGAGGTACTTAAGACCAAAAAATGAGCTTCACATCATTCTCTTTTTTATATATTACAGGAGATATCAAAATCTTTGGAAAGCCCCTAAAATTTAAAGATAGAATAGTTTAATACCTTTTGTGAACTAGGGAAGAATATCATCCAAAAAACGGAGAAGATTGAACAGTAATAAAACTTTCCTACCATCTTACCAGACTGAAAAAAAAAAAAAAAAAAAGGTAAAAGTGATACATTATATATTGAAGGAAAAGTAACCCCAAATCTATCAGAATAAAAAGGAGTCTAAATAGAAGGCACAGAGTCCACCTGTGGATCTCTAGCACTTTAAAATAGAAAAAAATCCTTGCATGGAACCAGTGTCTTTAAATGAAGATATGATGCTAAGTAGTTGTAGCAGGTGCTTTTAATTAGGACAAGGGGCATTTAAGGCAGATTTAGTTGCTGTAGCATAAAATGCCAATAGACAGTTGAGGAAAAAAACCTGCGAAAGCAGATTTTAGGAGTCCAAAACTATTAGTAATCAATAACCACTTAATATAGGAATGTAGGTTATAGCCTTATAAACCCTAGAGTCACTGCTTTAAAATATGAAACAATAACTTGTTCATAATGATGATCCAAGTCATCAAGCATTAAATTATATTCATTGTGTACTTAGAAAATCTGGAAGACATATATTTTAGGAATGTTTCTATCAGTTTTTTAAAATTTTTTGCAGCTAAGTAGAAAAGCTCAGTTAGCTAAGAAATTTACTTCTGTAGTTTGAATACTTATTGTGGGCCTACTCTCTGCAGGTGTTGTGATAGAGCCTGAGAAAGTAAAAATAAGTAGGATACTGACCCTGCTTTTAAGATATTCCCAGTCTTAATTTCACTTACATGAAAATTTTTATGCTCTGATGATACGAAATGTAATATTACTTAGTGATTTCAGATTGTGCAGTAAATTACTTGAGAACCCACCTTTCTGGTATCAGGTATAGATTTGATAAAATTTTATCAACTTCTTTGTTTCCACCAATTACTAAGAAGGATCAAGTTCAGATACTTGCCCAGTGGCTAATTTCTGGTTCAGGATTTTTTCTTCTTTGTGAATGAAAATGGTTGCATACATATTGTTAGATTTTCTTCCCCCAGTAATAGTAACTACCTCACTGGGAATGTGATCTGTCCACCCTCTCTACAAAGCCAAATGACACTGAAACTTCCAGTATTATCACTGATATAGTTGTTTGTCTTCATGCTTTCTAGTTAAATGCTAATTTAGAATATAATGGAAATGTTGTACATGCTGTGCAAAGTAGGGTATCTTTAAAATAAAGTACAAATGCTTTCCTTTTCTATTGAATTAGTCTTAAGAGAAAATGGGTGAGAATACCTAAAGAGGAAATACTAGTATGTAATAGGATAGTTCATATTAGAACCTCTGGCAGTGTTAAAATACATTTTAACTTTTTCCATATTAATATGCAAACATTTCACTATACTGTCTAACTAGTACTTTTTCAAGGGACTGTATACCAACAAGATGAAAGTGATGTTTTACCCTCAAAACTGTGACTATGCAGGAATATACTAATATAGTGGTAGTTTCTTTAGGTGAGCAATAAGAAAAAAAAAAGTAAATACTTATTACCTTTTCACTTAATATTACTTAGAGTAAGGAGAATGCCAGATAATTAGGTTGTTAAAATACTTAATTACAGTTAATTTGATTTGTGCTATGTTTTTATACATTTGCATTTAAATTATTTGCAACCTGCCTTTGGATATTGCTGGTGATTTTCAGTGAGACATCTTTGCATACAAATCCATCTGGCTTTTCTAAAAGTTATTTGAGTTTTATTTGAAAAGCGTGATGTATTATTATCTGATCCCTTTCCACCATGTGATTTATGTCTGTGACAAGCACAAAGCCTATAACAAAAAGTATTTTGTCATATGATCCCTGTTTCTGTGCTGTAACAACATATTTGTAAGTAAAAGCATGTAGAAAAAGAGCATTGATGCCTTTTTCATATACGTTATGTTTTTGTACTGTTCTTTTTAATAAAAATTATCTTTTTATCATCTTTACAATAATATCCTTTCAATTTAAAAAAGCATTCTTTGCATATTTATAAATAATGTTAATCTTTTCTTATGTAACTGTTGATACCTATTTTGTTTAGGTATAGTGTTATAAGAAAACCTATATAAGTAATAGAATGATTTGTGTAAACAAATTACTTTCACCGAAGTTTAATATTCAAAACATCTAAACTTATTAAAATGTACAAAAGATCCATGGTGATGAGACATTTAAAAAAATCTGGAATTTATTTGTTTTCCTCTTTTCTTCTTTCTAGATGTTCAGTGTCCCCAGCATCAGTAGATTGCCACCTCCCTCTCCTTGCAACACCCCAGCCAGCATTATGCTGGTGCTGTCATACCCGATTACTGCAGCAGAATGGAGTTTTTCTGTAGTTGTAAGGTAAGTTTCCTTCCCCACTCATTTCACACACATAGACTCAGCTTTTCATTTTACAATATTGTGTAGTTTTGTAAGTTTTTTAAAAGTTTCTTTTCTCTTATGGTTCCTTAGGTTATTAATGTATCACATTCAAAAACTTATAAAACTGCATAATATAATAAAATACTTATCTTGTGACCATAGACCAGCTCCTTATTGTAGTAATCCCTATGAGGTTATAAAACCTTTAGTGTTTGACAGTTGGGGCATCTCATGGAAAGGGAGCTGGCAATCTGCAGCTGCTGTGGACATTGGATGAGAAAGTATTGAAAGGTAAGCCTGAAATTTAGACCATATTGTATACCTTTGGTTCCATAATGTGTGCTTGAATTCATACTTTATGTTAAACTTTATAGTACATTTATAAAAGAAAAATATACTACTCTCTTCTTTTTAAAGTGACCTTCAGTAAATGTTTGAATTATTAAGTTCACATAACATATCGTGATTATTGTAGAAAAAAATTTTGTCCCTGAAAATAGTGAGAATTCTAATATTAAAAACAGTTCGTATATCCCTGTATTCATATACCTGTTTATAAAGTCAGGACTAAATTTGTATATGTAAAGCTTATTAAATGTGTTTTTTATTAGAAAAACAGTTATAACTGTTCCACAAATAACCACTTACTTAATCTTTCTACTTGCCATCTTTATCTTTGATTCTGTATTGATCAGTGCAAAGATTGTTAGAGCTTTTCTGATTTTCATTATATCTGTATTCTTTCTTATGTGTTTGAAGGTGGTGAGCTTGCTGTTTTCCTTGTTTTTTGGGGTTTTTTTTATAAATTTATTTACCTATTTATTCAATGGCTATGTGGGATCTTTGTTGCTGTGCACAGGCTTTCTTTAGTTGCAGTGAGCAGGGGCTATTCTTCGTTGTGATGCGCGGGCTCCTCATTGCCGTGGCTTCTCTTGTTGTGGAGCATGGGCTCTAGGCACGTGGGCTTCAGTAGTTGCGGCACGTGGGCTCAATAGTTGTTGCTCACAGGGTCTAAAGTGCAGGCTCAGTAGTTGTGGCACACGGGCTTAGTTGCTCCGCAGCATGTGGAATCTTCCTGGAGCAGGGCTCGAACCCATGTCCCCTGCATTGGCAGGTGGATTCTTAACCACTGCACCACCTAGGAAGCCCCTGTTTTCCTTGTTTTTTTTAATTGACTTTTAAACTTCAGATCACCACAGTTTTAAGTACTATTGTAATTAAACAAATGAAACAGAATAAATCTTAAGAGATTTTAATGTTTGCATTACAGAGATACCTACATGTAAATATAGAAACTTGCACAATACAGTCTTTCTTCTTTAGGAAATGTCTGTGTGTAGGCCATGCGAGATGGCATTGTGTAGTGGAAGGAAAGTGGATTTTAGCATTCGGGAAATCTAGCATTCTAAAGTCTTCTTCCACCTACAACTACTTATCTGTTTATTTTAAGCACTTTCCTTCTGTAAAATTATGTCCTCTGAGATCCCTTTTAGCTTTAATAATTTCATCCTAGAAGGAACATGATAGTTCTTCCTTTTTCTGTGTATATAAATAAAGTTGATCAGTCAGGAAAGCTATTGCTAGCTTTTAGTTAATGACCTCATTTAAAGTTCAGGAAATATTTTGTTTGATTTTAAGTAGATTTTTATATTAGATCCAAGTTAAGGCAGATTATTACCATTTGGCTAACTTCATTTAAAAAGTCATAACTTCTCTATATTAGTTCCATTGTATACTCTGACACTGACACCAGCACTAGGTAGAAAGGGACATATTATTTTATTTCCATTTGGGTTGCATTGACCAAAAAAGATAATGAATGAAACAAGCAGTATGAGTTTCTCTTTTACTGTCAAATGACTAAAGTACCTTACTACCTCAAACACCATTCCTAGAGCAGTGATTCTGAACTTTTTTAAACCTATGCCCCCCTTTTGATAGATGACACACATATGCCATGGCAGGTATAGGGATGCCCTTTGTTGAGGTCATTGTATCCTTTATATGTATCTTCTAGTCAAAACATTTTATCAGCCTTTACTTGCTATAGTTTGTGTTATGAGCATAATAAACATTTTGTTTGTTTTTCAAGTACAGAATGATTAAATAGGCATCTTCAAATATAAATGAGATACCACACCATCACTACACTAAGTTGAGAAAATGCAGTATAAAAAAGGGGAAGGCCAAAAAATATATATAAAGTTGGAAGGCCTTAGACATTTACAAACAGGTCAGTGGGTAAAGCCGAGTTGTATGAAAGCTAGGACTCTATTCTCTGATTAATTTATATGACTCCTTCCCTGTGTATAGTCTTATTTAGTTCAATAGTATGTTTTCTGGGCATTGGATTAGTTAAAACTTAGTAACCAAAGTAAAATCAAAAGGTAAAATTTTCCTAATATTTTTAAAACACTTTCCTATAAAAATTAATGTTGTAATTTAGTAGAGACACAAACAGAGCTGATAAATAAATAGCTTTAAGTAGTATCCAGTTACACAGTCTCCGCTTCCTGTACCTCATCTAGTCTCATAATACTGATAGTTCTGTATTCCCTATCCCGTCGCCACCACACTAATCCATACAACAACCCATACTGCCCAAGTTAACTGCTTCTGTCATAACTCCCAGTTAATAAGGAATTCAATATGCTTGGTGCCCCCTGGTCTTTTAATGCTTTTCCAGTGAATTATACCATGAAGAGAATATTTTCCCCACCTTCATTCCTTATATCTTACCTCTTTCTGCTCTCTTTAGCTTAGGAAAAGTTTATTTCCACTGCCACCATTTCATTTTTGAGCCAAATAGAAGTTGATACATAGAAAAAATAATGTTGTTGATATGCCTTGTTAAAGGGAAAAATCTCCATCTACCTATTTTCTAATTTTTATTGAAATAACTTCTCATCTCATTCTGAAAAGGATTTTGGGTGGCTATTACCTCCTTTTCATCTTCCTCAAATAGCTTTCCATAGATGAAAGTTATTTCTTGCTCAGTTTTATTGTTTATAATCTAATAGTTTTGTTTTCATGGGTTAGAATAAGCACTTTATACTATCTCATAACATTTCTTTGAGAAAAATAAACTTTTGAGGTGTAACTCATTGTTAGTTGGGTCCTTTTAGAAAGCTTTTGACAAGATGGAAAGTCTGTTCAAGTTAGTATATTGTATGAAATAAAAATTACTTTTCTTGAAATTTTTTCACAATACTATAATTTGTTATGCCACCAAGAAGACACAAAAATTAGTCAATGAGCCTAGGTTCCATATTCGTTATGAGCACATGCACATATAATCTCACCTCTTCCTACTCTTCTAATAATTTCCCTTCTGAGGTATAAAAACCTCAGTTTACTTTAATGGTGACTTTAGAAGAATAAAAGTTTTTAATTTTAATGAAAAAAAAAAAAAACCTCAGAGTTAACAAATGTCCTTTTATTTTTTATGTGCATAAACATTGTGTTGATTTTAAGCACAAAATTTTAAGGAGTAGGAAATATATACTATTATTGATCACTTAGTTTCATATGTCTGAAATTTCCATGACGAAAGGAGAAGTTTTAGATATATATTAAGTTGGGAAATTTATGCACAGATTTAGAATATGCTTTGCTCTAGGGAGTGGTTATTTTTCTGCCTTAATGTTCTACTTATATGCAAATTGACTCAGAGTTCCTGTGGGACAAAATCTAATTTTATGCAGGTTAAATGTGATCTGTAACATATATAGTTGTGTGCCTGTTGTTATAAGAGAAATAAAACGAGTGGACTGTATAATATATAAATTATATCTCAAAGCTGTTACCAAGTGAAAAAGAAATACAACATGGTTATATAAGAGTAAATGATGATGGTGGTGGTGATGTTGATAGTTGGTGTACACTAACATTGTGGAGAAGGGGGAGTTGGCTACCTAAAGATATAACTTCTATAATCTTATTGTTCCTCTGGTATTCAAATAATTTTATGGGTACTGGTGAAATGTATCTTTACTAGAGGTTTTTATAACCTGTGTCAGATTGAATGTATGTGATACATACAATTTTTTAAGAGGTAGTGATGTTTTTAAGAGGTAGTGATGTAGTTAGTTCTAAAAAACTTGGACTTTACCAACAGGCAGATCTGGGTTCAAGTTAGAGAACCTTTAGCAACTCGTTTAATCTCTCTGAGCCTTAGTTTCATCATTTGTTAAGTAAGACTAAAAATGCACACACTTTAGAGGGCTTTTATAACTGCTAGTACGCATGCACTGTCATGCTCACTCAATCTCTCCCCACCTCCCTTCTGCCCCCCCACCCCACCCTCACCCCTGTCCATCTCTCTCTGTCTCTTTCTCTCCAAGTATGAATGAAATACTTAGGATAATAATTAGCAAATGGAGAGTGTGTCAGAAATTATTAACCCTTAGTATAGCATGATAGTATTGAAAATGGTGACCACTTGTTTGCTTTTCTGTGCTGGAAACATTTTTAAATAAAATAATTGTAAAGTTTCCTAAGGAAGTTTGTTAAGAAGACTGCTTTTAAATATGATAACAATTTGGGCTTTCTCTCTTTTTTTTCCCCACTCTTTTGGAAAAATTACAAAAACTTTACAGAAGTGAGCCATATCATTTACATAATTATGTAAATGTTGGTATATTTACATGTATTTTGGTGATTTTTAAAAATGTTTATAATTGACCCAATTAAAAACTTAAAATTTTTATCTCCTGGTTTTATTAAATGGGTTTTAAATTTCTTCTGTAGAATTGAGAATCTTTAAAGTGTATCAAATAAGATTTATTATAGAATAGTTTCCTCCTTTCTGCAACCTTCTGAAGAAGAGATATGTATTTAATTGATGGGTATTGGCACTTTGTTTTGTTTTTTAATCAGAAAATAAATCTTGGCATTTACTTTTAGATTAAATCTAAGGAATTTACTTTTAAAATTGTGTTTTTAGGGCAAATGGTATCACCGGAGGCAAGCTGTAAAAGAATTGCATAGTACATTAATACGTCTTTTAAATGAATTGCTGCCATGGGAACCAAAGTTAATGAAGGCTTTTCAAAGAAACAGGTAAATCAAGCTTTATTACCTGTTTTACTTATTTTAAGGCTCTTACTTTGTGATTATGGAAGGTGTTCTGGAATCATTTAGTATAGTTTTCCATTGATTTGTAATTTAGATAATATTTTTGAGCACCCACTGTTTGCAGGGTACTTCCTAAAGTGGTGTTGATTAAACAGAACTCCTCCTGGATAGTTTATATTCTTTTTTCTCTCCCAGTTTTTTTTCATTGTGGGAAAACGCACAAATAAAATTTACCATCTTAACTAGTTTTAAGTGTGTGGTTCAGTGGTATTAAATACACTCATGATGTTGTGTTACTGTTACCCCATCCGTCTCCAGAACTCTTCATCTTGTGAAACTGAAACTCTATACCTATTAAACAGTAACTCCCCATTCCCCACTCCCCCCAGCCCCTGGAAACCACCATTTTACTTTCTGTATCTATGATTTTTGACTACTCTGAGTACCTTGTACAGTACAAAATGTTTATCTTTTTGTGACTGGCTTTATTTCATGTAGCATAATGTTCTCAGGGGTCATCCATATTGCAACATATGTCAGAATTTACTTCCTTTTAAAGGCTGAATAATATTGCATTTTATGCTATATACCACATTTTGCTTATCCATTCATCTGTAATAGGCATTTGGGAGGCTTTTCATGTTTTAGCTGTTAGGAGTAATGCTGCTATGAACATGGGTATACAAATATCCAAGACCCTGCTTTCAAATGTTGGGATATATACCTAGAAGTAAAATATGGTAATTCTATTTTTCTTTTTTGGGGGGGACTACCATAATGTTTTCCACAGTGACTGTACAATTTTACATTCCTACCAACAGTGTACAAGAGTTCCAGTTTCTCCACATCCTCACCAACATTTGTTATTTTCTTTTTTTTTAATAGCCACCCTAATGAGTATAAGGTGGTATGTCATTGTAGTTTGGATCTGCATTTCCCTAATGATTAGTGAATTTGAGTATTTTTTCATGTGCTTGTGGCAATTTATATATCTGGAGAAACGTCTAGAGATTTTTTGATTATTGATTCAGTTTCCTTACTAATTATAAGTCTATTCAGACAAACTCAAGTGTCAGATGGTGATAAGTACTATGAAGAAAAATAAAGCAGATTAAGGGTAATAAGAAATGCTTAGTTTGGATGGGATAATGATTGCTCTTTTACAAGGGTGTCGAGGAAAGCTTCCCTGATGAGTTGATGTTTGAAAAGAGACCTGAAGGAAATAGGGGAGAGAGCCATGTGGACATCTAAGGGAAAAGAAGATGTGGAAGCCCTACAATTGAAAGCATGTTTGACATTTATAGGAAATGCAAAGGGAATAACCAGAGCTGAGTGAGTGAGGAGGAAAGTTGGTAAGAGTGAAGAGTCAGAGGAGTATAGGAAAAGGTAGCCAGATCATGTAGGTATTTAAGGACTTTGGCTTTTACTCTGAAACGAGAAGCCATTTAAGGATTTTAAACAGAGGAAGTACATGATCTGACATGTTTTAAAGTGCTCACTCTGCCTGCTCTGTGGAGATAGTGTAGTGTGGGATGAAGATAAAGGCAGGGAAATCACTTACACTATAGCAATAGTCCAGGCAAAAAATGATAGTGGCTTGGACCACAATAGTGGCAATGCAGACGGAAAGGAGTGGTTGGATTCTGGATATATCTGGAAAGCAGGACTGGTAGAATTTCCTTAAGGCTTGCATATAGAGTGTCAGAAAAAATGAGGAGAAAAAGATGGTGCCCAGTATTTTTTATCTAAACAACTGAAATAATGCAGTTGCCATTAGCTGAGAAGTAGGAGGTTTGGGGAGGGGGTGGATTCAGGATTTGGGGTTCCAACATGTTAAGTTTGATATGCCTTTCAGACGTCTAATTGGAGTTATTAAGTAGGCAGTTTAGTATTTGAGTCCCAGTTCAAGGGAGTAAACCAGGCTGGAAATATAAATTTGGGGGTTACCAGGATATAGATTGTATTTAAGCTGTGAGATGGTAGAAGTCACCTGGTAGCGTAGATAAGAGAGACTGTACTCTGGGACATTCCAGCATTTAGAAGTGGTGGAGATGGTAGGACTCAGCGGAAGAGACTGAGAACGAGTACTCAGCAAGAGAAAGAGTGGTGTCTTAAAAACCAGGTAAAGAAGATGTTTCAAAAAGGAGGCTGCTCCTGATGGATTGAGGAAGATGAGGACTGAGAACATTGTTGATGACCTTGTTGAGCTGTGTTGATAGAGATGTGGGTAAAAAGTCTTAGGAGTCTGTTCAAGAGGGATTAGGGGTGAAGAATTCGAGTTCTATAAAAGTAGAGCAGAGAAATAAAGCAGTACCTGGAAGGACAAGTTGGAGTCAAGAGAGGGTGGTTTGGTTTTTGTCATTTGTTTTTATTAATGGGAGAAATAGCGTGTTTGTCTACTGGTGGAAAGAGAGGCAAAAATGAACTCAGATAATGGAAGGGACATTTGGTTGATGGGATTCTTGACTAGGGGAGAGAGGATGCGTAAATTGGAAGCGTTAGCTTAGATAGGAAGATGGAGAAAATGAGTACAGATGAAGGTTTTAAGTTGCAGATGAGGTGTGAGCATATGAAAGTTCTTGTCTGATTGCTTCCATTTTCCCTAAAATAAGGAGCAAGGTCATTAGCTGAGATGAGAAGAAGACTGAGAAGGGAGGAACTTTATACTACCCCCCATATAGATAGTTCTAAAAGGAAATTAATTTTACAGTTATCCTTTGGTAACTGACTCCAGTATCTTACAGTCCTCATCTGCTCTATAAAACTTTTAAGCAATAATTGAAACAAATAAATTGAGAGTAATTATTAACTGACATTTGTTGAATATTTATGTGCCACACATACTGTGAGGTAAGTGCAATTATTATCCTCATTGTACAAATAAGTAGACTGATGCCTAGAAAGTTTAAGAAACTTGCCCAAAGTCTTACAACTGTTTAGTGACAGAGGTGAGATTTAAATTCCAGTATGCACAGATAGGAATTTGTAGCAAAAGTAAATTGGAGAATGTATGTTCAGATTTTTTTTTTAAACAAAAGATAAAGGTTAAAAGTAGAATAGAGAAACTCAGCTGAAAGCAAATGAATAAAGGATCTGTAAAATATCATGTAATCATTTGGAAATGTTTCTCTCTCTCATAGTGTCATAGAAACATAGGTATTATGTCTTGATGTGAAAAAGATCTCTGAAAGATCACCTTTCAGCTTTGTTTCCCTATATGTAATTTTAAAAAGTAATTTCTAATTGCTCTCAAAATTAAATGATGGATTGTTTTTCTTTATTACTCTTTGTATAGTAATCAAAAATAACAGATACTGTTTCTTAGAATTTTTTGATTAACTTTTAAATGACCTTTCAAACTGTATTATATTATAATCAGCAATTTTAAGACTATCTCAAATCTATTTCTGTCAGTGCAGGTAGGAAAAAAATTACCTTTTTCACATTTAATAGTTCTAACAGTAGCCTTTAGAAAGAGAAATAGGTGGTATGTTCAAACACTTTATTCTGGAATTGCAGATATAATCTTTTAAGTTTCTTATGCTTACACGCTGTTTTGTCTTCTTGAACAATGTCATTGGCATCTTACACACACTTGATTAAAACATAGGTTTAGTGACTTAAATGAAAATACTAAAATACAGCTTAAAATGTTAAAAGTTACATTAGCTTCCAAGAGTTTAGTACGTATGTATTGTTCGTTGTGTTGAATGTCTTATTTCAGGAGTCGCCTAAAGAGAGACTACGATGATTTCAGAAGACAGCCCGACCATGATAAGCGTGCTAGAGAGCTGTGGGCTGCTGGAGAAGGTGAGACAGGTCCTGGCACAGCGTCTCCAGAAGCAGACATTGGTAGCAAGTCTGTAGACACCACCGAACCTCTAGATGTCCTGGAGAAGAATCATTTTGATTCAGGTAGGCATTCAAAGTTTCTTTACATCAACACTAAAAGCACAAAGAGAAATTTTAGTGTTTTTTGTGGAGATAAAAGATAATCTGATTAATGAAGTTTATTGATTGGGGAAATCTGTTATGTCTGAAGGTGTACCAGTGTCTTATTAAAGATTCTTTGGAGTCATTATTACTGTTCTAAGAGTTTCTGGAACCAGTGACTGACTCCAAACTGTAGGCATATTATCACTCATTACAGACCACACATAGTTGATATGCAGCCCCTTTGAAATAGATTTATCCTCTTCTTTTTATTATTATTATTTTTGAAGCACTATTTCTGATGTTTGCTTTAAACAGAACTTGGCAAGTCCCTAATAATTGTTAGTTTTTTTTTATATGAGGAATAACCAAGGTTGATGACCTAATGAGACCAGAGTAGACACCTCATTCGTATAAGGAGGCTGAAGTAGATTATCTGTAGTTCATTTCAACTTGTAAATCTAGTTAAATAACTTTCTTTAGTTACTTAAGAGGTATGAAAATTTGTGGTTAGAAATGTATTAACCTATTGTTTTCCATGTCTTTGCTAAATTGAAAAAGAGTAACTTCTCATCAACCCAGTTTAACCAGATATGAACATAAATTTTTTGCTGTAGGAATAATTAAACACCAGAAAAAGCTGGACATTTTTTTTATTCTTTAGAGTCTCTCTCTAAAAATATAAAATGTGGAGAACCATCTCTCTCTGATATGAAGGTTTCCCTATCTAGAAGGAGAGAAGTAGACTAGATTCCTTTCCAAATCTAAATTCTGAGCCCTAATTGCCAGCTTGAGTATCTCCTTAAAAGATGTGGACTTTCTTTTTACACTTGTATTGGCAGCAGAATTTGACCAAAAATAATTTTCTCATTAATAATACGTTGTTCTTAGGAATGGTTACAATATCAGGATTACCATATCAAAGGTCACCTTACCTTAATTTCCATCAGTGGTACTGAGACTTTTGCATCACCTTACAGGTTTCTTAATCAATTGCTGGTTCAAAGATTTACTTTCTTTTTTTATAATTGGTCTTATCGTTGCTATTCAGTTTCTGTTTTATGTAAACAAAACAATTGTTTTGTAATTTTCAGATGATATGAAATTGTCAGAAATAGATTTTCCTATGGCCAGAAGCAAGTTGTTGAAAAAAGAATTGCCTTCTAAAGATGTACCGAAGACACTGCCTAAAACACTTAAACGACAGTCCAAACAAGCTAGTTATCTGGATGATAGCACAAAAGAGCTTTCCCCAAGGAAGAGAGCAAAGTTAAGCACAAATGAGACAACTGTTGAGAATGTAGAAGGTGATATGCAAATTGACTGTTTGAATGAGTCAAAGCATACAGAGCCACTGTTTCCAGAGTCATTTGCTTCATTGGATTCAACACCAGTGTCTACGCTCCAGAAAGGGACCAAACCTATTCAGGCCTTGCTTGCAAAGAATATTGGGAACAAAGTGACCTTAACAAATCAGCTACCCCCTTCTGCAGGTAGAAGTACCCCTGCTGTGGAAAAGGCAGTTGTATCTCCTCCAGAAGCAAGCCCCATAAAGCCAGCATTGACCTGCCACACCAGTACAAAAGGTCCTTTACAGATGGTATACAAAATGCCCTGTGGCCAGTGGTTGCCCATAGATCTTCATAACACTTCTGTAAAGATTCAGATGCAACCTACGCTGGATCCTAAAACGGGAGAAAAAATCATGCAACAGGTTCTCATTCTGCCTAAGAATTTTGTGATTCAGCACAAGGAAGGGAAAGCAGTTGCAAAAGAAATACTACCACTTCAACAAAAAGGTACAGAACAACATGGTTCATCTCTACCACAGATAGCAAATGTAAACTCTTCTTTAGCATCAGTTCTTGTCAACCCAGCAGGAACTGTTTCTACCCAACTACCTAATACAGCTTTCAACAAGACAGTTATACCTTTGTCAAATGTGAGTAGTGCCAGACCACAGCCTTTGACACCTATAACTTCCATAAGTAATTTATTAACACCACCAGTTAAGACTAGCCAGAGTGAGGCAGGAAAAGTCAAGAATGCCGTTTCAGCAGCCACATTCTCCCAGCCCATTGTTTCACCCACCATTTCCTCAACAGTTCAGCCTCAGTTGTCAGCAGCAACACTAAATGGATCTACAAATCCCGGTAGTTCCTTCAACTGTTTTGCACAGCAAACTGCTGATTCTTCTGAAGCAAAGCAAGAACTGAAAACTGTGTGTATAAGAGATTCACAGTCAATTCTTGTTAGGACACGAGGTGGGAACACTGGAGTTGTAAAAGTACAAACCAATCCAGATCAGAATTCACCCAGTAGTTTATCTTCAAGTTCAGTTTTTACTTTTGCTCCTCAGCTTCAGGCATTTCTGGTGCCAAAATCAACAACTTCATCATCCTCCGCTTTTTCACCAGTAGCTGGAACAACTGCTACATCTAGTCTCCCACCATTTGGCCAAGCACCTACTTCTGTTTCCATTCCAGCTGGCTTTAATCCATCCACCGGGAAAAATCTTAAATTTACATTAAGCCAACCTTCCTGTAGTGGTAATTTGGGCCACATGATAGATAAAACTTCACACATGCCCTCCTCTCCCTTAAAGTCCTCTGTTCCTTCTAGCAGTCTACTACCATCAACAGCAAATAGTTCAGTAAATGTAATTAGCATATCAACAGGAAATTTTGGACAAACCAATGCAAATGTTATTCATACACCAGCTAAACAGCAACAGGTAGATTATGTCACCAAAAGTTACCCTGTTACAAGATCAGAAGCAACAGCAGCAACGAATGGAGATATGATCAGTGGGACTCCAGTTCAGAAACTTATGCTGGTGTCAGCTCCATCTGTTCTTTCCTCTGGCAGTGGAACTGCAATTAATGTGGCTCCTGCACCAACATCTACAGGTGTTTCTGCCCAGAAATTAGTTTTTATTAATGCTGCAATTCCCAGTGGCACTTCAACCCCAACTATTGTGGCAGAACCATTAAAACAAACTCTTCCTCCTCCCTTGAGTAAAACGTATGTTAAGACTCCAGAGCAGCCGCAGATAGTGCTAATTCCATCTACAGTGGGAGCACCAATAAAAATAAACTCGTCACCAACTGTGTCTCAGATAAAAGATGTGAAAATTGGGCTAAACATAGGCCAAGCAATTGTAAATACTTCAGGCAGTGTACCACCTATTCCATCAATTAACATATTGCAAAATGTAACCCCAAAAGGAGAAGAAAAAAGTACCAAGGGCTGTGTTTTGTCAGTGTCGACAAGTGGTAATTCTGTTCCAGTAAGCTCAAATTTTGTGAGTCAAAATATTACTTCTGTTAATGAATCAGTGGTTTCTGCTTCAAGAACAGTAAACATGTTTTCAGTAACAGGAGCAAATGTATCTTTGGGTTCTCTTTCAGTGACCTCAACCTCTGCCTCAGTTGGGACACGACCTCCTGTTTTAGTCAGTGGAAATGATACCTCTTCAAGAATTATGCCTATTTTGTCAAATAGACTTTGCACGTCAAATCTCGGAAATACTGTGGCTATATCAACTGTGAAAACAGGACATCTTGCATCATCTGTTCTGATTTCAAATACACAACCAACAGTGTCTCCTAAATGTTTAACATCAGCTTTGCAGATCCCTGTTACTGTTGCCTTGCCTACACCTGTGACTGTATCCCCTAAAATAATAAACACAGTTCCACAAGCCACAACAGTACCAGGAGCCACACGTTCTGTATCTCTTTCTAAAAGACAATCTCGGACTTCTGTCCAGTTTCCGTCACCAGGGGTTTCAACTACAGTGCCAACAAATATAAACACATATAAACCTCAAACTGAATTGCCGTCCCTTTCACCGAATCCAGGTAAAGTAATTAACATTTCCAATTTTGCTTCTCTGCCAAACCAGCAAATGTCCCCTGCTTTCGTAAAATCAACCCCCAGTTACAGTTCTGCTCCAGGTGGCACTGCCATTCACACTGCTACAGCACCATCAAGTGTAACTAGTGTGGTGGGGGGTCAGTTCAGTGAAGCTTGTATTCAGCAAAAAATAGTCATCAATACCAGTACACCTTTGGCACCTGGCACTCAAATCATGATTAATGGAACCCGGTTTATTGTTCCACCACAAGGTCTTGGAGCTGGCAGCCATGTTCTCCTTATATCTACTAATCCAAAATATGGACCTCCCTTAGTTCTTAACAGTGGCCAGGGCGTTCAGCCTACACCAGTAGATAACGTGGCCCAGAAGATCACGCTAACATCAAATAATTCTTTAAGTGGGCAACCTGTAAAACATTCTCTAAGAAACTCTACAAAAATTTTAAACTCTCTTGGGAAGGCAGGTTCTCTGCCTACAGTACATGCAGCAACACAGATCATAAACCCAACTGCTAAAGTTTCTGTTCCACCTGCTGCACCAGCAGTGTCATTGACTTCAGTAATTAAGTCTTCTCCAGCTACTCTTTTGGCTAAGACATCTTTGGTTTCTGCCATTTGCTCTAGTAATCCTCCACTGCCAAGTAGCACTTCAGTATTTCATTTGGACACATCGGTCAAAAAGTTGTTGGTCAGCCCAGAAGGAGCCATTTTGAATACCATAAACACCCCAGCATCTAAGGTTGCTTCACTCTCATCACTCTCTCAAGTTGTGTCTGCCAGTCGGAATCCTGCCTCTGTCTTCCCTGCTTTTCAGTCATCTGGCTTAGAGAAGCCGGACACAGCTGCATCTTGAATTTAGACTAAACGAGCCAGTTTTTAAATAATGGGGCATTGTTTTGACTCCCATAAAAATTTTAACTGCTTATTATACTGTTGAAAACGTACTATACATAGTTTGTGTGTGTGTGTGTATGTGTATGTGTGTTTTAATGTATCTTTTCATTAGCTTGCAACAAGGCTTTGTTTTTCTTGGGGAGGGAAAAATCATTTCACTCATTGATATGAGTATGTTTTCAAAGGTTATTTGTTTCAAATAGACAGGACTTACCTGTCTGTATAGCATAAATTGAACAAAGTCAAATTTGACTAGTTTGGAGTAAGCTAGGCTTTTGCACACTTGCATTGACATGTTTCTTGAATTTGGACTGTTGCAGCGTGTATCTACAATATGGTATTCTGTGTCTTTAGTGGAATCTTATTTTTGTTTCTGTAAAATATATATATATATTTATGCATTGTGAAAATGCAGTCCATTGTGTAAAATTGTACATATTCCTAAATGCTTAACAACCTGTACTAAACTATATGTACAAAGAACTATGCTGTCTTATTTATGTTTTGTTTACATAATGTATAGTTTTTTAAGTATTTTAGTAATTTTGGACCAGTGAACTGTTAGCATCAATGCAGAAGAATCTGCATGTAATAAACTGAGTTGCTGTATTTCCTCGTTTGAGTACCATTTTTAAAGTGCGTTGTTGTTCCATTGAAAGATCACATGATATAAAATGAGGACAGAATTATACAAAAAGGAATTTAGGGTAGGAAATTTGAATTAATAATAGCATTTGTACAAGGCTTCACAATTTACAAACTTTACTTCCACGTATCTCATTTGACTTTCACAGTACTCTTGAGAGCTTAAATAATGTGTCCTAGGTCACTCAGCTAGTGGGTGCTATAGCCAATATTTGAACCTAATGCTTTAAATCATTTTTGCATAACTTTACATTACTTCTGCTTTAACATTTCACTCTGAATTTCATTGTTTTAACTTTTTTCTCTTAACCCACCACCAAATTCTACATTGATCAAAATAAGTAATCTTAAAGGCCCAGTGTGTTTGGTCTGTGTTTATACACCTCAAATATGTTTTTTTAACTTTTTATTTTTAAATAATTTTAGATTCACTGGAAGTTGCCATGATAGTACAGAGAGTTTGGGGGTACCCGTCACCTAGTTTCCCCTGATATGTTTATTTTTACTTTGAGGGGTTGGTTCATATTGACTAATGTTCCAAAATGATACTTAAAAACATGAATTTTTCTGTTCAGAATGACAAATGAGTGTGAACACTTTCAGTTATTTATAAGTACTCTCCTTTTGTGTGTGTGTTTTTCAGTTACAGAGCAGTTACTTAAATTCCATTGTAAAGCAACGTTTATGTGGGTCAGCTTATTCTTTGGGTGTAACTATGGTATTTCAGAATTTGCCTCATTTTAAATAAAAGGTAGATTTTATACTTATTTGATGTTTATATCCATTATCTTTTTTGGGATATTGATTGTATACTCATCCACATTCCATTTATAATGATATTATTAAACCTCATCACATGGAGTTATAGTCCAGGGTTGAGGATGGTAAGGAAGAGTAGCCCTAAAGACTTCTTTTGAAACTGCATTGAAATTTATTAGTAGCAAAATGAAGAAGGCAGTTAGGGTATTCCTGGAAGGTTGTTAAAGACTCTCAAAAGCCTATGGTTATACTCTAAGACAGTACCTTTGCTAATCATGTCTATGCTATACTCTGTAGTCACCTTCCCCCTTTCCTTGTCAGTTGAGAAACACCTTGGATTTCAGGGGGAAGTGGGTGATGTTTGAAGTACATTGCATTGTACATACATAGCGCACAGTAAATGAGTGTATTTACCTACTCAACTTTTTAAAACAAAACAACCTAAAACTGTCCATCCTTTTTCTAAAAAGAATTCTCTAAGCCACTTAATTGGCTGAATTACTTATGAACCACTTTATTCCCAGTGAAGGCCATCACTTACTAACCACTGATTCTCTTCTAACTCCTAAGTCAAAATCCTAATATGACTTCCAAAGCTCTGTGTGATCTGGTGAACCTTAAAGCCCCTCCTCCCCACTTAGAGCTTAAAAGTCCCTTCAGTCTGTTCCTGCTTACCTCTCCAGTTTCATTTCAATTGACTGCCCCCTTACTTACTGTACTCTAGGTTTCTTTTAGTTCCTAGAAAGTTCAAAACCTCAAGGTCTTCCCAGGTATTCTCTTTGACTTAATGTTTCATTACAGGTTCTCATTATGTGTTACATAACTCCCTCTTCTTACCCAAGCCAGCATCATGATATTGCAGTTACTCAGGGATTGAGGTCATAGAGTGAGAAATACATAGCACTCCTTCACAACTGTAATAAAATTAACTGTATGCAATTATTTAATGCCCATCATCCTTAAAAAGAGAGAGACCTTGTCAGTCATCTTCATCATTGTCACCTCAGCGACTGGTGCACAGTGGATATTCAATATGTATTTGTTGAATGAGTGAGGAATCTAGTTAGCTTCTTATATTATTTAAGATTTAGTTTACTTTAAAAAAATAATGCCCCATTTGTACTAGAAATGTGACTAAATTAATGGATTTATATAATCAAAAAGTCAAATTCTTTTTCCTTTGCATCCAGTTTGGTAGGTCATGTGGATTTCTGGGCTCTTGGCCAAAGATTACAAAGTCAAATTCCTCAGTTCTTTGTATTCAGTGTTATCATTAAGTATTCTTTTAAGGTCATCTGTTAAAGCATTCATGTAAAGGAACAGAAGTCACCACAGTGGTACCTGAAGACTTCATGGTCCTAGAAAGGTATGTTTCCACTCTTAGTATAGAATTAGTAGGCCATTTGGATGTCAATATTCAATATCATTGTAAATAAATGCTAAGTTAAAACATGCTGAAATAACATAACTCCTCATGTGTTAGCGCTTTTCTCTCATTCCCTATGGTTCACCAAAAAAAATTTCCTTTGTGACTTTATATATATATATGTATGTATGTATATATAAAAGACTAAGTGGCTGTTTAGATCCCTGCTTACATTCCAGGTTTCCAATTTTATTTGTGTATTTAATAAGTAATCAACATCAGTAGTTTTATGATCATAGCAGTGGTGGCTATAATATACATTAAGATAAATGAAAATGTTTACTTTGTCTAGTATATTATTGACTTAAAATGAATTTAGAAATATTTCATATTAAAAGCTTGAGAAGGTGGCAGGATCTGAAAATAATTAAGAAATTTAAATGGGGAGTTTAGTTATTCAAAATTATGCTGCACTGTAACATAGAGATGATACACAACTTACCTTAAGTTCATTCCAGAAGTTGTTTTGCCATCACCTGAACCTGAAGCCTCATTGTCACTATAATGCTGTCGTCTGCCAGGTATTTTTCTTCATTTGTTCAAAAAGTATTTACTGTGCACACCAGGATGCTTGATGCTTGCTTGTTTATTAACAAGCTGAAGGGCATGGCATCATTCAGGTTCTTATAGTTTAACTTGGAGACAAACTCTGGAAAAAAAAATCTACAGTTAAAAATAATATATGAAGTGCTAGAGAACCAAAACTGTGTGTGCTCTTATGTATATAATCTTTAATATCATTCTTAATGTGATTATCAACATAATTTCAAAGCATAATTATCAACATAAAATCAAATTTGAGGAATTGTATAAATTCATTCTGTGCATTTATTGGGAACTGTATAGTACAAAAGATGTAAGGAGACATCCCATCCCTGTCCTCAGCACAAAAATGAAAAGAATATAACAAGTTAGAAGTAAATGCCAGGACTTCCTAGGTGGTGCAGTGGTAAAGAATCTGCCTGTCAATGCAGGGGACAGGGGTTCGAGCCCTGCCCTGGAAAGATTCCACATACCACAGAGCAGCTAAGCCCGTGCGCCACAACTATTGAGCCTGCGCTCTAGAGCCCGTGAGCCACAACTAGTGAGCCCATGTGCCGCAACTATTGAAGCTCACGTGCCTAGGACCTGTGCTCCACAACAAGAGAAGCCACTACAATGAGGAGCCTGCGCACCACAATGAAGAGTGGCCCCCGCTCGCAACAACTAGAGAAAGCCCGTGTGCAGCAACAAAGACCCAATGCAGCCAATAAATAAATTAAATAAATAAAAATTAAATAAATAAATGCCAGAGGAATGAAGAACTAAGAGTTTAGCGGGGAGGTGTCGGGTTTCACACACAAGATGGCGTTTGTGATGGGACAAAGTATGTTTAGAATCAAGCCTGCAGAGGCTCAGTCTCACAATATCACAAGGAAGTTAACAATACTCTATTGTGTATTTGAAAGTTTTTAAGAAAGTAGGTCTTAAAAGTTCTCATCACAAGAAGAAAAAGTTGTAACTGTGTGGTGAACGTTAACTTATTGTGGTTATATGTCAATTGTCCCTCCATTTTTTTTAAAAGAGAAGCACAAGGAACATATAGGGAACTGAGCAATTGGGTTTGAATAGAATATTATGGGTTAAGAAAACTAATGAGAAACGATTAAAAAATAGGTCGTGTTGGGTGATAGAGGGCTGAAAAATATGCTGAAAGTAACTGGGAATCTACCCCGGAACCAAAGTAATAGTTACATGTAAGGTGAAGATAATTAAATTACCATTCAGGATTGCTATGAGAATTAGATGAGGTAATGCCTGCCACGTAGTAAAAGTTAATGAATAGTAGCTGCTATCATTCACCTGACTAGAGGCAGGGAGGCCAATTAATTACTAGGTGAGTTGAGCAGGTGATGTGAAGACCTGTTACCTGGCAGCAACAAAGAGGTGAGGGGAAAAAAAGATGGACACTGTTTAGATTGAGAAGGATAGAGAAAGCGGTTTTTTTAAGGAAAGCTTTTTGACTATAAAATTTAGAAACATTTAAACAGCAAAATATGAACAAAATGTTATCTCCCCTAAATTAATCTATGAATTTAGTGCTAAACTAATGAAAATACTAATAGGTTCAGTTGGGGGTGTGGTTTTGTTCGGTTTTGTTTGGGGTTTTGTTTTTTCGTGGGGTTCTTATTTTATATCACTTTTTAAATAATTTATTGAGAAATAGTTTTTTTTTTTTTACAGATTTCTGCTGACAGTTCATAGCGAATATAAATGGTCTTTATTGATTTAAATGTCTCTCCCTGATCATATAAAAATTCAATTATGGGTTAATTAATAGTGGACCATTTAGTTCAATTTAAATACAATACTTATATGGATCTAATTCTAGAGACCCTAATGGTCTAATATCCATAAGAATTTTATTATAACCATCTATATTTGTAAAACACTATCTTAGGAATTATAATTCTATCAAACTTCAATTTGAGCAAATGTAGCATCAATTAAGTAAAAGCAGTTAAACTGAAAAGGGATTTACTTAAATTATTTTTAAAGAGAGAAAACACAGTCAGTTGTGTCACTATGGGTGTTTAGGAGTTGGGTGCTGTAAACCTGAATCAAACCTGCAGGTGACACTAATGCATGAGCACTCACAGCTGAACCCTCCCCCTTCCTTGGGGACCTGATGATTCAGGGAATCTTCTGATGCTCTTCCACCTCTGTCCAGGGCTGCATATGGAACAGTGGGGGCAACTTGGGAAAAGCTGGAATTTAAACTGCTTCAGCCAATTTTTGTCTGTTTTGATTATTTTATTTTCTTAGCTCAGTGAACTTGCTTTCAGCCAAGCTGCTGAACAACTTTCTTGAGCTTTTTTCTCATGGGAGACAATCCAGCTTTGATAAAAGGAAGTGCTTCTTTCCAACTGTTTCTCAAGGCCATCCCTTCTAAGGGTCATGCTTCTGATGTATATGACTAATAATTTTGTGCACTTTGGGACGTTTCTTCTCGATTTATATGCAGTAAATTCTTTCCTTGATTGATTTTCTGCAGATTTGCATCACACAGTTTTTGTTTGTTTGAAGAATGCTTTTTTCTCTCCTAGCTTTATTTTATTTGTTTATTGTAGCTGTGCAAGGCATGTGGGATCTTAGTTCCCCAATCAGGGATCGAACCTGAGCTCACTGTAGTGGAAGTGCGGAGTCTTAACCACTGGACCACCAGGGTAGTCCCTGCATCACACATTCTTGACATAGCTCAGACACTGACATTTTAGCTGAAGTTTTTGAATCTCACTTTCAAACTGTGTTTTCAGGCTGCAAAGACTGTCCAGTTTGGAGAGCATTCACTTGAACTGTAAGTGATTTGTTCATTTAGTTTTCTTTACTTAACTTTTTAAATTGTCCTTGGTTTTTCTCCTTTAAGTCTTTTTAAGGAAACACTTACCAGTGTCAATGTATTTCTTCAATTGACTTCTGTTTGACAGTCTAAGGGATTCTCAATTTTCTGCTTTCCTCTTTATTTAATTTCAAATTACTATCAACCGTGTAATCTTCTCTAAAGAAATCAAGCAAACTTATTGTCTTTGGTGTAGTTTCGGAGATTTTAATGGGCTCTCTTTTTCATTCAAAGCCTCTCATTTGTGTTTTCAAGTTGTCGAGCATTTTTTTCTATTCCTTTTTTATTTCCCACTCTTTTTCTTCCATCTTGCAGCTTCTTGGGATAGCAGTTTTAGGCTTTCTTTAAAATAAGTACTTTCATACCATCCATGATTTCCCTCTGAAGTTGTTCTGTGTCTTTCTGAGATGCTTTTAAGATGTTTTGGGGCAGTCACTTGAGATTGAGGGGTTTTGATGCATCTTTAAATGACTTTGTCCTTAAAGTCAAGCCATGGAATGAGAGTTTAGGGGGCTCACTTTTATTCTTTTTGGAGAACGTCTACAATATTCTCAAGTGACCAGTGGACCTGTCCAGATATTTATAAGTACTGCCAAACTCAGTGTTTGTAACTTCAGAGGACTGGTGTCCACTGGAGGTGACTTGAGGGCTTCATTGCTTTGTGTAATCAGTTTGGTCTTCTCACTGACTAACTTGAGCAGAAAATCTTTTCGCTACCTCTTTTTCCCTCTTTAAAGTATCAGAATCTCTCCAGGAAACCCATGGAGACTTGGGCCTTGTCTCAAACATGAGAAAATACCATCTGAGGGCTGGTGCAGGGTGGGTGGAGGAGGGAAGACCAGAGCCATCTAACTTTGCTCTGCTCACTGCACAAATAGTGATATTATCTGTCCAGTGCATTTGGATAAATGGAAAACACTGATTGCAGCCAGAGAAGATCAGCCATAAGCTCTGACCATTCTAGTCCTGACCCAGTGCTGCAGGAAGCCTAAGAGATCAAAGCAGTTCCATGCCATTACCCCTTCTCTGCCCATGAGCAGGTCAGGCATAATGGTGGGGCACACTGCAGTAGAGGACTCATGTCCACATCCCTGGGTGAGGCTCATTCTCTTGAATTCAAATTGCTTTTAATAGTGGGGAAGCCTGATCCTGTCTGCAAAGGCCACAGGGATCTCCTTCCCCTGGAGGCTTCCCTCTGGTTTTGGTGTGGTCAATTCAAGTGGGCAGGGCGGAGCACTGAAGGGCCTCAACAAAGGTATTAACTAACAGCCCTGATTCCAGTATCAGATCTGGCAATATGTTAACAGTTCATGGATTTTCTTTGGGGCCGATTTGTCCCCATTCCATCCAAGCATTCCTAGATGGGGGAGCCTTGCCTCCAGTGGTGACTCAGTGACCCAGCCTCCTCCCATATGACTCTGCTGTCTTCAGCTCATAGCTCCCAGGGTGGTCCTTCAATTGGTCTTCCATCCAGAGAGTCATTTTCAAACGTGTGGCTGCCTCTGCGAAGGAAGCAGTTTCTTCTCTTGGCTGGCACCTTCTATAACTTTAAATAAAATCTCGGTCTCCTAGTTTCTCTCTGGCAGACTTAGTCCAAGCCTTGTCCATTGCCCGGAACACTACCTTGAAGAATTCTATGAGGAGAGCCTTTGTCCATGGGGAAAGGAGAGAACTCTCAGCAGATGATGGTCTGGGGATCCTGGAGGAGACCAGGGCTCAAGCCACAGGTTCCTTTTTTTTTTTTTTTTTAATCCTTTGCCAAGTTGTGGTGCAGGGTGTGGGTAACGGCAGTGGACAATGAGCGGTGAAGGAGTCTCTGTGGGAGGAAGAACATCTATGGGAAGGTGAGGGCAGGACTGGCTTTGGCCCAGAGTGGAGTGAGCAGCCAAAGAAGTTTAGGAGGACATGTGCACAGTGGGGTGGTGATCACTCAGCCAGCGTTGTTGGAACCCAATTGTGATAAGGAGGACATCTGAACAGGGGATACCATAGGAAGTCTGTGTCGGGGGGAGGCAGCCGTAGTTAGAAGTTTGGGCACAGGGTATTGACGCCTGAGCAGGGTAAGGAGCGTTCCACTTAGGGAGCTGGTGGTGGTCCACAGTAAGACATCAGCGACTGGAGGGCATCTGTGGAGGGGGGTGGGACAGCGTGATAGATAGATGGTAAAATGCTTACATACAAAGGTGACTCATGCAGTAGGTTGGTAATGTGAGATTAACACAAGCCATTTTCTCACTATGGAGAGAAATGGATTTAAAAATACAAAGAGGTTAGAATGAAAAAGGTTAGATTGAACCCTTTGTAGGTGATTTAGAATTAGAGTTAGTGTGAACTCATGATTTTCCATATATAGAGAAATAAGTAATGATATAAATGTGCTCACTTTTTAATTGGGTTGTCATTTGATTGTTGAGTTATGAGTTCTTTATATATACCACAGACAATTCCCTTATCTGTTATATCATTTGCTCCCAGTGCTGTGTCTTCTCTTTCTTGATTTGTCTTTCATTTGAAGCACAATGCTTTTAATTTTGATGAATTCCAGTTTACTGACATCACTTGTGGTTTTGTGTCATATCTAAGAAATCATTACCAAATCTAACTTTGCAGATTACTCTTTTGTTTTCTCCTAAGAGAAACAAGCAGAAATCTAAACTAAGGAGTAATCTTAACTCCTATACTTAGCTCTATGATTTTTTTCTTTTTTTGAGCTAATTTTTGTAATGGTGTGAGATAGGAATCCAACTTTATTTTTTGGTCCAAACATTTTTTTTGCATTCCCACTAGCATTTTATTAATTACAGGAGGATTGGTTGTAGCAGGGTGACAATGGCAGGGGAGGCTCAGACCCCAACCCATACCATCAGACACACAATAATAAACAAGCAGCTGTGATTAGGCATGGGGTGGGGGGACACAGGTTCTTCTTATAGAAGTGGAGGATTGCGGATCAGACAGGGCCCTATCATGAGGACAGAAGCTGGCCAAATCCTAATGAAGTTTTCTTTCTCAGAATTTATTTGTTTGAAAAGGGGAGAGAGAGGGCTTATTTTAAGTGTTAAGACTGGACAGAATCAGGCAGGGTAGGGGGGTCTTTAAGTATTTTGTGGAATGTTATTTTTTTTTCAGTGTTTGTAGGAAGTCTCTTTATTGAATGTTTTTTCTCCTCTGTGCAAGCTTGTCTTTTGGTGAAAATGATGCAGTTGTGCCACATTGGCATTTCCAATGACACAAGGTGATTTTAGGTGGTTTACTGACTCAGCATTAAATAACAGTGAGTCACAAAGTGAGAAAGTCATTTCTTTCTCTTGCAAGCCTAATTATGTCAAAAGATTTTCTCTGATTCTTGCTAATCTTCTTTAATAACGGGGGCAGGTCTCAAGTTGACAGCATTGTGTGACCATCAGTATCTTCCCAGGTTTCAATAAAAGTAATTTGCTTTCAGTATCTTCATTTTTATAGTTATCCTCTACTTATGAAAAATGGTACTGATTTTCCATTAGGGTGGTGATATAAGTTAAGCCAAAAAACTTTGAAAATGAGCTGACTGAAGGAAAAACTTTAGACATAATAATATGCAGATGTCCACAAATAAATTGCAATGTTGCTATACAAATAATGACAGAATTTCTGATCCTTTATGATTTCTTCTCTATGTTCTTTCGAGAGGGAGCTCAAAGGAGCTAAATTGCCTGTGGGACATTTAAGGCAAGACATCAGCCAAACTACAGTAGCTTCTACTTGTTTAAGTCCTTAAACCTCCTTCTGGTTTAACAGAAAATTCTTGCCACTAATTATCATAGCATTGAGCCTTGGAGTGAAATATAATTAGAACTGCACGATATGTATTACTCAAGATACAAGATCTCTGCAGTATATTACCGTAGCATCCTGGAGTTTTAGAAAACAAAGAGACATTACGGACACTTTCCTGATCAGCTGAATCTGACTACAGTTTGGTAGGTCATTTAGCTCTTGGTCTTAAACCTGTAAAGGTACCCTTTGTGAGTACTCTGTAGCACAGACTCACCTGCAACAGTTCTGTTAGAGTTCATGTTGGTCAAGAGGTTGCACCTTCGGAATAGTAGTTTGTTAGTTATTAGGCATGTTTCAACTTCAAAAGAAATCAAATGATCCCAGGACACACATTTGGATGATCTCCCTCAGAAAATAGTACGGTAGATTTATTATTACTGGCACAGATAGTATCATCCATCACAATTTTTATTGACAAAGCTTTTCCCACTCTAATATTTCTCACCATTTCCTCAATCAGTATTGCTAGCTGCCCTACATACACTGTTTCTACGGGAATCTAAAGCAGAACATTACATGTCCACATCAGATTCAAGCAAAAGCGTGAGGGAAATCATTTCAGCACCTCTCAGGGGCCTCGCTGGCTCTCACGGAGAGTACGGTGGTGGTGACTGTGCTGTGGAGAGTTTCTCATAGGCAGGTGGAGCATTGGGAACCTGTGAGGAGGAGAAAGGAGAGCACGGGCTTGGCAAACAGCGCATATGGTTCTGGAAGAGGGATTAAGTCAAAATAATTAGCACGATATTTATACTTTTGCTCTCGGTTGAAACTTGTTTAACTGTCCACATCTAATTTCCACCCAGTGAGGTAAGTTACACACGTGTGTATGTTGAAACATCGTTGGGGGGAACAACAGCAGAGAAGAAAAAGGGCTAAGTGGCTTCCCCCAAAATCGCAAAAACATATTTATACCCGGATTATCTTTGTCAGCAGAAGGCCCAAGCCCTAACTAATGAATTCTTGAATCCTGTTACGGACACCGATCACACTGCATCTTTACCAGGAGCATAAATCCTTATAGTTGTGTCTAAAGGCTGTTGCTACTATCAACAGAGCACAAATGTGTCAGCCCTTCATTTAATGCTCACAATAACCCCAGGAGTATTTTCATAGTTTCCATGTTACAGGTCGGGAAACTGAGGCACAAGGAGGTTAAGTCACTTGCTGAAGGTCACACAAATGGTAAGTCATAGAATAGAGCTAAGAGTCAGATACATATGGTAAAATATACGTAACATAAAATTTACCATTTTAACCATTTTTAGGTCAGTAGCATTAAGCACAGCCACATTGCCCTTGCTCTTAAAAAACAAATATATATATATATATATATATGTGTGTGTGTGTGTATTTGTATTTATTTGGCTGCGCTGGGTCTCAGTTGCAGCACACGGGATCTTTGGTTGCAGCACTGGGGCTCTTAGTTGCGGTATGCGAACTCTTAGTTGCTGCCGGTGGGATCTAGTTTCCTGATCAGGGATCGAACCCGGGCCCCCTGAATTGGGAGCTCGGAGTCTTAGCCACTGGACCACCAGGGAAGTCCCTGCCCTTGCTTTTTAAATGGGAATAGCTTTATTCGAGTTAAAAGCAGCCATACACAAAAACACCAAGATGCAGGATCTCAACCTACCACAGGTTCACTGTTGTTCTCTTGCAAAGGCAGTTTTCTGTCCTGGTGACCAAGCCCCTCGCATGAACATCTTCCTGTTAAGGTACTTTTAGTACCAGCATGAATGCTTTTGTCCTGAAATGTGAATTCATGAAGGTCAGTGGGTGAGAAAAAATAACTGAGTCCATTAAAGAAAGAAGGAAGCCAAAGTTTTAAGAATGGGTTTTAATCTTAGTTTTGCCACTTATTCTCTGTGTATCCTTGGGCTAGTCATTTTACCTCTCTAAATTCCAGTGTTTTCATCTGTAACATGAAGATAATATCACCTACCTCTCAGAATTGTTGTGGGAATTAACTAAAGGTGAAGCACCTAGTACAGTGCCTGACACCCATTAGCTAGTCAACAAATATTTTTGAAGGGAAGGAGAAAAAGAGTGACTCTGAAAAATGGATCTCAGAGAATGGTTACAAGTGGAGTAGATCAGAGTCAGTGAGGCAGGAGCTGGTATCACAGTGAGGACAAGCATATGAGCAACTTGATAGCAGGGACACTCTGTCTAGTTCTGCCTTCCCCAAAATGACAGCAAAGTATCTGAAACACTGCAAATGCCTGTATTGTGAATGAAGTGCTATGGTTGCAGCACTGAGCTTCCAAGCCACATCACGGCAATGATGAGAAGGCAGTCTAAGGCTGTTGTGCACCTTGAGTTACTGGGGGAGGGGTGGGTAAAAGCTTACTTTGGTGGTTTGCATAGCTTTAGTGGGTGATGCTCTCCATCCCTAGATTAGAATGACAACAGTTTGTGCAAGACAGAGACACATACCAAAATGGGGACTGCGGGAGCAGTCTGCCCTAGTGAGGTGGAGTATTTCATTATTGACCTTGTTTAAACTTGCTGACACATTGTGATTATAAAAAGCAGACTAACTTTTAGTTGCTTTTACTGTTAAATTCTCCACAGAGGTGGTTCTCAAACTTTAGAATGCATCTGCATCACCTGGAGGGTTTGTTAAACACAGATTGCTGGGCTCACACCCAGAATTTCTGACACAGTAGGCCTACGGCGAAGACCCCCGAAACTATTTCTAACCAGTTCCCTGGGTGATGCCGATCCTGCTAGTCCAGGGCCACACAGAGAACCGCTGCTCTCCAGACAATGCACTTCCTTGTTTCCTGTGCCCGGGGTGAATCAGCCACGCTCAGACACTTAGAGGAAGGAGGAGGTCCAATGGGGCCAGGTGGGGGCCGTAGGAAAGGAGGGACTGTATATCCCATCGAAAGGGACGAACCACTGCATAGCTGCCAGTTATTGATTTTTAAAAAAAAAAAAAAGGAACTAGAAATTAAGATTTTTATGTAAAATGTTACTTTTAAATGTCCGCACCTAATTCATTTTTTTAAGATACAGACACACGCATATCTGTGAACCAAATCCACCAGGAGGGCATGAGCAGCTCTTTGTGGTCCTGGCTGAGGGGGGCTGGAACAGGGAGGCAGGGCGGGTGTTCAATGGCTCTGCAGGCTTGCGTCTAGACTGTGGTTGGTTATTGGGGTTACTGGGTTGAAAGAAAAGGGCATCAAGGTGGGTCTCCCGGGGAGGAGAATTGTTTGGAACATCCATTGGTTGAGGCCAGACATGGTTAGAGGCAGACTGTGTAGACAACTGTTACCTACACAGTCTGTGGACTGTAAAGAAGTAGCTTTCCTATGCTCTAGTCTGAAATCATTATTGACACTACTCCTTGGAAGGATATAAACACAAGGACCCCAATCTTGATATGAAGACCCAGGGAGGTTCTGCTCCCCTCCACAACTCCCAATGATATACCTCAGGTAAGTTGTTTAATGCATTCTCTCCCTTTACCTCAATTACTGCTTTCATCCTTTTTTTTTTTTTAATCTTCACCTGCCGTAAGATAGAAGCATGATCCACTTCCCCAGTTCACTGCCAATTCTCTGTATTTGCATCAGACTTCAGTGTGTGTGTTAAAACATAGATTCCTGGGTCCTACCCCCAGAGATGGTCCCAGAATCTGCATTTTAGCAAGAGCCCAGGTGATTCAAGTGCAGGGGCCCCTGCATACACTGAGAAACATGACACCATGAAACACATGTGTAAACTGAGCTGTCAGCAGAGCCTTTAAATTCTTCCTCAGGAATCAAAAGTGTTATGTCCTAAACTTCCAAGTAAAAGAGTAAAATTGATAAATACGAAACCCAACTTCCAATCATTTTCCTGCAGAAACACATTGCTGCAAAAAGCAGTCTTTCCTTTCAAAAGATGTTTCTCAGGTCTAAGGAAAATTGTTAGCCAAGGGAGAAATTTTAGCAGACCTTAATTCCAATCAACCTTTCTACCATTCTGTGGTCAATGAAAGTGGGAAAATAAACATATTTCAAAGCCTAATGAGGTTGCTACAAGTGGAGAGATTCAGGTAACTGAAACTTGCATTTATCATCGTTTATGTTCTTCTGCTTTATAATGAAAATAGGATCACCAAAGAGAGACAGGGAGGTAATTATGTAATTAAATGCAGTACTTAATGCACTGTTTCGCATAATTTTGCCTAAATTTCTTAGACTGCAGGTCCCCAACCTGGCTTTTCAGGAGATATCAAAGTCTCAAAACAAGATTTTAATATTAATTTTAAAAATAAATGACAGCATTTTTAAACATTAAGGAACAAGGGAATTTAAATACAGTTCTATCTCATAAAAATTCTAGAAACTCTGCAAATCACTGGTCTAGACCTGGAGGAATGGAGGGTGGCAGGTTGAACTTGAACCACACCAGGCAAAATGCGCAGCATCTGAGCCCACAACACTAAGACTGTTATTCTTCAATCAAATGCATTTAAGAGTGTTAAAGCAGAAAGAAAAAAAAAATTGCCTTTTTGTCCAGGTAGCATCAAGCTAGCAATTGTGGACAGTTAGGAAATGGGTAACAGCATATTGAGTTTATAGAGCTTTAGCTCCTTGAAAGACAAAAGTATTGGTTTTTTCCACTATGCAAACATAAAATGAAATCTTTTAAATTATAGAAGAAAATATATTAAATAAAAACTGATATACATCATGTTATGTCATCTGTGTCTAGGTGTAAAATAGAGAAAATGAGGCTCAGAGAAATGAAAATATAAGGTCACCAAGCAAGTCAGTGGCAGACAGTGAGACCAAAGGCTTATTCCATACAATTGAGTCTAGACCTGGAGGAATGGAGGGTGCCAGGCACTGTGCTAGGCACTGGAGGTAAACGATGAATAAGAAATATTCTCAGGCCCAGCTCATAAATAGGAGGAAAAGAAGGGGAAAAAGCAAAAAGTAAATAACAAATTATAAAATATATATATATATGGAAAAGTCATGACCCCATGCTAGAGGTACACTTGGAGTATGTGGCAGAGAGCAAAGAGTTTTATCCCTAACCCCCTCACCCAAGGCTTTGCTACAGTACTTGGTTTGGAGTCTTATTCAGACTCAGAAATTTCTCCTTCTCATAAACGTCATGTTGAAGGGCTGCTGCTTGGTGGCTGTGTCCCCCCAAGCTCACTCTGTCTTTCATGGTTTGTACCTGGGACACTATGGCAAGATGGGCATTAGGGAAAGGGACACATGGGACTGCCCAGACTTCCTGGCAAGGGAAGCTACAGCTCTCACCTTCTCCTCCTCAGACTGCCAGGCTCCAACCTTCTACCCAGATCAGTCCTCCCCTCCATCACAGAACCTCTCCCTCTGCATGAAGTGCTTGCTGAATGAGGAATGGGACCTTCCAACATCTTTTGTAAAGATAAATTTTTTTCCGTTATGTATCAATATTTCAGATTTGTAATAAGAAAGAAAGAGGGAGAACTGCAACTCTCCTTCCATCCCATTTCTCACTGTGGAGAATGCCTTTAGATACTTAAGTTCCAAAGTGCTACGTGACTTTGAAACAAGGTTTCTGAAACCTGTCATCTTTAGAGATTCTGTTGATGTTTCTCATTTGTGGAAGATCCTGCTACCCCAAGACTGGACCATGTCATTTGTTAACTTCCTGCTCATATGGGTAAAAAGGAGCAAAAATCCTATTAAAACCACATTGGACTCTAAGGCCATACACTATAAAACTCTTAGAGGAAAACATAGGCAGAACACTCTATGACATACATCAAAGCAAGATCCTTTTGGACCCATCTCCTAGAATAATGGAAATAAAATAAAAAATAAACAAATGGGACCTAAAGATACTTAAAAGCTTTTGCACAGTGAAAGAAACCATAAACAAGACAAGAAGACAGCCTTCAGATGGGAGAAAATATTTGCCAATGAAGCAACTGACAAAGGACTAATCTCCAAAATATACAAGCACCTCATGCAGCTTAATACCAAAATAGCAAATAACCCAATCCACAAATGGGTGGAAGACCTAAATAGACATTTCTCCAAAGAAGACATGCAGATGGCTAACAAACACATGAAAAGATGCTCAACATTACTAATCATTAGAGAAATACAAGTCAAAGCCACAATGAGGTATCACCTCACACTGGTCAGAATGGCCATCATCACAAAATCTAGAAACAATAAATGCTGGAGAGCGTGGGGAGAAAAGGGAACCCTCCTGCACTGTTGGTGGGAATGCAAACTGGTCCAGCCACTATGGAAAACAGTATGGAGGTTCCTTAAAAAACTAAAAATAGAACTACCATATGACCCAGTAATCCCACTACTGGGCATATACCCAGAGAAAACCGTAATCCAAAAAGAAACATGTACCATAACGTTCAATGTAGCACTATTTACAATAGCCAGGACATGGAAGCAACCTAAATGCCCGTCAACAGATGAATGGATAAAGAAGATGTGGCACATATATACAATGGAATATTATGCAGCCATAGAAAGAAATGAAATTGAGTTATTTGTAGTGAGGTGGATGGACCTAGAGTCTGTCATACAGAGTGAAGTAAGCCAGAAAGAGAAAAACAAATACCGTATGGTAACTCATATATATGGAATCTAAAAAAAATGGTTCTGATGAACCCAGTGACAGGGCAAGAATAAAGATGCATTTGTAGAGAATGGACTTGAGGACACGGGGTAGGGACTGAAGGGGAAGCTGGGATGAAGCAAGAGAATAGTATTGACATATATACACTGCCAAATGTAAAACAGATAGCTAGTAGGAAACTGCTGCATAAAGCAGGGAGATCAACTTGATGATGGGTGATGACTTAGAGGGATGGGATAGGGAGGGTCGGAGGGAGTCGCGGAAGGGAGGGGATATGGTGATATATGTATAAACACAGATGATTCACTTTGTTGTACAGCAGAAACTGGCACAACAGTATATTCCAATAAAAAACTTAAAAAAAAAAAAAAACCACCACATTGGCCATCAATGGAGGAAGGAGCCTGTTAAAAACCTGGTGGTCCTTTGTGCTGCTGAGGGGTGGATGGTTTCCTCACTGCACTGATGGCTGGATGGGTCCTGGGTATGCTGGGATGCTTGCTAACAGAGTTAGAAGAACTTGGAATTCCCAAGAAACCTGGGAAGAAGGGGTGAAGAGGCAAGGTGAGAGGAACAGGCCACTAAGTGGAGAATCTCACTAACAGAGCCAGTGGGCATCCCCAGAAGGAGTGGTAAGCCCTGGAGTGTCTCCTATGCTGCTGTTCACTGTGCAAGGGGACCATGAACCCTTCCCCTGTGCCTCACAAACCATCAGTGCTCAGCTATACACACAGCCAGGCACTTGAATTTCCCATTAGCGAAATCCCAAAAAATGGGCCAAATTCCTTCTTGGGGTTCATGCCCAGGCAGAGGCAAAGGAAGAGTTACAAGAAGTACAATGTAGAGAAAGGCTCATTGGAACCAGGAATCAGAGCTAGAGGTAAGCATGAGAATGTCACCCCACTCCCCAGAAATTCCGAGAAAGAAGGAGAAAAGAGGTCCTGGATCTGGAGGGACCGAGCAGTGGGAACTTTACCACATTCAAGCTTCGGTATCCGCTCCGTCTTCTGCAGTACCAGCAGCTGATGAGCAGTAAGATTCCCAGGATCACCGTCAGGATACCAATCCCTGCAGCCCTGGCCCGAGAGAGAGACACATCCATCTTGGTACAGAAACCTTGTCCCGGGTTATGATGAAATGTGCATCAATCCTCTCTCTTCACAGGGGCTTTGCGATCAGAGCAGTGCCTCCCAGTCCCCAAGGAGTGTCCCATCCCACGCCACACCAAGCACCCACCAGGCCTCCAGCACTTGTATCCAGGGATGGGACCATCTCTGGGAGCCTCTCAGCTGTGTGCCCACAGCAGCAGTGCTAACTGGCATGGACCCCAGCACCCAAGTTCCAGGTGCAACAGGTACAGTAGCAACAGACACTTATGTGGACAACATATTTATTGAGACTGAATTATCTTTCTTTTCATCAGATCTATTTTAAAACATTTTCCCCAACTATCAGTCTACAAAAAGAAGTGGAAATGAACATTGACTTAATGTCTGCTGTAAGCTGGGTACCATGATAACCATTCTACATGCATTAGATTATTGAATTCTCACAACAACCCTGCCAAGCACTGTGGCAAACTCCCCACGATAGGCGCTGATTCCAACCTCACAACAATCCACTGGGGTAGGTATAATGTTTATTTCACCTCTGATATCCTCAAGACTTTAGGCTTGTAAAATGCTCAAGTTTGCACAACTGGAGAGTGGCAGAACCAGCATTCCCAACAACTAGCCCGAGGTACCCAACAGTGCCTTTTCTGCTGCATCACCCTTTCCTGAAATGGAGCTGTCACGGGTGGCATTCAGTGGGCCCTCGTGACTGAAGGCAGCTGATTCAACTCCCAGCATGCCTGTGCTCTAATTCTATCCCCCAAGGGGGTCTGGGGTCACCCCCTCGGACATCTTGACACAGACAGAGCTCTGTTCCAGCTCTTCACGCAGAGTCACGTTGCACTCACACACGCCCAGTGAGAGCTGAGAACTGTGGGATGTGTCAGACACACCACAAGAACCCACTGCCCACCCAGGGGTTCTCAGATGTCACCCAAATACCTCCTGCAGCCCAGTTGCCTGAGATGCATGTTAAAGTGCAGATCCTGGCCACCCCCCCTCCCCCAGACCTACTGATGCAGCCTCTCAGGTAGCAGTGCCTGGGAGGCTGCATGTTCACAAGCTCTATCGGTGGCTTATGCCCCCTCAACCGGGAGAGCCACTCTCAACTGTGGTTTCACAGAGTGTTTGTTGAGTCATCATACAAAAGCCGAAAAAAGATCCTGTATTTTTGCTCTTGGGACATTTTTTCAGAGGACTTCCCCACCCCCACTCCCAGTTGACCATGCAGGGATGTTACAGCATCCCACTAAGGTCTCCTGAGGAAATGCTCCAGCCTGAGTTCCTCCTCGGTGCCTTTGACGGCTTCTTCATGTCTCTTGCCCCTGCTAGCTCACTCTGGTAAAGCTGTTCAACAGTTCTTTCCCAAGAGAGAGCAGGTTTGCAGGAAGTTCTAAGCAGACCACTTAAGAGACGGTCCAGATAAAAACCAGCTTCCTTGTTTGTCCTGTTGGAGTCTCCACTCAGTGGCCGGGTGGGGGGTCCGGCGGGGTGCCCCCCCGCCCACCCCCACCCCCACCCCGCCATCCATGCAGAGTGTGACCTACAGCCTGTGTGCCCATCACAGCACTTACACGTGCTGAAATGACTCCCGTGCCTAACTCTCCCACTAGGCTGTAAGATTTTTTTCAAAGGCAAGAATAGCATCTTGGGCTGGTATCATGTTCAGCACGTAGAAATGTTTAATCGTGTAAATACTTACTTTAAATAATTCATAATACAAAACACCTTTCTTTGGTATAAAGTATTGATGCAACGATTACGACTGCCCTCTTCACCCTGAGTCCCTCAGCAGGTGGAGCCACACACCCCTGCCCTTCATCTTCACTTGCTCTTTGACAGCTTGCCTTTGCCCTGTCTGCAAACCACACGCGGGAGCCTGCGTGGCGTAGACGGGAATGGCTTGAGCAAAGAGGCATCTCGCTCCCAGACAGATGCTTTTCAGCCTGGGAACCTACAGTGAAGGCCTCATAGCCAAGAACACAGACAAAAACGGCACGATCCAGGCTTTTACCTTTCCTGCCTCCTTGCCTCTTTGGCCTCAGAGAAGCTTGAGCCCCCTTGTGGGACCACAGGGTCTCCTCACCTCGTTGACAGGGTGTTTACTTTCTGGAGAAAGAAACACTAGAGAGATTTACAGACAGGCATGTGCTGGTGGAAGCCAGCAGGCTGTGTCAGCAAACAGCAAACTGGAAACCCTGCTGGGTCTGGTTTTGAACTTACTCTTCAGCTGTGATGTAGGAGTGGCCGTGCCCCTTCCTGGGGGCACCGTGGATGAAGTGAGCCTCTTTTCTTGGCATCTTGTGGGGTCAGGCCTCGGGACACCTAACAGCAGGAGCACAGAGGTGTCATTTCATGCATCCAGCATGTTCTTACCATCTCATAAACACCCACAAAGACATTCTTGCTAGGTGACCAGGAATGACAGCCGAACCCTCTGGTTTCTCTCAGAGAGAGGATTTGTACCTGCTTCTTTCACTGATATCAAGTGGAAATTGCTCAGGTTTCTAACCCCTTTCTACCAACTGAAATTTAAGTTTGAAGAAGAAACCACAAACAAAAGGAAAAAAACTTTCAAACTGAGTTATAATTTGAGGCGGGGGCAGGGGGGCAATGGGACCTTCAATTTGACTCTATACCATAAACTCGTAGAGAAACAGACAAACAAAAAGCATTTTTATTCATGCCTTACTTTACCTGGCCCAAGACTGTGGTTAATAAGAGAAGCTATTTGTCTCCAAAGGTATCATTTTATATCAATCGTTGGACAAATAGAGGCTATGATGACATAATGTGTGTGTGTCCCTAGTACAGCATCCTCCAAGCCCATTTTCCAGCACAGGAAACCGCCACAAAATACAAAATTTTAAACTATGATACAAACAAATAGACAAAAAGCTCATGAGCTTCAGTGGTTATGATTAGAGTGTGCTTGTTAAAAATCAGTAATGGTTTCTCTTCTCTCCTTGCTAGTGTGTGTTTTTCTTTCCTCTTATTGTTCTCGTGAATCCCATAGGTCTGATCCCCATAGAGTTATATTAATGAGCCTGTTTAAAACAGCTGGAGAGAAGGAGCAGCAAGTTCACCCCATGAACCCTTTCCTTGGGGCATTTCATGGGCAATTTGCCCTTCCCAGTTGTAAAGAAGAAATCACACTTGAACTCACTGATCATCTCAGGTGAATAATGTAGGGGTGAACTGTGTTCAAAACGATAGACACAAAACAATTAATTTTGCAGTAAGTTGTTTTTGTAAATCTATACCTCCAGCTTTGAGCCTTGGCAAACAGTGTGAGGACAGGAAATGCACCTCATCCCACCTGAGCCAAGAAAAGTGATTCTTCAAGGGACCAGACACAGCTGCTTACGAGCCAGCTGCAGCCTGAACAACTGCTTCTCCTGCTTCTCTGCTTTGCTTCCTGGAGGGAGGACCTGTGTGAACCTTCAGAAGTCAGAGAATTATAAATGTTGAGGAGGAATTCCACTGACAGCCAGGCATCAGGGGTCTGGAGGAGCCCACCGGAATCTCTCAAACCCTGTTCTGTTCTGGAAGAATGGGTGAGAAGGCCATGCTCTTACCTGCCTGGATGGGATCGACTCCGTCTGCTGGCTGGCCCTGTGTGTGAAGTTTGCTTCTCTGGCTCTTAATCTTTTTAATTTTTTTTTCCTGGTCTTGAGTCCCATGTTAGTCACGAGTTTGGATTTCTGATGGGGTCATCTGTGATTGCTTAATTGGCGTGAAAGAAACTGACTTTATTCCTCTGCTCAAAAAGTCACGGCTCACTGTGGCCTCTGTTTTCCCCAATCCCAGGGTTTCATCTTAGGGAAGCCATTAGTTTTAAATACTGATTCCTCCTGTGTAGGGTTGCCAGACAAAATACAGGATTCCCAGTTACATTTGAATTTCAGATAAACAATGAATAACTTTTTAGTATAACTGTGTCTCATGTGTTAGTGTATGTCCCAATTATTGCATGGGATGTATTTTTAATAAAAATATATTTGTTATCTGAAATTCAAATGTAACTGGCATCCTACACCCTCCCTCACCTCTACCTCAAAAGGTTGGTGAGCCTTTGGGGTCAGACCTGGAGGTCATCTAGGATTATGACCTCCTCATCAAGAGGAAATAAAGGAGGATCCCTAAAACTTCCTGAGCTGAGCTCCCAGATTTTTTATGATGCCCTCAGAGATGACTGTCCCCTGGGAAGAATGGATTTCTTGCATTTTCAAGGAGCAGACAAAATTTCCTCTTTGAAGGTAGATATGACCTACCTAGAACTTAATTCAAACCTGGGCTGATTCAACCTGACATCATAGTCTACCCTGAGAGCCAAATGTGTACAGCCCAGAAACATTTCAGTGGGACAGAATTATCTTTGCACACCAGCTCTCTGTAACCATTGCAGACAAGCAAAAACCAAACCAAACACCCACCAGAATTAAGGAATGTGAGAGTTCTCATCAGCTGAGGACTTAGATTAAATGACCACTAAGGTCCCCTTCCCCGTAACATCCAAGGGCCCCACTCCTTCCTGATCCTGTGGCTTTCCAGTTTCCATTGGACTGTCCTGTGAGGGCATTATCAAGCTACTCGATAATCATCCGTGGAAATGGCAAGGGAGAAATAAAACAGGGTAGGAGAAGTTGATCCTTGTTAGGTGAGATCCTTATCCTCTCCTTTCTGAGAAGGAGAGAAAATGCAGACAGATCTCAATGACAAGGTGTCAGTCATACTAAGATGGAGGGAGAGCATTTCAAACAGAGAAGAACCAGAACAAAGGCCCTGCCCTTGGTCTGGATTCCCAGAACTGAGGCTGATTCAGGAGATTTTTTAAGAAAATCAGGAAGGATACAAACCTTTAGTGTCAAAGGATTTGGGGAGAGCCGCTTCTACCTGAACCTCAGGGTTACGCCCAGTAACTCCCAGGAAGGCCTAGCAGTGGGTGCTAGTCTAGAAAAAAGGATGCAGTTCTGAGCTGAGAGGCCAAACGTTTGTGCTAAGCTGGACTCTACAACTAACATGGCCCCCCTGGATGATTGGCAGCAGGACCAGAGAGGAGGGAGGTACTGACCTGGATCTCAGGGCAAGGGGAACTCCTGGGTCTTGTTCAAGTCCGCTTGTGATGAGAGCTAATTCAGGGGCCCCGCGTGTGACCAGGCACTATTCCAGGGTGGAAACTACAAGGCATCATCCCCTCCACCAGAGGGGGCACAGGACCAGGCTCAGCACATGGGAACACTGTGACCAATCTGGGCACTTTCTTTCCAGCGAATCTGCTTTTTGGAGCTCAGCAAGGGAGCCCTGATCAGATCTTACAAAGGCATCTCTTTAGGTCTTTGAGTGGTTTACAGCCTCTGAGGGGCACAGTTCTGTTAGGGTGAATCGCCCAGGATGAGCTGGGGTGGCTGCTTCAAATAAAAGTTCCCAGGGAACCGCAGCCTGAAAATCCTACACATCCTGTTTCCTGGAAGTGCCCCCAGAAGTTCCTTTGACTAAGGCTCTTAGTCACTGTCCTTGGACTAGCCTAGGCCTCAAGCTCTGCCCTGGAACCAGTCCAGGCCAGGCCCCACCTGCCCTCACCCTGCACACTTCCTAGTGAGTTCCTTTCTTCCCTGGCAGTGTAACGCCCACTCACCCATCCACAGCTACCACCACCACCACCACCAGGTTCACAGCCAGGGCCCTAGAGTCCAAACTGCCTGCACTTCTCTTCAATCTGTGCGACCTTGAGTAAATCATAAACCTCTTGGAACCTCATTGCATGCATCTCAAAAAGTAGCACTAATAATAGTATCTACATCCTAGATTAGTTACAAAAGTTCAAGGAGGTAATTACCTCCTGCTTGGCACAGTGTCTGGCAGAGAATAAGTTTAGCAACAACAGTGTAAGCTGTTACTACAAGGCTGCCCCACCCATTTCCCCTTTGGCCCAGTTCAAACCTGCCTTGAGTTTGGAAGAGGCCTGTGCCCCAGTCCCAGGGTTAGAACTTGGACCAGGTGACACCTTGCTGGCCACTGACTGGTTCTTTGCTGCCACCTGGTGGGCCTTGGCCCCATTGCACCACAGGCCCACCTGGTAAGCGGGCTGAGACTGATTGCAGAGATGCCTCGTTGATCTTTTCAAAACCCTCCCGCTCACAGTGCTCAGGAACCAGAATCCTCTTCACTCATCCTCCTTGGGGATTAGAACCTTCTTCAGTGCCCCACAAGGCTGTGAGCTTCTGCTCTCTTACACACACCTCGACAGAAAATGCTAGAATGTTATGAAAGGCATTGCTGTAAGTGACGGTTGATGCTGCTGCCCTTTTGTAGGAAAAGCGGAACAAACAGAACGTGCTTTTCAGAAAGCCGAGAAGGCAGGGAGACATCTCTGTGGTTCTTGAGGCAGGTTGCGGACAGTACTCTCTCCCTACACCCAGTGGGGTCCTGGACCCAGTCAGAATGGCCTTGAGTCCCAGCTCCCATTACTCCCTGTGTGACCGTGAGCAAGCTTCTTAACTTCTCTGAGCTTCAGCAACTTCATCTAAAACATGGGAATAGACAATTATTACAAAATTGCTGTGAGATGTAAATGAGATAAAATATGTAAAATCGTCCAGTGCAGTGTCTGGTAAGTTACTAAAGCCTGAGAAAGGCTGGTGCCTCCAGGAATCTCCGGTGAACATGCAAGCAGCCTGGAGAGAGCAGGAGAGCAGGGTAAGCCTAGGAACTAACGATGATCAGCTGTGGCTTGATAGCTGCTTCGTTCACCACAGTTATTGCCTGTGAAGTAAAGGGATGTCAGGTGGAGAAGTTCTGAAGGTGGAGGGGCGGTGGCGAGTTCGAGATGGGAGCAGAATGAAGGTGTGTCTACACAGGAGCCTCACAGGGAAGCCCCGGCCACCTGGGGTGGGCACTGGAGGACAGCAGGAGCCGCCTTCTCCCTCAGGCACCCAAGAGCCAGAGCTGGCTTCTGCTGGCCTCAGGTTGGACTCTCAGGAAGGCGTCAGGTGGAGTCCGTAGGTTCCCTGCTCTAACAGGTAAGTTGTGCCGGGAGAACCTGCGTCAGCCCCAGTGTGTCCACAGAAGCTGCTCAAGCATGAGAACCATGGCCCAGTACCTATGGCTGTAAAGGTGGGCAGAAAAGAGCACTAGTAAATCAGAAATGGGATTTAATAATCCCATGGCCACTTCTGACCCGTCACTCTCAAGAAGGATGGGATTGCAGGGCTGGATTAGAATGATCTTTGGGGTAGAAAGCTGTGGAGGTCAACCTCAATCTCTACCATGCTGGATGATATGGGTGCCACCCCAGGTTCCTGCCCAGGGAATAGCAGGGGTGTGGGTTCTTCTCTGGGGCAGGAGGCACATGAGAGGTTTCTTAGAGGAAGATTAGCTTCCTCTGAGTCTGGAAAGGTAAGTAGGGGGGCGCCAGGCCTGAGATGGGGAGCATGTATTCCATGCAGAGCATAAGAAAAGGTTTACTAGTCACGACTGGGGGGAGAGTGGGAAGGTGACACCCACATGGAGGGAGGGCTCAGAGGCAGGGAACAGCCTGCAGTTTTGGGGAACTGCTAGTAGTTCAGTACGGCTGGAGCTCAAAGTACCGAAAAGGAGTGCAGACCCGAGTTCTGAATCTCAGAGCACGTGGGCACCATGCTGAGGCTTTTGGCCTTTGTTTGTAGGCTGTATTGAATCACAGAAAGTTTTCCAGCAGGGGAAAAACTGATGACCAGACTCGGGGTCAGTCTGTTTTCCAGTGTCATGAAAACATCTGCCTCCCAGGTGCCTATGAGGATTATGTTTGCTATTGTGTGTGAAAACAGTTTGTAAACTGTAAATCATATTGACATGAAATCTAGAAGCAACGATCTGTCCTTAAATGTCAGGGCAATGTATTGGTGACATGGAGGGATGGATAGGAGAAAGCCTGGGCTTTGGATTCTGGTTCTGAATCAAATGCTGGCTTCAGCATGGACTGGCTGTGGTCCTTGGGTATGCCAGGCTCTTAGCACCGGTCTGGTCATCTGCATAATGTGAACCCAGTATCTGTCTCTCCAGGGGGCTGTTGGTTGAGGGTTGTGTGCCTGGCATGCAGTGAACTCTTATATTAGTCATGGTTCTTTATTGGTAACAGAAACCCACGTCTGGCTACTTAAGGATATAAGGAAATTAATGGGAGGTTATGAAAGTGTCCCATGGAATTAAAAAAACAAAAACAAAAAACTGAGCAAACCAAGCCTTAAGGAAAAGAATTGAGCATTTTTGTGGGCACAGGTAGAAGGAATTAATTAATGGATGGCCCTTCAGGTTGTTGCCATCAGGAAGAAATCAGCTCTAACTATGTTCATCCTTGTTTGTGTACAAGCTTTAGATTCATCAGAGAATCTTACTTGAGTCTCATACCAAATCCTTGTCCAGGCATGGGGTGATCTTGGGGGCAGGGATGTTTAACGGCTCAGGGCTGATGAAACAGGGAAGGAGAAGTGTTCAGAGGGAATCTGGGTTTTTGTTACCAAAATAAGGAGGAAGAGATACAAGAGAGACAAATATAGACCTCTGCAACATTTAACCAGTGGTGGCTGTCGAGTTATACAGGGCTTCTCAAGCGGGGATTTATCCCTGAGAAGTCTCCCTGGTCTTTGCTGTTTGGTAACAAGCATCGTGAGAGGGAGTCCTGCAGGAGACTTGGAAGGCTGCCAGGTGCTCCCTGTTTGTACTCCCCTCCTACCACTTACTATGTGATGTTGATGTATCTGTTCATCTCTGGTGTACCCGTGGGCTCCTGAGCTTGCGGGGCATAGGGTTCACATATCTCTGTGTCTCCATTGCCTGGCACAGAGCCTTTTTCCAGACTTCCTTCCATTGCCACCAAATCTACAATCCCACGAGAAATTCTGACTTCTAACAGCTGATGTTTTGATGTTCCCATAGTTTTTGTATTTCAGGGGAGTGACCATTTATAACAGGTTTTTGGTTCTGTTTCAGTAAGACAGGGTCATTTGGCTCTTCCATAAGTCCTGCTCAGTTCTGCCTTCCTTCTGGTCCCCCGAAATGCCTGAAAATAACCGCCAGACCATAAACAGATAAAAACACTGACTATCTCCATGCAAAAGGTGTGTTTTCTGTGTGTAGAGCAAAAAGAACAAACTCAGTGGGGAATTAGGCAATTTCATCCGTCTGGGGTGAGATCTTGGGATTTCAAGAACAATGTTGGGGAAAAAGGGAAGAGGGGGAACTTGAAATTGCCCAAGGTCAGAGTCATGCTTTATAAATTCGTTCTTACTATGTCTGTGGAGAAAATGGAGGGATATGTTGTTTATGTCAGACTACTTAAGAGTTAAAGAACTCAACCCTGATTTACTTTTTTGCAAGGAGTTTCTACGTAGCATTTTGATTTTGTTTGTTATGTTAAAAGAAAATCTGGTTGACTTGAGTTATCATCTGAAGGGGAGATCCCAGCTGTGGGCTTTTTCTTTTTGAATAGTCATGGATTGGATAAATCTATCATCTCTGACATTCTGCTGGTAAACAAGCTGAAACGTAGACAGACTGACCTTGTGAGTCAAATCATCTCGTCGCCTTATCTCTGTGTTTCCTTTCTGTGGGTTATCCCTGAGCTTATTCAATTGGTCCAGCCCAATGTCCATTTGTCAGTTAGTTTAGGGGCCCAAACTTGACGCCTCATTTTAAAGAGGCAATGGTGATCCCCAAGACCAATGTGGGACCAGCATCAGGTGCTGCTGGCTTTTGAGATTAGGGTTGAATTTGATCAAGAGAACGGCAGACTTCCTTTTGCCAGTTACCATGCATTCAGGTTTGTGCAGCCCTTTGCGGATCAGAAGGCAGCAGCTCAGCCAGGGTCTCAAGGAGACAACGCCCGAGAGCATCGTGCTGTGGTGAGATCAGGGGCTTGCCCCCTAGAAATCAGGCTGTTGGTGTGTTTCCTAACGTTTCTTTGTATATTTTTAGAGGTATTCAGTAAAAAACAAAAAATCTTTGTAATATTTCAGCCAGTATCAGCTCTACCGGGAGGAACCAAAGAGTTTTAATGAGGCATCAGAAGAGCCCTGGAAGTCATGAGGGGCAAGAAGTAAAGTGAGAGAACCCCAAGGCGAGGGAAAAACCCAGAAGAAGGACAGGCACTCAGGTCCCAACCAGCTCTCTCTGCCCAGCGTTTCCTTGCAAGTCTAAATGCAGGAGTTTTGGTTTTGCCAGAGGATGTTACTGGCCTAATATGGTTGGAAAACACTGCTCTAAACAAAGTTAAACAGAGTTATTTTGTTGAACTACAACTCTCCTGACACCCTTAGTATACTGATGCACGTTATAAATCTTCAAGGGAAGGCAGGTGCCAGTAGAGTTTCTCAACCCGTCTTGTCGTGGAGTCAGATCTCGCTGGCCCTGGTGCTCCAGGATCACCCTTTGGGCCGTATCACTATGAAAGGTCATCGTCGGTCCAGCTGCTCATGTGACTGGCCTTTTCCTTCAAGTATTTAACAAAGAGCCTATCACGAGTCCCTTCCTACAAAGAGTTCAGCCCATGAATGTATATTAAATGTATTCTTACTGTGTCAGCAACTGAGTGAAGTGATCAACAGGGATAATCTCAGTTTCTCCTTGAAGCCCCACAGCAGCACTGTCAGGTGGCTGTTATTATTACCTCCACTTAACAGGAGACTGAGGCCCATGAAGGCTGGGGAACTTGAGGTCACTAGATAGTCACTGGCAGAGTGGAGATCACCAAGCTCCCATGCTTGACGTGGAGCTTCCCCCAGGGGAAAATGGCCCAGGAATTAAACACAGTCCAGCACAGGACAACTTTAAGACTGGTTACCCTTCCCCAGAGTTAGTCATTAATTTAGAGCATGTGTCCAGGAACCCTCTATGTGGATTACTCCTTGACCTTCTCAAGGGCAGAGACTGTGTCTCATCCACTTTTGTATTATCAGTTGCTGGCACAAAGCAAGGGCTCACAGCTACTTTTTTTTTTTAATTGACGTGTAGTTGATGTACAACAGCTATGTCTTGAATGAATAAAACAATAAAGAGGTGGCCTTTACAACTGATTCTGATGATATATATTTCCTAACAGAAACATTGCCCAAATTCTTTCACTTGATCAATAAATATTTGTTGAGCACCTACGATATGCCAAGGACTGAATTCCATAGTTATAGAAAAATTTCGAGTTGCTTTTTCCCTTTCTGAACCTCTTAGGTCATGTGAGACCTATGTGACATGTGGGGAGTGTGCCCTTCTAAGATGATGCATGGACAACAGGAGGGATACACCCCCGGTCCTGCATGAATTCCTCAGTAGTATAAACCACGTTGGTTGCTGGGGGAGGGGTACTGTGCTAATGGTTAAGAGTTGGAAGAATACATTTTAAACATGTGCAGTTTATTGTATGCCAATTATAGCTCAATAAAAGTTCTTAAACATAAATAAGTAAATAGGTAAAAAGAGAAGATAATTTCAACAAGGAAATTCTTCTCATATTGTTTAAGAATAAATATTAAACACACGCACAAAGAGTTGGAAGAATAATGCCTCAAAAGAAAGACTTCAGAGGCTGGGAAACACAGAAGGTATTTAATACATGCTTATTAGAGAAATGCATGCAGACATGCAGGGTTGAGCCGTGTTCTGGGCCCCAAAGCCAGAGAGAAAGTGATCACCTTTAAGCAGCTTGTCAAGGTCAGTACCTGCTGGATAACCTGCCTGGGGCCCAAGGTGTGGCCATTTTGCGCTCTTCAGGGAGAATTGACTGAAATGTGGAATGCTAACACTGGAATCTACCTCCCCCCCCGAGAGTTTCTGCTTGGGCCTTTCCCATGAGGGACAAATGATTACAGGGGTAAAAAAGAGCCAGGGGTTCCAGTCCCATCTTTGCTGTTTATTAGCCATGTGACCTTGGATATGTTACCTGACCTTTCTTAGTCTCAGTTTGCTCAACCGAAAAGTGGGGGTAATAATTTTTTTTTAGGATTATTCTTATTTGTTTAGCTTCTTGCAGATTGCAGAGAGAGACCCATAGGGGACCTCCGGTGAGGTGGAGAGGCGTATTGTTAGGAAGGACAGGACTTTTCCAAGGCTGAGCTAGCAGCTGAGCTGCTCCATGGAGGCCGGGGCAAGCCCCCTTTTCACTAAGGAGGTAACTGCAGCTTAGTAACTAATCAGCAAGGGGCACCCACCGCGCCTTCAGATACTTCTTATCTCCTCATCACTCTTGCAGTCCTTACCTGAAGGATCTGATGGGGCTGCTTTGTCATTGCCCAGGATGGAGCACCCCCATCGGGCGATGTCTTTGCAGCAGGCCACCCCATGTCTAGGGCTCTCTTGGGCTCAGGAAGGATTCCCTGGTCTTGCCAGCTGGAGTCATGGACCTTGAGGAACAGCAACGTCATTTGGAGAGAACAGCTGATGGCTAGTTTGGCTCCAGCATGTATCAGTTTCCTAGAGCTGCTCTAAGAAAGTAACACAATCTAGGAGGCTTAAACAACAGAAATGTATTGTGTCACAGTTCTGGAGGCTACAAGTCTGAAGTCAAAGCATCAGAGAGCCATCTCCCTCTGAACCCTGGAGGGGAGACTCCTTCCTTGCTTCTTGCAGCTTCTGGTGTTTGCTGGCCGTCCTTGGCACGCCTCAACCTGGATGCATGGCTCCAGTCTCTACCTCCACCGTCACGTGTCTGTCTTCTCTGTGTCTCAGTCTTCACAAGGTGTTGTGCCCTCTCTGTGTGTCCAGTCACATCAGATTAAAGGCTCGACCTACTCCAGGAGGACCACATCTTGACTAACTACATCTATAACAGCCGTATTTCCAACTAAGGTCACATTCTGAGGTGCTAGGACTTAGGATTTCAACGTATCTTTCGGGGGACACAATGCAGCGCGTAGCAGAGACTTTCACAGCCTGCCCAGCATCTACCCAGCAGGGTCGCAGCGAGTGTTACGGGAGATGATTTACGTACAGTGTCTACCAGGACGTCATGTGACGTAAAATCATTTCCCCATGGTTCAGCGGTTCTCAAACTGTATAGCAGCAACGGCCCTTGGGGACGGGTTAGAAAAACTTATTCTCAGGCCCCCCTGCAGACGTACTGAATCAGAAACTCTTGAGTGGAGCCCAGCAATCTGTGTTCTAACAGGTCCTCCAGGTGATTCTAACACAAGACAAAGTTTGAGAACCACTGGCTTTATTCAGTTCTCTGGCCTGGGCAGAAGTCCAGGCTGATAGAGAAAAGCCCAATGGGTGAGTCCACCCACAGCTTCCCAGGAAGGCCACCTGAACAGCTCCAGGCCTGGGCCCGCTGTTCCTTAGAGGCCTGGGATGTCCCTTTGGCTGTCCCTCCCTGGCTTTGGGCCAGCCCATCCCACCACGGCCTGTGGCACACCCTCACCTGTTGGGCCGCATCTGGTCTAATTACGCCTTTGTGGGAACGTTCTCGACCTCGCAATCTGGGCTTAGTATCTCTAAGGACGGGGCACTCCCCCCACCCTTCCACCAGACATAAGCCTGATCCTCTCTCTCACTGCTCTCTGCGGAAAGAGTGGGCTGGTCTGAATGATCTGAGGGTCATGCAAGGTCCCTTCTGAGAGCAGAGGCAGAGATACAGACACAGAGAGCTGAGATGACCCACTCAGGTCACACAAAGGTCTGTGGCGGAGCCACACCCAACGTTAGTACTGCCAGCACCGACTCAGAGGTCCTTTCCCCCAGAGTTTCAAATCCATCCCTGGCATTGGTGTTGCTAATCCTGTGACATCACTAGGCAAATGCCTAAACCATCACGTTGGTTCTGAACTAAGCAGCCCGTCACCTTTGACATAAGCTGACCAAACAGCGGGAGACTGTATTTTGGCACCAGAGTCCCTGGCAGGAAGGACCCAGCCTGCCTTTGTCTCTGCAGACATGCTCAGCTCTGTGGGCGGGCGGGTGGGTCTCTGAAAGGTCAACCCAGCAGGCCTTTCCCGAATTCTGTTTCCCAATTTCCTGCGCCTCTGCCACCAACGGAGAACTGTGCCCTCTTGCTCCATGTCATTTCTCCTGAGCATGGAACTTTGAAATTCAAATCTCCGGTCTGGGGACGTCTCTCCTTTGGCTAATAAGGCACAAAAACGGGGAGGAAAGCCATGAATCATATACTTCTCCCGCACCCCAGTCTGCTTCACGCTGGAGGTGAAGACAAGGCCAAGCTGGGGGCACGCTCAGGCCGGTGGCTGGGTCTGCAGCTCCTGGTCCATCACTCTGAAGCAGAGCCGTCTCCTGGGTGTCTGAGACCTTCACCATCCCCGGTTCTCACGACGTATCTGGTGGCCCCTGCCTCAGTGATGTGGCTACTTCCTGTGGTCGGAAGCCTCCCTCACAGGGCCTCTCTTGCTTTTTTCTTTCCTCTGGTCCTGACTGAGCTGCCACCTGGGACGCCAAATGTCCAGCTTCTGGCGGGACAGGATGTCATCTTGTGGGCAGGCCTGGGCCTCCCCTTTCCCGTCTTCCCAGCGAGGAGAGTGCAGGCCCCCAGCCCAGGCAGAAGCAAGCACCCCTGATCCAGGCCTGGGCCAAGTCACTGTGCGGTGCCCCTGGCCTCCTGCTCCCTGGGAGACTCCCTCTTTCCCTGCCTCTTGAGGGAACAATGTCCTTCCCCCACCGACGCTGAGTCATCCATGCTTCGAGGCAAGATACTCAGTTAAAAGCACAAGACCTGGGGATCATATGCACGTGTGTGTGTGTGTGTGTGTGTGTGTGTGTTTTACTTCAGGAGTGTGAAATTTTACGTTCACTTGTTTCTTTTCTAACATTTTTCCTTTCCTAGACCTGAATTTCTTACCAGTACCACTTCCTTCTCTCTAAAGAACTTCTTTTAACATTTCTTATAAGGCAGTTCTCTTGGCAACATATTCAATTTTTGTTTGCCTGAGAAAATCTTTATTTCTCCTTCACCTTTGAAAATTAATTTCACAAGATACAGATTTCTAAGTTGGTGGTTTTTTTCCTCTCAATACTTTAAATATTTCACTCCACTCTTTTTTGTGTCCATGGTTTCTAAGAAGTTGGATATTATTTTTATCTTGACTGCTCTATAGGCAAGATGTTTTTTTCCCTCTGGCTTCTTTACAGAAAATAAAAGATAAAGGAAAAATCTCTAGTTTGAATGTGATATGCTAGCTGTAGTTTTTGTTGGCATTTATCGTGCTTGGTGTTCTGTGAGCTTCCTGTATCTGTGGTTTGGTGTTTGACATTAATCTGAGGAAATTCCCTGCCATTATTTCCTCATCTATTTCTCCTATTTCTTTCTTCTCCTTCTGGTGATATTTTTAAAAATAAAGATCAGGGATCTTTTCCCTTTAAACTTTGCACTGATGAGCTTACTACGTGTCCAGCATGGAAAAGATTGTTGGGCTTATAAGCACCGTTTCAGCCTCATCTGCCCAAGCACAGACAGCATCACCACTGGGCCTTTGCCTGTAAGAAAGCAGTTTGGACATCAGATGGAAGCCCCACTGCCCCGAAGGGACGTGGTGAAACTTGTCTCCAAATCCAACTCCTGGCCTTGTGGGAAGCCAGCCCCTCCCCAGATTTCAGTGCCGCCCCAGGCATTACTTCTTCATGCCTCTGCCCCGTACACTTGCGTCCACATCTGCTGCCCTGCTTCTTCCCCATGTCAGTTCAGAAACAAACTCAAGCACCTTCTGTGGTTTGCACAAAAAAATCCACTCAAACCACTGTAGCTAATGAGATGCATGCTGAGATGTTTAGAAGTATACTGACGTCTGCAACTTACTTTGAAATGCGTCAAAAAAGAAGATGGATTGATGTGGCTAGAAGGATGCCTAGATGAGTAGATATGGAGTAAATATAGTAAGGTGTTGGTTGGAAAATTCTGGTAGTGCGTATATGACTGGTTTCTGTCTGATTTTTTCAACTTCTCTATATGTTTGAAAATTTCACAATAACATCTTTGGGGAAAAATCCACTACACCCAGCATTTTGTGATTTTTTTTGTAACTTGAGTGCAGAGGGAAGGGGTTGAAGGAAAGGCATCACAGGCATTCAGCCTTCTGGCAACTTGCTTACTCTGCCCCCTCACTCCCAGCAAAACCAACAGAATTCTGCCCCTCTTCCAAGCAGGGCACTTCCTCCCACCCCTTCCAGTCCTCTGGAACCTCACTCTCTGGCCATGGTAGGGCCACTAAAGAAACAATTCTTTGCCTTAATGGCATCTTCAGACATCTTCTCTGTCTCCTGTGAAGAATCATCAAGCCCCCACAAAGCCACCTCAACCCTGAAGTTATCCACGGCCTCTGGCTTTTCCTAAATCTTGCCTCTGCTTCTCCCTAGCATAGGAGCATGGGAATTTACGTTTTTCTCATTTTCATGGAACTGTCAGACTTTGGGGAATGTCTAAGACACCACAGGACCTGTAATCCAACCATCTCCTATGTTTCAATGGGGTCTATGTTACATACCTGTGCTGCTGCAACACATTACCACAGACTCAGTGGCTTAAAACAACAGAAACTTATTGTCTCATGGATCTGGAGGCTGGAAGTCCGGAATCCTTTTCACTGGGTCAAAGTCAAGGTGTTGGCAGGGCCACGCTCCCTCTTGGAGTCTCTAGGGGAGAATCTCTTCCTTGCTACTTCCAGCTTCAGGTGACTGCTGGCTTTCCCTGGCTTGTGGCTTCATCACTCTCATGTCTACCTCTGTGGTCACACTGTCTTCTGTCTTCTATCTGGAGTCCAATCTCCCTCTGCCCCCTCTTATAAGGATATCTATGATTGCATTCAGGGCCCTCCTAGGTAATCCAGGATAATTACCCATCTCAAGTTTCTTAATTTAATCACATCTACAAACACACTTTTTCCATATAAGGTAAGATTCACAGATTCCAGGGATTAGGACCAGGATATCTTTGGGGGCCACAAGACTACATACATTTAAATCCATTATCTTCTAACCTATAAGGCAAGTCTCATTATCCCTACTTTAAAGATGAGAAAACTGAGGTTCAGAGAGGTCATTATTGAAGGTCACACAGCAAAGAAGCAGAGCATTGCATTGAACTCAGTCTTGTGACCTCGAATTTAGCAACCTTACCTTATACAGGATGAATTTGGGTCAAAAGCCACTAACAATGGACAATCATTAACAAATACTGTAATCAGAGCTGTGTTTACACTGCTGTGTTTACCATTGGTCTGTAGCGAAAACTCCTTCAAGCTTCACTTCTCCTTTCTAAGAGCTGGAGTCCTGAAATTGCAAAGAACTTGCACACAGGTTTTCCTGGCTGTATTGGGCTTGACTGACTTGATCATTCTCCATGTGTATTAAAATATTTGGACATAAGCAATACAAACCTGAAATTCTTTCTTACGTGTGTGTTTATCTTTCGCCAGAGCTCTGGCTTGGAGATGAGGAGACCTAGACCTTATTTTTCATTATTCTGCATGTGTAACCACAGACAAGCCACTTCTAGCCCTTCCCCCCTCCGTAAGGTGGGTAGGTTCAGCGGAGAGGGTTGGAATAGATGGTCTCCAAGGGTCCTTCCGGCTCTATCGTGCGTTGATCCAGTTGTGCAACTACAAACAGGGCCTGGTGTGCCAGCTAATACCGATCTGTGTGCATTGGCATGTGCCCTTCACATGCCCCGCGGCCCACAGTCACACCATGTTTGCTTAGGGAAGTCGTGGCAGGCAGCACTCGCAATGAGGCGTCTGTCCATGTTTGTCTAGTCTTCAAAAGATGGATCCCAACCCCTGAAAAAAGCAGAAAGACTGCACCCAAACACTCGTGCCTGTGCTCAAGACAGGAACTTCAGTGTAAGAAAAAAGCACAGCCAAACAAAAGTTTCCCAGAGAAACCTTTCTGGATTCGATACCATTTGAAAATAGTCCTCTAGAAATTTCTTATCTAAAAAAAAAAAAAAAAAAAACCGTAGAAAAATGGTATAAGAACTTTGGATAGAAGGAACCAATACAATATTTGATTAGGTGGCATGTATGATGGTGATTATCATATTTTTTAAAATATTTATTTATTTATTGGCTGCATTGGGTCTTTGTTGCTGCACATGGGCTTTCTCTAGTTGTGAGCAGGGGCTGCTCTTCGTTGCAATGCGCAGGCTTCTCATTGTGGCAACTTCTCTTGTTGTGGAGCACGGGCTGGTGCAAATTGTAGGTGATTGAGATGGTGCTGTGTCCAGGATTGACAGGAGCTCCCCGGGTTGGACTCCACTTACTTCCGGGCAGGATGTGAACTGGTGCAATTTTCAGGACAGTACTTTGGCAATATGTCTCAGAAGCCCTAAAAGTGTGTTCCCTTTTTGTTAGTCATGAGGAAATGGACAGAGATGTGGCCAGGGCTCCTTGCCCCCACATCCTCAGCCCTCTGCTGCCACAGGTGTAGGAGGGAGATGTGCTCTGGGGACACTCCACACCAAGCCTTGGCATTCGTTACTAGTTTTTGGTCCCAGACCCCTGCATGGACCCTCCAGGCCCGTTAAGCTGGGCTAGAGCTTATGGGAGCCAGAGTGCTAATTTTGTACCTTTGAGCTGACACTCCAGTAACTGACTGCCTTCACCTTTGTCCCCAAGGCCCATCTCCTAATCTTGGTCCTAGAGGACTCACCACTGGAAAGCAGGAAAAAATAGGGGAAAGAAAACCCAAAAGAAAGAGAATCTTCCTCCCTAAAGCCTTGAGCAAAACTGGCTACAGATAACCTACTTCTAGACTCTTCCAGGGCCTGGCCCAGGTCCCAGTGGGAGACAGTGCCAAGTCCATCATGTCATCTCAACTTGAAAAAAGAGACCCCAAAGGCCATTACCCTTCCCTTTCTCCATGGAATAATATCCCCTTCTTCTGAGAAGCCCATATATAGGAGTTTTCATGTTCTTATAGAGCCTGCCCTCCTGGCCTGGTTAGTTGGTCCAGGAGTAGGTACCTGATAGGGAAAGTGCTGACATACTTGACTCCCTGGTTTCTGTTTCCCCTGAGGCTCAGTTGTGTCCCTGCCCTTCCCAGGATTTGATAACATGCCCTTCTTTTGATTACCTGAGACACTCCAGTATTCTTCCAATTGACTCCCTTTTTGCTTAAAGTAATTTGAGATACATTTCTAATACAGCAGGCTAGGACCCTAGAGAACAGAGGCCCCAAAAGTAGAGCCTAGACGGAGCGGTCCCCACATGGACATCAGAGTGTTCCATCTTTCATCACCGAGAGCCTTGCCTTTTAGAACCATGTCTTGATAAGGATTTTGCCTGGATATATGTCAGCTGTCCCCCTTCTGCTCTCCCTTCCTAAGGGGCCCTGCAAGGGAAGCTCTGCATTCTCCCTAATGGTAAGAGAATGCAGAACCTTAGTGAGTTCCTGTCTAGGATTTTAACCTCAGGACATAATCAGAGATAGACACGCATATTTAACTATAAAAGGCTTAGGGCTGCATTGCTCATAGCTGTAAAAAAAAAAAAAAAAAAAGTGGAAATAGCCTAAATGTCTAATAATGGTTAAAAGAATTATGGTCCAGCCATCTACTAGGATGTTTTGCATTTATTAAAAGTGATATTTTGAAGAACATACTTAATGACATGGAAAAGTGCTCATAATGTAATATGTGAAAGTCAGGATACAAAATGTAATATACTTTATAATCTCAATTATATCAGATTACATACTATTATAGATACATAATCAAATGCCAAAAAGAACCACACAAAATGCCTTTAACGGCTTTTTCCAGTAGTATATAAATTGTTCTCTGTCTTTTCATGTGTAGGCTTAATATTTTTATTTTGCTGATGACGTATCTTAGGTGTATCTATGTTGATAACACATTTATATAGTGTGACTGAGGGTGTTATGTTTAAACTCTTTTTATAGCATTTAGCATAGCTTTGAGTTACTTAAAAAATAACTTTCAGGGTGGTTATGATGATGACAGCTTCAAAACTGTACTGCAAATACTGAGTGATTTCATCACAAATATAATTTTCTTTCAAAACATAAAACATGAAGGACCCCCCCCCAAAAAAAGAACCACACAAAAATGATAATTTCATTCCTTCATTATGTTTTCTCTGTTTTCTACATTGTTTATGATGAGCATGTTTTACTTTTTAATTCTGGTATTATACTTTAGTATATTATTTTGTATTAAATTAGAATCGTTTTTACTATAAAAAAAAATCAGATTTTTCTCTCTGGTGTTTGCTGTAAGCCTTTACCAGACAGCTTCACGGCCAGCAGGAACTGTGAGGCCCCATTTTTTTCCAAACTATTCCCTCCAGAGCCCTGTTCTCGGGTCGCCTGTGTCCCCAGAATGCTGTGCATGGCTGGCTGAGGGGGCTGCCACGCCACCGCCAGGGCAGGATTGTTTCTTTAGTGGCTGGTGGCTCTCAGCACCCAACTGGGAACCAGCCTTTCACATGAGCTTATCTGCAGTCCCAAAACTACCCGAGGTAGTTCGCTGATACCGTTCCCTGCCTTCTTCCTGCTCTTATTCCAGCCAAGGCAGGGAGCCTACGGATTTCTGGGTCCCATAGAGGTGACAGCAGTTAAGGAGCTCATGTCTGAGACTCAGGACAGACTTCTGCTTGAAGTCACAAGTGTGTGGTTACAGAGGAGCATGGAGGACCCAGGGTCAAGGGGCGAAGGTCCCCGGCCTGCCTGTGCGGTCTGACTGCGCGAGCTTGGACAATCCTCTCTTTGAAGCTCTTTGCCACCTGTCCCCGGGCACAAACCATGATGCGGGGGAACCACACAATCTCGGACACCTTTCCTGACCCAAACTGTTCTGTTCATTCCATGGAATGTGACTAATAATAAGAATGAATCCTCGCCACGTACCAGACACAATTCTAAATGCTTTATATATATTAACTCCTTTCATCTTGAAAACAACCCTGAACGTTAGGTTCTGTTGTCATCACCACCACCACCCTCGATTTTTAGTAGATGAAACGCTGAGGCTCCGTGAGGCCAAGTGCACACCGCCAGGGCACGGAGGGACAGGCATTCAAACCCTGCTGAGCTGGCCATTGAACCTGGGCCGCTCCCTTTTCTCTCTTACGCCTCTCTGTGACGTGAATTCTCCTCCTGTTTGCTACCTTCATTCCAAACCTGGCCAGAGGCGGTCTCTCCAACACAGTGACTCGCCAGCAGAACAGCAAAGCCGATGAATCCCACCGTCCCTGCCCTTCAGCTGCCTCAGGGACCCCTGCGCCCCCTTCCCCTTCCTCTTCAACTGTGCAAGGATGGCAGGAGCCCACCCCCTGCAGCCCAGACCCCCTAAGATAAGTCAGTGAGCGGAGGGGTTCCCACCCCCTTGGGCCCCCTATTCTGAAGTGAGAAAGTTTGGAAAGAAAAGAAATACGACACCCATCACTTAATGAACACACTCTGCACACACACATATATAAATTAACTCATTTTGTTTTCAAAACAACTCACTCTTATTACTAGTCCCGTTGTACAGATGAGGTTTGGGGAGCTTCTTTACTTTGCCTACAGGCCCACATCTAGAAAAGGAACAGGAAATATCCCACAAACACATGCCCTCTCTGCCTCTGTCCGCCCTCTCTTCCCTCATTTGGTCATGTCATCTCCTGACTCTCATCATTAGTCCAGTCTGCGGGGGGGGGGTAAAACTTTAGTAACATTATTAATTAAAATTAAGTATTTGGGATATATTGCTGGACTATTAGTCACTAAAAGTGATGTAGATGTATATTTGTTAACACACACACACAAATGCCCACACTGTATTGTTAAGTGAAAGATGCCAGTTATAGAATAGAATAATCCCATTTTTGTTATGGAAAAAGCACATATATGGAAAGACATAACTAAGGTGCTGAGTTTTGATGATGAATAAGTACGGCTTCTGTGATAAGAAAATTATATTTTGAAATTATTTTTTGAAGGCTCCAGGAATCTCTGCTTGGCTTCCAAAGGCACGCATACCCTTGACCTTCCCTTGGTCCTTACAGAGTGTGTCAACAGTGAGACTTGTCGGCATGCAGCTGCACCCAGCCAGAGAGGGGAACCCATGCCAGCCGGAGAAGGTCATCTGGGCCCCCCCTCACCCCCCGCCCCAGCTCAGCACACCCTCATTATCATCACCGCTGGTGGAGCAGGCCTTTGCTCCATGGTTCTTCTCACTTTTTTTTTTTTACCTCATGAAAACAACAGGAGTCTTGATGTAAGGAGTGGAAATGGGAAATTGGCTTTTCAATGGTTTGGTCATAGAGTGGTGGTGATGAAAAGGCCACCCTTGGAATTTTCCAGGTCCCAGGTTATGGCCCTGTGTATTTTTAAGTCATTGGATGACAACATTTGCAGAAACTCCTACTGTGAAATGTTGCCTTTAAACTCCCCTGCAGCTGCGTAGTCTCAGAAATGGGACTTTTTAATATTATATGTCTAACGGGACCTTTAAACTGACACTAATCCAAGACAGCATGGTCTTGGTCCTCTCCCTATAGAGACTGGATTTCTCACTCCCATAATTATGGGATACTACTAGTATTTCCATTGCCCCAGGAGCTGGATTTTCAAACTGACAGCAAAAATTGTCTCAAAAGAGCCTTTCTCTGAATCTGTGTGCTACCAGAAACAGACTTTTCAGTCTCCTCCTCTTTTTTTCAGTCACTTTCTCTGGTACACCAACCTCTCCTGCATTAACTCTGCCACATTTAAGGGAGCACTCAGATTCTGGCTTTCCTATTACATTTCACTGGGTTGTCACACACGGTCTTGGTCGGAGACCCTGGGACAAATCCCTTTGCAGCGCCCAAGACCCATCCCATGACCCCAACAAGTACAAACCCCTTTAAAATGAAAACTTGCTTTGGTGGTCAGCCCATGCCCTGAATTACTGAAAACTGTAAGCCTTCAGGGTTAAGCTGGGTAATAACCCTTGATTATAAGACAGGAGTTTTGGTTTAGCCACAACGAATGTTATATGTGAAATGAAAAGGGTGATTGTCTTTTAACTCTATTTTTAAGGGATATTTTTTTCTTCTCTGACTCTTAAGAGGTAGAATTTTATTTTATTTTTTTTTTGAAGTATAGTTGATTTACAATATTGTGTTAATTACTGCTGTACAGCAAAAGTGTGTGTGTGTATATATATATACACATATACATTCTTTTTTAATATTCTTTTCCATTATGGTTTATCATAGGATATTGAATATCGTTCTCTGTGCTATACAGTAGGACTTTGTTGTTTATCCATTATATATGTAAAAGGTTACATCTGCTAACCCCAACCTCCCTCTCCATCCCTCCCCCAACTTCCTCCCTCCTTGCCAACTACCAGTCTGTTCTCTATATCCATGATTCTGTTTCTGTTTCATAGATAGGTTCATTTGTGTCATATTTTAGATTCCACATATAAGTAATATCATATGGTATTTGTCTTTCTCTTTCTGACTTAGTTCGCTTAGTATGATTATCTCTAGTTGCATCCATATTGCTGCAAATGGCATTATCTCATTCTTTTTCATAGCTGAGTAGTATTTCATAGTATATATGTACCACATCTTCTTTATCCACTCATCTGTTGTTGACCATTGAGGTTGTTTCCATGTCTTGGCTATAGTAAATAGTGCTGCTATGAACATAGGGGTGCATGTATCTTTTTGAGTTATAGTTTTGTCCAGATATACACCCAGGAGTGGGATTGCTGGATCATATGGTATTCTATTTGTAGTCTTCTGAGGAACCTCCACACTTTTCTCCATAGTGGCTGCACCACATTATATTCCCACCAACAGTGTAGGAGGGTTCCCTTTACTCCATACCCCCTCCAGCATTTGTTATTTGTAGACTTTTTAAAGATGGCCATTCTGACCAATGTGAGGTGGTACTTCACTGTAGTTTTGATTTGCATTTCTCTAATAATTAGCAATGCTGAACATCTTTTCATGCGCCTATTGGTCATCTATATTTTTTAGAGGATTGTTTTTTTAAAGGTGGTTGGCTTGTGTCTAGATAGGCAGTCCTTGAACCTCTGGCCACTTTTAGCAGCAGGAGGAACGACACTCAACTGGCCCCATAGAAAGTGAGGGGCCAGGAGCCACCTCCCCAGGAGGCCTAGGGAAAGAGGGTGAGCGGCGTCCCACCCCAACGCTGCTACTGCACCTACCGAGATCCTTGGACCCTTATCCTTTCTCCAGCATCAACTTTTGGGGGCTCTGTCTGCCCTGGGGAGAGCACATACCCTTGGCTTCCTCCGCTGGCTCAGTACTTTTCTCCAGCTTTTCTTGCCAGGTCTCCAGAGGCCCCGCCTTGTGGGTCTGAGTCTCCAGTTAACTGTCCACTCTTTAGGGGGACGTGAACCTGCTTTTAGCGCCATCTCTTGACCCAGACAAATGGGTCTTTCATCAAGACTGACACACATGGCTCCTGCTTCCTCCTCCCTGAATGCTTCAAAAAGAAGTAAAAGCAAATTATGAAAACTCAGTCATGTACCCTGAGTTCAAAGAGGCTAGAATACGTTTCCCTAAATCTTCCCTTTTTACTCGAATCCAGCACAGCCTCAGGCCAATAACAACATTTTGAGATAATGCTTTGAGTTAGTAACTACCTCCCCACCCAAGTAGTTCATATTTTTTTGGATTTCACACACACACACACACACACACACACACACACACATTCCCACACACACACACACACACCCCTAGGCTATTGTCTGTTTATTGTTTCAGAAAATGCAGAAACATCCTGACAGAAAACTATTTACCAAGCCCCCCACGTTCCCATAGACTAGAAACGTTTCCCTGACCTAAAATGGGGTCAAAATGACAGAATGAAAGTGATGACGTTCGTGGCTTCCAGATGGGGCCCTGGGCTCTGCTTCCCTGGCAAGACCTCAGAAGGGCACCACTGCAGAGGTGGCTCAGGCAGGCAGGGCCTTGGATGACTTCCCAAGGGCACAAGAAGGCAGGATGGCCCCTGTGCCCCCAGCTGGCGGACTGGGAGCAGACATATCCTCCAGCTGAAGGTGCCAGGAGGGCAAGAGCTCCAACATCTCAGCAGAGACTGGCAAAGACAAGTCACAGGGCCTCGACAGAGCTCCTGTTTAATGAGATTTCTATCCACTACTCCTGCGCATTGGGCACTTGACACAGAAATTGAATTGAGAAACAGAACAAGAAAGCAAATGACACGCTTGCTTCCCGCGTCTGGGCTGACACATCCTGCACCACGATGTCTCGTGTTCTCCCAGGAAAGCAGGTTGTCCCAGTGTCACAGGCAGGGAGCTGAGGAAAGAATGGAATGGGATGGAGAACAAGTTCAGGGTCGTCCGGGTTTTTCGTGAGCGTGATTCTGGGAGGTCCTCTTCCTGGTGCTCTCGGCAGGGAAGACTCAGGCTCTGCGATCCCTGTCTCAGGGAGGATGGTCCGCTCTTGCCCTCCCCTAATACCTTGGCCCGAAGTAGAGCCCCACACTCCCTCTCCCTCCCCCGGGGCAGAGGCTGCTGCTCCCTGTAGAGTAACAGGGAGTCTGAATGCTGGAAGACGCCTCGACTTTTGGGCCTTCCTTGGTGTTTGTAACCACGTTTGCTTGCGTCCACATCCACACATACGTACAGAAAGCAATCTGCACTGACATCATCTCAGATGTCCAAAGCGTCCATCTGGAGAGCATCTTGAAAGAACATGTGGATCAAAGTGTAGGAACTGTCCTGGCAACATTTCATGGCCACTAGAGGGAGGACACGTGACACGTGACTGGTTAAAATCAGCAAATGGCTGTCAGCTTTATTCATTCATTCTCTGTTTGTGTCCAGAGTTGGCCAGACACTGGAGACATAAAAATGGATAGAACCCTCCCTGTGCTCACTGGCAGTAAACGTCACACCTAAAATACTGACAGTCGCATTGACCACATATATGAGTGCTGTCTTTGTAAACCTAATGTAAACTTATTTGGTGCCTAAGAAAGTTTTATTAGGGTTCTTTTTAATCCTGATATTGATATGTGTGTGCAAAAGAGATGTGTTTTTCCAAGTTATTCTAAGGCCACGTGTGACAAATATACATTTTGGTCTTTTTTCCTGGTTCCTGGCACACCTCCTAAAAACCCTCGGAATCTCTGGAGCAATAAGAGTCTTCTGTATGCTAATGAGATGGCTGGGGGCCCCTAAATAACTTCAGGATGGGGGCTGGTCTCCAGAAAGACCACGGCATGATTAGAGTGTTGGAACTTTCATCCCACCCCCAACCACCAGCAAAGGGAAGAGGGGCCGGAGATGGAGACAACCACCATTGTGCAGCAACTTAATCCATCATGACTACCTACTGAAACCTCCATCCAACCCCTGAACGACGGGGTTTGGCGCGCTTCTGGGGCTGGTAACACACGGAGGTGCTGGCAGGGGGCGCTCCTAGAGAGGGCGGGACGTTCCACCCCCTTCCGCCCACCTTGCTCGGCCAGAAGTACAGGTGGCAGCCTGGGGCTCGTGGCTGGTGTCTGAAGGCAGGGCAGTGTTGTGGGGCTGAGCCCTTAACCTGTGGGGTCTCTGCTAACTCTGGGTACTTAGTGTCAGAGTTGAACTGAATTGTTGGGCACCCATTTGGTGTCCAGAGAACTGCAGAATTGGTTGCTGTTGGGAGAAACACCACACCTTTGGGTAGAAGCACTGGGCGTGAGAACAGCTCACCAGGTTTAAATTTAGCTGAATCAGAATGTTTATTTATGATCAACTTGAATGACTATGAATGTAGCTATGTAGCCTGGCTCAGTGCCTGATCATCAGCAGTTACTCAATAAATCACAGGTCCTCTCTGTACGGACCATCAACTTCGTGCCTAAGCTAAGAGAATTAACAAAATGCTTCACTGCAGTAAGAAACAACATAAATAGTTGTGGTAAGTCAGGACAGCTCACTCCCCCTCCCATGGCAGACATTGCTGATGGATTACAGGTCTCTTTCCCACTGAGTCTGAAGATGGCCTCAGAATCCTTCTCTCAGTCAAAGATATAGCCCATTTGCCACTCCCGTTCCTAGGCTAGGAGAAGAGACTAGGAGTCTAGAGATTCTTCCTTATTTTGTCTCAAGGTAAGGATGTATGACTTTGAGATGAGTCATTAAATTCCTCTGAGCATGTGTTTACTCATCTGCAGAATGGAGACCTTAATTTCCCCTAACTAGCCTACCCGGCACTTAGGAGATTTAAATGGTATGCGGGGTGGGAAAGTGCTTGAAAGTTTAAAAGAGCAAGGCACTCCCAAGAGGGTAGCAAGAGCTCCCAGAACGCACAAAAACAAAAACAGCATCTTCGCCAGGTGACAAGCTCCATTAAGACCTGTTTAGAACAGAGGAGATACTGTTTCAAAAGGATTTCCTTCTCACTAACAGAGAGAAGGAAAGGAGAAGAGAAAATGGAAAAGGAATAAGGGAAGAGGACATGACTTGGAGTCAGAGGCTTAGGTTCAGATCTCAGTTCTGCCTCCTTCAAGGCATGGAGTTGGAATACGTTACTCAGCGTCTCTGGGCCTCACATTCCTCACTCATTAAATGGGGGAGCAATGTCTCCCTCTCAGCGTTATTGGAAACATGAAGTGAGTCCATGTCTGTGAGAGGGCCTAGTGCAGAGCCAGACATACGAGAGGGACTTGGTGAACTCCCCACCTCGCTGAGTAGAAGGAACCGCAGCTTAGAGCCAGCCAAGTGCCACAAGGGCAGAGAATGTTAGGTTTTACTTTGTTCCCATTCATCCACCCATTCATCTTCCCTCACTCCCTTCCACTCTTCCTTCCTACCTCTACTGAGTGCACCCACTTGCATTGAGCAGGGAGAGTCCATGCAAGGTCGTTGACTGTTTCTCTGATCTCAGGGCCACCACAGGGTGAAGAAGGCCCTTTTGCATCACGTGATTTGAACATTTCCCCAGTATCTCAATTGCCCCACAATTTTACCCCTTTTAGGTTTTTGAGTCTCTCTTTAGGGAACTTTGCTTACAACTCTGACTTTTGAGCTCCAGAGGGGGCAGGGGGCCTCCCTGGGCAATTCAAGGCAGCCCCAGGCTAGAAGATTGAGTGCCACCAAGTACTGCTGTGCAGGCATTGTGTGTGGCAAGCACAGAGGACAGGTCCTGCTTTTAGGTAGTTATTACAGTGAGTCAAGACCTCTAGAATAACTTGCCTCGTTCTTCTCTACGGGCCGGGCCCGAGTCCTCCTCATCCTTTCAGGGCCAGTGCAGTGTGAGCTTGCCCTCCGTGAGCTCCTGCTGTGCCTCATCTGCTCCTCTCATCAGCACTTCTCGCCATTCGGACACACAATGTAATCACATTTGCGCACAGACATGGCTTCACCTCTCCCCTTTCTTACCTCTCCTGCTCTGGGCTCCTGGCACTGACTCAGAGTCCTTCAAGCCACACTTTCCTGCCTCTAGAAAGTTCTCCCTGACTATTCCACGGTCATTCTTTCTGTCCTAATTAGATCTGCGGCCCCTCATAGTTCTCCTGATGAGTAGGAGCTCCTCTGTTTCACTCAGCATCCCAGAGCAGGGCCCTTCACTCACTTGTCTTTCCCCTACTCTGGTCTGTAAGTTCTGTCAGGGCAGTGACAGTTCTTGGGTCTTGCTATATCCTGGGCACCTAAAACATGGTCTGGAGTGTAGGAGGTACTCAAATAGCTCAATGGGAACTGTATCTTCTTCCTCTATCTATCTATCTATCTATCTATCTATCTATCTATCTATCTACCTATCTACCTACCTACCTACCTACCTACCTACCTACCTACCTATTTATAGTTGAACTATAGTTGATTTACAATATTGCGTTAGTTCCAGGTGGGGAACTGTATCTTCTAACCTTTTCAACCTTCTCCTATACAAATTAGAGTGTACAGCCTAGTGCTAGGTGCTCAATAAATGCTTGATGCATGAATGAGTAAATGAATGGATTAATGGCTTGTAAAGTAGGCATAACCCCTAGGGTCTCAGCCAAGTCTATCAATAATAAGGGATGATGCACTGAATATTTTCTAGATCCTTCCCAGCTCTACTCTCCACCTTTTCCCATCCTTCTCAGTATCCTTGAAAGTTAACCTTTATAAGACTGTATCAAGGGTCCTTGTGTCCTCTGGTTGGGTTTGGTCAACGGGAGGCACCAATAGATTAGAGGGAGGAAGAAGAGTGACGTGTAGGTAGAGTTGATCCTCCTTATTTGCAGATTCTGCAGCTGCAAATTTGCCTACTTGCTAAAATCTATTTGTAACCCCCGAATCAATGCTCATGGTGCTTTTGTGGTCATTCGTAGACATGCACAGAGTGGTAAAAAAATTTTGTTGCGGGAAGTGCATGTTCCCAGCTGAGGTCAACTGCTCTGCCTTCTTATTTCAGCTCTCATACTGTGAACAATCGTCCCTTTCACAGTTTATTTAGCACCATGTTTTTGCACGTTTGTGCTTTTTGCTGGTGATTTCACTGTTTAAAACAGCCCCAAGTGTAGAGCTGAAGTGCTGTGTACTGTTTGTTCCTTATGGAAAAAATATGTGTGTTACATAAGCTGAGGTCAGGTGCCCTTGGCCATGAGTCCAAAGTTAGTAAATGTCTTTAAGGAAATGCACATGAAACAAGGATATGTATTGATCGGTTGATGAAAATGTCGTGGCCAGAGACTGCAGGACCCTAACTCTGGATCGCCCCTCGGAGCAATGGTGCAGTCCTCGCTAATTCAGAGTGAGTAGCAGCTTTATGGAGCATAACTGCCTTGAAAAATGAGAATCAACTGTGTTTGTTCCCCAGGAAGGTTCCTACCTGTGGGTTGACATGAGGTTGATTCCACCCATCTGTCAAAAGCCGCAGGTCCCATCAGGGCAGCTTCTTTGGAGCTACGGTTGTGGTCTTAGACTTCTGGTAGCAGCTTCCTCTCCTTGTCCCTTTAGGTGCTGGGGTGGAAACAGGTCCCCACTGAAGCTAGCCCTGGGGTGCTTCACTGTCCCTGGCTGACTTCCCTGCATCCTACCCACACCTTTGTAAACAGTCCCTGTACTAAACTGTATTACAGTTCCTGTATCAAGTGTGCCATCGGTTTCCTGCCAGAATCCTGACCAATACTGACAGTTTATGGAAAATCCCAGCTGTTTTCTTTGTAGCACCTAGAGACCCACACGAGCATGGCCCCCTCTCCTCCCTCCAGTCCAGAGTGGGTCTTCACCCATTGCAGCTCCTTCTCCATGTCAGCCCGACTGGAGAATCCTAATCTAAGGCAGTGCCACTCAGTGTGGTCCCCTGATCAGCATCCCTTGGGAGCTTGTTAGAAATGCAAATTGCTGAGCCTCCTGGATCTACTGGATAGAGCTGAGGCCGAGCCCTGGAATCTGCATTGTAACAAGGCCGCCAGATGATTCTTAGGCACCCTCAAGTTTGGGAACCGCCTCCTGGAGAACTGGGGGTGGGGAGCGGTCCTTCTAGGACCCTTGCCAGGGCCTCTAACTCCTACCTACCTGGCTTCCCAAGGCTTCCCAACCCTTGTTTCTCGAGGCTGAAGCACAGTTAGGAACACACACAAGCTGGGGTGCAGAATCCTTTGAACCCCGTGTGGTGGCTGTTTCGTCACGGGCAGAGCACCATTCCTTACAGGACAAGTATAGCAATCCTGGGAGCTCAGCCCTGAACCCTCAGGCACCTCTGAGCACAGCCACAGGGCAAGAGGGAAGACAAGTGATGTGGTGAAGGGGCTCAGGATGAGCTATGCCAAGGATACCATTCAGGCATATTGATTAGCTTGAGCTGAATGCAATTGAGACACAGCAAATGCAAGAAGAGCTCTCTGCCCTCTCCGCTTTATAAAGCAGGGCATAGATTTCCCTCTTGAAGGCGGCAATAATTTACCTCACCTCTTGGACGGGGATGGGGAGAGTGACCCTTATCATTGTAGACGGAGGGCTGGCACCAAGATGCACCTGCATAAACAGACATTACTAAAAAAAACCCTTATCGTCTACCTTCTGGTAGTTTCCCCCATGCATTTCCTAGTCACTTTCACATCGTTTATTGCCCCTAGAAGCCCAAGCCCCCTTTCCTTTTTCCAGTCTCTTCTCCACTATTTATCACTTTGTTAATATGGTATATAAGTCTAACTGCTTCTTTGAGTTTTCGCCTCTTTTCTGTGAAGCCCCTGTGCACGTAAACTTTGTATGGCTTTTCTCCTGTCAGTTTGTTTTGCAGGTCCCAGTGATTAAACTGAGAATAGAGAAAAAGCTCCCCCCACTCCCTGCCTGCTACAGGGGAGAGAACTGACAGGTGGCATGGCCCTGTGGTGTTGAAAGAGGAAAACATTTTCACCCCACGTATAAAAATATGTCTTTGTGGTGAATGGACTCTCTTCTGCTGCTGTTAGTAATTTTACTATAATCTCCCCTCTTTCAAAATGCAGATTTGAGGCAACTTATTAAGGTCTATGCAGTACAAGGCTAAAAATAGATATCATTGGGGTCTGTAAGTCGTTCATTTAAAACATTCTTAAAGTGGTTGGCTTCTTTGCTGGTATGATAGCAGCCAAAGGTTCCAGAGTTTGAGCGTATGAAAGACTCTGCTAGTCATCTGTGCTAGAAATAACAGCGTTTAAACTAAAGACTTAAGAGAAACTGAATGACTCCGAAATTATCCTTCCGGTTCTGCATTCTCTCAATTGTTCTTGGATATTGTTAAGGATCAAGTTTTTCTAAAACAACAAAAATACCTTGCTGTCTCACTATGAAATCAAAATCTCCCTAATTTAATACTAGACTATTTCAAGCCTTTTGTAAAGAAATATTTCTTTGTAAATCATTGTAGATGTAGTGTTATAACCATTTTTCAATATTTTGTTTTAAAACAAATTTTGTAGTGTGTGTGTGTGTATGAAGAGGAAAGGCATTCTTTTTTTCATGTTCTTTTTTAAATGACTCACAGTCATAATACCTAGTATCCCACCTGCCAGGCCTTGATGTTGTAAATCCTGCTGCCACTGACATAACAAGTGGCCTGATTTTAAACAAGAATGAAAGTGTTAAAGGGTTTGACCACAAAAGAAAGTTTTCAAAAACCCTTGTGAATTGGCTCTGAGCAGATTGACTCTCACCTTTGGAGCACATCACAGTGTACAAGGGCCTCACCTGAGCCTCTCTCTCACCCATTTCTGTAGGTTATCTGTGTGCAGGTGCTTCCTTTCGCAGTCTTATTTGCATGCTCTCTTATTTTTCTCTCTCCGATCTGAGGAGGAAAAATGTATTGATAATAACTTTTTAAATAGTGTAATTTATTCACTTATAGCATGTCAGAATAAATTAAGAGAACATTTGTCTGAAAAAAAAAAAGGTAAATGTAGAAACAAGTGATGAAAAAACTAAGGAAGGAAAATAAGAAGTGGCCCAGGGCCAAGAGTATATACAAGGCATGCCATAGGTACTATATAATTGCTGCAAGTGAGCCTCACATTTGGCTCTGAGGTTCAGAGTAGAACAAAGGAAAGAACAAATCAGTGATGAGATTGACTGTGTCCACAGAATGGAAACACTCCAGAGGCTTAGCTTGATACCAGCAAAGAGGGAACACTGGGGGAATCTTTGGGGAAAAGTCACCAGGGGAGGACCTCAGGGTTCAAGCAGTTACTTCCTCACTGATTTCGGGATGAGGTTGCTGATCCAAAGCCCTAGTGTTCTCAGGGGACCCCACCTTGTTCCTCATTCCTTCTCTCTTCTCTCTAAGCCCTGTACTTGCTTCTGGGAGCCTGCAAGCTAGGACACAGCCAGAAGGATAGGGTTGATTTACTTGAGGGATTACCCTGACTTTGGAGCGTAGTGTTTGTTATCACTGTTCACGGGGCGGTGGGTTTCAAACTCTGCACATTAGAATCATTTGGGCAACTTTCCAAAATTATGTAATTGCCTGGGTACCACTTAGATGAACTGAATATAGATCTCTAGGACTGGGCCCAGAAATTCATATATATTTTATTAATTTATTTATTTTTAGTATTTTATTTATTTGTTTATTTGGTTGCACCAGGTCTTAGGTTGCAGCAGGTGGGCTCCTTAGTTGCAGCTCACCAGCTCCTTAGCTGCAGCTCCCCGGCTCCTTAGTTACAGCATGCAAACTCTTAGTTGTGGCACACGTGTGGGATCTAGTTCCCTGACCAGGGATCAAACCCTGGCCCCCCACATCGGGAGCACGGGGTCTTAATCACCGCACCACCAGGGAAGTCCTTTCATATATATTTTAAATGATCCAGCTAATTCTTATGTACAGCCAGTTGAGCAGAGACCTGTTGAGAACTGAGTCTACTTGGACATCTACAAACCTGAGCACGTGTCAGTCATCTGAGGAGCTTGTTAAACATTAAAATTCCCCAGGCACATTCTGCCTCCTAATCCTCCCCGCCTCTGACTCAGAAGGCCAGGGAATTTTATATTTTTAACAAGAACCCTAGGTAATTCTGAGACAGCCCACCCACAGATTCACACCAGTCCCTGAAGTTTAAAGAGGGAGAGACTTCGGGTCTGGTCTGCTCTGCCAACAGCAGGCTGTGTGACCTTGGGCCTATTGTGAAGCGCTCTAGTTTTACTCCTCATTGGTAACAGGTTATAGAAATAATCCACTATACCTGCATCTGCCAAGCTCCACCAAGTCAGGGACTGGGACCTATTACTTTCTGTATCCCCCCAACCTAGATCAATGCCTGGCACTTAGGAGGCACTCAACTAAATTGAAGATGTGCTCCTATTTGGGAAAGCAGATTTTAAGGGAATTAAGTATGTCTGTGGCCACCAGGTACGCATGTTTATTAGGTGGGAGAGTGTGTGTACGGGGGGCGGGGTGTGTGCACAGAGGACTAGATTGAAATCCACAAGCCCACGTTGGAAATCCGAGTCTCTGGGCTCATTCATTTAAGCCTGTGTGTGTGAGCTTGGGGCATGGGTGGAGGGGTGCCCTTTGGCCTGGTTTCATCTATCTTATGCCAAAATGTGGGTGGATTTAGATGTCATCCAACAGGCAGATGGTTAAGTTTGGCATAGGCACTTGCTCAAGAACTAAACTTGCCAAAGACGCATTACAATTGAATGATTTATTTTTGTAACGCATCTAGCTCTGAAATAAACCTGTTATAACAGCGTGGGTTTTATTGGCCAAGTATAATAGGACAATTTATTGAAGTGTGAACATATTCTTGGTGATCTGAGTATCTACAAATACCATCCTCTGAACAGTGACCGAATTGTGACCTTATTTATGTGAAATGCCCAATTAGTGTACAAAAACTGCACCAAGTGCCAATTCAGGGGAGCGGGCAGAGCAAGAGACTGGGGCCAGGGGCCAGGTCTGGGCTCTAGTCCTGACCCAGGACTCACTGTGTACCTTGGGCAAGTCGGCTCTCTTCCCTGCGACCAAGTTCCTCATCTGTAAAATGGAGAAGTTGGATGATCATCTTGAGGGTCCCTTCTGTCCCCCACAGGCTGTGCCTATCTGATTGCAAGACTGAAGCTCAGAAAGCATCCTCCATTCATTCTCTCCACTCGGCCAGAGTCACCCCATCTGATCAGAGTAAACAGCGTGGGCCCCTCCTTCTTTTCTAGCACTCAGTTCAAACTGACACCCCTGTAAACCAGTCCACACTATTCACTCTTTTGGAAAGATGAAACTCAAGCAGTCTACCAATAATTTCCAATGCAAATAAACTTTATAGTTTTTATTTTTTAATAATCCCTGTTAAACCAGAATTCTAGCTACAACCACCCACATTCAGACAACGAGGGGCTTATTTGGGGGTGGAGATGGGGAGAGGCCATTTCACTCTGTGGTTAATAGTTAAGGCTCTGAGCATTAGAAAATAATTACTCTTAGAGGGCTGGGATAGGGAGGATGGGAAGGAGTGGTGAGAGGGAGGGGATAAGGGGATATACGTATAAATACAGCTGATTCACTTTGTTGTACAGCAGAAGCTGGCACAACAGTGTAAAGCAATTATACTCCGATAAAGACCTTAAAAAATTAATTACAGTTCCCTAAATCCACATGGAAAACCGGAAATGTCTAACAGCAACTGATGTATGACTCATTGACAAAACCAGACTTATCGTTCCACTATTCCTCCTATTGGTACAGGCAGAACTTGTTTTATTGTGCTTCATTTTACTGCACTTTGAAGAAACTGCATTTTTTAGAAATTGAAGGTTTGTGGCAACCCTGCGTCAAGCAAGTCTTTTGGTGCCATTTTTCCAAAGCATTTGCTTACTTCATGTCTCTGTGTCACATTTGGTAATTCTTGCGGTATTTCAAACGTTTTCATTATTGTATTTGTTATGGTGATCTGTGTGATATTGTTGCAAGAAGATTATCACTTACTGAAGGCTCAGATGATTTTTAGCAATAAAGTATTTGCAAAGCAATGTACTTTTTTTTTATACATAATGCTATTGTACACGTAATGGATGATAGTATAGTGTAAACCTAACTTCTTTATGCGCTGGTAAACAAAAAAATTCGTGTGACTAACTTTATTGCAATATTCATTTTATTTTGCATTTATTTACTTTTAAAATATTTATTTATTTGGCTGCACTGGGTCTTAGTTGTGGCATGTGGGATCTTTGTTGCAGCGTGCAGGATCTTTTAGTTGGGGCATGCAGGATCTTTAGATGCGGCATGCAGACTCTTAGTTGTGGCATGTGGGATCCAGTTCCCTGACCAGGGATTGAATCCAGGCCCCCTGCATTGAAAGCATGCACTCTTAGCCACTGGACCACCAGGGAAGTCCTGCAATATTTGTTTTATTGTGGTGGTCTGGAACCGAACCTGCAATATCTCCAAGATATGCCTGTATGTGTATTAGTTTCCTATCGCTGCTCTAAGAAATTACCACACATTTAGTGGCTTAAAACAACCCAAACTATATGTTACCTTGTAGTCCTTCAGGTCAAACGTCCAAAATGGCTCAGCTGGGCTGTGTTCCTTCTGAAGGTTCTAGGGGAGAATCCATGTCCTTGCCTTTTCTAGCATCAAGAGGCTATATGCATTCCTTGGCTGTGGCTCTGTAGCACTCCAACCCGTGCTTCTGCCATCACTTCTCTGACTCCCTACCTCCCACTTTCCCTTATAAGAACCCTCCTGTGTATATTGGGCCCATCCGGATAATCTCCCGTCTCAAGATCCTTAATGTAAGCAATCCGCAAAGTCCCTCTTGCCAGATAAGGCAATATGTTCACAGGTTCTGGAATTAGGGTGTGGACATCGTCGGGGGGCTCTTATTTTGCCCAACATGCAGATTTACCTTCCAATCCCACCTTGGCCACTTACTGTCCATATGGCCTTTGGTAAATTATATCCTTCCTCTGAGCTTCCTTTGATGAGCTTTTTCCTCATCAATAAAAGTGGGTTAATACCAAATCTACTTTATAGGTTTTTTGATTTGTTTTAATTGGTTGGTTTTTTGAGGATTAAGTAAGGTAATGCTTCTGAAGCCCATAGCATACTGCCTGCCTGCTACGTGTTATTCATACGAGGAGAAAAATTGGGGCTTTAGTTTAAAAATCAATCTGGCACCTGTGTACAGTCATCTCCATCTCGGCATCATGTGTAATCAGTGATGATATTCAGGATGATGACTCATGCCGCAAAATCCCAATCTTCAAAAACTTTAAGTAATTGTTTGGGATATTCTCCTAATTAAGGTAGTAAAGTGGAGAGTACCGCTTTAGAGAAATTGTTCATTATAAGATCTGGGGGGGGGGGCGGGGGGCGGCGAAACTCCATCTTTTCCAGATATAATGATGAGATAAACAGGACATTCCATTTGCCGGAGTCCCTTCCCTCTCCCCTGGGTGTTCGTGGCCCTTGAGGCCTGCCTGGGGTGCCCGTGCATGGGTGCTGCAGGAGTTCAGTAGGGAATGTACTGAGTCTGCTGGGAGGGGCACCATCCCATGGTCTGCCAAACTGGCAAGAAAATGAGCCCTGTTTTCAGGAGAAGGCATCTGTAATGCGTCTTTGTAGCCTACCCATTTGGAGTTTCCTAAAGAAAGGGCCTCTCGTTCCACGTCAAACAGGAAAATCAGCTATTCTGCCTACGAGAGTAGGTGAAATGTGAGACGGCCCAAAATAGAAAAGAGGAGTTTCCATCAACACAAGCATTTCCTTCATCTTTTCAGAGAGGAATAATCATCCAATAAAACAGGAGAGGGGATTGATACTGAGCAAGAGGGATAGCAAAGGCCCAGGACACAGACCAGTGAACATCTAATTGCAAAGGCTTTGAAGGATGGTGAAACAGATACAAGCTCCTCCTTTTCACTCTCATGGGTGTACGTGCTCACCTAGTGCTCTGAGAAATGCGGTTAGATTTGGCTATTAATCACATGTGGGCGAAATTTTGCAGTGGTGTCAGCATGATCACAGATTACATTTGCAAAGTCCTTTGGCATCTATAAAGAGTTTCCTCATATTTATTTCATCTAATCCTCAGGGTAACCCTAGGAATTGGCCCAGGTAGGTTTTATGATCGCTGCTTTTACAGATGCGGAAACTGAGGCACCAAAGGATGAAATGACTTCCTTAAGGCCGGACAGCAGAGCAGCAGCAGAGCCAGAATTTGAACCCAGATTGATGGGCCGCTGGCGGTCTTGTTCTGCTCTTGGCTACCTCACTCTTAGCACTGTCCGTCTGTTGCCTTCACGGTGAAGGGGCTGCAGACTGCTTTGTCTGCTCTCTCCTGCCCCTCACCTCACCTCACCTGTACACTGTCCCTGGTTCCCCAAATTCCCATTTTGCTTCTAAAAGTGTGGTAAAGTAGCAGCACTGGCATTAACAGGGAGCCTAATAGAAACACAGAATCTCTGCCACCCTAGACCTTCAGACTCAGATTCCAGGTGTTTCCTGTGCACGGTCAAGTTCAAGAAGCCCTACTCCACCGCATCGGCCCATCCAGGCCTACCTGGTATTCCAAAATGGCTCCTTCTCTTCCCTTTTCCCCGTCCCAAGCACCGCCAGTTTGCGACAATGGAATTTTACTCATTTCCTCTTTCCTTCTGGAACTTTCCCCTGTACCAGTCAATGGCTTCATGGCCTCAAAAGAACTCCTTAGGCCCATTCATTCCCCACGTTTTTTTCTGTTAAGCTTTTCCACCGGGGAGTCCTGGCTCACTCCAGCAAGAAGTTCACTCAAGGAAGTTTTCTCACAAAATGCCCAAAGAGCCCTCAGCAAGCTGTGCCCTCCTGAGAGGCGAGAGTTGACCCCATTGTTTGCTTTAAGAGAGACCAAAATCAGGCCCCACCAACCTCTCTTGGGTAATCAAAGAGAACTAATTTGAGTTTTTTCTTCCCTCTTCTGTAGCAGAAACAACAAAGACACTTGGCAGCAAAGGAAGGGGAGAGAGATGAAATGGGCGTGTGATTAACCCACAGGCTGGGAAAAGCACAGATAATTGGGAGCTGGTTTTGTGAGACAGAAAAGAGAGAAGATAAGTAACTTGAACAAACTATTCTCTCACTCTCATGCTTTCTCTCCCCTCCCCACTTCTCCAACGTTTAAGAAATTTTTTTTAAGAGAACGAATATCTGTCAAATCCTCTCAGGATCACAGGTCAGGGGCATTACAGGTTTAACAATCAACGATGACTTTTTTTTTTTTTAAGCCAGCACAGAAAGAGTACTGAAGGTTGCCTGGTGAAAACAGAAACAAGTAAAATACCAAGATATAGGTTTTAGGCTCAGCAAGTGAGGTTTTAAAAGATTTGAAGGCCCATTGCTGTCCCCAGGGAAGGGCCCAGACAGCGTGAAAGGGGATGTTTTTTCTTGTTTGTGTCAGCAGGAAACCCAGCTAAGCCACCAGTGAGGCCAGGGCACATCTTGCGCTCTGGAGAAGACCAGAAGGTTGACATGTTCTAACCGGTCATAATTTATGGGCAGACCAGCTGAAAAGAATGTGGTATTTGTTGATTTTTATCTCTACAGCCAGGACAGTGTCTCTGAAAGGAAGAACTGGGGTTGACATAACCAGAAAGCATGAGTGTCAACTGGAACACTCATTTATGGTTTCCTGTGAGGCTGGTAAAGCTGCAAAACCCACCCGACATACACAAAATCGGGGGAAGGAAGGGCTGCAGGTAGCTTGCCTGGGTTTCTCTGAGTGGAGGGCCTTTCAGTCTGACCCAAGTGACTTTTTGTCAGGTCTGCAAGGTGGACTGCAGAGGTTTCTCTTCATTTTTTTTTTAAATTAATTAATTAATTAAATTTATTGGCTATGTTGTGTCTTCGTTGCTGCACATGGGCTTTCTCTAGTTGTGGCGAGTGGGGTACTACTCGTGGTGCGTGGGCTTCTCATGGCGGTGGCCTCTCGTTGCAGAGCACGGGCTCTGGGTGTGTGGGCTTCAGTAGGTGCAGCACATGGGCTCAATAGTTGTGGCACATGGGCTTAGTTGCTCCGTGGCACGTGGTATCTTTCTGGGGCAGGGATCAAACCTGTGTCCCCTGAGTTGGCAGGCAGAGTCTTACCCACTGCGCCACCTAGGAAGCCCTCTCTTTACTTCTTACAAAGGTTGGATTTAACCTCTCCTGCTGGGTCACTGTGGCTCCTTGGCCACTTACATCTGAGCCTGGAAGGAAAGAGCTCGAAGGTGCAAGAAGGAAGTCCCGCGATTTAGGATGCCAGTGTTTTCCAGGACAAGGTATCTGATTTTAAGAAGAAAGTGTTTTCCTTAACATCAGAGCCAATTTGTAGGTTTGACTGAGTCTCAACTCCCGGAAATGCCCTCCTAGTTCACAGAGGATTACACCTTCAAATTAAAGAGTCAGCGTCACTGACATTGGCCACTGTGTGGAAGAACACTCTTTGTTTAGGCCTAGGCCCACTCAGTCTCTGCTCTTCCCTTCCTTCCTTCCCATGGGACACACGGGGAGAGAAAATACAGCTGCATAGCCCCAGCGTTGTCCAGAATCTAAGAGGGTGGAACAGGGCTGTAACTGCATGTCAGTTTCATGCTCCAGTGTGTTTAAAGCAAAATAAAGATGGGGGCGGGGAGGGTGGGTAGCAGAAGGGGGAAGCATTTGACCAGACTTACCTGGACCTATAAAGAAAAGTAAGAGGCCTGGCTATACTGGCTATATCTGATCCACTCTAGCACTGTAAATTTTACCCTAAATCGAGAGCTAAGAATTCTGTGTATAATCTGATCTCACTCAGGGAAATATTTTATCTTCAGCAAGTATGTCCTTGGAGGTTTAAAGGTGTGGGCTCAAAGGTTCCAAACTGGCAGCTGACAGGCAGGATCCAGTTTGCAGACCTGTTTTATTTGGCGTGTACGATGATCTTCTCTTTTTCAGATTCTCAACATTAACAGAGCTGAAGGTTTCACATAAATATCTGAATTTCTGCCATTTCTTGAAAAGTTAGAAGACCTGGCTATGCTGAGCCCCAAATTCCACAGAGCAATAGTTAACAGATTTAGGTGGGGCTCGGGGTCATAGCTTACCCCAGTTCCTACCACTCCCTACAGCTGAAACCTGAACTGTTTTATTCTTACCTTATCTGCACATATCAGAAAATGGTTTGTAAATGCTGTTCTGTCACCCCAAATAAGTCAAAACCACTTCATGGACACAGCAGCAGAGTTCTCTTGGGTTTTTAATCTCTGAATCTCTCAACTTGGGCTCCCGATCTTGCAGAAGTCCCTTAAAGATTAGCCATACCTCTGGCTAGGATATTTGGGTAGCTCTTTACACTAAGAAAAATTAGAACTGAGGAGGAATTTGGGAGGAAATGGTTTTAAAAACTTGAGGCCATGAAATAAACTCCTTCCTTTGCCTTCTCTAAAGAATCAACATCTCTGCCACAGATCTGTTCATTGATTTTCTTAGGGAAAAAAAAACAAAATCTCAGAGCAGAAATCCTAATTTGAGTTGCTTGGAAATAAGAGGCTATTGAAACCCACAGACTTTATTATTACCATCACAATTTACAATAATAACACTGGAGTAGCAAGTCATTGTACTGTAACTTTCAACTTGGACAGGCATCTCTCTCTCTAGCTAAGAATTTTTTAAATTTCACTTACTATCTAGTCAGCTATGTATAATTTACAGTGAATAAAGCTTTAAATTATTGTTATTGAAGTAAAATTCACATCATATAAAATTAACCATTTTTAAGGTGTACAGTTTAGCGGTACTTAGTGCATCCACAATATTGCACAAGCTGTCACCCCTGTCTAGTTCCAAAACATTTTCATCACCCCAAAAGGAAGCCTTGTACCCATAAAGCAGTCGATTCCATTCCCCCTCCCCCACATCCCTGGTAATCACCAATGTGTGTTCTTACCTATTCTGGATATTTCATATGAACAGAATCAGACAATACGAAACCTTTTGTGTCAGGCTTTTTTCATGTAGCATAATGCTTCTGGTTTATCCACCTCGTAGCCTGTATCAGCACCTCATTTCTTTTATGGCTGAATAATATTGTGAGTAAGTGTTTATTATTTAAAAAGAAAATGGAGGACCTATTTTTAAAAAAAATTAATTTATTGGCTGTGTTGGGTGTTTGTTGCTGCACACAGGCTTTCTCTAGTTGTGGTGAGCGGGGGCTACTCTTCATTGTGGTGCTCCGGCTCCTCATTGCCGTGGCTTCTCTTGTTGCAGAGCACAGGCTCTAGGCACATGGGCTTCAGTAGTTGTGGCTCATGGGCTCAATAGTTGTGGATCACGGGCTCTAGAGCACAGGCTCGATAGTTATGGCACACGGGCTTCGTTGCTCCGCGGCATGTGGGATCTTCCTGGAGCAGGAATCAAACCCATGTCCCCTGCATTGGATTCTCAACCACTGCGCCACCTAGGACGCCCCTAGAGTACCTATTCTTGGTACTTCTGGAGACCAAGCCTTGAGATAGGAGAGGAAAACAGGTTTTTCACAAACCCTCTCACCAAGAAGATAAGAATAAAGAGGAATGTACTTGTAGGGATGTGAATGCGTGTATTTCAAGGGGTGGAGAGAGCAGAGCAATTGCCCTTTAAATAAAGAGAACAGTCAAGTTTCCCTCAGGCTAAGGTTGCAAATTGCCTCTCAGAACTTGAAGTTGCTGTAAAAGAGTCCGTCCAGGTTCTCTGCTTTCTTTTCACCCACATAGCCACCTGCAAAAGAGTGATTGGAAAATTTGGAAACTGACCCAGAGATACTATCTCTTCATCTTCTGAATGTTCTGCAGATAAGGTTCAAATCACAGAATAGGAGCAACAGCTGTCACACCTTGAGCTCTTGCCAGGTCTCTGGGTCTAGGCCCTCAAAACAGCCCTATTAGCCCTACTTCTCAGTTGGAGAAACTGAGGCACTGCAAGGAGAAGTAATTCACTGGAGGTCACACAGCAGGTTGGTGGTAGAGAGCACAGACGGAAGCAGTTTGAGTGCAGAACCCATGCTCTTAACCAGTGCACCTTCTGCCTCTGGCATCCCTATTTTCTAACGTGGTGTGGCAAAGTGCTACAGTTCCTCCGGCCATTGGGGGTGGGGGTGGGCATGGCAGGTTGGTAGAAGGTGGCAGCAGCGAAGCTGACTCAATCTTCCTAAAGGTGAGGGAGGGGCGGTCTGGCCCAGGCTCCACTCACAGGTGGCCCGTGTGCCATTTTGGGCTGTGGGCAAGAGACAGAAGATCCTTGACTGCACCATGGCTTACCGTTCTGGTGTACGCAGGAATCACAATTCCCAGGGCCCTACCTGCAGGGAGTCAGATGCAGTAGGTGGGTAGGACACAGGAAGATGATTTTCTAGCAAGTCCCCAAGTGATTCTCATGCCACATGGTCCTCAGACCACGCTGTGAGAGAGATTTGTTATTCTCATCCAAGATCCATTGTTGTCCCTTTTCTCCTTTGGGTGTCTTGGAGAAGCACAGTTGCAGAGGCTATTTTCAACCAGTAAGGTCCAGATGAAGGTCACAGGCTCACAGAGCAAGTGAAACGGGGACAGAGCCTGAGAGGGGTTCAGGGGGCTGCAGGGGGAGAAAGCTGCTTAGAGATGGAGTCTCTGGGTGAGCTCTCTTAGATGCACCAAGCCCTGGCAACACACATGCTCATTAATTTTTTAGTTGTCTAAAACAACCGAGCTTCAGCATGGAGTCAGCTTCTCCCACCTCCCAAACTGTTGAGTCACCCGCCTCTGTCTTGGCTCACCTGCCCCTGCAGCCCAGGGAGGAAAGCAAACAAAGCCCTGGGCACGTGGCCCTCATGTATCAATAAATCCATAGAGATTTCTGGCTTCCTGGGTTCTTTTCCTCTAATACAAGGAATGGACGAGGAGAGAGAAAATGCAAAATCCAAAGCCATTTAAAAGTCTGAGCACCAATTTTTCTCTAGTGTCACAGGCTGAATGTAAAGAATGAGAATTAAGTGAAAATTCTCTCAAAAATTTTTTTTATTGGTTCAGCTATTCATTAATTGCTGAATCTTCATCCTAACCCTTTTAGTCTAGAAATGTACTTGAGGAGCTCAGGCTAGAGATGAGGTTTTGACGTTGCATTCCCCCGTTGGATCACATCCACGGTGGAATCAATTTAAAAACTGCCTCCCTAAGGATTAAAATGCAGCAGATTTTAAGTATCTTCCTAGACGCAGAGTTGAGAAGCCTGACCTCACAGCCTGAGGCTCTTAAAGGGAACAGATATCATGGTAGGAAAGGTGGAAGCGACAAAAACGAATAAAGAAGGAAAAAATCATCCACAGAAAACTACTGTCATTGCATCAATGTATTTCCTTCCATGTATTTAATATTGATAAGTACATTCTTTGTTCAATTTTGTGTATTTTTTCCTTTCTCTTAATGTTTTGCAGCTTGACCATTTCTCCCACATTATTTTTTTAATTAATTAATTAATTTATTTACTTATTTATTTATGGCTGGCTGGCTGTGTTGGGTCTTTGTTGCTGTGCATGGGCTTCCTCTATTTGCCGCTGGCGGGGGCTACTCTTCAATGCCGTGCGCAGGCTTCTCATTGCGGTGGATTTTCTTGTTGCAGAACACAGGCTCTAGGCATGTGGGCTTCAGTAGTTGTGGCTCGTGGGCTCTGGAGCTCAGGCTCAGTAGTTGTGGTGCATGGGCTTAGTTGCTCCACAGCATGTAGGATCTTCGCGGACCAGGGCTCAAACCTGTGTCCCCTGCACTTGCAGGTGGATTCCTAACCATTGCACCACCAGGGAAGTTCCTCTCCCACATTACTGAATAGACTTCAGTAATGTTGTATTTAATACTACATGATGTCCCATGCTCTGGATGTACTATAATTCATTTGACCTTGAATTTTATATGCTGAAGTCATTTCTACATGTTTGATTTTTATAGATGAGCATTCTTTTGCGTTTTTTTTTTAATTTTATGACATCAACATATTCCTACATGTTACTACATCAAAAATTGTGAATTATTTTAAGGCTCCTGGTACATGTTGCCAAATTGCTTTCCAGAAAGGCATTCTGATATGTATTCCACCTGCATCATATACATGCTTATAAATTAAATTTTTGCCACCATGCATAGTATAATTAAAAACAGAACACAAAAACCTTTTTCAATGTGATAAGTTTAAAATGGTCTACATTTTCACATGTATACAAAGGGTGACTGGTTTACATATTTTTCTACCGAGGCATTGATATTTTTCTTGCTGATGTTAATATGTATATTAAGTTAAACATAGCTGTTGATTTATAATAAATTACATAACATAAAATAATATATAATAAAATATAAATATGTACATTAAATTTATCTATCAAGGCAGAGAGAGAGAATGAGAGACAGTATACAGTATATTAGTCTCTTGTTTTAAAAATTTGTTGAAAATAATGTTTCATTTGTCAAATGACTTTTTTTTTGGTGATTGTTTTTGGCAAGCAGAAGTTTTGGATTTTGTGTGTTCAACATGTGATCTTTTAAAGTTAATTTATTTATTGGCTACATTGGGTCTTCGTTGCTGCGCGTGGGCTTTCTCTAGTTGCGGCGAGCGGGGACGACGCCTTATTGTGTTGAGCGGGTTTCTCATTGCAGTGGCTTCTCTTGTTGCAGAGCACAGGCTCTAGGCGTGAGGGCTCAATAGTTGTGGCTCAAGGGCTCTAGAGCGCAGGTTCAGTAGTTGTGGCACACGGGCTTAGTTGTTCCGTGGCATGTGGGATCCTCCCGGACCAGGGATCAAACTCACGTCCCGTGCATTGGCAGGAGTATTTTTAACCACTGCGCCACCAGGGAAGTCCCAACATGCGATTTTTTCACTTTATGATTTCCTCTACCTCTTTTCTGATTAAAGAGACCTTGGCCATTTTGAATCTTAATTATTATAATTATTTAATTATGTTTACCTTATTTTTTAATCAGTTAAAGTTATTGATATTTACTTCTGATTTCTACTTGATTTGGGGGGGGGTGTAATATGGCATAAATTTCTAATTTTATTTTTCCTCCCAAAGAGCCAATTTTCTCACCTCATTTGTTTCCAAAAGGCCTCTTTTTAAATTTTATTTTTATTAAAGTATAGTTGAATTATGTTATTAATTACTACTATACACAAAGTGACTCAGTTATACATATATACACATTCTTTTTCATATTCTTTTCCATTATGGTTTATCACAGGATATCGAATATACTTCCTTGTGCTATACAGTAGGACCTTGTTGTTCATTCATTCTATATATATGCCAGTTTGCATCTGCTAATCCCAAACTCTCACTCCTACCTTCTCTGACCTACCCCTCCTGCAGCAACCACCAGCCTATTCTCTATGTCCCTGATTTTGTTTCTGTTTCACAGATAGGTTCATTTGTGTCATATTTTAGATTCTACATATAAGTGATATCATATGGTATTTGTCTTTCTCTTTATGACTTAATTCACTTAGTATGATAATCTCTAGTTGCATCCATGTTGCTGCAGATGGCATTATTTCATTCTTTTTTATGACTGAGTAGTATTCCTTTGTGTCTATGTACCATATCTTCTTTATCCACTCATCTGTTGATGGATATTTTGGTTGTTTCCGTGTCTAGGCTATATTGAACAGTGCTGTTGTGAACATAGGGGTGCATGTATCTTTTTGAATTATAGTTTTGTCTGGATATATGCCCAGGAGTGGGATTGCTGGATCATATGATAATTCTATTTTTAGTTTTCTGAGGAACCTCCATACTGTTTCCCACAGTGGCTGTACCATCTTATATTCCCACCAACAGTGTAGGAGGGTTCCCTTTTCTCACACACCCTTTCCAGCGTTTGTTATTTGTAGACTTTTTAATGATGGCCATTCTGACCAATGTGAGGTGGTACCTCACTGTAGTTTTGATTTGCATTTCTCTAATAATTAGCGATGTTGAGCAGCTTTTCATGTGCCTATTGGCCACCTGTATTTCTTCTTTGGAGAAATATCTCTTTAGGTTTTCTGCCCATTCAAAAGGCCTTTTTAGTCAGATACAGGTTCTTCCAAAATCAGAGAATCTCCTTTCCAATTGGCCATGGCAAACAGTAATCGGACATGGTGGCTTCAGCTAGTAATGAAACTGGACTGGTTTTCTACCTCCTATGTGGCCACCAGCAACAGCGAGGAGCAGGAGGGACCAGCCTGGAGTTTGCAGGGGAGGTAGGAGTGGTGCAACTCGGCTCCAAGGACCGTTCAGCTCATGGGGGTGTGAAAGCTCTGAACGAAAGGGGGATTTACAGATCTGGCCTCCGTGCCCTTTAGAAAGCCCTTTTCCACCAGCACTGTCAGCTCCCAGGCCACCTGGCTTAGTGCTTCCAGTAGCTGACCACTGTCACCAGCTCCCAAACCTTCCACTGCAGAGCTCCATAATTAGGAAGACCAGTTGTCCACCAGCACCCTGAGGTCCTCGTTAAAGCCTGAAGGGACCTAAACCTGCCCTCTGTCCCCTGAAAAAACAAAACCAAGACCCAAAAAACTAATACTGTTCCCTGAACCTGGGCATGAGCTTCATCCCTGGCCCTTTCAACAGGGTTGGCCTGTCCTCATACTACCTCAGTGAGTCCATTAAACCCTGCTGCTGTAGGCAATAGGACCTGCCTACAATATTCATCCAAGATCTTTTTTGCCTTTGGAATCATTGTTCTTGATGTCTCAATCTTTGATTCACTTTGCCTGTCAAGTTTTGACTTCTGTTCTGTCTTTCACAACAGCTTTGGATTCTCTCTCTCTCTCTCTTCCCCCCCCTCCCCCCCCCCCGCTGTGCCACGCACAGCATGCAGGATCTTAATTACTTGATTAGGGATCAAACCTGGGCCCTTGGCAGTGAGACCGAGGAGTTCTAACCACTGGACTGCTAGGGAATTCTCTAGAGTCTCTTCTCACCTCTTGGCCTGGCACCTCCCTTGATTTTAATGTCAGTCGCAGAGAACCTTCACCAAGTGCCCTAGTAGCCCCTCTTCCAAGGAAGGAGGCGCACGGGCCATGGGATGACCTCTGTGGAAGACAGAGAGGGCAACTCATCTGAATCCTGACAGCTTGCATGCCCTTCCACTCACCTTGGCTAGGTTACTAGGAAATACTGGAGAGATGACAAAACAGGGACTTGGGACTCAATGCCTATCAAGTTGGTTTAACTCTCCCTTTGTTATAAAGGGACACATAAGAAAAACATAATTATCTGCCAAGCCAGATGAACTGAGTCAACCCCACTGATCGATAGCTCACCAGATGGGGCAGCTGAAGACTTTCCAATCCCATTCCGTCCTCATCAGCAATTTGATATGTAGGAACTAGAATATGTGTTTCAATTGACTGAAGTCTATCTCCCACGCAATTAAAACTATAAATCAATGACCTCAAATATTCCAAAGGTCAGATATCAGCAAAGTCTTTTATTAGCCTCGGTGATCTAGGTGTGGTCATCGTGCTGCTCTGCCCGGCACTGAGACACTGAGTGAGCTCATAAAACGTAACCTAGAGCATGAACGTTCATTGTTCAAAACCACTCTGGAGTCCTCACTGTGACCCATGGGCCCCCTTGCACTGGCCCCTGCCCACTTCTCTGACCATCTCTCTCTAGCACTGCCCCCCACCCCCTGCTCAATCTGCTTTAGCCACACCCCCTGCTCAATGTTGCGTCAGAACATCCCAGTTCATTTCCCTCTGCCTGGAACATTCTTCCCTCAGGTTTTTTTTTTTTTTTTTTTTAATTTCAAACATAAAATATTTTACTACATTTGCCTTTTCACAAAATATTCCAGACTCCTTCAGAAAAAGAACATTATATATAACTTCCACAAATGAAGACGTCAGCATCGTTTCAACCCTATAATCCAATCCACAGACTCCTTTACATTTGACCAAGTGTCTCAGTGGTCTGGATAATCATCCCTTTTTTCCATTCTGGACAATCATCTCCTTTCTTCAGTAGGGAGCTGTTCCTCAGACTTGCCATCACATTCGTGTCCTTGACAGATTCAGAGTCTAGATAACCTCCAGTGCAGGTTTGTCCATTGTTTCTTCTCCTTGAACAGACTCAGGCGGGGCAACCCCAGCAGAAACATCCCAGATATGATGACGTGCTCTTCTCAGTGCAGCTCATCAAAACGGACACATGGTTGACACCTCATCACCACTGGTGATGTACCAGGATACATGTAAACATGATGGCTGACATTTCTGCCAGGTTTTTCCACACACAAAAACATACTTTTCCCTTTGTAATAAGTGGAATTTTATGGGAAGATATCCTTAGATTATGGCAATATCCTTTTTCTATTCTATTCCACTGATCAGTCTTGGTATCCTTTGATTCTCACCTAAAATACCCACCGCTATGATTGCCAAACGGTGATTTTCCATTTCCGTCACATTTAATACTTGGTATTTTACCATAAAGAGTGGCTTAATATGTTCATGGACACATATAATTCTATTTTAGTCAATGGCTTGTAATCTGTTATAATTTTGATGTTCAAATTATTCTAGAGAGGGATCCCCTTCAAGTTGGCTCCTTTGCTCTTTTAACAGATCCCTTTACCACCTTTATGATATTGTTGGAAACTGGACATTTTTAGATAATATATTGTAGCAACTCTGGATATTGATTTCTCCCACTCCTGAAGAGTTGATGTTGTCATTTGTTCTCTTGGTTGTTTGATTAGTGACTTAGCTGAACTGACTCCGAAGTCTATCTCCTGTAATGTGCAGCTTCTAATGTCCTTATTAAGATTTGTTTTCTTATATTTATCTTTTAGCCTGGCTACCTGTGATTTGTCCCTGAATCAGCATAAGCCTCAGGTTTTTATGGCCCTATTCCTCACTTCATGCAGGTCACCTCAATGGTCATCTCCTCAGAGAGATCTTCTTTGATCACCCTACTTAAAAGAGCAGACTCGGTCATTCTCAATTCCCTATCTTATTTTTCTCCATAACAGTTTATCTAACATTTTATTCACAAAGAAATACACACACACACATCCACACACACATTTTCATTTATTGTCGCCCCACTGGAATGTAAGCTCTGCGAAGGCAGAAGCATTTGTTCATCTATATGTTTCCCCACCTTGATCAGCATGTGATACAGAGTAGACAGGCAACAACTAGCAGCTTAAAAATATTCAAATGAGAATAGCACAGCTTACACAAGTCTAGAGAAAGACTGCCTTCCAAGACCCCAACTATCATAGCTCAACTTCCACCACCTCGGACTCTATGATTATCATGAGAGGAAACTGGCTTTTAGCCCATTCTGCAAAGGAATGTATAAGAAGGAAAATTCTGGAAAATAGAATTTAATGAGATTTATGTGTGAGGATCTTTCACATGGATTAGCTGATTAATCCTCATGGAAGTTCTTTAAGGCAGGCATTATCTCCATTATCATAGAGAAGGACATTTACACTGAAACTTTTTCTTGCACAATGTCATGTGTATTAAAGGTACATGATTCAGGAACTGGGATCTGTCTGACTCCAACGATCAGGCTTTTTTCTACTATGGTACACTGCCTCCCATGGAATATTGTTAGAGTTGCTTAACATACATTATCTGTTCAGAAAAAGAGAGCCCAAATGACTTAACCAGTAATACAACTCCTGAGAAGAGTAACGTATCCCTAGGTTTTCTGACACCCACCCAGCCCAGCAAGTCACAGCATAAAATAAGTAAAGTTTAAAAGACCATGAGACATTTGTGCCCTACCCATAGGAACTAGAGATCTCCACATCTTGTTATGCTGCAGTGGACAGAGTCATTTCCGAGGTTTTACCTTCCAAAGATGGTGGAGGTGCTGAGTTTTTGGAAAAAGACAAGACAGTAAGACAGCTGGTTCTTATAAAAGACAATACATATTCATTTGCTCATTTAACAAATATGTATTGAGTGATGACCATGGGCTAGGCATAGATCTAAGCACTGAGGACATAGCAATGAATAAATAAGTTAGACATTGTCTTTGGTCTCATAGATCTTACAGGCTAAAAAGGATCTTACCGAGCTAAAATTATGCTGCTGCCATAAAACTGTTATGATTTCATTTATTCACACAGTCAAGAAATATTTATTGATTACCTACTACCTGTCGTACTAAAAGAAGGAAATAAAAAATGGTGAGCAAAACCAGACATGATTCCTGCCTTCATGAAGCTTATAGCCTAATAAGGAGGACGTTAAATAATTACAGGCATACAAGGTGCTATGAGATCCTACAATTAGGGCAAACTGGCTTCATTAGATTAGGAGATTCTTGCTTGAGGACGTTCCACTTAAGCTGAGACTTGAAGGACAGATAGGAGTTAAAACTGGGCCATAGCGGGAGGGAAGAACATTCCGGACAGCGCAGTGTGTCAGAAGATCCTGTTGTAGAAGGGAAGATGGTGAGCAGGAAGGCCTTTGAAAGAGGTCAGTGGGGGCTGGAGAGTTGGGAATAAGGAGTGCTCTGGTCTCCTGAGCAGTAGGCATGGGCAGACCGGTGGGGTGGTGCACCTTCCCAGTTGTCTCTAGGTCAATAGACAGGGTACTGCAGCAACTCCATGCTGGAGACACAGAGCTTTGAGGCAGAGAGGCTCATTGCATCAGCAGGCAGGAAGAAGACTAGATGTTCACTAGGATCTACACTAAAACCAAGGCCCTGCCTCTTCCCACCCAGGGCGACATGGAGGGAGGAATATCTTTTCTGAACCTTCCTTTCCAGAGTGCCATATTCAATATACTGTTTTGGGATCCCACTGAATTAGATTTAAGTTCTTCATCTGTTACCTGTTCTTCAGCTATTAAGTGGGAATTCTCTTATAAGAATCAACTGAGGATAGGATCAAGATGGCGGAGTAGGAGGACATGCGCTCACTCCCTCTTGCAAGAGCACCAGAACTACAACTAACTGCTGAACAATCATCGACAGAAAGACACTGGAGCTCACCAAAACAGGACACCCCACATCCAGAGACAAAGGAGAAGCTGCAATGAGATGGTAGGAGGGGCACAATTGAGTTAAAATCAAATCCCATAAATGCTGGGTGGGTGACTCACAAGCTAGAGAACAGTTATACCACAGAAGTCCACCCATTAAAGTGAGGGTTCAGAGCCCCACATTAGGCTTCCTAACCTGGGGGTCCAGCAATGGGAGGAGGAATCCCCAGAGAATCAGACTTTGAAAGCCAGTGGAATTTGATTGCAGGACCTCCACAGGACTGGGGGAAACAGAGACTCCACTCTTGGAGGGCACACAAAAAAGTGTGCTCACCAGGACCCAGGGGGAAGGAGCAGTGACCCCATAGGCGACTGAACCAGACCTAACTGCTGGTGTTGGGGGGTTGCCTGTGGAGGTGGGGGGGCAGCTGTGGCTCACCGAGGAGATGGGGGCACCGGTGGCAGGGGTTCTGGGAAGTGCTCATTGGCCTGAGCCCTCCCAGAGCCTGCCATTAGCTCCACCAAAGGGCCTGTGGACTCCAGTGCCAGGTGGCCTCAGGCCAAAGGACCACCAGGGTGGGAACACAGCCCCACCCATTGGCAGACAAGCCCACCGAGCCCTACCCACCATCAGTCTCTCCTATCAGGAAGCACCCGCGAGCCTCCTAGACAGCTTCCTCCACAAGAGGGCAGACAGCAGTATCAAGCAGTATCAGCAGTATTTTGTCTTGTGGAACTGAAAACCACAGCCACAGAAAGATAGAGAAAATGAAAAAGCAGAGGACTTTGTACCAGATGAAGGGACAGGATAAAACCCCAGAGAAACAACTAAATGAAGAGGAGATAGGCACCCTTCCAGAAAAAGAATTCAGAATAATGATGGTGAAGATGATCCAGGACTTTGAAAAAAGACTGGATGCAAAGATCGAAAAGTTTACCAAAGACCTAGAAGAATTAAAGAGCAAACAAACAGAGATATGCAACACAACTGAAGTGAAAATTACACTAGAAGGAACCAATAGCAGATTAACTAAGGCAGAAGGACGAATAAGTGACCTGGAAGACAGAATGGTGATCATCACTGATGCACCATAAAGAATAAAGAAAAAAGAATGAAAAGAACTGAAGACAGCCTAAGAGACCTCTGGGACAATGTTAAATGCACCAACATTCGCATTATAGAGGTCCCAGAAGGAGAAGAGAGAGAGAAAGGATCCGAGAAAATACTGGAAGAGATTATAGTTGAAAACTTCCCTAACATGGGAAAGGAAATAGCTACCCAAGTCCAGGGAGCACAGAGAGTCCCAGGCAGGATAAACCCAAGGAGAAACATGCCAAGGCATATAGTAGTCAAATTGACAAAAACTAAAGACAGAGAAAAGTTATTAAAAGCAACAAGGGATAAATAAATAAATAAAATTAAAAAAAAAAAAAAGCAACAAGGGAAAAACGACAAATAACACACAAGGGAACTCCCATAAGGTTAACAGCTGATTTCTCAGCAGAAACTCTGCAAGCCAGAAGAGAGTGGCATGATATATTTAAAGTGATGAAAGGGAAGAACCTACAACCAAGAATACTCTACCCAGCAAGGATCTCATTCAAATTCGATGGAGAAATCACAAGCTTTACAGACAAGCAACAGCTAAGAGAATTCAGCACCACCAAACCAGCCCTACAACAAATGCTAAAGGAACTTCTCTAAGTGGGAAACATAAGAGAAGAAAAGGACCTACAAAAGCAAAACAATTAAGAAAATGGTAATAGGAACATACATCTCAATAATTACCTTGAATGTAAATAGACTAAATGCATCAACCAAAAAACACAGACTGGCTGAATGGATACAAAAACAAGACCCATGTATATGCTGCCTACAAGAGACCCACTTCAGACTTAGGGACACATACAGACTGAAAGTGAGGGGATGGAAAAAGATATTCCATGCAAATGGAAATCAAAAGAAAGCTGGAGTAGCAATACTCATATCAGATAAAATAGACTTTAAAATAAAAAATGTTACAAGAGACAAGAAAGGACACTACATAAAGATCAGAGGATCAATCCAAGAAGAAGAGATAACCATTATAAATATATATGCACCCAATATAGGAGCACGTCAATACATAGGGCAAATGCTAACAACTATGAAAGAGGAAATCGACAGGAACACAATCATAGTGGGGGACTTTAACACCCCACTTACACCAATGGACAGATCATCCAGACAGAAAATTAATAAGGAAACACAAGCTTTAAATGACACAATAAATCAGCCTGATTTTATAGATATCTAGAGGACATTGCATCCAAAAACAGCAGATTACACATTCTTCTCAAGTGTGCATGGAACATTCTTCAGGATAGATCTCATTTTGGGTCATAAATCAAGTGTTGGTAAATTCAAGAAAATTGGAATCATATCAAGTATCTTTTCTGACCACAATGCTATGAGATTAGAAATCAATTACTGGAAAAAAACTGGAAAAAACACAAACACATGGAGGCTAAACAATATGCTACTAAATAACCAAGAGATCACTGAAGAAATCAAAGAGGAAATCAAAAAATACCTAGAGACAAGTGACAAAGAAAACACAATGATCCAAAACCTATGGGATGCAGCAAAGGCAGTTCTAAGAGGGAAGTTTATAGCAATACAATCCTACCTCATGAAACAAGAAAAATCCCAAATAATCTAAACTTACACCTAAAGAAACTAGAGAAAGAAGAGCAAACAAAACCCAAAGTTAGTAGACAAACTGGGACATTTGTAGAGATATGAATGGACCTAGAGACTGTCATACAGAGTGAAATGAGTCAAAGAGAAAAACAAATATTGTATATTAACACATATGTGGACTATAGAAAAACGGTACACATCAACCGGTTTGCAAGGCAGAAATAGAGACACAGATGTAGAGAACAAACATATGGACACCAAGTGGGGAAAGGGGGAGGGTTGGGGGGGGAATGAATTGGGAGATTTGGATACCAAATTGTACGCTCTAAATATATGCAGTTTATTGTTTGTTAACTGTATCTCAATAAAAGTTCTTAAAAAGCAAAAAAAAAAAAAAAAAAAAAAATGAGATGGTGTATTAAAGCATTTAGAATAGTGCTTGGCCCACGGCAGGTATTCAAAAAGAAAAAAACAGCTATTATTTTTCTTAGTCGGTTAAATGGAGACAGTGGTTATACCTCACATGGTTATGAAGACCTGTGATTAGATCACAGTATGTGGAAGCAGGCCTCCTTTGCGCAGTCCTGTTTCTAATATGAAGAGGCAGGAGCCTACTTTTTCCAGAGCCTGTTCTAATGTTCCTTGCGAAAGCTGGGCCATTGCCTTCTTCATGATACATAAATGATGAACCTCGTGCATTCTTTTAAAAGCAATCTCTCTTTTCTCACGCTTCTAGGTTGATGGTTGTTTTTCCATTTATTAATATCTGTCCCCAGGCAGGAAAGCCCTGCAAAAGAAAGTACACCAATCATGCCCAGCCGGGTGCTGGCCCTGCCGCGCAGCCCATAGACAATCTGCCCAAAGAACCTGGGTCGCGGTGCGGAAGGAGCGGCCAATCAGAAGAAGTTTGGCCCTCTGCAGTTTCCGTCCGCTCACTAGGAGGCGCTGCGGCCGCCGCGGCGGCTCCCGGGGCTGTCGCGGGCCGGGGCGGTTGGATAGGCGGCTGACACTCGTGGCCATGGAGTGGGGTTCCGAGTCGGGGGCCGTGAGGCGGCACCGCGTCGGAGGGGAGCGCCGGGACGGCCCGGGGGCCAAGCCGCAACTGGAGAGCGACGCCCTGGCGCAGGAGCCCCTGGCGGACGCGTGCGGCGGCGGCGGCGGCGGCGGCGGCAGCGCGGGGACGCGGAAGCGGAGCGGCGGCGCGAGCCGGGGTTCGGGGAGCGGGCTGTCCGAGGCGCGCGCGGCGCTGGGGCTGGCGCTCTACCTGCTCGCGCTGCGGGCCCTCGTGCAGCTCTCGCTGCAGCAGCTGGTGCTGCGCGGGGCCGCTGGTGGCCGCCGCGGAGAGTTCGACGCGCGCCGAGCCAGGTACCGCTGCTCCCGCCCGGCCCGCGCGTCCCTTTTCGCCCCGGGGCACAGCCACCTGTGTGCACCCGCCGCCGCCCGGCTGCACGTGGGGTGGGGTGGCCTTGCGCGCCTCTCCCCCCCCGGACCCCCAATTTTCGGGACATAGGGCTCGCGAGGCCCTCGGTGCAGCTCGTAGTGCAGGTGCGCGCGGCCAGGGCGGTTTGCACCGGCTTTTCTGCCCCTTTTTTGCCTCAGCTGAAGATGGTTGGTTATTAAGTCGTCGCCCATCTTCCGGAGCAACTTCCACTTTTTGCTAGCCCTCCTACTTTACAAATGAAAGGAAAGGCTGTGAGATTTGTGGTCCCAGTTCGGTTTTTCGGGGAGGGGTTGGAAGGGGATAATGCAGTGGTTTCAGTTTTTTTGCGGGGCGGAGAGGGGGGGAGTAGGTTACAGGTCTCAAAGCTGAGAGCTATGAGGCTCTCCCTGGAAGACTGCAAGTTCAAAATTTTACCATTTCAGACGTTCTCAGATTCCTGGAGCTTGTCCTTGGGTCCTTGGTGTGTAAGGTTTGGCTTTCTGTTTTTGTTTTTTTTTTAAATTAAAAACAAGAGACTCCTAAGTATGCTAGGAAACGTAAATTAAGTCAAAGGTATTGTAATCTTAGTGTGTCAGAGCTCAGAAAATCATAAGCTAGCAGAGTTTTTAACAGCCATTGTATTTTAGAAAACTTTTAAGTACAAAGTGCTGGAAGCTTATTTTCTTAAAGGCTCTCTGAAACAGACCTCCCCACCCCCTTTTTTTCCCCACTTGGAATGCAGTGAAAAGACAAAAAAACTTTTGTTTGTTTTATGGGTAGAGTAAGTTTTGGACTGAATTGAAGTTACTCGGCCTTGTGTGCACACTGGGAGGGCTGAGTCCATTCTTCAAAGTCAAAAGTTTTTTTAAGTTTATTAACCCCTTGACTTAAATGTCTTTGCTCATTGGTTTCTGCTGCTTAGAATCAGTAACCCAGAGTCGGTAACCTTCCACAGTGTGACACAGTGAAGTTGTATTCTCTTCTGTCTAGCCATCAGCAGTTACACATTTTGAGCAAAATCCCTGGTCTTTGTATTGATTTGTTACAGGGGTTGGAAGAAATTGGGAGTGGAGTAGGTGGAGAAAACTGAAGGGATGAACTCATGGAAGGCAAAATAAAATGATAGAATTTTGCAGGTGATTTTCACGTTACCTGAAGTACTAAAGGCAACCTTTTTTATGTGAGAAGTCAAAGAACTTGTTTTTTGGGAGGGAACATGCGGAGGAAAAGTTGCTCTGTGCTGTTAGTTTTAAGCCTAGCATGCCTTGTCATCATGATTCTTTTGGTTGCTTCTAGGGATTATCTTGAACACATAACATCCATTGGCCCCAGGACTACAGGAAGTCCAGAAAATGAAATTCTGACAGTGCGTTACCTTTTGGAACAGATTAAACTGATTGAAGTTCAAAGCAACAGCCTTCACAAGATTTCAGTAGATGTGCAACGGCCCACAGGCTCCTTTAGCATTGACTTCTTGGGAGGGTTTACAAGCTACTATGACAACATCACCAACGTTGTGGTAAAGCTGGAACCCAGAGATGGAGCCCAGCATGCCATCCTGGCTAACTGTCATTTTGACTCAGTGGCGAACTCACCAGGTATGTGCCTGTTTTTCAGTCATTTTGAGATCCTCACAGTCCAGAAAGTTTGTTCTGCTTGAGCAGTTGTGGGGCACCATTTTCTTAGACAAAGCTCTTTTTCATTGCGATGGAAGGCAGGATAATTAGAATAGTATCATTTAGTTTAAGATCTACCTTTCAGTATTCTCTCAAGTGCTTTATTTACTTAATTTTTATTTTTTTTAAAACTATTTATTGGCTGCATTGAGTCTGTTGCTGTGCATGGGCTTTCTCTAAGTTGTGGTGAGCGGGGGCTGCTCTTTGTTGCAGTGTGCGGGCTTCTCATTGCGGTGGCTTCTCCTGTTGTGGAGCACAGGCTCTAGGCGTGCAGGCTTCAGTAGTTGTGGCACTCAGGCTCAGCAGTTGTGGCACTCAGGCTCAGCAGTTGTGGCACACGGGCTTAGTTGCTCTGCTTAGTGGCATGTGGGATCTTCCCGGACCAGGGCTCGAACCCATGTCCCCTGCATTGGCAGGCAGATTCTTAACCACTGTGCCACCAGCGAAGTCCTATTTACTTGATTTTTAAACATTAATGCCAGCAGCCCAGCAACAAGGCATCGAGTGTTTCTGGCAGACCGAAATAGCCTTATCAGTGTTACCAGTGTGTATTCTTGAATCCTGGAGTTAGGTTCTGCCACTTCAAGTGTTTACTCACCTAGGTGTTGTGCTAGGTTTTGGAGATACAGGATAAAGAAACAGTCCTGGCCTTCAGTGGACTTGTGGTTTGGAGGCTCACTCTCCTAGCAGTTTCTGTCCACCTGTAAAGTGAGAATTTTGGTCCATTGGGGATGCCATACTGTTAGAGCACCTCATTAATCCATGAATCTTGCTGTGAAAATACTTTGGCAAAATAGAGTACTTGATGTTTAGGACAGTGCCTGACACAATAAGTATTTGTTGAATGAATATCTCCTAAATTGAACTTCAATTTTTTAAAGTAAAAATCCTCTGAAAAAAGGTTTTCAGTAGCTAGAGATTATAAATAGGGAAGAACAGAAAATAGTAGCATTTTACAATGAGATGGCATCTGGTTCAATCCCCTCATTTCACATAGGCATACACTAAGATGATCACCACTACTCTGAGACAGGGCCAGGACCTGGGTTTCCTGGCTAGTCAGTTCTTTTAGCTGTATTTGGAAGGAGGGAGAGTATTAGGATGTAGCTAATGTTCCCTTTAGAAACTACTTAACCTCTTCCCTCAGTTTCTGATCTGAAAAATGGAGATATAATAGTACTTTTCTAATGGCATTGCTTAGAGGATTAAATGAGGATTAAATACAAGTAAAATAGTAGAATAGCAACTGGCACGAAAAATCCTTTCTTTGCTATTAGTAGTTATTTAATATTAAGTACTTCCGGATTGCTTAAACTTAAACCAGACCCAATGCGAACATCTAGAGTTATACAAAGTGTAAAATAAAATTTATGTGCTTGATAAAATTATTTGTACTAGGACATCTTTAATTAGAAATCTTGCCGTTGCATTTAGAATGTAACATGCTTTTTCAAAAACCAGTATACACTCATCTCTTTTATAAAGTCAGAAATACCTTTGTGGGGAACTTAGTGGTCTTTTATGTCCATTTCAGAGTAGTAATAAAATAAGCACCACCCTATGCCCACTATTTTGATGCTTAAATTCTAGGAAGGGACAAATTAACACCAGGTTTTTTAAGGGCATTATATAACAAAGATGTGTATACAGGTATCAGAAATAAACAGTACCAAATGTTAGAAATCACATATATGGAGTCCAGTAATGAAAGGATGGCATTTTGTGGGTTACTGGAATCCGTTTTTAACTAAAATTTTGTAAGGATACCTATGCCAACAATCTCAGGGAAATTTGTCATTAATAAATTGTTAAAAATAGTTTTAAAAACATTCACCTAATTTTTTTTAGTGGGTGAACAAATTGAAGCGTGGTTATTTTTTAAGAGTACTTCTCAGCAAGGTATCTGGAACTTAGGAACTGATACCAATTAGGAGTAATGTTACCCACAGAAAGGACTTCACCATCTTCTTGGGGTTGTTGCATGGTTCCAGGTGGTTATTCTGAGGCCGACTTCAGTTTCAGGGTTGATTCTAAATGGAGAGGGATGTTGGCTAGGCATCCAGCCCTTATAGATACTCTCCTCCAACTTTCCTTCACTTTCTGTTTTGTTTTTTTTTTATTTTATTTATTTATTTATTACTTTTTGGGTGGGGTACACCAAGTTCAATCATCTGTTTTTATACACATATCCCCGTTTTCCCTCCCTCCCTCGACTCCCCCCCCCCTTCACTTTCTTAAAGATACCGGATCCTTCTCTAGGTTTGTTCTCAGACACCAGAGCCATTAAAATAAAGGAAGATAAAAGGACAATTTAACTTTTAATCAACCCTATAGAGATATATATCTTTCAATTTTAATTTCTCTTCCTTTGAATAAAGAAAAATTTTACTGCTTTTTATTTTAAAGTAACAGTCTCAAAGTTAAAAACCATTTGTTTCCTTTGGCTTTTTAAAGGTGGCACTCTTTAGTGATAGCTACATATACTTCCTGCTTGGTAGTAATTAAGTAATCATTACTTTGTTTCACTTTTATTAAAATATAGTCCAGTAATCAACTAGGGAGACAAGTGTGGCTAGTAAGTCGTTTCTTTTCAAGTAGGAATGGGTTCTGGAATTTAACAGCGCCAAAACAAGCATTTTAGCTGGCTTCAGAGCCTTCCTTAAGGCTGCAGAGAGAAGAAGGAAAAGCTAACATTGAATGCCTACCACATGCTAGGCAGTGTGCTTTACCTCGTAATCCTCATAACACATCTGTGAAGTAGATACCATTAACCTGCTCTCTAGTGCAGGAAATAGTAAAGGGGCAGAGCTAGAATTTACAGGGAAGTCTTTCTTCCTCTAAAACCCACACTAATCTCTGTAACTCCCTGCCTCCCACTGTGTAAACCCAGAAGTGCTGTTGCCTGGGTTATTATTGTGCGTATTTACTTTGATTATTCTTTAAACTTTTTATTATGGAAAATTTCAAATATATACAACAAGAGAATTGTTTAATGAGCCTGAGTGTACCTGTCACCCAGCTTCAACAATTCAATCTTGTTTCTTCTCTACTCACCCCCTCCACCCCCGACTTTGACTGTTTTAAAGGAAATCTCAGCTATATCAGTTCCTCTGTAAGTATTTTGGGCTGTATTGTTGAAAGATAAGGACTTTTTTCCTTTTTGGCATGCTCATAATACCATGAATTACCTCACTGAAAAACAAAAGTAATTCCTTAATATCATCAAATATCCAGTCAGTTCCTTTAATGACCTCTTATGGTACTTTGAAAAAAAAGTCTTGGCACTAAAGTCATCTTTGTAATCACCTTTAATTAATAGATACAGTTTCTGAATTAAGAGGTTAAGTGATTTGATGAGGTCCTCTGCTTTATCAGTGCTGGAACCAAGGATACTACTTAGGTCATTAGTCTCCTTTCCTGTATCTTATTAGATTAGGTGTCTTCTTTGTACTTTTTCATCACAGGACCCCTTTGGAGAAGCTTTAAAAAATGCTACACAATCCAGACTGACCCCTCTGTAAATGTGGAGTGATCTGCAGCTTTTATGATTTTGGCAGGAAAACTAGCAGGAAGGGAGTGGGTGGCATTTGGAGATGACATAGAAACTGTGAACACTAGAAGTGAGGATACTACAGAGGATGTGGAATAAGGATAAAGAATTTTAGAAGTTGCTTTGGGTGATGAGAATGCCAGTTTTCAATATTGCTTTAGGTCGCCTCTGGTTGATTATTCAACAGATACTAATTGAGCAACTATTGTGGGGCCAGTCACAGTTCTAGGTGATAAGAGTAAATCAGCAAGCAAACCATAGATTCCTGTCCTTCTGGAGTTTACTGCTGGTGGGTGTAATTATCACCGGATGATGACAGAGCTATGCTACTTGCAGCTATTGTGGTGCTTCCTTGATGAGAAAACTCCATTTCTTGCCATAATGGTTTGTATTGTAAAGGTTTTAAAATCTGAGAAGCAAATCTGTTTTTCTGATTTAAAGGTGCCAGCGATGATGCAGTTAGCTGTTCAGTGATGCTGGAAGTCCTTCGTGTCTTGTCAACATCTTCAGAAGCCCTACATCATGCTGTCATATTTCTCTTTAATGGTGCTGAGGAGAATGTCTTGCAAGTGAGATTTTGCCGTTTTAAGGTCTCGGCTTGAGTGATGATGATAAGAGAATAGTAATAGTAACAGCCAACACGTGCATTTTGATTATTCATTTGGGTCGTGTCATAAAATGACGTGCAAAAGAAATACTGTACTAGGCAGTACTTTAAAAAATCTGCAGCCACTTAGGTACACCTGTTTATTTTTTTATTTTTTTTTTTTTATTATTTTTTTGGGGGTACACCAAGTTCAATCGTCTGTTTTTATACACATATCCCCGTATTCCCTCCCTTGGTACACCTGTTTAATATTGAAAACTCACCTTAGAACAGATCATCTTGTCAGCATTTTATTAATAAAAGCGCTCTGTGATGGTATAATTACTAGCCTCAGGCTTTCTAGAGTTTCAGAGATGTCTTGAGGCAGGCACACGGCATGAATGCCCAGCTGTAGGGTAGTGCCTCCTCTTCTGTTTTGCACATTCTTTTGCACAGGCTCACACTTACTAAAGATGTTGTTTGGCTCCACTCACGGAAGTCAGGCTGCCTTCTATGATGAGTGACTTTCTACTGAGCAAACTGCACGTGACCATTAGGCAGAGAGAGAGAAACAGATGTCTTTAGATACTGCCTTTGAAAAAAATGATTGTTTTTTTTATTTTTCCTCTCATCAACATAAGATGTCCTGACTTTAAAAAAAAAAAAAAGCAAAATAAAGACTTTAATAATATAGGATGGTTTAACCAGTATCTGTTTTCTTTCCTTCTCATTCAGGCCAGTCATGGTTTTATTACCCAGCACCCTTGGGCCAGCTTGGTTCGTGCATTTATTAACCTGGAGGCAGCGGGTGTAGGAGGGAAAGAACTTGTATTCCAAACAGGTGTGTGAGGTTGTACATTGTATATTTTAATGCAATTTTTGTTTTTATGAAAGTGGAAATTTTTCGAATGTAATCTAATGAACATTCTTTTTAAAGCATGAGATAGTTTGTCTTTTTAAAGTTTTTAACGAAATAATATTAATTTTAATGTCATAAAAATCCAGTAATATGAATCAGAGTTCAAAGCTCAGACTTTTTTAGTTAGGGCATACTAAAATCTGATATTGGTAGTTTCATGCCATTTTCCTGCTCTGTTAGAAATTTGGGTAATGCATTTTAGCCAGAGATGTAGCATTTGCTAGAAGCTTAATAATGAGAAGTGTTTCAAGGCATGAGGTGGGCTAGGGGAAGTGAGTAAGGTGATACGGGAACTTGTTTTTTACTTTTAGCACCCTTCACAGACATGATTTTGTTTAAGTTATAAAGATATGCTAAGTGCTAAGTATGTCTTTGTAACCTAAACAGTACCACATTTTAATATTCTCCATCCAACTTATTTTAGACTTTTTCCACTCAGAATGAATGTATATTTTAACTTCAGCTAAACCTTTGAGAATCTCAAGGTTATGAGGTCAGAAGCAAGGTTCTCCCTTCTTTTCAACTCAAACCTTTCTGCTTACCCTTCATCTGAACAATGAGAAGAAGCTGGGATCTAATATCTGTAGGGGTAAGTGGATGCCACACTGTTATCCATTTCCCTCTAATTCTTGGATGTCAGTCAGAATAGGAGGAACCACCAGATCAGAAAGCAGCAAGAGAACATTCTGAAGCAAAGAGGACACACTGTGTCTTTTCTCTGGTGAAAATATCAGGGCCGCACGTGGACGGGAGTATGTCATTGTATATTTTCCCTCCTGGAAATGCACTATAATTTAAGTACCTCACATCCATGCTTTTTAATTTGCTATCACAGGACCTTGCCCCTGTACTTCTGTGACCCAGAGAAGAACCAATCTTAAAGTTTAGTCTGTGCCTTTCCTGAATGTTTTCTGTACATATATATATTAATGCATACATATTCTATGCTTATATTAATATACTTTTTGTACATATAATCCAGAGAGGTTAAAACACATTTACCTAACTCCTGGGTATATATCCAAAAAACAAAACCACTTAATTTGAGTAAGATACATGCACCGCAGTATTCCTAGCAGCATTATTTACAATTGCCAAGGTATGGAAGTAGCCTAAGTGTCCATCAGCAGATGAACGGATAGTGTGTGTGTGTGTGTTTGTTTGTGTGTGTACAATGGAATACTACTCAACCATAAAAAAGAATGAAATTTTGCTATTTGCAGCAATGCGAATGGACTTGGAGGGCATTATGCTAAGGGAAGTAAGTCAGGCAAAGACAAATACTGTATGATGTAACTTATATGTGGAATCTAGCAAAACACACCAAAATAGTGAATATAACAGAAAAGAAGCAGACTCACAGATACAGAGAACAAACAAGTGGTTACCAGTTTGGGGGGAGGGGCCCTCTAGGGGTAGAGGGAAGTAAGAGATACAAACTGTTGGGTGTACGATAGGCTCAAGGATGTGCTGTACAACGTGGGGAATATAGCCAATATTTTGTAATAACTCTAAGTGGAAAGTAACCTTTACAAATTGTGTTCAAGACAAATAGATCCAAGTCATTGCGTTTATTTATTTACATTTATTGAGTACTCACTTTTGCTAGGTCTGATTTACAGTCTGTGCTCTTCTTACTAAATGCAGACCAGTCATAGATAAAAATTCTCGTTTACATTTTAGATATAATTGCTTTCTGTGGAAGGATATAAACAGACTGTTAATAATAGTCGCTGCCGGATGGTGGGCGCTGCTGGCAGAGCTGTGGTGGGCGTAACTAGCCTGGAGGGTGGGCCAGAGTGTGAAAAGCCAGTTGGAATTCTCCACTGCTTCATACACTTAAAGCCAGCATTGCCAGGACAGCTTTACTTATACTCTTTATAGTTTTCCGTATTGTTTAAATTTTTGCATTTCATATGATTTCTTTAATAATAAAAACAGGCTTGTTACTAGTTAGCAATATATATACAATATAAATGTTTTACTCGTTCTAAAATAAAATCCCCATATTTCAAAATTAATTTTTTTTTCTGGAGGGGCATCCTACAAAAGATTCGTAAGGAATGTTTTCCCCCCTTTCTTTGAGTCTTCGTATGCTGTTTTCCCGTTAGGTTTTTGGTAACATTCTGTGGCTAAACTGTACCTGAGAACTTTTTGGGTACTTTCCAGTGGTCTGATACCTTCGCCAGTGTCTCTCTCACTTTCAGATGCCCTTCCTCAAAAGACTAGCTCTCTTGTGGGGATTGCTTTCAGAAAGCTAGTTAGTGTTGCTTCCGTGCCTGAAGAGGGAGGATGAGGCCTCCCGGGTCTGGAGTCCTGGGGAACGCTGCCAGACCACCCTGTCCTCAGCTTCTGCAGCAGGTGCCTTTATCCTGCGCAGTAGCGCTTGTCCTGCCCTGGCAATGTTTCACTTATCACAGTTTGTACCCTCTAGTGCTCTCTTGTCACTTCAGAGAGACATTCACTTGGGGAGTTTTTAGGGACTAGAATAATCATTACTACCTAATTTTTAGAAAGGGCCAGAGTGCATGAAAGAATGGCTTGATTTATCAGGCTAATGATTTATATATCATGAGTCAAGAAGGCTTAATTTAATAATTTTGTAGGTGTTGTAAAATCCATTGTTTAAAACTTTAAACTGATGAAATCAGTAACACATGTTCCTTGTTAAAAATATAGATGCTACCAACCTTGAGTAGAAGAAAGCCCATAAACAAAGGGATCAACAAAATCCTTTTTCTCTATTGTGAAAAATATCCATGACCCTGTAATCTTACTACCCAGAGCAAACCAGTGTTATAATTTACTCTCTGTCCTTCTGAAATTTTTCTCTATTCATATATATATGAATATATAAAGAGTGTATATGCATATATATGAAAATATGTTATATATAATCTTGTAAAAATGGGATCATACTTGATCTATTTTATAACCCGCTTGAGAACCATTCTTTTTTGTTTTTAATTACAACTTTATTGAGATATAATCCAAATACCCTACAGTTTACCCATTTAAAATGTTAAATTCAGTAGTTTTTAGATATATTCACAGAGTTGTGCAGTCATCACTCTAGTCAATTTTAGAATCTTTTCATCACCTCAAAGAGATACCCCATTCTCATGAGTGGTGTGGCTTTTTTCACTTCTTATCCTATTTTTTGAGGTTCATCCATGTTGTAGCATGTATCAGTACTTCGTTCTTTTTCATTTAAAAAAATATTTTTTTTTTTTGGCCGTGTCTCATGGCTTGCGGGGATCTTAGTTCCCCAGCCAGGAACTGAACCTGTGTCCTTGGCAGCGAAAGCTCGAAGTCCTAACCACTGAACCACCAGGGACTCCCCAAGTACCTCATTCTTTTTTATGGCTAGGTGATATTCCATTGTATGGGAATTCTGCATTTCATTGATCCATTCATCAGCTGATGGATAACTGTAAGGTGAAAATATTTCTGTATCTGCCTCGCCACCTTTCTCTGTGAGATAATTAAGAGAAGAGCTTTCTGGGGGAGGCAGAATAGTGGTTAAGAGCACAGGCTCTGTAGTCTGCTGACCCAAGTTCAAATCTCAGCTGTAGCATTGCAGCCTTGGACAAGTCCCACATAACTGCTCGATGCTTCAGCTGCTCATCGGTAACATTGGGATAGTATAGGATTAATAACCACTGAGTAAACTCCCAAGTCTGTAATTTCTTGTTTAAGAGCTGCCTTTGCCTTGTTTACATCATGAAGAGTATCTTACTCAGGAGCTCATCTGCCTTCCCCATCCCCGTCTCCCTAGTCTTCCCTTTTCCACCAACGCTTGACCTGCAGGCCTCAGCGGACAATCAGGGAGAGGCTGGAGTAGGGCTGGAGCACTGCTGTGCAGCAGTGCCATCTGTAAGGGGTCAAAGGCCAGGTACTGTCTATTTAAAACCCTTTCCTACTGATGGATCTTATGTTTTTCTCAAATATTTTTTATGGCACAGTGCATAAAATGAACTTAAACTTTTATCTTTAGGTGTCTTTATTTCATCTTTTATTGTACACTAAGGAAAGTGCACAGCTCTGAGTGCTCAGCTTAATGAATTTTTACAGACTGAATACGTCAGGTAACTAGAACCCAGATCAAGATTGAGAGTATTGTGGGTACTCCAGAAGCCTCCCCTGTGTCCCTTCTCAGTCATTCTTCCCTCAAGATTACCCTATTCTAACCTGTGTCTTGATAGATTTAATCATGCTTTTGTTTGAACTTTCTGTAAATTGACTCATACACTGTGTTTTATGTGTGTGTGTGTGTGTGTGTGTATGGCTTATTTTCACTCAGTATTATGTCTGTAAGATTCCTCAGTGTTGTGTCTAGTTCATTCTTTTTCATTGCTGAATAATATTTAATTGACAAGGATATCCATTCTACTAGTGACGTTAGATTGTTTCTAGGCTTTGGCTCTTATGAATGGTCTTACGAACATTCTTACGAGTGTCTTTAGTACACGTTTGTGTATGCACGTTTCTGAGTGGAGCTCCTGAGTCATACGGTGTGCGTATGTTCAGCTTTGGTAGATACTTTTGGTAGATAAATGTCACACTTGGATGCAAAAATCTTAAATAAAGTATTAGCAAACTGAATCCAGCAATGTATGTGTATTTATGTGTATGTGTATACGTGTACATATATGTGTATGTACATACAAAAAAGATAATGCTTTCTAACCAAGTTGAGGTTATTTCAGGAATACAAGATTTTTTAAATTTCAGGTGTACAACATAGTGGCTCAATATTTATATATATTACAAAATTATCATCAATAAGTCTAGTTAACATCCATCACCATACAGTTGCAGTTTTTTTTCTTATGCTGCGAACATTTAAGACCTGTTCTCTTAGCAACTTTCAAGTATACAATACAGTATTATTGACTTTAGTCACCATGCTGTACATACATTACATCGCCATGACATTTATTTTATAACTGGAAGTTTGTACCTTTTGACCACCTTCTCTCGTTTCACCTGTCTCCCATCCCCTCCATCTCTGGCAACCACCAGTCTGTTTTCTGTATCTATGACGTCTGTTCTTTTTTTTTTTGGTCAAGATTCCACATATAAGTGAGATCGTGTGGTGTTTGTCTTTCTCTGTCTGACTTATTTCACTTAGGAGAGGCTGAATAATATTCCATTGTGTGTGTGTGTGTACATATACACACATACACATTTTCTTTATCCATTCATCCACTGATGACACTTAGGTTGCTTCCATGTCTTGGCTATTGTAAATAATGCTGCAGTGAACATGGGGCTGCAGATATCTTTTTGAGTTAGTTTTTGGATTTTTGGATAAATACCCAGAAGTGGAATCATATAGTAGTTCAATTTTTAATTTTTTTGAGGAACTTCTGTACTGTTTTCCATAGTGGCTGCACCAATTTACTTTCCTACCAAATGCACAAAGTTTCCCTTTTCTCCACATCCTCACCAACGCTTATTTCTTGTCTTTTTGATAATAGCCGTTCTGACAGGTGTGAGGTAATATCTCACTGTGGTTTTGATTTGTATCTTCCTGATGATTAGTGATGTTGAGCACCTTTCAGGTGTCTGTTGGCCATCTGTTTGTCTTTGGAAAAATGTTTATTAGGTCCTTTGCCCATTTTTTTTTTCTTTAAGAACTTTTATTGAGATACAATTGACGTACAGTAAACTGCATATATTTAAAGCATACAATTTGATGTTTTTTTTTTCTTATTAGTAATGTGTGTATCTGCCCATTTTACATTCAAATTCTTTGGGGGATTTTTTGCTCTTGATTTATATGAATTCTTTATATTTTAGTTATTATTAACCCCTTATCAGTTTGTGATTTGCAAATATTTTCTCTTCAGTATACTGCCTGTTCTTTTTGTTGATGGTTTCCTTTGCTGTGTAGAGGCTTTTTAGTTTGAAGTAGTCCCACTTGTTTATTTTTTGCTTTTGTTGACTTTGCTTTTGGTGTCAGATCCAAAAAATCATCACCAGGACAGTGTCAAGGAGCTTATTTACTGCCTATGTTTTCTTCTTGGAATTATATGATTTCAGTCTTATATGTTCAACTCTTTAATCTGTTTTGAGTATGGTGTAAGATAGTGGTCCATTTCCATTATTTTGCCTGTGGCAGATCAGTTTTTCCAATATCATTTATTTCAAAAAAACTGTCTGTTACCAATTATATATTTTTGGCTCCTTTGTTGTAAATTAATTGACCGTATATGTGTGGGTTTACTTCTGAACTCTCTATCCTCTCTTCCATGGATCTATGTTTCTGTTTTATGCCAGTATTATACTGTTTTTATTACTAGAGCTTTGTAATATAGTTTGCAGTCAAGAAGTGTGATGTCTCTAGCTTTGTTCTTCTTGCTTAGAGTTGCTTTGGCTATTTGGGGTCTTTTGTGGTTCCATACAAATTTTAGGATTGTTTGTTCTATTTCCATGAAAAATGCCACTGTAATTTTGATAGGGAATGCATTGAATCTGTAGATTGCTTTGCTTAGCATGGACATTTTAACAATATTAATTTTTCCTGTCTGTGAGCACACAACTTCTTCCATTTATTTGTGTTATCTTCAGTTTCTTTCATCCTTGTCTTAATGTTTTCAGTGTACACATCTTTTGCCTCCTTGGTTAATTTTATTCCTTGGTATTTTATTCTTTTTTGATGCAATTGGACATGAGATTGTTCTCTTAACTCCTCTTTCTGATAGTTCATTACTAGTATAGAAATGCAACTGATTTGTGGAATGATTTTATGTCTTGCAGTTTACTGAATGAAGTAAATGAAGATGACTTAATATAGTTCACCACATTATCAGAATAAGGGAGAAAAACCATCTCCGTTGATAATCTCAACATAATCATCTCAGTAGATGAAGTACAAGGATATGTTCCTTCAATAACAGTATATTTATCACACTCAAAAAGTATGACATTACTATAAAACTGTTAGTGAGTAAACAGTGCATATTCAGATTTTTATTGTTCCAATAACATCCTAGCTGTTTTTGTTTCATTTTTAATCTGAGTTCCAACCCAGGATCAAACATCAAATATATTTTATATATCCCAATCATTGTATAACATGCACATAAAAAATGTAAGTGTGAAAACTTTATTATAAAGTGAACACCCTTCTAACCCCTTGTGACAGAGGATAAACTCTTGCCACACGCTCCCAGAAGTTTTTTGCCTGCAACTTCTCAAATACAACTCTCTCCCTCTCATCTAAGGTTAGCCATTATCCTAATTTTTATGATCATCACTTTCTCTCCTTTATAGTTTAGCTTTACTTGTTTTTCAGTGTGGTTTTAATATTTTAATCATATAACTTTATTAATATCTAATTGTAATAGTAATATTTTAGTAGTAGTATTTTAACATGATGTGGTTTGACAGTCTGTTTCCCCACCACCATTTTTCTTTTTCCTTTTACATTTGTATTCTTCTCAGTGCATCACATCAGAAGCGTGTAATGTCTGTCTGATTACTAATGGTGTTAACTTTCTGTCACTTGATTATGATATTTGCCAGGTTTCCGTACTGTGTAAAGTTACCCCTTTCTAATAGGTAGTTTGAGGCTGTGAAAGCATCTTGTTTCTTATGAAAATTTGATCCTAGTTTTAGCAGTCATTGATGATTCTTGCCCCAAAGCATTTTTACTAAGTCCCTGGTACCTATCCTTTTGACTTATCTCTGACATGTTTGAGCACTTTCTTACTTTCTGGCACAAGGTGTTCCACTTCTCAGTATTTTCCTAGCCTCCGATCTGAAATTGGGCATATCTCTAGGGAGAACTGGTTCTTTTAGTGGATAATGGTATTCAGAAGCAAAGATCTTGGTGCTGAGTATGTTTTTCCTTATGTTGATCCTGTTTGGAGTTTGTAGGGCTTTTTGAATTCATAGTTTGGTGTTTTCTGTAAGTTTTGGGAAATTATTGGCCTTTACTTCTTTAAACATTGCTTCTACTCCATTCTTTCTCCTCCTCTTCTGGGATTCCAGTTACTCATACATTAGACCTTTTCACTCTATCCCATATGTCTTATAAACATTTCTATGTTTTCCATCCCTGTTTCCTTGTGTGCTTTAATTCTCTGAATCTAATTCTTTCTTCTGCTGTGTTAAACTTTGTATTAAACTATATATGTATGAAAATCCTTTTTTTTTTTTTTTTTGCCCAGAAATCATCATTTTATATTCTGTGGTGCTAGTCTTTGAGGGGGAAAAAGAACAAGAACAAAGCAAATAAGTAATAGTGAGAAACAGAAGGAAAGAAGAGGTTTCTGTTTGTATTAAAATTCTTAACATCAGTTATGCTTTTCAGTTCTAGGGTTTCCATTTGACTCTTTCTCTCTCTTTTGCTAATAGGTTGTACTTACCTAGTAACATTCTTGCTATCATCTGTGTTTTTGAATAATAATATTTATTTTAAAATTCATGCCTGGTAACTCCAGTGTCTGGGTCACCTGGATGTTTGGTTCTGTAGTTTCTCCACCTTCCCCTCCCCCACATTTTATGGTTATTTTTTTCCATAGGAAAGCAAATTGATTATCTGTTTATAAAAATGGTAATATTCTTAGATCCTCTGAAATACAATTAGTTGATCTGTATACATCAGACAACACTTCGCTAAATTTAGTTGTAATAAACCACCACCAAATCTCAGTGGGTTACAACAGCAAGGGCTTATTTGTTGCTCGTGTTACGTTCTGGTCCCTGGGTAACCGCAGTTACATCCTGTGGTGGTTATCATGTTCCACGTGTCTTATTCATTCTGGGATCCAGGCTGAAGGAGAAGCCCCATCAGGGACGTATTGGTCTCAGGGCCGTAGTTAATGGGAGAGATGGACCACACCATGGCTCTTAGAAGTCTTGTCAGTTGAAGAGCATATCTCTCCTGTTCACAGTCAGTTGGCCGAAGCAGTTCATGTATGTGCTACTTCCACAGGGAGGCATTATAAGTTATGTGGGAGAGAGGAATGAATGATTGGGAACAGTAATACAATTTATCTCGCTATCCTAGAGAAAAAACTCCCACATTTGAAAAAGCTATATATGAATAACGATGTTAATGCAGAATTATTAATAATGATGAAAAATTAGAAGCATAGTAATAAGCAACTATGATATATTCAGTGAGTATACAGTTATTAAAATGATCATTGTAATATCTAGCAACATAGGAAAATGCATTTAGTACAATGTTATGTGAAAGAGAAATGTACAGAGTATATATACTCTGTCAGTACAGCTATTTACAGTCACATTTCTAGGAAAATTGAAGATATAAAAATGATAATTTTTTATCTAAGGGTGATGGGCTTGTGAGTGGTTTTTTGTTTTTAAACTTAAACTTTTTATAGTGCTGTTATTTTATAATTAAAAGCAATTTTGTTTTCTGAAAAGTTATTTTTCATTTAAAAAAGTCATACACATTTATCAAAGAAATGTTGGAAAATACAGAAAATAGGATTAAAAAAGCAAACTCTCGACCTGTCTTCCCAAATCACCACAGTAACTATTTTACATATGTTAAAAAAAAATCAGCATATTAAAAATATTTACCAGATTAACCTCATATTGTGTTGCCATGTTTCATTTCAGGTCCTGAAAATCCTTGGTTGGTCCAAGCTTATGTTTCAGCAGCCAAACACCCTTTTGCTTCTGTGGTGGCTCAGGAGGTTTTCCAGAGTGGAATCATTCCTTCAGATACTGACTTCCGTATCTACAGGGATTTTGGAAACATTCCAGGTATTCTGTCAATCATTATGGGCTTTTTTGTGACAATGATTAATCGAAAACAAGTTTTACTTTTTGGAAGTTTGTGAGTAAGCAGCATTTTTTGAGAGCAGATTCTCTATGTGAGAACTGTATATTCTGATTCACTGAAAGAGAGATCCTGATAGTTTCCTTTTCTTATAAACTCCAGTCTAATTTAAATGTTTCCCTTTTCCAGAACATGTCATCTTGGCCCACAGTGTGACAGAAGAACAGGGGAGAACTGTTTAGCACTTCATTTCCAGAGATGGTAGTAGATCCTTCAGGGGTCTTTTTCATTGTTATCTTGCTTTGCCAGCTGCTCTGGGGACTTGTACAGCTTATTTGAAGTTAAAATTTGGCTCTGGCCTGGCAAGGATATAGATGGCAAAGTTTTGATGACCTCTCATGCTCAATATTCCTACCTCTTGCTGTGTGACTTGCAGTGCCCCAGTCATTATGTAATGAATTATCATAGGCATAGCTCTGTGAGAATTTGGAAGAGAATTTAATTTACATCATTCATTCATGAATGTGACAAAGCAGTCATGCCATTGCTTTGATGTTGTGTCTTTTAGGACTTTAATATGTTAAACAAATAGGCCTAAAGTAAGGTTCATATTTAAAGTAAAATGACTTTTTTTTTTCTCTGTTTGTCTTAGGAATAGATTTAGCTTTTATTGAGAATGGATACATTTATCACACCAAGTATGACACAGCGGACAGAATTCAAACAGATTCCATTCAGAGAGCAGGTTGGTATTCTAACTTAGACTTTTGATATTAAGGTGGAATACTGTGGTTGACCTATAAACCTATAAATATTCTGTGTCCTATGCATTAGGCAGGCAGTGTGTGGTGTAAATGAGGTGGGGCTTTGGAGTTAGATGAGGCTTTGAATTTTAGCCTTGAAGTCTAATTTAGCAGTTAAGAACATAAGACTATTCATTATGAGGAATTTGAAAGGGAGTTGACCCAGGATTATGGTAGGATTGCTGAGTGATGAGAGTGTAGCCAAAATGGAAGCTGTACGTTTAAGGTGGTACAAGCACGTTTGGGCCACTTGCCCAGGTATGGAAAAGTTACATCGATTGAAGGTTGGGTGGTGAGGGCAGGTGAGTGGGTACAAGGGGCAAGGGAGTTAAAGTGTTTTCCAGAGAGATCTATAGTAGTCAGGGGAGGGGAGAGGAGAGAAGTCTGATGCTGAGCCTTAAAAAGAGTTGGTGGGATTTGGCACAGTGGGAAAAAGAGGATGTCCCAAGTAAACGCACAGCATGAGTAGGATGTGTTTGTATGAGGGGCTCTTGGTGAGTAGATTGTCAGAGGATGGAGGTTGCGTTTTCAGAAATAGAGGGAAGTGAGGTGTAAGTGTATAGGATAGAGAAAACTATAGAAGGCTTTAAAAATTCTCAAGAAGATGCTGTAGGAATAGGAATCATTAAAGGCCTGAGTACCCAAATGAATGATGGTTTAAAATGCTGTCATTCTGGTGATGCATTGTGGAGTGGATGGTGGAGAAGGGGAGAGAGCCCGGAGTCAGGGCTGTTCCAACGGTAGTTTTAGTGTGGAATTCTGAGGACCTAGACTGTGGTTTGACAAAAGATAGAAATGAAAGCAAGGAGATAGAAAATTAGGTATGTTTTGAATATAAATTCAACAAGACTTGACAGATCAGTGAGAAGGGATCAGTCAGATGGACGGCAGCAAAGGTGACTGCAAAGTGTAAGGCCTCGCTGGCTGGGGAGAGATGACGCCACTGACCGTGATGGGGATGTGGGGAGGCGGCCCGTGTCCGGAGCAGTCATGGAGGGGGAAGGAGGCTGTGAACCTTGTCAGACATGAGACAGAGGGTGTCTGTGAACTGACCAGATTAAAAAAATACAGATACCCTGTTAGAGCTTGTGGCAGAACTGGGTATCTGGGTTTGGAAATTAAAGGCAGAGAGAAAACCACAGAAGTATGGAGTATGGAAATGGTTTTTGGAAGAGGGAAGCAAAGGCAGAGGACTAAACCTGAGCTTTGGGGAAGACACATTCTAAGGCCGACAGAAGAGCCAATGAAAAAAATCCCTCAGTAAGACAGAGGTGGTGTCTTCAGTGAAAAGAAGAGAAAGTCAAGGATGGGTTGAGCAGCAGGAAGATATGCCAGTCATTCAGGTCTTCTTATAATTCTTCATTATTAAAGTTCAAACTCATTTAGTCAATTGATTGATGTAACAGATATTTGTGACAGCATCTGATGTGCAAGATTCTGCCTGGTAATAGCTCTCCAGCTTCATTGCTGAATACTCTCTCTCCTCATCCCGGACTTTTGCCCACCTGTATTTGGAACGTACCCTCCTTGGGGCCTTCATCTACACAGATGAAAAAAAAACTCAGCCTGGACAATCTCTTCCCCCCATGTAGCTCCTCTCCATCCTTCAGCTATAAATTTCACTCCTGTTGTATGTTTTTAGGGGACTCTCATTATTTCTTTTTTTAATTGAGATGTCATTGACATTCCATATTAATTCTTAATATATGTGTAATAACTTGTTTGGCATCTGTGAGCCTCATGAGCTTCTTGGTTTCCCACTGAATTTCTGGTATCTAGAGCAGTGTGTGCTGCGTTAAGTGTATATTAAATGAATAGGGACTAAGAAAGAGCCCTTGGGTTTGTCAACAGTGAGGATACAGTGGATCAGGGAATAGCTGTAATAAATAGAAGAGAAAAGATGAAGAACAGCTTGCTGAGCTTCAAAGAGGAAAGGAAATAGAGTAGGGGGTGTGGACCATGTCTGAGATATTTATTAGGAAAAGTGGGGGAGAGCAGTAAGATGGGAGAAAGCTATTTCTGTTCACAGTCTTTCTAGATACTTCTTTGCTCCAATAGTGGATGGTTTATTCAACTTTGTTACCGTTTTTTTTTTTTTTCCATCACTAATAGGTGACAACATTTTAGCAGTTCTTAAATATCTAGCTACATCTGATATGTTGGCTTCTTCTTCTAAGTATCGACATGGAAACATGGTCTTCTTTGATGTGCTTGGCCTATTTGTCATTGCCTACCCGTCTCGTGTTGGCTCGATAATTAACTACATGGTGGTAATGGCTGTTGTTTTATACCTGGGAAAGAAATTATTGCAGCCCCAAAATAAGAGTAAGTATTTTCCTCTAAAACTGCAGTACTGGCATGGGTATAGAATTTGCCTGAAGTTTTTTAGTCACTTTGCTCATATCTTTCCAGGAAGTTAAAATCTTAAGAAAAACAGCATTTGATTTATACTGTTGTAAGAAACTTCTAAATGAATATCAGGTTGATATGCTCATTATACTTTTAGTCTTGGTGAAGCAGGCAATTTTTATGTACTCATGCACTTCATAGAAGTAGCACAAAAGCTTGTGGAAAATGGTTTGTAAAGATTGACTTTTAGGGAAGAGTCCCATTAAAAAGGCTTGTCCACACTACAGATTACTACCACACTGTTCTGGAGGATAAATGAACTGTTTCTGGTTAAATTGGTCTCCTTCTGCTTGAAATGGCTTGTAGTCTAAGTTGGTGTGTGCTGTTACCAGGTAACATTTAGCGGCAGTTCAAATACTCTTTATCACTGGTTATCTTCTCACGCCACTTATCCTCTTGTGCTAGCTTCTTTTAGTAAGATTTTATATGGAACTTTGCCTTCTGTTTTGAATGTTATTTCAGTACACAAAGCATCCCAAAGGTGATGAAGATTAAGACGACCCACTTTCCTGGTCAGGAATATATCTGAGCTACTCATGAAGATTTCTCTCTGAGTCTTTTGTACCCACAGACTCTCAGTAAATGTTAATACTTGAATTTTATTCGTTTTATACTTTCCATGTGTAGTGTTTAACAAACCTTACCCCTAGGAAATATTTTAATATTTTCAATTACAGTGGTGAATTTTGTTTTATTGTTTGCTCCTCTGATTTTACCGACTGGTTGTGGTAATTGATTTGATAAAGATGGTGATCTCTACTTTGTGTTGTCTCCCCATTAGCTGCTGCCTACACAAAGGACTTCTTCTGTGGCCTCGGCATCACTCTGATAAGCTGGTTTACTAGCTTGGTTACAGTTCTCATCATAGCAGTGTTCATCTCTCTTATTGGACAGTCTCTCTCATGGTATAACCACTTCTACGTCTCCGTTTGTTTGTACGGAACTGCAGCTGTAGCTAAAATAATATTCATACATACCCTTGCAAAAAGATTTTATTATGTGGTAAGTGTTGGGCACGTTTATTGATTTCTTTTTGCTGCTTTCAAGGATTGAAGACAAACTCAGGTGGGGTTCCTTGTGTGTGGCCTTCTGAACTCTCAAAAGTTGTTTGGCATGGTGATAGAAAATTGACTCCCAGAACTGTGTTGCCTTTCTGGAAGGCTTCTTATTCTGAGGGCTGCAGACTTCAAATGAGGTTGTAACGCTGCAGACAGTGTTTGGGGTGTTGGTGACAGCGGGGCATGTTAGCACAGCCTTCTGCCTGTGCTGACTCTGAAGTTTTTGTAACCATGCTCTTTAGTCTGCCAGCCTTCCCTGGGGTCACCCAGTTATTTGTATTTGAACAGCTCTGGTCTCCACTGGACAGCAGGTTCCTTGAGGGCGTGGATTGTTTTCTTCCTTATCCTCTGGGCTCTCACAGGCACTACACACCGTACGCGTTTGCTGCCTGAGTGAACGTTGCACTTAAAGCTGCACTTAAAGGTTTCTGTCTCCTTCGCTTTTTTTTTTAACCTTTATGTTGTGAATGCAGATTCTGTCCGCATGCATGTGTGGTCTGGGGGTTAATGGTACATTGCTAAGGAGAATAAGGGAAGGGAGCTAGGGTTCCAGGGTGATTTATGCTGACTTAGAGAATACAGCCATTTTGTTACGGTGTCAACTGTATGCATTTGTTTGGTAAAAACAAAATTAGGTATCAGGGTTATGAGATAATAGGACTAAAAATAAATTCCAGCGAGAGAGCAAGCAGTGGTTTCTGATTTTCTAAGAGTTAAAGGGAAAATCTTTCTTAGTTCCATCGTTTTCAAGACGGCCAGTGTACACCAGTTCTTTCGGACTGTCCTGCTGGGGATTAGAATGGAGACGTGGAAGAGTATAATACAGCATCCCTTCACGAGGATATCTTTGGTGTCCGAACCTTGGTCTCAGTTTCAGTTCAGGTTGGGATATGGTGTTTCAGGCCCTATAGAGGAAAGGTTCTTTGAGATTAGTCATGTGTTTGTGGTTGAGCCAATACTTGTATCTTAATGGTTTCAGTTGCCAAAACAATTATACCATGGGACTCAATTTCACATGCTTATTCTTATTGCAATGGTATGTAACCAGAGTGTGGCTGACTGTCGTTGGTATGGCATTGGGGTGCAGTAGCGGGTAAGACAGAAATGCTTAGTAAAATTCTGTTTACTTTGACTAATTTCATTTGTCTGATGTGAAACTTTGGGCTGAAGGCACAATGGAAAGAGTAGTATGTTTCATTTTCATTTCACAAATAGTCTTTGAATATCCAGTGGGCTTCCATGCTAGGATCTGGTACAGAGATTCAGGACATAGTATTTTTCTTTGAGGAGCTTACAGTTTCATTTGGGGATGAAATGATAGGGAAACCACAAGGATTTTAGTACATTGGGACGAAGTGAAATAGAGTGATATATTCACAGTGCTGTAGGAATATTGGGCCAGGAGAGATGAATTTTGTTTGTGGAAGTCAGGAAGGCTTCCTGAAGGAGGTGGTGACATTTGAACTGGGTTTTTGAAGCCTGAGTAGAAGTGTGCCAGATAGAGAACAGATTGATGGGCAAAGGTGGGAATGAATGTATGTACAAGGTGCATTTGACTCACAGTCAATGAAAAGTTCAGTGTGGTGAAGATAAGGTTAATAGGATAATAACTGGGAAAGTAGGCCAGGGTGAAGTGGAAGAATGACTCTGAAGATCACTGGGGCCACAGTTTAAAATTTCTAAGCAGGATATTGAGTGAGAGAATTTGTGATTTAGTAGGAACACACTAGTAACGGTGTATACAATGGATTGGAAGGGGTAGAGGGATACTAGAGATGGGGAGAGGGCAGCTAGATTTGAGGGATGTTTGGAGTTGGGTACAATGTGGGAACAACGTAAAACATTTTCAGTTATTACAGTCTTCACTGTTAAGATCTTTGTTTTTAAATATCTGAGTGGGATTTGGCTTCAAATTGAATCCTGAGAATTATTTTATTCTTTTTAAAGACCGTCACTCTTGATTAACAGTGTTGAACATCTAATTATTTAACGATGGTAGCCTGTCATCCAAAGGAGGTTTGTCAGGTGAACTTTCACTTGTTTTGAGAACATGTGACTGAAACTCTCTTGAGCTCTTGAGGTGGGGACCCTTATAACAAACATGCCCTGGACTATACAGAAATGAGAAGGCAGAGGAGAGAGAAAAGCTTAAATATACCTATTTCCGTCTTGATATTTCTGCACTTAAATTATAACTTTCATGTTTATGTTAATAGAATCACTGGTACAGATGTTAAAATGTATTAAGTTCCTGTGGCAGCTTTCTTCTGAAGAACTCAAGGTGCTGCACAGGAATCCTCGGACTTCAGAGCTCAAAAAATGTAGATCAAATTTTATTACATGAAACCACCAGGGATCCAGGATGGGGGCGAAGTTGTGCTACAAGACCAGTTGGAAATGGGAATCAAACAGAAAGACCCGTGGCTGTGTGCTCTAAAGGTCCTGCAGTTCTCAAGCCGTGCTGTTGGTGGTGCTGCAGCCAGCTTTACATAGGTCATTTCTCCCATTTGCTTGACCTTCTTTGGAAGTTGCTTGAATAAAAGAGCTTACAGAGGTGAATGTTTTTAGGAGAGTCCTTTCTTCTGTTTTGGAACAGTTTCAAAGGTCTCTCAGCCCGGTGGAGGGAAAGCACAGATTATATACAAGTAATGATGTTTTTTACCCCATCTTGTTAAATTCCCCTTTCCTGTGCAGTAATTTGAATTTATTACTTTATGATAGGAGGTAGCTTTGTCAGTGTTTACTTTAAAATTTAAAGGAGAGACCCTGCTCCAAAGGAAATGTAGCTTTTCTGAACAGTGGAAGTTATACTACAATAGAAGAACTTTATGAGTGGCTTGTAAATGAGACTACTTGCATATTTTCTTTCTTTCAGAATGCCAGTGACCAGTATCTGGGAGAAGTGTTTTTTGACGTCTCGCTGTTTGTGCACTGTGGATTCCTGACAGCTCTCACTTACCAAGGGCTCTGCTCGGCATTTATTAGCGCTGTCTGGGTGGCATTCCCATTGCTCACAAAGCTTTGCGTGCACAAGGACTTTAAGCGGCATGGTAGGGTATTTTTGGTTGTGATACAAATGGGAAATACCTTAAAATACATAAAATAAGGCTTCCAAGAACTCTTTCCTTATTTGATCTTTTTGAGTAGGCTTTCTAAATTGTTGCTGTTTGTTTTTTTTTTTTAATTTTCAGATCACACAGATTTTTATGTCACACCTTATACCCCATCATTCTCACATAAATGAGCACATGCTAATATATTTTGTTTTATTTGTATTTTACCCTAAGTCAAAGCATTTTATCTTACTAGGTAACATGTACCAAAAAGGTAAGAGTCACTGCTGTTAGGTTTGACGGTGTACCAGGACTATAGAAAGCTATTACCTCACTGGAGAATTTCAGTGATGTTTTCTTTCTTTTTCTCTCTAGGTGCTGGAGGAAAATTTATTGCCTTTTACCTTTTGGGGATGTTTATTCCTTATCTTTATGCATTGTACCTCATCTGGGCCGTATTTGAGATGTTTACCCCTATCCTTGGGAGGAGTGGCTCGGAAATTCCACCTGATGTTGTGCTGGCTTCTATTTTGGCTGGTTGTACGATGATTCTCTCATCCTATTTTGTAAGGGAAAAAAATTTTTTTTAATTTCCCGTTTCATTTTATATATAAATACGTGATGAGTTTTGCCATGCTAGATCCTATGAAATAGTGTTGATTCTCCTCTTAAGCAAAAGAAATGGTGAATGGCTGTGCATATTGTGGGTTCTGTGTGATCAGAAAATGTAGAAAGAGGGGTTTTGTTGTTATTTTTGTCTCCTCATCCTCTGATTATACTTCTTTTCAAATAGCTTTCAAACTACCTGAATGTGAATGTGCAGAATGAATGCCAGGTGAGAATTGGTAGAGATTGCTTGGTGGTGAATTTTTGGAATGTGTTTTGAACTTACTAATTAGAGGTAGATGTTAATAAATACATGGGAGTTTCATTGGTGTGTTAGAGCTAGTGAAGGAAGACTGATTCTGATGAGGATTTTTCCCTTGTCATTCACCTGCCTGGCTGCCAGCACAGTCAAGTTCATTAGTTGAGTTTGTGTCCTTGAGTGACATACATTTATGATACCCAAATATGCCTTCATTTACCAGATAATGAAAACATGTTCCAGGCCTTGTCATTTTGCTGTATCAGTGTTCTGCCCTTGTAGGGAGAGTCCTACCTGTGCCATGCCTGCTTCTCTTCCCTGGGACTCTCCGAAGGGAAGAGAAGACATGAGGCAGAGTTGACCACCAGACCGCCATCTGTTAGAGCAAGCTCCAGGCAGAGTTCTGCCCTTGGCGTGGTGTCAGCACTCTCCAGGACTCCGGCCTGGCCCCTCGGAAGAGGCAGGTCTCTGTTTTGTGGCTCTTTTCATTGCAATTCTTAAGAATAAGAAGTATTTATTACATACCTGTAGGTACACTCTGAGATTTGAGGCTAGGGGACCAAATAGAAAAGGTGGTTATGACTATTATAGTTCTTTCCTTCATGGAGACGGCGTTTTCACGTTGATATAGGAAAAGGCATCTCGTGTGGAGATTGAGACCTAGGGGCCGCGGATAAAAATGCCACGTGCATGGTCAGCACTATCCGTGGAAGTCCCTTAAATAACCAGCAAATAGCTGTGTATGCGACTGCGTATATAGCCCTGGGGAGTATTTCTTACGCACACCGTTGTTTGAGGTCAGCTGTACTTGTTCTGAAGGAAATCTGAGCATTCCAGCCATTTCACCTTTAATATTATGTTTAAGTCCTTACTGGTATTTGCAGAGATGGATAGAAAATTCTAAAATGTTCTTTGTTGCCTTCAGGGTTTATTTCTTTTGGTTTTAATATTAAAGCTTTAAATCCTCTCTGTATCTTAACAGAGAGGTTTGCTGTTGTGAGGACTAAAGGAGATGTAGTTTCATGACATGTAGATTAGGTTGTAATCTAGAATCAGTTATGAACTAACCCCCCCCCCCCATGTATTTAAATCATAGTCAATGAATGAAAGCTATTGATGCTCATAAAAGATGACCAGAATGTGGGGCATTTCAGTTTTGTTCCAGATGGAAGGTGACAGAATGAACCCTGAAAACTTAAGTGTCGAAATGGAAAATGACCCCAAAGCATGGAAATGTTGGATACCATAAACAAGCAGATTAAAGTTTATTATCTTCTAAATTATATTTTATTTAGAAAGCTTTTGGAGAGTGCCTCTTGGAATACTTTTAAACCCTCATTTAATTTTCATTATAATGTGATATAGCTCTGCTGTGCTTCTGATGCTGTTTTATCGTTCTCTTCACTGTTTTCTTATTTATGTGTAGCTATGTTACAGACAGTGGCTTTTTAATAGAGTGAGCCTTTCTCCTTGGGTAATGGAGAATTGAACCACAGTGCATACTTCAGAGAGCTTTTCTTTCAGTCCTTGGGGATTTATTAAATATATTTGCTAGGAAGCAGTTAAACTGCTGTCAAATAATCGGTCAACAGGTTTCCTGGGGTTATCCTGTGTTAGGGCCATCATGGTTATATTGATTAAATGAGACTACTGATAGGAGTGGGATCAGGAGGAGATTCTCAGAGAGAAACCAAGAAGCAGCCAGCACATGTTGGACATTTCATAATCCCTTTTCGTTGCTTCTCTCCATTTTATTTCACACCCATTTCAGAACCTAGAGTGATATCAGAAGTAATATTTAAGACAAAAGACAGCGAAATTTAAGACAGTGGGATCCAAACACATTGTCACTGAGGCCATTCTCTTCTTCCTTCTCTCCCACTCTTTGATCCCCTTTTCATTTATCAACAGAAGTGGGCGGCAGAGGCAGAAGATGAGCCTTATGACCTGGAGAAGAGAGAATATGGATGTGGAAACTGTAGCTTAACCTGAACCTGTAGGACACCTTTGGGTAGCAGCAGGGTTGAGAATGGCAGGAACCACAGCATTGTGTCAGGAAGGTTTCATTTGGACCCAGACGACTCTGTGTGCCTAAACTTAACCAGCCTTCCAGTGGAGGCGAAACTCATTGCTTGGCAGGATATTGGACACTGTTCTGAGGAGCCACATTTTAAATATTGTGACTGTTAGGAGAAAGAGGGACAGACAGGGTAACAAGTTGTGTTTTACTAAGTCACTGCCCTAAATCCTTGGGTACTTTGTGTTATTTCTGTGCTCCAGTGTAAAAACATAAGATCTTAGACTGAAGACCAGTACTGTTTTGCCGGAGATATCCTGGTTGGCATGTTTTTACACTGTAGATATATAAAGTCTCTTAGTTTCATATAGTAGAGTATATGGTAGGTTATGAATATTTGCTTAATTTTTCATTTTCATCTCAATAAAAATATTTTCACATTTATGTTCTTCACTTTTCTGCTGATTGACCCTGGAGGGTGGGCGAGAAGGGGGAGAAGGCAAAAGGGGGAGCCGGGATTAGGTCACTGTTTCTCTGAGTAGCTCCTTCCGAACTCCTAAGGGATCTGTGGGCATATTCTGTGAATCGTGTGTCCCCCGCAGCTTTTAATTCAGTGATTTCATTACAATTAAAAAACAAATGTAAGCGTGTTTAGTACCTCCTGGATGCCCACCTTGAGACTGAGCCACTTGCTTTTCCTGCCCAAGTTCAGATTTGTTGTTTTGATTGTGTTGGCTTTGGTTAACTCAGCAGTGAAAAGGGCAGAATTACATTTTCCCCCGGTTTCAATTTTCATAGTTGTTTTTTTTTTTTCAATTGAACTATAAGTTGGTTTACAATATTATTTTAGTTTCAGGTGCAGAATTATTTTCATTGCACTTTTTCCTTATATGCAGGTCCACAGGCAGAGTCTTCAAGGTGCATCTAAATGCTAGTTCAGATGGATCAGCATCTGGGCATATTATGAACACATATTAGGACCTGAGTTTTCTTGAAAGAGGCCTGCTTGTGTGTGTAAAAGCTTACCCTTGGTTCTTTAATAAAAGCCTGATGTCATGATGTTTGGTACAGTTAAATAGTGTCTGCTGTGCAGTTCACTGTAGGGTATTGATAGAGTCAGAAATAAAATAAGGTCACGGTTTGACTGATGATGGATGTACATCTTCTGGTCCCTTGGCTGACTGAGCAGAGACACTGTCTCAGTTTCCTCTTTCCCTCTTACTGTCTGACTGCCTATTAAAAAGGCACCATCATGCAGACGAGGGCATCTATCATTCATCTAGGCTCTGACTTGCAATGGAAATCCCCTCTAATTAGTGCTTTGTGTACTGGGAGTTGGAGTATGTTAGCACGCGCTGCTTCATGTCCTTCGTTATCTGTCTGACAGTACCTGTTACAAAGTAAAGTCAGTAAAACTACCTTTCTGCCAATGGTAATTTTTCTATTTTTGTGTTCTGTGTTTTAGATTAACTTCATCTATCTTGCCAAAAGCACAAAAAGAACCATGCTGACTTTAACTTTGGCATGTACAATGACATTCCTCCTTGTTTGCAGTGGAACATTTTTCCCATACAGCTCCAACCCTGCCAGTCCAAAGCCAAAGAGAGTGTTTCTTCAGGTAAGGGCGATTTTGTGTGAGCTGCTTGAGATTCTGGAGAGGAAAGGCTTGTGGTGGTTTAAGCTTTACTAGTCAACAGTGAAGCTCAAAACACATAAGTGACTTTTCTACTGTTGACCTGTTTGTTTGTTGTACCTTGACTGTTTTGTGTAAGGCAGTGTGGAAAAGGCTGACGGTCAAGAGGCTTTCTTAGCAGCTAGAAACACTTCTCCCAAGAGACGAAATTGGAGATGTCTGCTTGTTGTTCTTATTACTGTTCAAATTACAAAAATATACCTACTTGGAAAAATGAGAGCAAATATGTATCATGGAATAATGAGCTGTTAGAAGTACAGACTGTAAAAATGTCTGCAGGCTGAGTAAAAATATGAACTCCTGTCAACTGGGAAAACAAAATAGATTCTTTAAAATGCAGTAAGATCGATCTTACGTAATGTTCAAGTGTGATGGTGATATGTGTTCGTGAAAATATAATAACTTAGATATTAATAAAATGAGATTTAGAACTTTTTAGATTTCAGGTTTTTCTGCAAACTTTTTAGATCCGGTATAAAACAGGGAAAAGAACTTAAGTCACCTTAAAAAGGCCAAGAGTCATAACCTAGATAATTATTCAAGGACTTGAGTAAATAATAATAATATATTTGAACTTAAATATCAGAGAGATTTTGAGAAACAGCCAGCTATTCCTTGTTTTTGTTTATAATCGTGTAGGACACAGGGATACATTTTATGTGACAGATTTTCCAATTACACCAGTATTCATTAGGAAAAGCTGAATTTTTATTTTTAAAAACTCCTGTTCTGATTTGTCTCGGGGTTCTCTTCTTCCCCAGTGCCAGAAGTTGGCAAACTTTTCCTGTAAGGGGCCAGATAAAAAATATTTTAGGCTCTGCCAGCCACGTGGTGTCTGCTGCAGCTACTCTGTTTTTACAGAGTGAGAGCAGCCATAGACAATACCACAGATGAATGTGAGCGTGTGTTAATAAAGCTTTATTTATAGAAACGGTAGTGGGCCATGTGGCCTGTGGGCTGTGGTTTACCCCTGCCCTTTGCAGTTCTTTTCCTTTTCCTATTTGATATTCTTCAGGCTGGTTTCTGCTGTTAATGGAGCTGTTCCAGATGGAGCATGGTGCCTTTTCATAGAGTTCTGTTGGGCACAAGTCTGGCCTCTAGTGGTGAGGCGTGACTCCCGTTTTCTCTGCACATGAATTAGCTTCATGTAACGCACTGAAAGGAAAGTGTGTGTGTATTTCTTCTAGAGTGTATTTAAGTCCTTTTAGGAGTTCTAGTGTTCGTGTCTCTTGTATCTGAAACAGTAAGTTTTCAGAAGAATTTTATATGAAATTTAAATATAGAAATATATTTGTAAGAAGTAATGAAACAATCATCTGAATATCTGTTGCGTTTAAAAGGTCGTCAGCTGTACCGTAGAAAGCCCTCGTGTTCCCTTCTTGATCCCAGCTCTTTTGCTGCTCTCCCTCTTACCACCGCCCAGAGTACTCACTGTCTTAAACGTTGGAGTTAATCATTATTTTACCACATACGTATGAATCTCTAAGCAGCAGCACGTAGTTCTGACGGTTTCTGAGCTTCTTACGCATAAAGCTGCGCCGTGTACTCCGGTGACTTGCTTCTTATTGCCCAGCAGCATGTTGGAGTCGTCCAGGCTGGTTTGTGTCACTGAAGTTCATTATTTTTCGTTGCTGAGCAGACTTCTGTGGTAGGGTGATGCCCCAATTTATTTGCCCATTCTACGGTTAACGGACATTTGGGTGGTTTCCAGTGTTTGCTAATATGGACCATGCTGAACCAACACTCTTGTACCTCGCAAGAGTTTCTCTGAGGTCCACATTCAGGAGTGGCGTTGCTGGCCTGAAGGGCGTGCGCATGTTAGCTTCACTGGGTGATGCTAAGCAGTGTCCTAAAGGGATCGTGCCAGTGGTGTGTGAGGGCTCCTGTTCCTCGGTTGCCTCATCCCTTCGTGGTATTGTCACTTCGTCACTTTTGTTAATCTGGGGTGGGGATGTGGGTGAAGGAGTTGAGGCAGGCGTTTCCTCATTAGTCTCGTTCTTTTCAGCATGTGACTAGAACATTTCATGATTTGGACGGAAACGTAGTTAAACGGGACTCTGGAGTATGGATCAATGGGTTTGATTATACCGGCATGTCTCACATAACATCTCACGTTCCCGAGATCAACGATACCATCCGAGCTCGCTGTGAGGAGAACGCACCCCTCTGTGGTTTCCCTTGGTATCTTCCAGTGCACTTCCTCATCAGGTTGGTTCATTACTTTTCTGCTTCTGGGTGGGGGTTAGTTTGTTCTCAAGTCCTATCACTGTAGTGGTACTTTATTATTTAAACTGGTTAACACAGAAGTTGAGTGTTGTTTATACTATTTTTTTCTTATATCACTACAGAAGTTGTATTTCTTTGGTGCGATAAAGCACTCAGAAGTATCCCCGCCCCCCCAAATTTTGCTTTTTTAAATTTAGGAAGTCTTTCCTCTAGAAGCCTGAATAGTTTAGAAAGGGTAGCCCTCTTAACTAGTCTAACAGATAGCAAGCAGCTAGGCTCAATTTCGGATTGTTTGATTTCTGGGAAGTTTTTATGGTTTGGCAGTGAAAGAATAGATGAGAAGACATATGATCAGTAGTGGCGTCAAGATCACCTAGGATCCTTGTTCTTAACTTTGGGAAGGTTTTATTATACAATAACCTGGGCTTCAGAGAAACTCACACTCTTTATCAATATATCCATCAGAGTTTATGTGTTTATTATATTCTGAGCACTTCCGTGAGTTATAGTTAGAAATCAACTAATAAAGCAACCTAAATATTGAAGTTATCTTTCCAAATAGGAAAAACTGGTATCTTCCTGCCCCAGAAGTTTCTCCAAGAGAACCTCCTCATTTCAGACTTGTATCCAAAGAACAGACACCCTGGGATTCTATAAAGCTGACCTTTGAAGCAACAGGTAAATCATATGATAGTTTTTTCTTCTGTCACTTCTAAAACATTTTTAATACACACATATTTTTTTTCCTGAAATTTATAATAGTGACCAGCAACTTAGGAAGAACTTAGTGTTTTTAAAAGCAATTGAAGCTGGTTATGATTTTTAAAAGAAAATTTAATAGACTTTACTTTTTAGAGCAGTTTTAAGTGTACAGAAAAACTGAGCAGAAAGTACAAAGATTTCCCTATCTTCCCCTCTACCCCCCAGCTTCCCTTATTATCTTTTTGCATTAAATGTGGTACATTTTTTGTAATTGATGAGCCAACATTGATACGTTATTAACTAAAGTCCTTAGTTTACATTAGGCTTAGTTCACTCTTTGTGTTTAGTTCTGTGGGTTTTGACAGATGCGTGTTGTCACATATCCACCATGACAGTATCATACAGAACGGAGTCACTGCCCTCAGATCCTGTTTCTACTTATGCACGCCTCTCTCCCTCCAGCAACCACTGACCTTTTTTACTGTCTCCATTGTTTTGCCTTTTCCAGAATATCATATAGCTGGAATTATACTTTGTAGCGTTTTCAGATTGCCTTCTTTCCTTTAGTAATTTGCATCCGGTAGTATCAGTCTTCCGACTTTATTTCTCTTCGGTATATTGCTTATTGCTTGTCTTTTGTCTTTAAGGTGCGTTATGTCTTTTAGTGGCTTGATAGCTCATTTGTTTTTGTTGCTGTGAATGTACCAGAGTTTATCTTCTTATCTACTGAAGAACATCTTGGTTGTTCCCAGTTTTTGGCAGTTACGAATAAAGCTGCTATAAACATTTGTGTGCAGATTTTTGTGTAAAATAAGTTTTCACCTCATTTGGATAAATAGGATTATAATTGCTGGATGGTACAGTACGCTTATATTTACCTTCGTAAGAAACTGCCAAAGTGGTCTTCCGAAGGCAGGATGAATTCCGACCAGCAATGAATGTGAGTTGCTCTACGTTCTCACCAGCATTTGGTGCTGTTAGTGTTTTGGATTTTAGCCATTCTTATAGATACATAGTGGTATCTCATTATTGTTTTAATTTGCAATTCCCTAATGACATATGATGTTGAGCATCTTTTCATGCTTATTTGCCATCTGTGTAACTTCTTTGGTAAGGTTATCTATTCCAGTCTTTTTTTGTCTATTTATTAATTTTGTTTTCTTGTTGAGATTTCAGAGTGCTTTGTATATATAAGTCCTTTCTCATGTGTTTTGCAAATATTTTCTCCTAGTTTGGCTTGTATTTTCATATCTTAATGGTGTTTTTCATAGAGCATAAGTGTTTTAATTTATCGAAGTCCAACTTAATCATTTTTCTTTTATGGAATGAGCTTTTGATGTATCTAAAAATCATTGCCAAACCCAAGGTCTCCAGATTTTCTCTGATGTTACCTTCTAGAAGTTTTAAAATTCTGCCTTTTACACTTAGGTCTATTTTTTATTATATATATATATATATATATATATTTGTTTTTTTTTCACTATTCAAAGGCTTTACATGTGTTATATCATTTAATTCTCAAAGTGCCACATTACGTGAGGTACTATGATTTTTCTAACAGTCTTATAATTATAGGTTCATTTGCATATATCTTTTAAATAGCATCTCAAAATATTGCACTCTGCCACCAAATAAGTCTGTTTCACCAAATTATTCTCTGATGTTATGATATATTTTGAATTAATTTTTATAAAAAGTATAAAGTCTGTGTCTAGATTAATTTTTTTTTGCATGTGGATTTCCAGTTGTTCCAGTACCATTTGTTGAAGACTATCCTGTCTCCATTGAGTTGCCTTTGTTTCTTTGTCAGAGATCAGTTGACTATATCTGTGTGGGGCTATTTCCAGGCTCTAAATTTTGTTCTCATCTATTCCTCTATTCTTTTCCCATTACAGCACTCTCTTGATCTCTTTAGCCTATAGTATTTCTTGGAGTCGGGTAGTATCAGTCTTCCGACTTTATTTCTCTTTGGTATATTGCTTACGCTTGTCTTTTGTCTTTCCGTGTATCAATTTGTCAATCTATCCACAAAATAACTGTTTGGGATTTTGATTGGAATTGCATTGAACCTGTGGATCAAGTTCAGGAAAATGACATCATTATTGACTCTTCCTATCCATGACATGGAATGTCTCTCCATTTATTTATATCTTGATTTTTTTTTGTAGTTTCACAGTTTTGCTCATATAGATCTTATACATATTTTGTGAGATTTATGCCTAAGTATGTCATTTTTGAGGTGCTAATGTAAATAGTATTGTTCATTGCTGGTATATAGGAAGACAGTTGACTTTTGTATATTAACCTTGTATCCTGCAAGCTTGCTGTAATTGTTTATTAGTTTCAAGGTGTTTTTTTGGTTGATTCCTTTGGATTTTCTACATAGATGATCGTGTCATTTGCAAACAAAGACAGTTTTATTTCTTCCTTCGCAGTCTTTAGACCTCTTATTTCCTTTTCCTATCTACTGGCATTAGCTAGGACTTCCAGTATGATTTTGAAAATGAGTGGTAAGAACAAGGCAACATCTTTGCCTTGTTCCAGATCTTAATGGGAAAGTTTTCTCAACAGTGGAGCATGATGTCGGCTGCAAGTTTTGTACAGATGTTCTTCATCAGGTGGAGGAAGTTCCCATCTGTTTTTAGTTTGCTAAGGGTTTTTAGTCTGAATGAGTGTTGGATTTTGTCACGTTTCTGTCTTTTGATGTGACCCTTTGGTTTTTCTTCAGCCTGTTGATGTGATGGATTACATTACTTGATTTTCGAATGTTGAACCAATCTTGCTGACCTGGAATAAATTCTGCTCGGTCATAGTGTATAATTCTTATACATTGTTGGATTTGATTTTCTAATATTATGTTGAGGATTTTTACATCTGTTTTCAGGAGGGAGTACTAATCTTGAAGTTTTCCTGTAACGTCTTTGTGTGATTTTGGTATTAGGGTAATACTGCTTCTATCTTCTGGAGGAGGTTGTAGAGAATTTGTATAATTTCTTCCTTAAATGTTGGGTAGAATTCACTAGTGAATCCATCTGGGCCTCGTTCTGTTTTGGAAAGTCATTAATTATTGGCTCAGTTTTGTTTAATAAATAAAGGACTATTTCAGATTGTTTCTTCTTGTGTGTGTATTGGCAGGTTGTGTCTTTGAAGGAATTGGTCTATTTCATCTGGGCTATCAAATTTCAGGGCCTACAGTGTTCATAATATTTTTATTCTTTTACTGTCCATGGGATCTGTGGTGATATCAACTCCATTTCTGAGATTAGTAATCTGCATCTTCTCTCTTTTTTTCATAACCTGGTTAGAGGTTTAATGATTTTATTGATCTTTTCAAAGAATCAGTTTTTGGTCCTATTGATTTTCTCCACTGACTTCCTATTTCAATTTTGTTAATTTCTGCTCTATAATTATTTCTTTCTTTCTTTCTACTTAATTTGGATTTAATTTACTCTTCTTTTTCTAGTTTATTGATGTGGAAGCTTAGATTACTGATTTAGATCATCTTTTCTAATGTATCCATTCAATGCTATATTTTTCCCCCTAAGCATTATTTTGGCTGCATCTCACAAATTTAAAATTTTAGTTCAATTTATTTAAAAATTTCTCTTGAGGCTTCATTTGTTATGCACAAGTATGTTCTTTAATCTTCAAGTATTTTGTATTTTTCAGCTGTTTTTCAGTATTGATTTCTAGTTTAGTTTCATTGTGGTTGAGAGCATACTTTATGATTTTTAAATTTGTTGACGTGTGTTTTATGGTGCAGGATATGGTCTCTCTTGATGAATGTTCCATGTGAGCTTGAAAAGAATGTGTATTCTGGCGTTGGATGAAGTTCTGTGAATGTTTTTGATGGTGGTGTTTTAGATCAACTGTATATCCTTACTGATTTTATGCCCAGTGGATTTGTCAGTTACTGTAGAGGGTTGCTGAAGTCTCCAACTATAATGGTGAATTTGTCTTGTTTCTCTTTCCATTCTGTCATTTTTTGCCTCACCTATTTTGGTCTGCTTTTAGGCACATATCAGTTACACTTGTTTGATACAACTGATGTATTAGTATTTTGATTGTACTTGTTAAAATTATTTTAAGTGGTTTAGAGCTTACAGTAAGTTCACTTTCAAATAACACTATACTGCTTCATGGGTAGCAGATACTTTGTAATGTTATATTCCCAATTCTTCCCTCCATGGGATTCTGTAAATTTGACTTTTGAAGCAATGGGTAAGTCAGACAACAGTTTTTTTTTTTTCTCACTCTCTTTCACTTCTTAAATTTTTTAATATGTTGCATATGGGTTTTTTTTTTTCCCTCAGATTTATTATCGTGACCAGCAATTTGAGAGCTTATAATGTTTCTAAAAACAAATTGAGGCATATTATAATTTTTAAGGAGCCTTACTGAAAAACTTTGTGTCAGATATTGGTCATCAAGTAGATCTAAAACAGCATTTGCCCTGGCATTAATAGACAGTGTGACTTTACTTAACCTTTCTTGGTATATTTACCATGTTTAAAACTGGTAGTTAGCTCCTTGAGCTTCTCAACTGGTGTTCTGGCTTCTCTGTTTTCTCTCTAAGACTTATTTTTCAAAGCTACATTTGATCATGTCACTTCCCTACTTAAAGAACTTTTAACAGTTTCCTGTTGCTGCAGCAGTTTCCTGTTGCTGCAGAATGTGCCCAGATTCTTTGGGAGAGCATGTTTGGTCTTTGGCAGGCTGGCCTATGTATCTGTTTAAGCTTTTCTCAGCACTTCCCTTGATGCCCTCCTTAGCTACATCCAACTGCTCCTTTCTGTCCAGTCACTCTCATTCCTGGTGAGAGTGATATTTTCTTGCTACTACCTCCCTCCCAAAGTCTGTGTTTCTCCTCTTGGCAAAATGCCAAGATCACTGTGACCTTCCCCTCCTATCATCTTTCTCCAACAGACTAAGCAACTGCTATCCTTTTTCTTCCTTTTGTACATATTTTGATTGTAGCACTGACCTCCTTGTATCATGGTTATTTAGTTCCTGTCTGTATTTTCCACTGGAATTCAAGGAAGGCAGACGTGGACGGGGTTTTATTTTTCTTTCTATTCTTGGTGTCCAGTCAAATAACTGGCACGTAATGGGCACTCAAATGTGTTGTTAAGTTTGGCAGCTTTTTTCTTTTTAAGATGGTTCCCAGAAATGTGAACAAACACCATACTAGATGTTTCCAGTGAAGGTATGTTTTGGATGGGATTGACAATTAATTTAAATCAGTAAACTCTGAGTAAAGCAGATTGTTCTCTGTAATGTGGTGGGCTTCATCCAGTCAGTTGAAGGCCTTTAAAAAAAAAAAAAAAAAAAAGACTCACCTCCTCCAAGAAGGGGGAGTTTTGCCAGCACAGCCTAGATTCAAATTCAGCTCTTCCCTGAGTCTCCAGCCTGCCACACTCCCTGCAGATTTTGGATTTGCCAGCCTCTACGATTACACGAACCAGTTCTGTAAAGTAATTCTCTTTCTCTACAAATCCTATTCTGTTTCTCTAGAGAACCCTAATGCAGGAAGCTCACTTCTAAAAGTTCCTGCTACTGTTCACTCTGTACTTTAATTACTGAGTTTAAAAAAAAATTGATAGAAAGTTGCCTAGACTTGAGTGAAAAGTATCTTCAAACATAACTTTCCCCCTTGCTTATTTTTATTCATTCATATATATGTGTTATAAATTTATTTATTTATTGGCTGTGTTGGGTCTTTGTTGCTGCGCGGGCTTTCTCTAGTTGCAGAGAGCAGGGGCTACCCTTTGCTGCGGTACATGGGGTTCTCTTGTTGCAGAGCACAGGCTCTAGACGTGTGGGCTTCAGTAGTTATGGCACATGGGCTCAATAGTTGTGGCTCATGGGCTCTAGAGCACAGGCTCAGTAGTTGTGGTGCACGGGCTTCGTTGCTCCATGGCATGTGGGATCTTCCCAACCAGGGCTCGAACCCGTGTCCCCTGCATTGGTAGGCGGATTCCCAACCGCTGTGCCACCAGGGAAGCCCCCATATATATTTTTTAAGGCTTAATTTATATACATTGACATGTCCAGATTGTATAGTTTGATTAGTTTTGATAAAAGCATACATATACCCATGTAACCCCTATCAAAACACAAAACATTTCCAACAGCCCAGAAGGTTTGCTTACACTCAGTCTCCCTGACCCTGAGAAGCAACTTTCTGATTCCTACGTTGACAGATTCGATTTGCCCATTCTTGAACTTCATATACATGAAATCATCCAGTATGTAATATTCTGTGTCTGGTCATTAAGCAAAATGTGTTTGAGATTGAGCTGTGTTGTTTTTGAGTATCTTTTCATTGCTGTGTAGTATTCAGTGGATGACTATACCACCACTTACCATTCTCCTGTTGATGGACACGTGGCTGTTTCCAGTTGGGGCCTGATAGGAATAAAGCTGTTACCAACATTCTTGTACAAAGCTATTTGGGAATATATGTTTTCCACTTCTCCTGGATAAGTATCTAGGAGAGGAATTGTTTGGTTCATAGGATGGACTTATGTTTAACTTGTTTTTTTTTCCATTTTTTCCCTCCCACCAGTAGTGTATGAGAGGTCCAGTTACTCCACATTTTCACCAGAATTTGTTTTTTTTTTTTTTCATTTTATCACTTCTTGTGGATGTTTAGTAGTAGATCTTGCATTCCTCTGATAATTAAGTGGTGGAACACTTTTCTAAGTGCTTACTGGCTATTATTATGCTTTGTTTCCTTGTCTTTTTCCCTTTTAAAAATTGGTCTTATTGTCTATACATTCTAGATAACACTATATCTGATAAAGGACTTCGTCAGGATTTTCTTAATGATGTGTTCTAATGTGAAGAAGTTTTAAATTTTTATGAAGTCCATTTTATCAGATTTTTCTTTCAGAATTAATCCTTTATGTGTCTTCCAAAAAAGCTTGCCTACCCAGAGATCATGAAAACAGACTTTGTTTTCTTCTAGAAACTTTATAGCTTTAAGCTATCATGTTTAGGCCTGGGATCCACCTTGAATTAATTTTTGTGTATGGTGTGAGGTAGAGGTCCTTCTTCCTTTTTGGATATCCGGTTGTTCTAGCACCATCTGTTGAAAAGATTTTGCTTATACTGAATTGCTTTGCTGCCCTTGTCAAAAATTGTTTGTATGTACCTCAGTTCTGCCCACTTTTTTTCTGAACTTTCTCTTCTACAAGTAGCTTGTTTGGTTTTTGTATTTTTTGGTGACCTGTGGCCGTCATATTGTAAAAAATAACATTTATTGTATTAAGGCATAGTTCATTCAGTTTAACACAGAAGGACTTGAAAATCTAGTAAGCGAGGGAAGGTGGAGGACAGGATGGTAGTAGTGAAATAATAAGATTTGGTAGTTAACCAGTGGGATGAGGCGCTAACGGGAAGTAAGTGCCTTAGCTGAGGGTGAATGCTTCTGTTTTCTAGGCTTTAAAATTTTAACTAGAAATAAATTTATTTTGTACCAACTGGTTTTCTTGCTCATGCCAATAATTATTTTTTACTTCATTTAAATGCCAGCCTATAAAAAGGAAGCACAGAAAAAAAATCAAACCTTTCTCTATCCTTTATACACAATTTGGAGAATTCCAATAAAATTTAGGTTCCTGGCAGTCAGGTTGCACATCTGCTGCCCTGTGTTTTGTGATAAAAAATGTCAAGAAATCATTAAAAAAAAATTGACAGTATGTGTATGTGGGTCTGTTTGTGCACCAACTACCACACTTAATTTCAGAAGCTTTATAATTTAATGATTGGGAGAGTTAAGATCCTTTGTAGTTTCTGTTTTTCAGTATTTTCCTTGCCTTTTTTTGCATCCTTATTTTTCCACACTTTTATTATTTAGAACTTGAGTACTAACTAGTATAAAACATACTGCTAATTGGTATTTAGGGGAGTATTGTAATAAATTTATAAATTAAGGAGAACTGACACTACAGTGTTGAATCACCCTATCCATGAACTGGGAATGTTTTTGCATTTGTTCAGTCAGTTCTACTTTTGTGTCTTTCAGGAGTGTTGTAAAGGTTTTGCTGCTGTTATAAATAGGATTTTCTCTACTCTTATGTCCTCAAACTGGCTATGTCTTTTTATGTATGAAGGCAGTTGACTTCTGTATGTCAATTTTATGTCTTGCTACCTTACTGAATCTTTTATTTTTTTAATCATTGATACTAGGGTTCTCCAGGTATACCAGGAATTGCCAAACTTTAAAGGGCCAGATAGTAAATATTTTAGGTTTTGCCGTATCTCTCCTTTATAGATTCTTTTTTTTTGTTAACCACTCTTTAAAAATGTAAAAGCCATTCTTAGCTCAAGCGCCATATAAATACAGACCTCAGGTATAGTTTGTTGACTACTGTATATCATCTGCAAATAATGTTTAATTTTTCTTTGCCAGCTCTTATGCCTCTAATTGATTTTTGTCTAAATAGCTACTACTCCTAGGATAGAACAGTTGTAAAGATGGTGAGCATCCTTGCCTTGTTCTGTTTTCCCATGATGTAAGATACTGACTTTAGGACTAAGGTATATATATTTTTATTGTGTTAAACAGGCATTCATCACTTGTCATTTCTTGAATGTTTTTATGAGGAGTGGATTTTTAATTTTGTGAAGAGCTTTTTTGGCTTGTATATATAATCATGGGACTTTTCTTCCTTGGATCGTTTAATGGTATACCCTACCAGGTCATACATAGCCTATATTTTCTTAATGTGATGTTGGATTTGTTTGCTAATATATTTAGAAATTTTGCATCAGTGTCCATGAGTGATACTGGTTTGTGTGGTTTGGGTTTTTTTTTTTAACTTGGTATGTCCTTATCAGATTTAGATATATATTATGAATGTATATAAACACCGTGAATGTTACACATCATAAAACAGTAAGTTGTCGTTATTTTCTTTTTCTTGCAACAGTTTATGGTGCATTAGAACTATTTGATTGAAAAGTTGGCTTGAATTCTTCTCTAAAATCACCTGGGCCTGGTGCTTTTCCTTAGGGTAGTTTCTTAACTTTTTCTAGGGAAATTGGTTGGCTTTAACTTTATTATCACTGTGCTCAGTTTTGATAATCTGTATTTTCCTAGCAAAGTATCCATTTCATTTGGGTTTTCAAACTTATAGAGGTTGGCAGAGTGATTGTGTGAATTTTTAAAATTTGTTCTGCTTATTTTTCTTATTTGTGTATATTTTCTCTGCTCCACTCTTCTCCTCCCCGCCCCCCCACCTCTTTCCCAATCAGGTTGCCTAGTGGCTGTCTTGTTAATTTAAAAAAATAACAGATTTTTGATTGTTATGTCTGTTTGGTCTATTCTCTATTTCATTGATTTCTACTTTTATCTGTAATAGTTATTTCCTTCCTTGTCTTTTTGAAAACTCTGTCCACTTGCCTGAAATAACCTTTGTTCTTCTCTAAGCATGTTTCTTGGAAAATAGTATGTGATTAGGTCTAGCTTGGTAAGCTAAGTTAAATTTTTTTCTTTTAGCAGCCGGGCTAGGTGTATTCACATTTATTTTTATAACTAATACTTTCAGTCTCAACTTTCTCACTATTTGTAATTGTGTGTTTTATTTGCCATATTCCTTTTTCTATGATGTGTTGTCTTTGCTTTTTAAATAAGGCTTATATTTTTCCATTTGATCGCCTGTTATTTAACCTTGTACTATCTGTGTGTGTTTTTAACTGTGCTCTTTAACTCTTATCAGCTTGTACAAGTTTGATTACCTGCTCTCCCCTTTCCCTCTGTTTGTTATGTGCAGCATTTGCACATTAGTCTTCCCCCCCTCACCTCCGTGTTTGTGTGTGTGGATATATTAAAATCGCCACTATCAGTTCTTTGGCTTTGGTTTTTGCAGTTATCTCTTGGTTAGATGAAGCTTACTCTTGATTTCTGAAGGAGGGCTCATGAGTGGTAGGTTCTTGCATGTTTAAATGACCAGGCCAAGATGTAAACACAGGTTTTCTCATTATAAATTCCGTGCCTTTTCTGCCACACCTCCTTACTTACCTTTGTTGATACACACTGAACGTCCAAACTGGCAGACCTTCATCAAGTTTGTACTGAGTGTCTTTCAAGTGATATATAGCATGAACTTCATAGTCTGGTTTGGGTGGTGGGTGGTTTTTCTTGTTACTTTTTTAAAGATTGTTTTAATTGTTCTTCCTTCCTCTTATCCTACAGGACCAAGCCATATGTCGTTCTATGTTCGGGCCCACAAAGGGTCTATGCTTTCTCAGTGGTCTCTCGGCAGTGGCACCCCAGTCACGAGTAAAGGAGGGGACTACTTTGTATTTTATTCCCATGGACTCCAAGCCTCTGCATGGCAGTTCTGGATAGAAGTGCAGGTGGGAATTTCCCAGCATTGCTGGTATTACGGATCAGGTTTCCAGGTGGTATTTGGCAAGAACCTCGGGATCAGTCAGTATTCTGCCTTCTTAGAACTAGAGAACTAACTAATTTTTTCCTCCAGGTCTTGGAAGAACAGCCTGAAGGAATGGTCACGGTGGCCATTGCTGCCCATTATTTTTCTGGGGAAGACAAGCGATCCTCCCAGCTGGATGCTTTGAAAGGAAAATTCCCAGACTGGACATTTCCCTCAGCCTGGGTGTGCACCTACAATCTCTTTGTGTTTTAATCTTGTGGATGAGCTCTAAGTACATGCCCAGTGGGATATGCCATGTGGCACTGTTTCTCCTTATGGTACACGGATGTTTGTATGTAAGTCGATGAATTTTAACAAGCATACGTTCAAAGAGCTTTATGGGCTAACACTCTTCAGGGCCAAGCACCGTCTATAATGGTTACACTGTGGGGTAGTGTGCATGGCCATTTTGACACTTGAAAATACCAATTTTATGGCACTTAAGCACATGTGGGTACTGCCACTACACACATGTCATCTTCTATGACCTTAAGGACAAAAGCCAACAAACCACTTTAATAGTTGTCCCCTTAGGATCATGAAAGATGCAGAAGGTACTGTAAATCCATTGTTAATAAGACAAATGACATTTCCAATTAAAGCCCAAGACCCTTTTCTGTGTCAGTAGATAGGTAAAATATCCTTCACAGAGGTAATGATTCCCCTTGAGACCTAACTCTGTAGGTCATTAGAAAGCAATTGCAGGGCTTCCTAGATGGCGCAGTGGTTAAGAATCCGCCTGCCAGTGCAGGGGACGCAGGTTCGATCCCTGCTCCGGGAAGATCCCATTTAAAAAAAAAAAAAAAAAAAAAGAAAGCAATTGCAATGAAGACTGGGGAAGAACCATTGGGCTTTTCAGGCCCCAGCCTGTGCTGAAAACTGTGCTTCTGCAGGCAGCCTTAGAGTGTGCTTTTGCATCTCTGAAGTCCTGGTCCTCAGATGTGGAAACCTGTGTTGATTTGGTGACTCCTGTCCTGCTGGCAAGTGGTCACTGAGATGGTTGTTTTCAATGCCTGTTTCCCTCTGAAACATATCCCCCCCCCACCCCATATGTTATGTTGTGAGAAGAGGAGCATTTGTTTAGTTACATTTTCCTCTGGGGTTTCACAGGCTCTTTTGATTTAGAATATTGTTTGTCCAAGTATATGGCGTTAACTTCCTTCCTCAGCACACTGAGTTGCCATGGTGGCTATTGAGGGGTGGGAGGAGGGTAGGATTGGGAGTGGCTGGGCATTTTATTATTTATTCTCTTCATTGTTTAGAAGTCTTCTGTTAACCAAGGTTAATCCTTTAGGGCATAATTTTATTGATGCACTGGGTCCTTATTTTTGTCTGTTTTCCAGCCAGTTGAACACATTAGTTTCTCGGTAACTTACTATGTCCAGCAGCGCTGGCTTTCCTGAGACTTGAGGCTGTGGCATATACTGGAATGTCTTTCTGTAACGGTTCTTGTTGTTCAGATCCTGCATGATGGCAGCTCTAGGACTTAGAGGTGCTTTTCATGTTGAGGAAGATGGCTGTTGGCTTCTTGGCTCCAGCAGTGGAAGAGTTTAGTGAGAGCAGTGGTAAATTCTGCTAGCTTTCTTTTTTCCATTAAAAATGTAAAAAGTTAGATAGCTTTTGCATTTAGCAAGCTTAGGCCGAAGAAACATTTTAAAGAAAAGCCACAGTTAAACAAAAAAAGTGGCACTCGGATGTGCCTGAACAGAAAGAACATAGTAAGTGTGCGTCATTGCAGAAAATACTTCTTGAAGCTGCTTGTGCGATGTGTATGGTGTGCTCTCTGAATCATGCTCCTCATACTGCCTGCCTGCCTGATCTGTGACTCCTAACAACTGAGCAAGGCCACACAGCAGGGTTGCAGCCAGAGCTGAATGGTAGCTGACATGCTGTCACAGGCATGCACACTGGAACCACTGCTTTTCCTGGGCTTTGTAGGAACCATATAGAACTGACCCTTGAACAACATGGGATTAGGGGTGCCAACCCCTGTACAGTCGAAAATCTGTGCGTATAACTTTATAGTCACATCTCTGTATCCAAGATTCTGCATCCATGGATTCAACGAACCATGGATTGTGTAGTACTGTAATACCTATTTAATGAAAAAAATCCTAGTTACTCATGTTGTTCAGGGGTCAGCTGTATCACTAGTCTTAGGTGCTTCAAGTGTCAGATGGTGCACATAAAGTTTCTGCAGTGTTTATAGCTTTTATAGTCTCACAACTGTGGAGAAGAAGTAATATCTAAATGAATTTCTAAATACAGGCATATTTTCTGTTCTTGTGGTTAATCTGAAGTGGATTACTGGAAATTATAGGAAAAAGAACAGCAAAATCCGAAGTGTTGAGGAAGGACATTACATGAGAAACGAATAGTTCCCTGTGATTTTTCCCCCTTGGGAAGGGTGTTGTTACTCCTTTTCAGTAATAATCATGGTTTTCTTTTTGCCTCTGAGTTATTTTCCTTTGTGAACAACCCTCTCTTGTTCTGGTTTTCTGTGGGATTGTAAAGCTCTGATATTCTACAAGGTCAGTAACCAACGCTCACTGGCCTCAGGGCCTGCTTACAGCGGTTAATTACGCACAGCATTCCTGGCTCCGTTAATAAGCACACACCGTCAGGTAAGCAGTCTCTGAGATTAAAGAACTTGTTAGTTTTTTGAGTATTTGATTCGCGTAACACATTTCTAAAAGAGTCTTTTAAAATTCTAACAAATCCATTATTTCCTACAGTATTTAAAATGTACATAAGCACAGTACTGCACATTCAGGAGGGAAAGCGTGACGGATTGTGATTTTGAAGAAATTCTTAAAATTTATATAGTCTGACCTAGGGATGACTTGCATGAAGTATTTCTGTTTCCACACTTTAGCAGATGTAAATAGGCACGATAGGGTTCCCAAAATGTCACCGCTGCAGGGGCCACCACTTATGAAGCCAGCCTGTTGACTCCAGAAGCTGTAGGAAGAATGATTATGTCTGTCCATTTCTTTTCACTGGTTTGCTAAGGATTAATTGTTGCCTTACAATTTAACTGAAATAAACTTTTTAACATAGTAGTTAGTGAAACAGATCTTCTTTCCTGTACCCCCATATTTGAAAGGTTAAGTCTATAGAGGCTTTTAAAGCTTTTTTTTTTTTTTTTTTAAACTGCTGTTAAAAAGACCCAGATGGCTCATGTGGGTATAACTGCTATTTTAATAGATCATGTGAGCAAAGAGCTCAACATGGTTTCAACTGGAATCCTTTTTACTGTGGAATGAAATTGTGCATCTGAAATGGCCTACTCTTTGGTAAGTGTCAAGCTACAGCATATTTAGCAGTTTTATCATTACCACTGGCAAAGATAATCACAGAAGGGCTAATAAAGGATGTTTTTCCTTAGGGTGATAGGGATAAGAGGGAGGGAAGAAAATACTGTCTTTCAGGCAGAGTGACCCACTGCTCATTGCAGTCTCCACGCAAGGAAGGGGGACCACCAATCCCCACAACAGAGCACCCACCACCTCAGGAGCACTGTGCAAGTTACTTCCCTAAATAAATCCCCTCTGAACAGTTCAGTACAAGGTAAAATAAAGCAGCTGAATAACTTCTGTTCTTAATACACCTTGCCTTCTTTTAGGGCCAATAAAAGCCAGAATGCATCTATGCCTCTTTATGTCTGTTTTTATTTGAAAAAACATTTTGGGCATTTTTGCAGTGCATCAGCACTTTTTTTGATACTATTACTTATTTGGTAAAAATATAACAAGCATGTTGAGTATTTCTTTTCTCCAAGTTTGCCCTACACCATGACCAAATGGGATTTATCCCAGAAATGGAATGTTGGTTTAACACCTAAAAAATATTAATGTCATATGCCACATTATTAGAATGAAGGACAAGGACATAATCATCTCAACAGATGCAAAATTTTTTTTTGACAAAGTTTAACAACTTTTTATGATAAAAAAAAAAACACTGAACAAACTAATAGAAGGGAACTTACTCAGTCTGATAAAGGTCATGTATGAAAAACTCAACACTTAACATCCTAATTTATTATGAAAGACTCAGTACTTTCCCCCTAAACATCAGAAGGACAAGGATATCTACTATTGCCACTTGAATATTGTATTGGAGGCTCTGGCCAAGGCTCTAATTGCAGACAACAAGATCTCTTACATAGGAAATCCTAAGGAATCCAACACAAAAGACAGCAGTGTTGTGGGGTCCATTTCAACATGCACAGATCAACTGTATTTCTGTATACTAACACAAAACAATCCAAAAAATATATATAATACACAATTCTATCTGTAATAGCATCAAGAAGAATAAAATAATAAGCTTAATAAAAGCAGCTATAAAACACTACTGAAAGAAACTGAAGACATGAATAACTGGAAAGACACCCCATGTTCATGGACTGGAATGCACATTATCAAGATGGCAGTATTCTCCAAATTGCTCTGAATACAATCCTTCCCAAAATCCTAGCTGCCTTAGGTGTGTGTGGGCGTGCACAGAAACTGACAAGTTGATTCCAAAATTCAAATGGAAATGCGGGGGGGGGGGGGGGGGGGGGCGCGCAGAAAAGCCAATATGGTTCTGAAAAAACAAACATGACTCATGTTCAAAACTTCCTATTAAGTAGCAATAGTAATCAAGACAATGTGGTACTGGCATTAAGGAAAGACCCAGAGATCAATGTAACACAACTGACAGTCCCAAAAATAAACCCATGCATTTATAGTCAACTGATTTTTGACAATTCAGTGGAAAAAAAGATCTTTTCAGTAAATGGTGCTGGAACAACTGAATATTCACATACAAAAGAATAAAGTTAGACCTCTTCATACCATATACAAAAATGAACTCAAAATGGATCAAAGACCCAAATGTAGGTACTAAAATATAAAACTCTCAGAAGAAAACACAGGCATAAATCTTAACCTGGGATTAGGCAATGGTTTCTTGGATATGACACCCAAAAGCTCAAACAGCCAAAGAAAAAGTTGGACTTCACCAAAATGAAAAACTTTTATGCCTCAAAAGACAGTATCATGAAAGTGAAAAGCCCTCAGAGAAAATATCTGCAAATCATATATCTGATAAAAGTCTAGTATTCAGAATATATAAAGATCTCTTGCAAATCAACAAGATAAATGATGCATTTGTGAAATGGGCAAAGGATGTAAAATACACATTTTTTCCCAAAGAGATGTGAATGGCTAATAATCATATATGAAGAGATGTTAGCCATCAGGGAAATGTAAATCTAAACCAAAAGATACCACACTTCATACATAACTCAGATGGCTATAACCAAAAATACTGACAATTAACAAGTGTTGACAGTAGAAACTAGAACCCTCATCCACTGCTAGTGGAAATGTTTAAAAAAATTGCACAGGCACGATGTAATATGGTTAGGCATTTCCTCAAAGAAATTAACCAGTTATCATATGACCCAGCATTTCCACTCCTAGAGAGAACTGAAAACGTGTCCACACAGAAACTTGTACATTGATGTTCATTATTAACAATGGTCAAAAGTGGAAGCCACCCAAAGGTCTGATGAATGGGAAAACATGTAGTACATTCATAAAACGGAGTAGTATTCAGCTTTAAAAAGGGCTGAAGTACTAATATACAAAGTTGAAAACCTCATGCGAAGTGAAAGCCAGACAGAAAAAGCCACGTGTTATAGAAGTCCATTTATATGAAGTGTCCAGAATAGGCAAATTCAGAGACAAAGCGGATTTAGGAAAAGTCAAAATCCCACCTATTATTTTAGTCCCACCTATTAGAGATGACTAGTTTCCTCTGGTATGTGTAATTTTATATAACTTTTTCTTTATATTTTGAATATTTTCCATGTCATAAACATGGGCTGTCTGTTCCCATTGTCTATTGTTAGGCATCTAGGATGCTGCCAACTCTTGATGCTCCTACTCTAAATAATTCTGCATATACATTTAAAAATTAAATTTCTAGTTATTTCATAGGGAAAATTCTAAGAGGTGGAATTATATAATGAAAAGAGTATTTTCTTATGACTTTTAATACATATACTTTTTGCTGTTAACTTGAGATGGTGAATAAACAGAAGCTCAGGTAATGGTTTTATTGCCCTTTACCAAGTAAGGAAATACACGTTACAGAAGTAGCAGCAACTTTAATTACAAGCAAAGGTTGACTCTACCCCCAAATGACTTCTTGTTTTGGTATCAGCAAATAATTTAAACTTCAAATAGATATATTGAATATTTAAATTCATTGCTTAAAATTATGGCTTAAACAGTCAATATGTGATCCAAACAAGGCAAAATTAAAATATGAATTTTAAAAATTAAAGTACATAACAAATTACCAAAGAGAAAGTTCTGTGAAGTTGCCATTTTTTTTTGCCTTGGGGCCACCTATATTTGTTAGTTGAAAACCAAGTATTTTATACAAGAAAAGTTTCGTTCATGGCGTTAACCACAAGAATACAGTTCACTTACTGGTGCCCTGCTTTTATGAGTACAAGATGAACCCAGCAGCACATTAGGATATCTGAAAAGATCACAGCTGATTACAATGGTAAATCATTTTTATTGACTAAATACACCAAACACAAAACTAATGATAGTTCTTCTCCAAAGGGACTAAGTAAGACAGGAGAAGAAATTCTTCAGTTTAGTTTCTTGCTGGGCTGCATGTACTCACATGGGAAACATTTTCTATCTTAAGGTTCAGGAAAAGGTGGTTTAAAACAAAAGTGTAAATAAACATAGCACCAGAAGGACCAGGTACCAGTAATCACATATTCCACCCATTCAGGAGTTTTAGTATGTGAAATTATTGCACTTGTAATGTGAAAAGTAAGTGACAGTAAATGACCAAACTCAATAATTTAAAACCATGTGATGAGTTACGAACAAGTATTTTCAAAATGGTTTTGAGTTTCCCTTCAAAGGAAACCTGGCTAGGACAACTAAATCTAGCCATTTACTTTAAAAAGCAAGGATAGAGGACCAAGTTTTATTTCTAAACTGTAATTGTACTATGAGAAGAGAGGCTGTTTTACATAGTGGTATGAATTTGGTCCACATCAAATACATTGTTATTATAAAAATAAGTTCGTTTTTGTAAAAAATAACATTGCATTCCTTTGTTCAAATTGCACAGTACAAACAAGCTATCTAAATTAATACTGTTTTAAGGTAACTGATATACATACCTGGATATGTGTTTAGTCTGAAGCAATTGAGTATGCAGTTATGTTTTCATAATGTATGAAAACTAAAATTTAAGTAATATCTAGAAATACATAAAATATTAAAAAAGTTACAATGAAGAATGCATTCTTTACATACTAATTTTTAGTAGCCGTGATAATACAGGATTCAGCAGTCTATTTACATAGAAGTCCATTTTTATTCAATTTACAAAAGCAATAAATAAGAAACTACATTAATTTGCACAAAACCTGTTTCATTTCATGATCAGTGTGACCATTTCTGTTACCTTATGACCAAGCCAATAAACCTATCTTCCTCTATGAAGACTGCTTATATTTGGAAAGAAGAGCAGGCCCTTTCTTTGTTCCAAGAGTGAGTGAGTATCTATAGCCATGCAGAATCCAGCATAAAACCTTACAAATTATAGTACAAGCCCTAAAAATATGAACAGTGCCTTTGAGTATATTTACACAAGAGTATTCACAAAAAGATACAATTCTTTGATACAAAATAGTTTAGTGGTATCTAATAGCATAATTGATAAGAACTCAGACCTCTGCGGATGCTGATCTAGCAGGAACCAAGCTTGCTAAAAAAGCAGGCACATTGACCCACAGGTAAATAGCTTCCATCAATTCAGGACCAGGATTTAACAGGCTAGAAGAGGAGCATGTCTCCACCATACAGGCACCTGTATGCCAGGGCAGGCATCTACTCAGAGGCCCAATTAGGGAGGCCAGTGCTCTTGATCCAAGGGGGCATACAGGTAGCTCAAGTACTTGATGAGCTAAAGCAAGCACCTTAGCATTTGTTTTTAAAAAGCAGTCTGAATGCACGCTGAACCAGAAAACACAGGAAGCTATAAATAGTGAAAAAGTAAGCTCATCTGGGCAAAACAATCCCTGTGGTTTAGAGCTACCAACCTTTAAGAATAAAACCAAAATAATCTCATGTACATCTGTACAATATTCTTTATTACTTTCCACTGCCGCTTAAAAAAATTTTCTTACTAAAGATGATTTTTTTGATATCACATTTTTGTGGACTCAGAGATTTCTTAGAGGAGAAAGAGTTAAAATTTAATAATACCTTTCCAGAGTCTCTAAGCTGAGCTCTCTCCCTGGTTAAATTATCCAGCTAGGTCACAGTGTCCTCAGTTGCATGCTGCTGCTAATTAATACTGCCTGTGGTGCTGGTACCCACTGTTGTTAGGACACAGAACAGTCGTAAGTCCCATCCTGAAAAGGTTCCTCCTCCTCTGTTCGGGCTGTGTCCTCCTCCTTCCGGCTGACCAAGCTGCTCCCTCCGACCTCGCCCTGGGGGATGCTCCCGTGGCCCGAGGAGCTCCTGTTCTCCTCTGCCCGGGGGCTAGTCTGTTCAGGAGTCTTACCCACAGTTATTGGCTGGAAGGCTTCAGGCTGGACTTGCTCTTCTGTTATCTCACTGAGCTTCTGCAGTTGTGGCTTAATGATGTTTAAAAATGGCTTATATCCAGGACTAAGTAGAAGAAAAAGGAAATTAGCTTTCACCTGCCACATTCAAAAGGATCCACCACATGTTATGGATAAATTCCGACCAAGCATGGATACGGTAGGGTCAATGATAGATTATGCAGGAGGGGAGGAGGCACAGAGGGGTCGGGAGGAAAGGCTGTTTATGTGCCAGGGCCACTGTAGAGGGAGCTGCACGTGATGTAAGTTCGAGCCGAAGAGCAAAGACTGATATTCTTTATCCAGTGTGACAATTAAAAAATCATATTCTACAGTCTAAGCACCAATAGGACTTGAAAAACAGAACCTTCCGAGAACATTTAACCTGAATGAATCTGCCAATTAAGGAAAACTAGACCCAAGTACGGGCAACCCCACATACTGGTGACAAAGGGGAAGAATCCCAGGCTTGTTTAACTTCCATTCACTACTCTTAAATTTGGGCTTGTTAGTATTTGCCATGGAAGGTTAAATTCACACAGACCTTAAATTTTTATCTTCTCAAGCAGATGTTTTTAGGTTATTACCTTCAATTCCATAGAACTAGAAATCTCAATTTCCACCCCAGTTCGGAGATCATTTGTACTGCATCAATCTTGAGTCAGTGACATGTATTTATTTACTGACCAACACTATCTCAATGGATATTACTCATCTAAATAATTGGGTATACAACAGTAACTAAAGAAAACAGCCTTAAAAATGAACCTTTCCAGAGTCTCTGAGCTGAGCTCTCAGTTTTTATTTCTAGCAACCTAAAAATCTCCAAATAAATAAACCAGAACTAAGCCTTAATGTGAAAGGACAGGATTTACCAAAGGACAGTCAAGGTAACAAACCTAATGAAACTAGCACTTACCAATCTGTAGAGGCCCATCGGTCCACAGCATGTACCCCTGTCTTTATGTTCTGTAACATCTCTCCATCTACCTCTGAAGACTGTATAATAACCAAAATCTGGTTGATTACCGAGGATTCTCTAAGAATCAGGCCTATAACAATGCACCAGTCCAGACATCCTGCCTCCATGAAGATGTGTAGCAAATACCTATATATATAAGCAGAGACAAAATGACCGATGCTAAGAAGGACCTACAGAAGGGCAATCATTATCAGGAAGGTAGCCTCCATACCTAATTTGCCCAAACATCCTGAGTAGTGTTCTATGCTTTCAAAATGCGGAGAAACTCACCGAAGCTGCACCTGGGATTTGTGAGGCCCTTTACTCGCCAACTCCATGGAGATGTGCTCTAGCTCTGACTGAGTTAAACTGAGTGTGGAGAAATTTTCATCCACCATTGTCCAGTCTCCATCCACCATGGAGCTACTTTCAGTCAAGTCTGTGGCTGAACCAATACTGCATTCATCACCTGATGAAGAATTGCCAAAAGTTACAAACTAGCTTCATGCAGAAAATATGTTTTCCTTTAATTTTAAATATTAGCTGTCTCTCAGACGTTGATTTCTCTTCAGGATTTTGACACCAAAACATTAAATCCACTACTAAAATTCCCATGTTACATTTATAGTAACAGATATTAAAAAACACATTTCTGGTAACAGGTGTCATGTGCCTTCAAATGGAAAAACACTACTATCTATGAAGCAGTCTTGCCCGCCTCTGAAAAACCAAAAAGAACCCCCCCCCCACAAAAAAAACTAGCTATTATTTGATCAAGTCTGTTTTGTTTTTAATTTGGGGGTGAGTGGGGGTGGGGCGCCGTGTGGCTTGTGGGATTTTAGTTCCCTGACCAGGGATTGAGCCCAGGCCTTCAGCAGTGAGAGTGCAGAGTCCTAACCACTGGACCACCAGGGAATTCCCAATCAAGTCTTTAGATTCAATTACCAATTTATAAGAAATACAGAGTTTAAACTAGGAAGATACAATCACCTAAAATCCACAGGAGCAAGTTTCTTCAATGAATAAATTCTAAGGTGAAAAAAAAAAAAGAGATGGGGAGGGGGAACAATCACTAAAAAGAGAATTAAAAAACAATCTGCGTGAATCTTATTTGGATCTTGATTCAAACCATTAAAAAATTAATACATTATAGAACAGTTGAAATTTGAATACTTACTGAATATTTGATGGTATTAAGGAATTATGGTTAAATTTTTAGAGAGATGTTAATGGTATTTTTACTATTTTCAAAAAAAGTCGTTTTAGAAATATATACTGAAATGTTCAGATAAAATACATCATGTTGGACTTCCTAGGTGGCGCAGTGGTTAACAATCAGCCTGCCAATGCAGGGGACACGGGTTCGAGCCCTGCTCTGGGAAGATTCCACATGTCACGGAGCAACTAAGCCTGTGCGCCACAACTATTGAGCCTGTGCTGTAGAGCCCGTGAGCCACAATTATTGAGCCCATGTGCCACAACTATTGAAGCCCACACACCTAGGGACTGTGCTCCACAACAAGAGAAGCCACTACGATGAGGAGCCTGCACACCACGATGAAGAGCAGCCCCTACTCTCAGCAACTAGAGAAAGCCCATGTGCAGCAACGAAGACCCAACACAGCCAATAAATAAATTAAATAAATAAATAAATTTAAAAAAAATACATCATGTCTTGGATTTAGTTCAATAATACAGGAAGGGGAAAGTGGATAAAACAAATTTGTTCATGAGTTGGGAATAACTGAAGTGGGGGCTGGGGGGAAGGTATCCATTCTACTATTATTTTGATCTCTTTAAAAAGTTTTCTAAAAAATGCAATGATGCCACCTTACGTCCATTAAGATGCTACTATCAACAAAACCAGCAAATAAGTATTGACAAGGATGTGGCAAAACTGGAATCCTTACCAATGTTGGTAGGAATGTAAAATGGTGCAGCTGCTGTGGGAAAGAAATTGAAAATGGAATTACCATATGATCTGGCAATCCCACTTCTGAGTGTGTACCCAAAAGAACTGAAAGCAGGGTATCAAAGAGACCTCCCACGTTCACTGTATTCCCATATTCATTGCAGCATAATTCACAATAACCAAAAGGTGGAAGCAATGCAAGTGTCCACTGATGGATAGATAAACAAAATGTGATATAAACACACAATGGAATATTATTCAGCTTTAAAAAGGAAGGAAATTCCCATGCATGCTACAACAGAGATGAACTTTGAGAACATTATGCTAAGTGAAATAAGCCAGACACAAAAAAGACAAATACACAGAGACAGAAAATAGAATGGCAGTTGCTGGAGTAGGGGGAGGGAGAAGTGGGGAGTTGTTATTTAATGGGTATAGAGTTTTGGTTTTACAAGATGAAAAGAGTTAAAATAGTTCTGCAAGTTGGTTGCACAGCAATATAAATGTAGTTAATACCACTGAACTGTACACTTAAAAATGGTTATGATAGTCAATTTTACATGTATTCTGCCATAATTAACAAAAAAGTCATGGCAGCTATATGCCTCCCCACACAGCAGAAGCTCAGATAGCAGTGATGACACACTGAAAAATTAAACATCAGGTGAATGCCTGGTCATTAAAACCTGCAGAAAATCAGACCAATTGCTACTTTAAGTTCTTACATAAACCTAAACAACATAAATCACTTCAAAACCTCAATCTGTAATTTACCCATTACTATAATTGCAGAAGTTGACACACATTTTTTGATAAATGGTCAGACAGTAATATTTTAGGCTTTGAAAGCTAAGAGGCAAAATTAAGGATACTATGTAGGAATTTACAAAAGAAACTATTTTTTCCATAAACTTTTATCAGTGAAATAAAAAACAAGATAATTGGGTACAATTTTTTATGCTACAGATCTACCTAATGAGAAGAATGGAATTCTTTACACACGGATAACATTTTGCTTACTTGAGGTTCAAAGTTAGTGTTTCTGTATCATCAAAACTGATTACAAAGGTTCATTAATTAGTGCTGAGCTGTAATGAGATTTTACCTATTTCATTTCTCTAAAATAAACATGGCAAAGTATAGTCAAAGCCAATTTGGCCTTGTTCTAGCAACTATCCACCTCTCCAGCAGATACTAATGGCTAATCCTCAAGGACACATCTTGAAAGAAGAGAATGAAGCTCTCTCTCTGAAGTGCTATAATAGCATATAAACTTTCCTCCCAAAGGAAGTGAAGAAGAGCCAGGATTATGATATCTACCTTTATTAGATAAAGGTGAAAGGAAGGCATCTTGCATTTGTGGTCCATGGGATGAGGCTGTGTCTATTTCATGATGCGTGGGGCCAATGTTGCCGAGCCAGCTCTGACTTCGTTGGACATTAGAGATGCCAGCGTCTATCTCAAGGTTTAAAAAAGGGTCAGCTGATTGAGATTTTAACAGCTGCTCTCCTATTGCAAGGTAGGTCCAAGAAAACAAAGAAAAACTGGGAGTTAAAGGTGCACAAACTGCCATTTCCAGTTCAGTTCTTTCAGCTTCTCTTTCCTCACCAGTCCCAAATACTAAAAGTTCAGAGCCGATTACTGTCCCTACACTGCATCATCCACCCATGAACCAAGGGTGTGGAACTGTAACAGAATGGACTGACTACATGACGCCACCCAGCAGTCACCTTATATCATCATTTATCTTACTAGAACTAGCAAAACTTGATTCTGTTCATCTTTAAATGACTTTCATTGGTTTTAAGATGATGTGAAGTTTCCAAATACAATAATAAAAAGGTTTTTGTTTGAATTTTCATAATAATTACAACAGTCTTCTTTAAAAGACCTGAACTAAAAACCTTTTTTTCTTTTATCAAAATACAGTTTCACTTCATCCTCCTAATTTAGAAGATGGCCCAAGGTCTCAAAGATGCATTTTTACCATTTCTTTGGAATGAGTCCTGTCAGGTAAGTCACAATTTAGTTTATTTTGAGGTCGTTAACTAATCAGTGCCAAAACTCCTACCTACAAAAAAAGTGTAGTAGCTTCTATATGCAGTCAATGCTCAACTTGTTGATAATCTGAGAAAATAATTGGTTGGATTTATAAATTCCACTTCAAGGTCATAAGACCTAGAGACATACATTCTACTTCATTTACATCCTTAGTCAAATGGTGGATGTTCCAACTGATGTACAAAAATTTAGCTTTTATCTATTCTGGGCTTGGAATGAAAAGACTTCCTTGAATATCAATTAACAGCCAAATGTCTAAACATCTGGAGCAAAATATAATCCTCCCTGTACAAGTAACATAAAGCCTATATTACCTGTTCGGTATTTTCCATTTTTGAAAGGAGAACTGACAGAAGAAGCTGGGATGATGGGAAGTGGCCACAGGAAATCTTTGTGGAGTCTCTTCAGGGCTAACACAAAGTTGTCTACTCGGGCAGCTCGGCTACGTTCCCTGCATAGCCAACTAATTAGTTCAAAGCCCAGCTGGGCTGCAAAGCAGCCGAGATCCTTTAGCCGAACTTCTTCTAAGAGACGCCGAGCATGTCTCCAGAGCATCATATCAATATACATGTTCTCAGCACAGTCACTGTCTTTGCTCCACCTGTAAGTGTGAACACAAGAAGGCTACAGAACAGCCTTCACTGGAAGACTTCACACACCTTGACGAAGTAGCACTGAAAATGCTGACAAGGAGGTAAGAGATCTAAGATCTAATTCTCATTGAAGAGGAAGATAAAGTATCAGGGCTTCTCCATGTGATACTACAGCCTACTGAACAATAGCTGGAAGACAGTAGTCTCTTAAAACATGATTACATAGACTAGGAAAAAACAGGAGACTGACAAAACCAATTCGGAAGAGGGTGATGACTGGATGAAACAAAGGGAGCAAATAAATGCTGTATTTGAAAAGACCCATGAAAAGAGGGAAGGAGATGAGATCAAAGAAACTAAAGAGAGAAGCAAGTGAAATGGAATCTCTTAACGTGAGTTATACTGACACATAAAAACAAAACGGATTTTTAAAAATTAATGACTAAATATAGTCTATTATCCCTTACTCATATGAACTGATGTGGTGTAACTGGTTTGGTAACTGGGTGATGGGGTGCTTCCAGCGAGAGGCAGTATTGGAGTCGGACTGCCTGGATTCAGATCTTGGCTCTGCCACACATTAGTTGTGTGAACATAAAGCAGGTTTATTTTTCTGGGCCTCTGTTTTTCACCTGTATAATGTGGATAACAACAGTATCTACCCATATGAAGCTGCTGTAAGGACTGAAAGACCTACACATGGAAATGCTCAGAATCGTGCCTGGCACACAGTGAGCGCTTAGTATGTATCAGCCAGCACTTAAATTCAGGGTATGGCTGAGAAGCTACTTTTGCCTGGCGATTGTGTACAGTCCTCCATGGTTGCATTGAACTTGTTTATAGCCCATGACTCTGTGTGTGTGTGTGTGTGTGTGTGTGTGCTGGGAATGGGCATGTATTAATGGCTGTGATAAGAAAAAGCAGTAAAACATCACAATAAAAAATGTTCAGTAAGCTCTCAGTGTGTCAGGCACTGTAGTAAGAATACACACAGAATATAAAAGAAAGGATTAGGGGAGAGTAAAAAACCAAGAGCCAAGATCACAAAACAACACAGGAAGGGACATACAAGGACCTCATAAAACAGAGGAACTTCTAACTATTTTGCACTGTTCAATATGAGTTCAGTTACCTCTCGGAAGACAACAACCCATCTATGTGTAATGTAGGTTTCAGGCTCCAGGATACACTTCTTTTTGGCTCCCACTGTTTAATGACTTCCCCACTCAAAAGAGTCAAAGGAGAGTCAAGTACATGCAGACTAAATTTTACTTTTTGTCAAGAGATATAATTGGATGGGGATATATGTATAAATACAGCTGATTCACTTTGGTGTACCTCAAAAACTGGTACAAGAGTGTAAAGCAATTATATTCCAAAAAAGAGCTTTAAAAAAAGAAAAGAGAGATATAGTTGGAAAGGATAAAACTGTTGACTATACAAAGGCTTTTGAATTATCTACAGATTTATCTATCTTCCTTCTTATTCTGGTCCTCTATTATCAAAGGTAATTTAAAGTTAGTTGCATTCAGAACGGGCATACCAAGACCTACTCTAGTACAAAGGTCAGAAACTGTACAAAGAATAAAGAAGTGAACTTTGGAGAATGAAAAAAGGGAAGCCTTTTGGGAATGTAAAAAAGAATTGCAATTGGATCAAACAGTTTTCCCAAGATCCAGTTTTACAAATACCCTGAAATACAATGTGTCACAGAATGCCCTAAAAGCAGTAACAGCTCTTCATTCTTTTACCTTTTTCCAGAAGGACCAGATGGCATACTTAGTGTTTTCTGTAAACTGAATTTACTAGCAGGAACATTTTCAGCTGACTGGGATAAACTGATGCTTCGATTCCTGAAGAACTCAAATCCACCACTTGAACTGGGTTCCTGTGATTACACACGAGGTGCAGTAGAGTTAGAGCAAGATGCCACGTGGGTGTAAGGCCTAGAGAAGCTGTGCAATTCTGCAACTAACCTGAGCTGTAGGTGTGGATGGAGGCGTCTCAGATTCTCCAGAGCCAATGGCCTTAAGAAATCGAATCATGTGTCGACACAGATCCCACTTGCCTTGCTCCAGGGCTGTGCTGAACAGAAGGGTGGCATGTTGCCTACTTACTGCTGGGACTTCCATGTTCTAGAGAAACAACCAAGCAAGATAAGAATTCCTTTTATGCTGCAAATGATTTGGGAAGATATGAGCAATTCTTTATCTCCGTGGTTCCCTAAACCCAGGGAAACAATGCAGCTACAACACTGTAAGGGATAGTTTAACAGTAAAATTAAAAGAAGCATTAAAGAGTACCATATATAGAAAAGTGAGGCAAATACTCTGCTGGTGTAATATATGATTCTTGAACTCCCATTACTACCAGATATCTTACATAAACGTCATACACATTCTTTCATTTCTCCTAGTGACTCTCAAAATAGGTATATCATTCCCATTTTACAGATGAGAAAACTGAGTTAAATAACTTGTTGAAGATTGGCAGAAAAGAATATAAATTTGTCTCACTGACTCCAAAAAAGCTCAGGTTTATCTCCTGTGACAGAGTTTTCTGAGGATGTGACTAAAAAAAAAAAATCTTTGCTTTGGGCAATAGTATGTAGTACTGCTACACAATGAGCATTCTCAGTGATTCTTTCACAACTTAACCTTGCTGCTTGCCTTGGCCTTCATGGGAAGGTGCCTAACAGGCAAGTTCAATTGTAATTATTATCTGTCAATCCATAGCAATTTAGGAATTCTGACAGAGAAAAAGTTTCTAATTCCACTGCTTGGGAGAGCACTGAAAGTCTGAGGAATGACCTAAAACAAAAAACAGCTGCATTTACTTTGTTTCTGTTTTTATGATCGTGTGGCCTTTTAACGATGGCCAATGAATCACAGAATCTCAGGGCCACCCAGCTTCTGTGCCTGAATATCTCCTCTGGTTTCAATCAGTTGCCATGAAGCAAATAAGCTGACAAGAAAACTGCTTCAGGCAGAATTTCAAACCAGGTTTATAGTTAGCTTCTTTAATCCATAAAAACAACTCTGCAATAATTTGAAAGAACTTTTAAATGTAATCTATCAAATTTATATCAGGCTAATAGGAAAGCAAACTATCAAGCCCTTTTGTCAAATGTATAATGAAATAAATCTTCAAGAGTCTCAAAGAACCCCTTATTGTGAGAAGAACTGTATGCTAGCAGAGTAATTACTGTGGCAGGCTTGGGTCTTGTGAGCTTGTTAAGGGGAGCCTAACACAAGGTAGTCTGTTATGACCCGCGTTCTAATCAGAGTCCCCTCAGCAATTCCACACTATAAGGAGAGAGACTATTCTGGAGGACTCAGACAAACCCACTAATATTCAGAATAATTCTTTATTATGTTTCTTATATAATATTTCAACAATCTTATGTAGTATGTGCATATTGTATGTATTATAATACATTATATGTATATACATATATGTATATAGATTTCTTCAGTATTATTTAAAATAATACTGTAACTCATTAATTTGTTTTAGGCCTATTTATGACAAACAGGATAAAAAAAACAACCCTACAATGTTACTTTATGATAGTAAAGAAATTTTCTGCTATCATATGGTAAGACTGAATTCTTCAAAAAGAAAGATAAAAACTGAACAGAAAACTTGACTGTAATAGTTCTTTAAACACAATCACAGTGCCAACACAGGACACTTGCTTTCTTTTTCCTCTAGGTTTACGTTCAATAATTCTTACACCTTTGTAAGAAGAGAACTGTTACCTGTAAGATAATAAGGTAAGAGGCAGCAGTATCCAAATCCTGAGCCATCAAACATTCCTCAAACAAGTCCTTGGGGTTTCCAACGGCTGCAAAAAGGTAATTCCACAGGGCATACTCAGTCTTCCTGGCACAATGAACAACTGTCTGCAGGAAGAGTGGGAACTCCGTGATAAATTTTGCCACAGTGGGAAGCAGAGGGTCGGGAATGGGCTCCCGTGAGGTAGCTTCTTCTTCCAGCACTTCATGGAGCATGAGCTCCAGCACGTGAGGAAAATAAGGTAACGCGGCACAGGACTGGGCTAAGAGCAAGGCTTGCTCCCCGAGATTCCTCACCAGCAGCTGACGTAGAATGTGGTGGAGGTAGATCTGAGAGGTTCTCTCCACAACACAGAAAGGAAAGAGCACCTCCAACTGTTCCCTAGCACTGTTCCGAGTATACAAAGAATCATAGAGTAGAGTGTCATTGACAGCACCAAGGACTAATGCATCTTCAAACAGAACAGCCAGGGGGTAGATATTTATGTGGAAAGGCAGCATGATCCGCTGGGACAAGAAGGAATGGGGCTTGCGGTGATCCCTAGGGAAGAGAGGGAGCCAAACTTTCATCCCTGCACCTCCACAGCTCAGCCAGAGGGCCTCCAAAAGGTGACGCTTTTGTTTATTTGCTCGACACGTGGTCCAGACATTTTCAACAGACTGGGCTAGCACAACAGGAGGACAGAATGGCAGCTGGAGAAGGAGAGACAGAAATCAGTTTTTTTTCCTATTAAATTTGTAGATTCTTAAGTTTTCCTAGGTACTAGTTTCCCAAGTCTTTCAAAGTGATAGTACAAATATTTGGGAAAATTAGGGGAATCTATTTAGAATTAGAGTTAATAATAGTACCCTGCCTTTCAAAGTATGTGTATTTAAATCTAAAAACAAAACAATACCCCCCCCCCAAAGGAACTTCACCAATTTATCCAATAGAATTAGCAAATAATAACACTAATTAAGCAGTAACATCTGGCATACATTTTATTATCATTTTAGGACCTTATCCTCCACCCTTCACAGTCCTGTACTCAGAGGTTTAAGGCTAATGATATGTACTTTCTCAGTTTCCAAATCACAAGACAATAGTCTCCTCTTAAATTCTTTTATTCCTTCATCTTCCTCCCATACCTTCTTAATATTTTAAATGACCTGCATTTTACTCACAAGTTTCCTTTGGTTAGGGTTACTGTCCTTCTCCCGGATCTGAGGGCCTGATCTGTCCCTCTGCATCATGATGAGCTGTCCTGCAAGATTTAGCATAATGCTCTCTGCATCACGAGCCTGAAAGAAAAATAAATTGGATTCACACGAATTAACAGGTATATTTTCAGCATTTCCCCCACCAATGCATAAGGTTTACAGGTTAAACAAACGACAATATTGAGTGTGTACTATGTACAAGTCATTCTGTTAGGTTCTGTGGGAGTGCAGGGAGCTGTCTGGCTAGGGTAAAACAAGCTTAACACAATGCAATTAATGAACAATACAAGTGAACATAAAATTGAGGACAGAGCTGAATTATCCTGGAAAAACTAAGAGACCTTCAGAAGTTCATAAAAATGAGACATTGCTTCAGTGACCCAGCGGGCACAGCCAGGGAAGGCAAAAGATGAGGTGAGACTTGAATGATGAGGATGACATACATGGGTGGGAGAAAAAGGTTTAGTACTTTAGTTGAAGAATGCAATATAGATGACATGGAGATAGGATAAAACATTTCTACTGGGAAAGTGAGAACAATCTGGCTAGATTAGGGATATTATGAGAAAAAATGCTGATGGTAATAGACCTTCAAAGGAGGGCTTGGAAAGATAAGTAAAAATATAGCAGGAGATAAGCCCCTACTTATGGTCCTTGAATAAGGGAGTTATTAAAAATTCTGAGTTATTCAGAATGGATTACTGGGAGAGGAAGGTGGTGACTTCAGGAATGAAGGAAAGAGCCTGCCTTTTTATTAAGGAAAATTTCAATCAAACCCCCAAGTAGAGAACCTAGCATAATGATTTCCATTGAACCCTACCACCCAGCTTTAAATTTCAGAAGCACTGTTTTAAAGTGAGTCTCAGATATCAAGTCATTTTTACTTGTAAAGAGGAAGAGCATTTTTATTAAAAGAAAAAAGCTTACTTATATTCTAGACATGAAGGGTAGAAAAAGCTGAATCAAAGATGATTTCAGGGTACTAAATCTAGGTGAGGTGCTAGAGAAGTTGTGGCTGTCACCGATAGAAGTCAGGAGGAGAAAACAGTTTAGGGAAGGGAAACTGAAGGGCTTCCTTTTATTGCCCATTAAATTAAAAAGAATCGTAAGGCTTCCAAGTAAAAATATTGTGAGAGATGACTAAACTGGAGATGAAGAGTAGAATCATAAGACTGGTAAACTGAAGAAAAGAGATGAGCTTTCTGAGGCAAAGTATATGGGAGCAAAAGATCAGAGGGCCACTGTCTAGACTCTTGAAGGCAAGAAGAGACACAGAGCATGATGTCAAAACCAAACAAGAAAAGAGTTTTAGGAAGGAAAGGATGACTGCTCAGAAGACATGGGTTGTGTCCCAGCTCTGACTCTTGCTGGCTGGATGAATTTAAGCTGCCAACATCATTTAGGGTTCGGTCAAGAAAACAACCCTATCACCCTATGTATTCTACTTGCAAAAAATACTCAGATATATGAAATGCTCTTTTGCACTGCTCTAAGACACAAAGGATTGTGTATAAAAAAATGGCAAAAGGGTACAGAATATGCACAGACTTCGTTATTCATTTTTGCTTTAGATCATATCCAGGTAGGTAATAAGCATGATATGAACTGTTAATTTACAAAGTAAGAATTTAAAAAAATAAATGCCACATAATCTCTAAGCAACTGTCAAGAATTTTATTTGGAAAGAAATCTTCAGTTCCCCATTTAGCACATAATTTAGCACATGAAAACTAAAAATCTGAACATCTCTCCATAACACATGAGAAACAGCAAATAACTTGCAGGTAGGAGAAGGAAAAACGGAATTTAAAAGCTACATGAGAATTACAAGAGCTAGAGAGCAGAGGAAAAATGGAAAACGAACATGCAATCCCAAGAATCAAACAGTATGACTGTTTGGGGACTGGCATAAGGACAAACTCCTCACACACTTCAGGAGACCTGAGGAACATTTACTGAGGTTCACTAAAGTAGGACTAGTGTTCATAATGACCACTTTTAAGTTTTAAGATCGTAAATTCACCACTACATTTTATACTACTTCATTTCAAGAAAAAAAAGCAAATTCCTTTTTTTTCCTTCAGCTCTATCCATGCAGTCAACATTTTCTACTGATCACATTACAATTACAGGTGACTGCAACAGCCCTCTCAGGCAACTTTAATGCACTTTTCAGAAACTGACTATAACACAGAAGCAGGGACTACACGTATCTTCAAAATACTAAATCTGAAGGAACCCAACATACCAACATATCATCTCTTACCCTAAAAAAATCCCTGGTAGACAATTTTCATTGGGAGCTTCAGAGACAAGGCATTCACCCTCTCTCCTGGAGGAGGCCGCCTTACTGTTGACAGTTCTCACTGCTAGTTTCTTGTTGTTAAATCAAGACTTGCTTTTGCTTTTTAAATCTTGGTCTTCCTTCTGCGCAAGATGTGATCAGTCTATTTCCTATTATATTTCAACTTACTTCTTAATCTGCTCTTTACCAAGTTAAATATCTCCTCTTTGTAAAGGGACCCAGTATTACTGATGCCACTGACTGCCTACTCTATCCAGCATGTACAAGGAGTCCTCCTTTTCTATCTAATGACAAATTCCAACATGATCGAAAGTACATAAAGAGTACAACGAACACCCCCCCATTCCCATCATCCAAATTCACAACTATCAAGATTTGCTCCACCTATCCTTTTTTTCTTTTTACTTATTTTGCCAAAGTATTTTAAAGGAAAATATCATGTCATTTTACCCCTATATACTTAATAGGCATCTCTAAAATATATGGATATTTGCTTATATAATCACAATGCAACATCACATCTAAATCTAATAAAATTCACAACTATTCCTTAGTGTAATCTCTCAGTCCATATTTAAATATTGCTGTTTTAACAGTGTCTTTTTCTACCAAGATACAAATTTGAATCAAGATACAAATGAACTTACGCATTGAATTTTGTTGTTATAGCTCTAAAGTCTTATTTAGAAGAATCTTTTCTCCCCCCACCCCCCCACATTATTGACCTGTAGCTTTCCTATAGAATATTATTAAACCTCTATCCCTGTATTTTCTGTGAATAGAAGATGACTCTAGAAGCTTGATTCAGATCACACTCAATGTTTTTGCTAGTAATTCTTCACATGAACTTTAGGTTGCATCACCCCAGGAAGCATGCCACATCTAGTTCTCCCACTTTTAGTGATGCTAAAATTGATTAATAAGGCTTGAGCATGACAACTTGATGCCTTCACTGTAAAGTTCCCATCAACCTTTCACTGATTTCATCCAATGATCACTGCCTGAATTACTCACTTCTTCAAGGGCTGCAAAACGGTGATTCTTTAATTCTTACATTCCTTTCATATCTTTTAGCTAGAGTTCTTTTGTAAAACATAACTTCCCCTTATCAACTAGAACTATCTGATTACATGAAATACAGTCTGCAGAGAAAATGCAACCTATATTTTAAAGGCATTCAGTGTAAGTACCTAAATAGGAAGTAAAAGACAGACTGAGAAGACAGGGATGACAAATAAACCCACACAGAACTTTCCTTTCAAAACGGGTTCCATGTTGACAGGAAGTTTGGAAACCAATGGTATAATGGAAGGAGGCTTGGAATAGGAAGTTATGCAACCTGGGTCCTAGTGGCACTGCTACCCACACAGTTACTTTAACCAGAAGCTATGGGATTACCCCTTCTCTCTGCTCATAATTAACTAATCATGGAGTCCTCTATAGGATTCCTTCCATTTCTTTCCATCTTCTTTTCACTACCCAAGTTCAGGCCACAAACACCATTCACCTCAGGTTCATTTTCCTCCTTTGTAATGTTTTCTCTATCATTACAAAGCTTAGATCTAATAATTAATCCAGCTTAAAACACTTTAAACTTTAAGACAAAGTCTGAAGTCCATATTATCAATAAGATTCTCATCCTTTCATATTCCATGTTCTAGTCACTCTGAAATTTCTTCCAATTCCCTGAATGTGTCATGTTCTCTCTTCTCTACGGGCCTTTGAACTACTCTCCCTCTGCCTGAAATTCCCCTTCTTTACTTAGACAACTGCCACTTATTCTTCAGGTTTCAATTTAAATGATACAGAAATCTTCTGTGATTGCTTAGACTACTCCAGGTTTTTGTTATACACAGTAACCTATTATTACTTTTTGGTACACACATCACAGTTGTAATTAATTATGTATGTAATTACTTCTTTATAGTATGAGCAGAAACCATGTTTGTTTAGTTTGTCACTGTAACCCAGCATCTTCACACAAGGCAAATTCTGGACATTTAGTATGTATTTGCTGAACAAATGAATAGTTCCTAATATCAAATTAAAATCACAAAAAAAAAAGAAATGAAAACTCTAAAGAGCTCTGATAATAGAATGGTACCTGCTGTGGCATTTTCAAGGTGATTCCATTCTCTGTACTCACTGATGTCAGAGTGACAGATACTACGAGGAAAGGGTGAGGAATGTAGCGTGACATGGAGACTTCCTGAAGAACTTGAATACCAGCAGTATTTGGACTGCAAAAAAAGAGAAAGAAACCCATACACCTCAACAACAATGCTAATGAGGTTTTTTTCCTTTTCCGCTATTAACAGTATAATATTTTATGTTTATGGGGGCCCCAAATGCCTTCTACCTATCATTTCCTCCTCCCCAAGTATCCTTTAAGCAGCAGACTGACAAGGCTGTGGCACCCAAGAACACATATGGAGATGAGAGAGGGAAAAAAACGGAGTAAGGTGTCGAAAGGAAGAAATACACTGGGAGGAAGCTATAGGAATAGTTCAATTGGTTGAGAAATGGTTCAGAGAGATACGGGTTCTATCTGAGGCTAGCAGATTTGCTAATTTTTATCTTTATATTACTACTCAAATTACTAAGCTACTTCAGCAAATATGCACTTCACAGCTGTTTAAAAAGAGAACCAAACAAAAACCATTTGAGAACAAAATAAAACTCAAAAAGTATGGTCTAAATGCTGCAAGCCAGCCAGGTGCCAAGAAGAATACAGGCAATGCATAGCAGCAATAAGACTGAGTTTTTCTTTTCCCAGACTACAGCCATCTAGCTCAGTGAAAATATAAATGAGTCTTCTGAGGTCATGCTTCCTAAGGCCTTAAAGCTGTAAACTCCTACAAACTTCTCCAAGTTTCTAGAACACCAGGATAGTTAGTAACCACCTGTTTTCGAGATGGTGAAAAAAAAATTAGTATTCAAAGCTTTACCCCACCCTGAACTAGGTTTTTTTCAAATGAGTCCAGTAAGATTAGAGGAAGAAGTACAGGCTCTTTAATTTATTTTGGTAGCTAAAAAATAACTACTATATGAATATCACTAATTAAAGTTCCTTGCTTTTTTAAATATAAAATCACAATAACTGTTTGGAGAAATAAAAACTACAGAGGAAACATGATAAACGGAGCAACAAGTGACTTGTCACATGTTGTACACACTTACCCATCAGATCTTCTTTCAATACTGTACAGGCATATTGAACAGTCTGCTCTAAATACTATTACCATGTCCCGGAAGACACTAAGCAGTAATGTTTCTGCTTGTGTTTTGGTGACATGAGCAAAAGCATTGTCCAGATTTGATGTTCTCAAGTACACTCTGAGCTGTAGAAAACAAAAATAAACTGTAAAAACAAGATACCTACCATGGATGACTAAATACTTTAGACATGCTGTTTTTTTACCTACTGACTTTCTTCAAGTAAGAGGAGTTAAAGACTAATCTGAGCATTAATAATAAATGGATGTTTCCATTTTGATAGGGTAGGCTCATTCTACAAATAACTTAAAGATGAAGTGATCAAAACTGTGATATACTATTATGACATACTCCTTTTAGACCTGCACATTTAGACCCGATATAAGAAGATTGGTAGTTTCTCAAAAAATAAATATATAAATCAATAAATCTCTAAGGACAGCCATCCTTATAGACTTTTCAACTATTTTTTATTATTTACAAACTTTATAGAGAATGTCTAATGGTTAAAATCCTTAGAAAAAGTTATCACAGAAGTCCTGATTGCTCCTTTAAATTTTTAAAAAGTAGTAACCTGAAATGAAAATCCCATTAGCTAAAAATGCCAAATTCCTGATTAAGAAGTACAATGTTTTGTTCATTTTCAACAGGTTATTTCTGTATAAAATCAAACAGTGCTTAATACCTTTAAAATACAAAATTTTGTTATTTCTGAGAGAACAAAAACGTACCTCTTCTTGATGATCACTTATGTTATAACATGCAAGGACAATAAAATCATTCCACCAGGCTAAGCCACCTGTAACAATCATATTTTGCTCCTTAAAAGAAAATATAAAAAACATATTTACATTTATTCCTGCCAGTAACACATTTGTAAAATATTCCAGATCAGACAATGAAAGCTCTAATTGCTTCTGCTCTACTCTCTATCCCACCCCCCAACATAAGTGTTACTCTAGGGCCTTTATTAATAATGATTCATTATCCTATTTTGAAAAAATTAAATATTTCTGTAAGACAGAAAATATATCATTCAAAACAACTGGGCAGCATGTGGCATCATTATTCCACATTCAACAGCCCTTGGTTTAAATTCTGGCTTTATCATTTATCAGCTGCTTGATTCCGAATCCTCATTTCTCTTTTATAAAATGATGAGTAACAGAAGTGCTCTCACTGGGTTGTTATGAAGATCAATGAGACAACATGTGAAAGTGCCTGCTACATAGCAAGCACCTATTAAATGTTAACTTCCTTCTCTTTTCCTCCTATTTGATTCTTGCAAAATCCAACTGCATATTTTTGTATGCTACCCAAATATTTATGTCATACACAGACAAGCAGCGAATGATCTCAAATTTTGTGGAGACTTATTCTGATCACATCTGATGAACTCTACCTGGAAAGTAAAAGTAAACCCTCAAGTTACAGGATTATAATGTCTGATCTTAACAAGAATTAAAAATAAACCAACTATTTCAATACAAAATCCTTTATCAAACATCAAGTACTTTATCAGAACTGACCCTCAGACATAATCCAGTGTCATTTTTAATATTTGATTTTATTTTTAAATAAGTAAACAGTGGTTTACTTTCTACTTATTTCATATTATACTTCTCTCATACTTTGAGAAATAGGTTTTTAATTTCAAAAAGACTAACCTGGGTAATGTTTCCAAAAAGCTTCCATTTTTTGGTGAGTAAAGAGTAATGTGCAAAACCAAACTTGCCAACCACAGCAATATTCTGTCCAAGCTTATCAATAGCTGAAAACTGATTTAAAAAACAAAACAAAACAATGAAGACCTCTTCCTTGAGTTTTTTTAATTAGGCATAAAGAGCTGAGGATAATGTCAGGCAAGTAGACTATTAATAAACATTTGCTAAGTAAATTAAATGTCAAATGCTAAATTCAAGAATCTGAATATTTGAATACAAATGTTACATGTTACATTTGACCAGATTATAGATTTACACTAACAATGTACAAGGAATCAAGTATTGAAATTTTACTTTTATCAGTGCATCCACTGAAAGGCTCAATTCCCAGAATACCTCTTGCAGCAAATGCTACACAATGAAAGTTAACACCAACAAAGTAACAAATAACTCACCCTTATAGGCCAATTGCTCTCTAGATAGGTGCTGGAAATCTATAGGAAATAACACATCAGTTTGTTAAGACTTCTGAAATGTATTTAAATGTAAAGCATGTAGAGCATTAACATCATAATATGAAATTAATTTTCCTGTAATGTTTAAAGTGCTCCCAAATAATGAGTATTACTAGCAGCCAATATTTCACATCTCATCTTAACCATTTCATTATATGTTTCTAGACATCAGACTTTCCTTTTTTCTGTACACTGTTTTTGTTTGTTTTCAATACTGAACACAATAAACACAGAATGACAAAAGATATTTAGAGAAGCATCTACTAAGGCAGCCAAGAATTGATGAACACAGTTTGGGTTTGCTGATACCACTCCAAAAAAACCTTATCTAATAAAATCAGAGCCTCAGCAAGAGTTTTGTTTTTGTTTTCAATGGAAATCTCTTTATTATTTTTACATTTTTCTGATTAAAAAAGCAACACATGCTTATAAAATTTAAACAATACAAAAGTACACAAAATACAAAATGAAATTCTTCTGTTACATCATTGCTCAGGGATAACCACTGGTTAGTTTTTATTCTATCTCTAAACAAACAGCCATATACATGTAAGAGTGTGTATAAACTACTACTTTTTTTATTGGGGTGTTCAGCTTATTCCCCTACCAAGTACTTTTAATATATTATAGATATTAACTGTTTACCTGCAACATAAGCAATAAATATATCTTTCCATGTCATCTGTCTTACATCTTTGTACATGGTGTCTTTGTATCACTGTAATGAGAATTTTAAACTTAAAAAATTCTCTGTGATATATCAATGTAGATTAAGTCTAGCTTTACTGATACTGTGATTAGCCTACTGATTAAACAGTTTTTATGAGCATGTGGTGAAAGCAGAGTGAAAATTAACACGACAGAACAAAGAAAAAATCTTCTGTTCCTGGAATAAGAAAATCTTCAATTTATTTAAATTTATTTTCCATTTACTCAAAGAAAAATTATTACATACTTAAAAAGAGAAAGCCAAATTAAAAAGCCAAGTACATATAATCAAATCCATTAAGATTCTTTGTGTAATGTGAAGGCAAAGCAAAACTCAAGTAACTATAATATGCTAATAAAAACATCTGTATTAACTGCAATAAAATTTATTCATAAAACAATTTTTGTTAGACTTCGCTCATTATCCAGTAAGTCAACCTAAAATCTAAGTAAATTAATAGCTTTTAGTACATTAGGAAGTTCTTAACCCCAGTGCTGGTTTGTGGAAGCCTACCTTACAGAATTAGAAACAACTGTGTCACAACAGATACGCTTGAAGAATGCTTAACTTGCGTCTTAACAGATATGCTGTACCATTCAGGCCAACTAGTAAAATTTACTATGATGGGTGAAATTGGTTCAGAATAATGATAATCTGAGGTAATGATCAGGTGGCAAAGTAAAATCTGCAAGTAGTTTTGCAGGAGGCTGTAAGTGAAATTCTTTTTTTGGATGAAGAAAATAAAAATAGTCAGTTGAAGAAGGATGTTCCTAGAGTACAACTGACCTAGCCACCCATGACACTAAAACCTCCCCCCGCCTTCCCCAAACCTTGGTGTTTCATAAGTACTTATGAAATGTGTGGGTGGGTAAAGTGGGAAGTGAGATCTCACTGCCAAAGTGGATTCCAACATGAAGAACCAAGGTTCATGGGAATTAAGGTTAAATCTTATCATACACACTCTGATGAATATCTCTAGGAGAAAACAATTTATTCTTTCACCTCCAAAAGTATATGAGATGTCACAAATGGCAAATGGTTTACTTTCAAAACTTAAAATGAAGCTTTATTTCTCATATGGTTTTGTGTCTTGAAGATGCTATGAAATAAGAACAAAAACTTGTATTTTCCCCAGGAGATCTATATGTTACCTGAACTTTGAGTTCCACCCCTAACACTGAGAACAGAAAATGGCAGAAGTAAGAAAAGAGGCAGCTAATGAGTAATGAAGAAACTCAGGTCAGGACTGCATGCTTAGGGCACAAAAATCACGTTACACCACTGGGAAACTCAGTCCTAAGGTACAGAATCTCTACTCTTAACATCTTAGGATTTTTCAGTCTCTCATAGAACCTAAATCTATCTCTTTTCCCCTTAAACTCATTCTGCTAAAACCCTGTCTCCTACCTAGACTACTTTTGTAACTGGTGAGACTGTGAAAGCCATCATCCTAGGAGATCTGATGTTGCTAAATACCTGGAACATGTGATACACATTGCAGGAATGAGAGCAAATCGATTATAAATCAAACAGCCTTTACAATCCTCTTTACTGACCTCCCTAACATAGTGCCTGATACATTACCCTGCTTCTGACAAGTATGTATCCTGTTATTTTTGTTAAAGGAGGAAACATAATTAACATAGAATCTTCTGACCAGGAAACTAACAAGTGTAAGGGAGAAGGCTTAAACAAACAAACAAACAAAAAATTCAGCAGTCTACATGAGGAACAGACAGAGCAGCAGAATTAATTGGAGCTCATCTGATGAACTCTAAGCTGTACAAGAAGCATGCAAAGTATAAACCACACAAACAAAGCCACTTTGATGGAGGATGTGCGCACTTAACCTAGACAAGAGCATATGTTGAAGGGGGAATTAAACAGGCACCCATGTTTCTCCAGGGAATACTTACTAATGGCTAAAATATCTGGAAGGTAAAGCGTTAACATTATATGGACACTGAAAACCACACTACCGAACGAACACCACAACACTGCACTGACCCTTGTGGCTGGAGTGCCAGCAAATAAAGCATAGGGCAACTCCAAGTAAAAACAATAACAAATAGGCACATTCTAGGTTTTAGCTTAAGGTCAGCAGTATGTTATATGCTTTGACATTTAGTACCTAGGTTTTAAAATAGGTTTGATTATTACTTTAATTTATATCATGGTAAGGATAGAGTCTGCCACTACTCTGCTGTGTGACCTTGGGCAAGTCACCTAACTTCCCTGAGCCTCAGTTGCCTCATGTATAAAATCTAGTTGGACTACATGATTGCTAAGGTCCTTCCAGCTCTAAAAATTCTATGAGTCCATTATAACTTAATTTCGGGGGAGTACAACTCTAGCATTATTTTTATTAGTTTTAAGGAAACTTAAAAGATTAGGTAAAGCTAGAGTTAAACAAGTTATCTTTCGGAATATTTTAGATATCTAAAGAAGAGAATGACAGAAGAAGCTTGCTAGCACCTACTTTGTCTGAAGTTGCAAAATCAGTGTTATATGCTTCTAATACGGGATACTTCATAGATGGCTACAAATCAAAGAATCACTGAATTTTTGAGCTGGAAGGAAATTCAATTTTTGTTATTGCCTGATGGATTTTTGAGTTCCAGACCTACCTTCTTTGATCCTCTGCTCTACTTGGTTCTCTGGCAACACAGACCTGGCTAGGCAGAACTGGCATTGATGCTAGGTCAGTGTAGAATGAATAGTTCAAAGTATGGGGAAATGAAAATAGCAGAGAAATGGCTATAGGAGAGAAGGGAGCAGTGGAAAATTTTAGTCAAGGAAGTAGCTGATGCAGTTTTATTTAATAACTGTTACTAATTATAAAATGGTATGCACATTGTTTGATTTTATGAATTTATTAATGTCAGTTAAATACATTTTCTTTTAGTGTATACCACATGTCAATGTAGGAGATATTCCTCCTTTAATTTTTCACACAATGACCATTCTTCTGTCTCTCATTACCTCCACTCAAAGTCAAGTGAAAATAACATGGGAGCTGAAGTAAGCTAGTAAGGTAAAAGTACAGAATGTAGAAGTAAGACAAAGAACTGTGGAAACAGAAAATGACTAAAAGAAACTAACCCAAGAGTAGGCTCTGATGTACCTAAGACACTTTGGCATCAGAAGGGAAAGAAAACACTCAAGGACTTTCACATGTGTATGACAGTTTCTTTCAAAAAACTTCCATTTACTGATTTACCCAAATTAATTTTATTTGGTATCAAAACTCAGAATTAATTTCTATATTAATGTCAACTTATCAGATTTATTAAAAGAAACTACTAATTTAAAAGTTATATCAGAATGAATAATCTAGAACAAGATTAAGTAACAATAAAATTATTAACAATAAGGTTCTAGACTAATCACAAGTCTGCAATTTGGGTCCAAAGTCAGGCAACTAACCTCAGTGTGTCCCCATTAGGACTACAAGGTCAGCTGAACAATGTAGTAATCAATATTGTCACTTTTCGTGAAATTACTATACTTTTGCCTGTGCAAATCCAGAGCTAAATTTATACCAAAAAAAGGGCTGGAAGTAAAATAAACAATCTTGCATAATAAGAGGGCAAAGCATAAACTAGTTTTTTTAAGCTATTCACTTACTAATGGACTTAAAGCAGTGGGAATACAATCTACATCAGGTGGAAAGAAAGGAGAAGACAAAGAGGACAAGAGCACAGAAAAGCAGAAGAGAGACGTGACAGTCAAAAGGTTAGAAAGCTTCTCAGTTTTCTAAAGCAACAAATGAAATACTTAAAAATCTGCTTCACGTGCTATCTTACCAAGGACTAAGTCAACAGTCAATAGCACCTGAAGACTTACCTGTACTACGTGCCAATGCCGATGACCAAGTAAAGTGCTTAAACTCTGAGACTCTAAACTGCCATCTGCAAACAGGTTCTTCTCCCGACTGGGCTTATGACCAGAGTGTGAAGAACTCCTGGGATTCTGGGTTTGTGAAGCCTCTCCACAGTTCAAGTACAATCGATCTTCCCCCTGAAGCAACACTTGCTCTTGGTTACTCTAGATGAAGGAAAAAGGAAGCAGAGGGGAGGAAAGCAAATAAAAACAAGTCAGTATAAGGTAGGGGGAAGTAAGTAATACATCAAGTTAGATTTATTGTTGGAAAGGTACCATATATCTCAACGTTAATTTTCCTCACAGAGGACAAGACTACATAATCATCTCACACACTGTTATATTTAAGATTAACAGGCAACATTTTAATGATTACTTCCCAGTATAAATAAAATTTTTGTTAAAGTCTGTCTTATATACAGATTCCAAAACCTGCCCAGGGTTACAACTGCTACAGCAGCATCTTTTATAACTACTTCAAAATGGCAATGCTATGACAGATTTCCCACCTGAAAACTGAATAAAACTACACAATGTCTACAGTTTACAAACTAGTTTCATATAAGATACCTGATGAATGGTGGTAAGAATACATGCCTGGTCAAACAGTTTGTGAGTATACGCTCACCCACATGCCCACATGGTAAGAACGAGGAGTGGATTAGCAACAGGGATAACTGGATGCCGGAGGATCTTTTAAACAATGGGAAGGAGGAAGAGTAGCCTACATTTGTGGTCCTGGTTCAGAACAATTCCATACTGGTGAGTGTCTGATTAGTGCCAAGGAGTGTGCCAGGTTCTGAGGATATTTAGCCAAAAAGATAGTTTCTATTATTTGTGAAACTAACACTTTAACTGGTTTTCAATTATAGGCCAGTGTTTTCAAATGTGGGCAGGTTATTCACTCACTATTTATTTATTTATTGATTTATTTATTTATTTAATTTATTGTGATGATCAGTTTTCGTATTTTTTTTTTAGCATACAATAAACTGCATATATTTAGAGTGTACAATTTGGTATCACAATCTCCCAATTTATTCCCCCCCAACCCTCCCCGCTTTCCCCACTTGGTGTCCATATGTTTGTTCTCTACATCTGGGTCTCTACTTCCGCCTTGCAAACTGGTTAATCTGTACCATTTTTCTACATTCCGCATATATGTGTTAATATACGATATTTGCTTTTCTCTTTCTGACTCACTTCACTCTGTATGACAGTCTCTAGGTCCATCCATGTCTCTACAAATGTCCCAGTTTCATTGCTTTTTACAGCTGAGTGATATTCCACTGTATATATGTACCACATCTTTTTTATCCATTCATCTGTTGATGGACATTTAGGTTGCTTCCATGTCCTGGCTATTGTAAATAGTGCTGCAATGAACATTGGAGTGCATGTGTCTTTTTGAATTATGGTATTCTCTGGGTATATGCCCAGCAGTGGGATTGCTGGGTCATACGGTAACTCTATTTTTAGTTTTGCAAGAAACCTTCATACTGTTCTCCATAGTGGCTGTATCAATTTACATTCCCACCAACAGTGCAAGAGCGTTCCCTTTTCTCCACACCCTCTCCAGCATTTACTGTTTGTACATTTTCTGATGATGCCCATTCTAACCAGTGTGAGGTGATACCTCATTGTAGTTTTGATTTGCATTTCTCTAAGAATTAGTGATGCTGAGCAGCTTTTCATGTGCCTCTTGGCCATCCATATGTCTTCTTTGGAAAAATGCCTATTTAGGTCTTCTGCCCATTTTTTGATTGGGTTGTTTTTTTGATATTGAGCTGCATGACTGTTTATATATTTTGGAGATTAATCCTTTGTCTGTTGATTCGCTTGCAAATATTTTCTCCCATTCTGAGGGTTGTCTTTTTGTCTTGCTTATAGTTTCCTTTGCTGTGCAGAAGCTTTGAAGTTTCATTAGGTCTCACTTATTTATTTTTGTTTTTATTTCCATTACTCTAGGGGGTGGATCAAAAAAGATCTTGCTGTGATTTATGTCGAAGAGTGTTCTTCCTATGTTTTCCTCTAGGAGTTTTATAGTGTCTGGCCTTACATTTAGGTCTTTAATCCATTTTGAGTTTATTTTTGTGTATGGTGTTAAGGTCACTCACTATTTAAATCAGACAGATCAGCACCCCGGCCCCTCACCTTCTCATTGCAGTCCAAATGTTGTCTTGACATAAAACTTAGGGTGCCTTTAACACATTTTTGACCGTAGACGTATTACAGCCACAGCCATTGGTTTCTGTAAAATCCCCTGGTCAATAAATGTGTTAAATTATTATTTGGGATAGAGGAGCAGAGGGAGACATCTTCTACTCTTGCTTTTCTTATTATTTAACTACAGTGATCAGGTCTGAGATTCAGGGTATTTTCAGTCTTTTTTAACATGCTGTCAATTTTAATTAGAAATTGGTTGCACCAAATATTTAAAAACCCATTGGTGGTATATACTAAGATATGCGCCCCTATCATGTAACATAATTATTATATATCAATAATATATCATATTAATATCTTATTTCAGACTGATAAAACATGAGTTTATAATTTGGGGCAGTGTTTCCCAAAGCAGGATTCTAGGCTTATTTTCTTCTAGGTATTCCTTAAAATTTCATAGTTAAATAAGCTTGGGAAACACTGCTTTTTATATACCAAATCCTGGACTTTCATGATGCACATTAGCATATTAAAGACTAGAGTCCTAAGTTAAAGAAATCTCTACAGCTTTAACTCCTTTATTTCACACTTACAAGACAACAGAACTTTTTCTTATCCTATGTAACTTATTGATATTTCTCACAAGTAGTGCCTAGTGGAACATACTCTGGGAAATGCTATTCAGACAAAGACTAAATTTATTCAAGTTAATCAAGTAAATCTGTAAGCATTGCTTTTCCTCAAGTTGCTTGTGATCCTAAAAAAAAAGAAAAGAAAAGAAAAGAAAAAGAGCACGGGACTTCCCTGGCGCCCAGTGGTTAAGACTCCATTGTCCCACTGCTGGGGGCTCAGGTTTGATCCCTGGTCAGGGAACTAAGATCCCACATGCCACAATAAGATCCCTTAGGCCAAAAAAAAGCAAAACCTGCTCATAAATAAAATTTTGAGGTATATTTAATACAAATTTAAAAGAAACCTAAGAATCACATAAAATATACAAAAAGAAGATCCTATACCAATTTTAGGAGTACCCTCCACATATCTGTGTCATAAGGAAGAGTCTGATATTCAAATATAAAAACCACTAAAAAAAACCCGAGTTTTAATTAAATAAACTTACCATACAAGGGTTTACAGTGAGTGCACTCTTGATAAACTGAAATAGTAGAATGCCAGGCTGTTTAACTATACTCTTGGAGTCAGAATCATTTTCAGTATTTTGAGAACCAAATCCACTGATTACCCATAGGTGATAGCCTTCGGCACCCCAGCTCTTGGAGAGAGGAGGAAGGGGAAAGAAAAGATGGGAGGGAAAAAAAAAAATCAAAGCAATAAAAGGTTTCTTGTTATTTTTTCCTGGTTTGAAATACTCAAATTCTGAAATAACCAAAAACAGCATCATTAATGACTTCTGAAGGCTGGAGAAACCATGACAAACAACACAGACAAGAATCATACCTACGTCTATCACACCTCAGATCTCCAGTAGAAACCATCACTGCTCTCCACCTAGAAGTAGTGAAAACACTACACACCAACCTTGGTCCAAATCCTAAGAAATGCCTACTGCTCTCCATAAGTTCACCATTAATTTAACTGCCTCTCAAATACAAAGAAATTCCTTACAGAGATAAGACCCATGTCACATAGCTGAAGCTTGACAAAGAAGCACCCAAACAGATGCAGTTTCGTACAGAACAAAGAGCACTGGATTAGAGGCTATGCGACTAGGGTTTTTCACACCAGCTTGGCTACCATTTTGCTGTACTACCTTGGCCAAGCTATTTCATTTCTTGTACTAGTTTCTTCCTCTGTAAAATGAGAGGGTTCAAACCAATTCTCCAGGCCCAGTTAATTTTAATATTCTATAACTAGATTCCATGAGAGTTAAAATTTTTTTTTTTTACAATTAGTAATTCCCAATCTGTAAGTTCAAGAAAATACTAATGGGGGGGGGAGGAGAGGTTCATGAATTGTTGCAAAATTTCAAAAGTTTAATAGAAGTTTTGCTTTCCCATGAAAAATCAACTAAAATGCTTAGATTCTTAGTTTGTGATTAAAATACCAACTTAGTGAGGCTGGTAACACTGGTTGTTGCATGCCATTCAGAAGCACTGATCGGCAGTCATATAAATGGTGTTTGAAAACTTATTTTAAAATGTGGAGATGAGGCGAGCCATCAGATGGGATCCTTGGTGGTGAAAGGTTGGGAACCCCTATTCAAGGCAACCATGGTGGTTTTAAATTCGAGAAACCCATGATCAGATAATGCCTTCTTCTGTGGGGCAGGAAAGAAAGGTAGAGATCAGCCTCATAAGCCACTAATTTCACAAAGATGGTACACAGAGGGGTGTAGTAAGAAAATGTTTTTATGTAAAGACAGGGGTTACATCTGCTTTCTACAGAAACTCTTGAAAACTGATGGTAAGAATATTGTTACAACCAGGACTATAACTCTTTTGACATACATCTATGGAAAAAATTTTAAATATGCTCCAACAATGTACAAGTAGATGTCCTCCCAAAAAAAGACCCAATGAGCATTTCACATTATGCTAAAAGAAAGGAGGTTAGGGGGTGCTTTTGAGTCACATAAGAAATGTAGGTATGATTTGGACAAACAAAGGCCTAATCTGAACAGTCACTATGTTCACAGAGATGACAGGGCTTGGTGGACACATGTAAACAAAACCAAAATCATATACTGAAAATTGGGCAGCCCCGATTTTTAAAGATAATACTTTTATCAAAGCAAGAACTGTATAAGAAGAGTCTGCTGAGACTAGAATAGCTTTATAATTTTATCAGGTCAACATCAGAAAAAAAGGAAGAAAAAACCAAGTTTTTCACACTATATCAGTATTTTATAAAAAGAACTTACCATAGAGTTGATCTTAAGGGGATCTTTTTTAGTACCATCAGACCTATAACTGAAACAGAGCAGAAACTTTATTAAAAAGAATCTTCTAATTGCACAAAACATTTGATTTAAAAAAATTTTGTTCCTTCAAAAGAGAAATACACAATACTGCATGAAATATGAAACTCCTGGTTCATACATCTAAGGTATATCACTGAGATACAGTCTTCCAGTTACTAAGTAACTTCTTGACAGGGTCATGCAGTTTGGGGTAGGTATGTTCATTATGTCAGGACTGAAGTTCTGGGTAGTATATGAAGTGGAAGAGACATTAATCCACTTCTATCAACACACTGAGTTAACCCACATTAACCCAATGAGACAATGTAAATTTTCATTTCCTACTAGCTATTTATGTATATAGCTTACTGCTCTTATTAGATAGTAAGCTACTTGAAGTCAGGTTCATGTCTGACTTAGCCTTGAATCTAACATGTTCAATAAATACATGCATTTTTATTGAATGGTCAGTTTTAAGAGAATGGAAAAAGGACAGATGTATGAAGAATCAATACATTCTGAATAAATTAACTGTGAACCATACAAATTGTTTTGGGTTAAGAGTCAAATAAAGCAAAATGGTAGCTGTATAACAAAGTTTCTGTGTATGTGTACTGTCTTGGAGAAAATGAAGTCCAAAATTTCTTTATTGACTCACGCAAAATCTCCTCCAAGTGTACAAATCAGCTGAGCTCCAAATACACTCCATAAAGAAAGGCCTCCATATTCCCAGGTCACTATTACCACACTATTGTCAGGAGACCATCTGACCAATTTAACAGCTCCTGTTTTGTTCCAAATGTCTGTTAAAAAATCGTGAGAAGAGTTAAAAATAAATGATTGCTTCATAAATACTTAGTATTTTTAACAGCCTATATCTTCAGGTTGAAACAAGCAGAGAGGCATGTCTGCTTCAAATATTAGAAGAATTCTGTTCATTTAGGACCATTTAAAATCAGTATGGTCACGGGACTTCCCTGGCAGTCCAGTGGTTAAGACTTCACACTCCCAATGCAGAGGGCACAGGTTCAATCCCTGGTCAGAACTAAAATCTTGTAGGGGCACAGGTTCAATACCTGCTTGGGGAACTAATATCCCACATGCCGGATGCATGGTACACCTACCACCTCCCCCCCCAAAAAAAGTCAGTATGGTCATTAGCCTTGACCTGACCTAAGCAGAACAAACTCAGTACTCAAGTGATTTATAAGAACCGAAAACCGTCTTTGGCCACTATGAGTTTAAATAACTACAACTGTGTAGTCTTAAAAAGTCTTTAGCTTTGGGCAAATCAGTTTCCTTAAGACAGGAATATTTCCCCTGAATGATTCAACACTGAATGTCAGAGTACTTTGCAAAGTAAGAGACATTTTAAAATGTAAAATTATATTTTACCGTGATCTCCATGTTCTATCAGCAATATCAAAGGGATCCAAGCTAAAATAAACTGAAGTTTAACCTTTTGTTAGGATTAAGTAGGTAAACTCCAGCTTCAGTACTATAGGCGCTTACATTTTCTTTTAACTAATAATAGTTCTTTCAACCCCATATATAATTACTAAAGGAGAAAATTTCATTGTGTAGTAAAATCCAAGTTTTTTTACTGAAGAGTTAAATGAAACATACCAACATTTCCCATCAGCAATTCAAAAAGATCTATGGTATCACCTTCTTTAAAATTAAAATTCTTTACATCGGCTGTATTAATAAATTTTTGTTATAAGTACATTTGCTGCAAAGAGGTGGCATAAGATTTTAGCCTACAGAAGACAGTCTTGGTTAACAGAGTAAGAATCTTTTTGCTCTGCCTATATTTGAACCTTGAATAACTGTGTTATTTATGTATATAAAAAATAAATGGGAACATGCATAAGAAACATTGTAACTTATTAGTATACTTTACACATCTAGGAAAGAAATTTAAAAACAAACCAAGAAGAAACATACAAACTCAAATTAAAGCTTATAAACAGTATCCCTATTATCCAACATAAACATATATACACATATGTACATAATATGCAAATCTATTTCCCAAGTATTATACACATATTAAAATCTAGTAGAGATACACAATAAAACATTAATAATAGTTAACCTAATCGTCAAGTGGCAGGAAAATTTACCTAGCTGGTAACCTACCATAAACATAGGTTGTGATAATCTGCATAATGAGAAAAATGTAAAAAGTAATCCAAAGACTTTCTGTTACAGAGCTGAACTCTGAAGAAAGGAAGATCTCCAGGAGCCAAAAGAAAAGAGAAAACTAAAAGCGAGACTGGTTAGTGCTTGAATTACGGCAGCCTAGTGGGAAAAGGTATGAAGAGTGGGGAGTGGTGAGGTGGAAAAGGTTAGAACTATAGGGGCAGACGGCTGGAATGGGACCTAGCAATGGCTAGGGAGTTGGGGTGTTACATCCTACGCGAAGATAAGAAAGAGGTTTCGGGCCAGGAATCAGAATGGAAGCTGCTGCAACGTGTAAGGACTCCTGAAGCGCTGCCACCTGTTAAAATCAGCCAGAGGTGCCAGAAGAAAACACAGAAGCTTGTTTCTGTTCAAGATGTAGGACAAGTCTCCCAACGATGAAAGCAGTTTTATAGCCTAAAGTCATATAACTCAAAAGGGCAGCAATCTCCCATAACAAAGACTGCAAGAGTGAGAGTCAGTAGGTAACCAAAGGGAGAACTGGCATTCCAAGAATGTGAAAAGAGGAAACAATCTAAAAAATTCAATACAATACTGTCAAACAATCAATAGATGCTATCAGCAGAACTCCCTCAAATGCTGTAAATGTTCTCTATTTGCTTGGTCTAACAGATAGGAACTAGCTACATGTGGCTACTCAACATTTAGGTGTGACTATGCAACTGAGAAAAGTTTTAATTTTCTTTAATTTCAGTTAGTTTCATTTAAATAGCCACATGTGGCTGGTAGCTATTGTATTGGACATCACAACATTAGTATGGATAAAAAAATAAACAAGGGACTTGCCTGGTGGCGCAGTGGTTAAGAATCTGCCTGCCATGCAGGGGACACAGGTTTGACCCCTGGGCCAGGAAAATCCCACATGCCACATGAAGCAACGAAGCCCGAGCGCCATAACTACTAGAGCTTGCACTCTAGAGTCTGTGAACCACAACTACTGAGTTCACGTGCTGCAACTACTGAAGCCCACGCACCTAGAGCCCATGCTCCACAAGAGAAGCCACCGCAATGAGAAGCCCACACACCACAACGAAGACTAGTCCCTACTCACTGCAACTAGAGAAAGCCCGTGCACATCAATGAAGACCTAACTCAGCCAGTAAATAAATAAATTTATAAAAAAAAAAAAACATGGCTAGAAAACACAATCAAAACACACAGCACCCTGTTCTTGTCAGCTGCAGCAAAAACTGTCCTTAGAAAAGAATATATGCAAGCCTTTAAAGGCTACACAATAAGAATGATAAAAACTTACGGAGCAAATGTCTATTTCTGGCAGTACTACAGCAAATCAGACACCTTGAATGACTCTCCACACTGAAGCAAATAAAATGTTAAACAGAATACTTAAACACCTCAAAATATCCAAAAATACTGGGAGGTAAGTGAGTGTACAAAGTGCTCTTGCCCTGAATTTTTCTGCTGAACCCTAGAGACCTGACTTTGACTCAGCACGTGAGGGACAGGAGACAAAGTTCAGAGCTTGGCCAAGGCAGGGAATCTAACAGAAGATACCCACGTAATGCTGGGACTACAAAGATTCCATGTACAGGGGAGGATGAGAAACTCTACCACAAGGAAGGTGAAAAATTAGCAAGGAACACTTTCCTGTTTTTTGTCCGTGGTATTGAATGGAAAATAAAGAAGCTCCCCTGAGAATCTGCAACCACAAGCCAGTCCTCAGTGTGATTTGTAATTTGTATAACTTGTATGAATCAGAATAATCTCAAACAGAGAATATAATGCAAAGGGTTCCAGACTGATGTAGTTTTCCCAGGTGATTGGAAGAAACAAACAGAAATCCTCCCTGGAAGAACTCAAATTTGATTTAGCTTTTTTACTTTTCTGATCAAAAAACATATATATATATATACACCATTCTTCCTCCTTTCTTCTTGATTCAAATGCAGAAGTAATGCTTGGAGCTCAGAAGCTACCCTGTGATCATGAAAGAAAGGCCAAATGGATGCCAATAGCAGCTTACCTTTGGACTTCTTGCTATTATAGAAAATAAATCCTATTTGTTTAAGCAACAAGTTGGGTTTTCTGTTAGTTTCAGTCAATACAGACTTTAGGCTTACTCCTGTGGACAGGATTCACTCAAGAGTCACTAAGAGGGTTCAGAAAGAGATCTTCTGCTTTGTTTACTGCTGTGTATCCAGCACTTAGAACAGTGTCTGGCCTATAGTATGTACTCAATAATTATTTGTTGAATGAATAAATGGAATTGGAAGGTATAAAATAACAGAGGCAACAAAATCAGGCAAGAGGCTAAATCAAAGCCCAGACAAGGAATATAGGGGCTAAAACTGAGGATAGAGAAAACTAAATGAAGAGATAAAAAGAGGTATCCCAGGAGCCTTTAGTTACACAGAAATCCTTGGGTCAGAGAGAATGTTGTTACATGTTTTAACAATTTTTGGCATCCATCATTTAATTTAAAATCAAAACTCACTTCGCATATCATTACCTGTAATTAGGAAAAAAAAAAAAAAAAAAAAAGAAGAAGAAGAGGACTCACCAGGATATTGTTTTGCTGTTAACTCTAGTTTATGAGATAGTAGCATGGCTCCAGTGGTGTTATCTATTGTATAAACCTGTACAGAACCACTGTGAAAATCAAAAAGACTTTTAGTGTAAAAAGACAAATACAAATATAAAAAACATGATTATGGGAAATATTATGTTCTGCTGATAGGAGTGTAAACTAGAGCAAAACCATTTTGTAAATGATTTGCAGTAATCTCATAAATTTAAACAAATGCATATTTTGTAATCTAGCAATTTCACCTACAGATACACCCCAGAAATATCCTTGTCTTTGAGACATGTATAATGTTCATTATAGCATTGTGCATAAGTGCAAAGAAATGGAAACAATCTGCCTGTCCAGCAATAAGAGAAAAGAAAGAGAAACTGTGGTATATTCATATAGCAGTATACCATATAGTATTAAAAATGAATTTTTGTCATGTGCATTAAAATGGACAGCATATCTATCTACCCACCTATCTATCTATCTACCTAATAAACAGTATAATTCCAGTTCTATACTGTGAAAAACATTCAAAATATAGTAGTTAAATACAACTGTGGTAAAAATACAACAGAGAGCTAATGTACACAAATTCTAGATTAGTAACTGCCCTGGTGGAGAAAGGGGAATATTAAAGAAGAAGGGCAAGCAGGGTCTTCATCAGTTCAGTATTGGTAATATGCTATTTCTCATGCTGGATAATAATTCATAGAAATTTTCATTTTGTTATTTTTTTACCTTATATCTTTTGTATGTATACATGATACATACTTTTTTTTATTTTTTTATTTTTAAGAGCTTAGGTGTGTTTATTCCTATACAAATCATTACAAAACTAAGCCTAGGGGAGTCGCTGGCCCCCACCCCTTGCCCCAGTGTGCAATGGCTCACTGCTGGCCTCCTCCTTCTCAACCTGACCCCTCCCATTCCCAGCCTCCTCCAGGAAGCCCTCCAGTCTTCCCTTCAACACTCCAGAAAAGTAGGCGGTAAACTCACCCCACTGAGGTCCAGCAATAAAGTGCCTGATGTCACATACTCATATAAAATGGTATGTGTCATTATTCCATTAAAAAATCTTTAAAAAGGTCAAACTTACAAAGGGCCAGAAACCAAAACAATTTGTATATTACACCTAAGCTACATTTCAAAATTGAACTAAAATGATCATAAAAAACTACCATTTCTGCTTACAGAACTATTCTCAGATAAAAAACTTAACATAAATGTTGTTTTTAAAATAATTTAAATCCAAGGCTGCTTTTGCACACATCAGGATGACACTAGCTAATTACTGCCACAATATTCTGACCCCTGTGCAGGCTCCTTCAAGGTAGGAGAAGTCAGATGGTCTCCTCACAGGAGCTTTGATCAGTTTCCAGCCAGGCCTCACTCTTCTCAAGGATCAGGATGGGGACTAAATAAAATACTTTCAATAACAGGCCACTTGAAGTTAACCCAGAGCTCTCCTGTGCTCTGTTTTTAAATTTTCTTTTCTCTCTCCGTGTTTCATTTTGTATCATTTCTCTTGCTATGTTCTTCAAGTTTACTAATCTTTTCTTCTGTAATGTTTGTTTTGGGTCTTTTATTTTCCATGTTTCAATTTTTTTTTTTAATTTATGTATTTATTTATTGGCTGTATTGAGTCTTCACTGTTGTGCATGGGCTTTTCTCTAGTTATGACAAGCGGGGTCTACTCTTTATTGTGGTGCACGGGCTTCTCATTGTGGTGGCTTCTCTTGTTGCAGAGCATGGGCTCTAGGCACATGGGCTTCAACAGTTGTGGCACGTGGGCTCCATAGTTGTGGCTCACAGGCTCTAGAGCACAGGTTTAGTAGTTGTGGCGCATGGGCTTAGTTGCTCTGTGGCATGTGGGATCTTCCTGAGCCAGGAATCAAACCTATGTCCCCTGCATTGGCAGGTGGACTCATAACCACTGTGCCACCAGGGAAGTCCCCATGTTTCAATTTAATACTCAAAAGAGACCTTCTACAGCTCTCTGGAGTTCATTCTTTTTGCCACTCTCTCCTCTGGTGTCTGGCCTGTGAGCCCAAGCTGCTTTGGTCTCCCAGACACTCATTTCCACACACTCAACCCAGGGAATCTGCCAGGCCCTGTCTCCCCATCCTTGTGCTAGAAACTCTCTCAAAGTAATTAAAGCTGGGGCAGTTGAAGAGTTTTATTATTTAGTTTCTCATCTTTCAGGGATCACTGTTCTTTCTTGCCTGATATCCTATGTCTTGAATTCAAAACACCTGTTTCATATTTTTGTCCATCTTCTTGGCTATTTTAGGTGGGAGAGAAAAATCTGCTCTGTTATTCCAACTTAGTCAGAAGCCAAGTGCCTGGAACAAACATCTATCCAGACTACCTGCCCAATTAGATACTTTGCTGAAAGATAGTACAAAGTGGCTAGCAGGTATTTACTTATTTTTGCTTTGCCTCGAACATATGTGAAGTGCTAGCTCTGGGCTGCTGAACTCTAACAAGTCAGTGAGGAGTCCAGATGTTTCTAACATAAGAAGTAGGTGCTAAGTCAGTAGAGACAATTAGTATTTATAGTGCCTATAGTCTTTAAATTATTTCTTCCATTTCTCATAAGCCCACCATAAGAGAAAAATATTTTTTCATTAAAAAGACATTCCGTACTAATCTCAAAGCAAAAACCAAATCTCTATAAGATGTATATGGCTATTATCACTAAGTAATCAAATTTAGCATCATCAATACTGAGACAATTCAATATTATTGCTACATGATGCCATAGGAAGTAGAAAATATCACCTTTGACAAAAATGTTTAACTAGAATCTAATCAAACCTTTAAATATAGTGGTAAGAATTAGGTTTTAAACTGGCATCCTAAAAGAAAGTTGGCTTCTTACAGAACTCTAAGGACACCAGCTACAACCTGGTGTTCAAGGCAATTAATCCTGGTAACTACTGGCAGATCAGGGCTAGAAACCACTAGTCTGTTATGTCACACAGCTATAATCACAAAACTTTGACATCAACCCAGGATCATGCCATAAGAAGGGCTGGCACTCTCCCAACTCATGAAAACTGAGGTGACTAAACAGCTGAAAGCCAAGATCCCACCTTCATTATCCTGGAAGAAGGGCTAGAATCCTGGAGCCTAACATCTGGCCTTGCTAGATCCCTGGGTGCTAGCCGTGAATGTAGGTGATGTAGAACTGCACACACACCACAGCTCCTGTCTCTGTGAGTTTCCTCTAAATGCTGATATGAGCTTCCTACTCATTTGACTGTACTGGCTCAATAAGAACCACCATCAAGGTTCAAACTGGTGTTAGAGAAACTAATTAAATGCCATTATGAGAAAACAATGAGACACATTTAGAATGTATGCTATTCTGTACACAACTGACCTAGACTCAAAAAAAAAGTTTGTCATAAAAATAAGAAAAAAGGTATAAGGATTTTTATAGGCACTAAATTAAAGAGGTAATTAAAGAGACACAATAACCAAATATAATTCATAAATTTTGAATGATTCTGACTGAAACAAAAGAGATATAAAGGAAATCTGGTAACAAATTCCGTTAGTTTGAATATGAATTGAGCATTAGATCTCATTGGGGATTTATCATTAATTTTCCCATGTGGTTTTTTTTTTTTGGGTTGACAGTTTATTAAATACACCACATTTGTACCTTATTCTGTAGTTTTTAATTTTTATTTATTTTTTTAAATTTATTTATTTATTTATTCATTTATTTATTTTATGGACTGTGTTGGGTCTTTTTTGCTGTGTGCGGGCTTCCTTTTTAGTTGCAGTGAGTGGGGGCTACTCTTTGTTGTGGTGCACAGGCTCCTCATTGCCATGGCTTCTCTTCTTGTGGAGCACGGGCTCTAGGCGCATGGGCTTCAGTAGTTGCAGCACACAGGCTCAACAGTTGTGGCGCACGGGCTTAGTTGCTCCGTGGCATGTGGGATCTTCCTGGAGCAGGGATCGAACCCGTGTCCCCTGCATTGGCAGGTGGATTCTCAACCACTGCGCCACCTAGGAAGCCCTGTAGTTTTTTAAATCATTCACACAATGACTTAGCAAAAATACACTTTAAAGAAAACCATCTGCAAAACTAAAGCAAAAATAAAAATGTACATTTTGCCCACATTTTAAACTGCTAAAAATGTTAGGAATTATTTTATTGAAAGTGATCATGAAACATGAGGTGGCTTGATTTTTTAATAAATCAGACACCAGACCATGACTTCAGTAGTGTTGAAATGTGGATGCAAAAATGTCTATTAACTAAAACTGTTTAATCTAATAATGCTTGAGAAACTGGACAACATAAAGTATTATTTTTCCTTTACAGACACTTCTCTAAATCCATTTTCTATATACTCTCTCTCCCATTCATAGAATTAGTTGTGCAGACTGATGAGGCAAAAAAATCCCTTAAAAAAACAAAACAAAACAAACTAGATCTTATTTACAAAACATGCAAAGGGAGAATTTTAAGTAGGTGTTATGGCAGATCTAGTTAAGAGTAAGTACAGTCGAGTGACAGAATATACCTTTACTTCTGCAAATATAAGTCTTTCCTGCCTCCTTTCTGGGAGAGAGACATTTTCAGGGCGTTGGCTGTAAAATGGCATACAATGCAAGGACAGAAACTAAGAAGTTTGCAAATTCTTTATATTTCCAGCTGTTGAGACAATGTTTTTGAGAGCTGATGTTACCTCTAGCAGCGAATGCTACAGTAATTGAATACATGACCATTTCTCTTTTAGCATATTCTTTGTTCTCCTCTTGCAGAAGTTGTAGATGTCTATTTAGTTTGATTATCTGTCGTCTTAATGAAACTGCATCTACAACAGTCATGTCATCTGAAAGTTCCTTCAATCGTTGTATCCATATTTGAAATGCCATACCTGACGCTGTCACGATGAGGATCAGAAGTGGTGGCAGCAGACCCACCACACAACAGGTATAGAGTCGTCCTGACCAGCTGTCCATTTTGACTCATAGAGCGCTCTCTTTTTAGCCTGCCAACTGCACAGATTTCTTCATTTTGAGGAGTTGAAGGAGATCTTTCTAAATCCAGGAAATCTAGTGGTCTTTCACTCAGGATAAGGACATGAGGTGGTATTTTTAGTGCCAGAGGTTTAAAGGGAGTTGACTGTATAAGGTCAAGATCTGCTGGTCTTGAAAGTGTAATGTCTTCATTATTTCCTGCGACAACTATTCTCTCTGGAACCTGCATAATCACACTAGCATTTGAAACTCCTCAGAATCCTTGTTCCAGGTCAGCATTTTGTGGTGCTACCTTTAATTTTTCTGGTACCCTCATTCGCTAATACCTTTGGTGTATTCCATTTCATAGTGAATTTGACTAATTTTCGCCAACTCAACAGCAGTGGGAGAAGGAAATGCTGCCTCACTCACTAAATGTGTACCAACTACTGCTTGCTTTTTGGCATTATCTGTTTCTCTGCTTCATATTAAATCCTTTAACTTGCTTCAATACGCATGTGCTGGATTTAGAGCCACTTTTGTCCCCCTGGGCCCACTGGAGGGTCCCTGGTGAGGGCCGCCGCCCACTGGCTCACAGGGCACTTGGGTGGGAGCTCTCAGAGGCTGTTGGCCTAGTGCATGGAGAGACCCACAGTGGGCAGGGAGAGACACGAGAACTTCCCATGTGTTTCATTAAAGATGTTGCATTTATATAAGAGAATGTCTCCTTTTTTGGACACCAAGAAATAATGTAAATGTCCTTAACAGGAAATCAGATAAATTATGATATATTCATACCCCTAAACACTATTTATAAATCAATCCCAAATAAATGATTTCAGTTACTGGCAAATAAGATGGATGAATTCACAATGTTGACTGAAAGAATCAAGACACAAAACACAGAATACGATTCTATTCATATAAAGGATGTAGCAGGGGTAAAATTTATATTGGCTGGCAGTGTTCTATTTCTTGACCAAGCTGTGAAAAGATGGATGTTTGTATTATAATTATTTGTAAAACTGTGAATATTTGGACTATGCACTTTCCTGTTTGTTTTTATTTTACAATATGAAAGTTAAAAAAAATTATAAACTCTATGCCAACAAATTTGACACTGTATATGAAAGAAACCAATTCTAAGAAAAATACAACTTGCCAAAATGACTTAGGAAGAGAAAGAAAATCTAAATCTTCAGCCTATTTAAAAACTGAATTGAATTAGTAATCCAAAAAATTCCCACAAAGAAAATCCTAGGCTCAGGTGCCTTCCCCGACATATTCAGCCACACATTCAAGATGAACAGAGAAGGGAAAGAGAGAAATCCTTCCTCAACTTGTCTTATGAGACAAGCATAACCTTGGTTAACCAGGAGAGCAAAAAAAAAAGAAGAAGAAGAAGAAGGAAAAAAAAAGAAAAACTATAAGCAAATATATTCATGAACATAGATTTAAAAATACTAAACAAAATGTGACCAAATCAAATCCATAATAATGAAGAAAAACCCACTTTCCTTTTTCTCTCACACTAAGTTAAATTTACTTTCTACATTTATCTCCTCAGTGAGAAGCAGTGTGTTGAGGATAAAGATTTCCCACTTCACAAACAGATTGAGGGTGTAATGAAGGCAGTGATTTATAACGTGTATTACTTACACTGATAGAAATACTTTGATATTTACCCTGATATAGCTGGAAAGTGTACTAGGTGTTATGTTCTACAGAACCACTAAGCCACATTTTGAAGTCAAAATGGAATTTTATATTTAAGAAAGAGTTTTGAAGACAAAAAAGCACTATACACATTGTTAAGACATTACTCTCAGTATCTGATATAATCTTTTCATTTCAGCTAAAATATAAAGCTCAACACAGTCAGGTATATTTGTTTTCTAACATATCCCAAGTGCTTAGAATTGTGCCTGGTACATGGCAGACACAAATATATTTGCTGAATGAATAATCTGTATTCAATTTTACTTCTAAAACCTGCATTATTTGAATGAAAGCAAGAAACTAATTTTATGTATGAGCTTTAAATTTGTTAACTAAGGCATGCCCGCTAATTCAAAGGCAAGTCAATACTGACGTCTTAAAAAGAAAGGATTATTTCAAAAAAAGAAAACATTTTCCTGATCTTTTTTTAAACAATAAAGAACCTAAATTTTAACTGATTTAATCTTGTGACTCAACTTTCTACCACTGAAAAAAGCTCACTTTCACAAATTAAAACACCCAATCTCCAAAATCTGCCCTTTAGATTTCAATCTATTAAAATACTTTTACATTTTATACTAAGGATGATTCATAAATTATGAAACGCACAACAAAGTTCCTAAGTGTGTTAAGAACATCCTACATTTTTAAAAAAAAAACATTATTTTTGGCAGTAAGTCTTAAAATGCAGACATCTATATTAATTACCTTGCACAACCAAATGCCATTAGTCGATACTTGTTATTTACTGCTACACAAGTTCCGTCAACAACATCTTGTGGCCAAACTCCATGAAGCTGCTAAAATTAAGAAAAATAGTTAAGATTTAAAGTGTGTTCTCCAAATAGACTTTAATCAATATAATTATCCTTCAACAAACATAGTGTCATAAGGCTTTATATGGTGCTTTATATGGTTTCATCTGGGTCGGAAAATATCCCATCAGCACTACTATCTGGATTTTCTCCCTTAAAACCCCAATTTCATTAACTGGTTCAACAGACAGTCCCAAATGAGCTCAGTCCAGTGCTAATCTACTTATAAAACACTAAAAAATGGATATCTGATCTCTAAATTCAAATTAAATGAAGATGACCTTCCTATTAAAACGTAAACCTCTTGATGGTAGAAACTGCATCTGATTTGCTCATTATTATTATTCTTGTCACCGAGCACAGTGTTTAACTTTCCCAATCAACTGAAAAGTCAATTTTATCTGATTTATCCTTTAGAAATGATGAATGATTTGTCAGTTGCTTACTATTCGCTATTATACCTCTGCTTTATAGTATAATGGTTCATAATTAATAGCATGGTATCTATTAATTACCTGACATAACATCTCAGATCTACCATTCACTTACTAAAATGATTATCTGACCTTTCAAGCTTCAGTCTTCTTATCTGTAAATTACCTCTTAGAGTGTTCTGAAGATCAAATGAGAACTTACATGTAAACCCACTCAACATAATGCCTAGAATTCAACAAGTTTAGCTGCAATAAATGAACGATACTATTATTAAGCTTTTTAAAAAATTTTTTTTATTTTTGGCTGTGTTGGGTCTTTGTTGCTGTGCACAGGTTTTCTCTAGTTGTGACAAGCAGGGGCTACTCTTCGTTGTGGTGCGCCAGTTTCTCACTGCAGTGGCTTCTCTTGCTGTGGAGCATGGGCTCTAGGCTCGTGAGCTTTGGTAGTTGTGGCGCACAGGCTTAGCTGCTCCGAGGCATGTGGGATCTTCCCGGACCAGGGCTCGAACCGGTGTCCCCTGCATTGGCAGGTGGATTCTAAATCACTGTGTCACCAGGGAAGCCCTATTATTAAGCTTTATATGCTACTTAATTTTGAATACAGACACAGAACAGATTCAGTTCCACTGTCTGTTTTTATTTGTCAAATTAAGAACATCTTAGATCATAACTTTCTAAGGCAAAGGTCATCATGACTGTTAGTTTAGTAAGCACAAAAATTAGCACACTACATTACAGCACTTTATTTTTGGATTATCACAACAGTAAAATTAGATGACCCAATATAATTAAACTGTTTGAAATATAATACTATAGATTTTATTCAATTCCTAAATAAACTATAGAATCTACTATCTAAATACAGAATATTTGCTTCTTTGTAGGAATTTTATTTATTCTTCAATTTTAATAAAACTAGATATGATTTTAGATAACAAAAAATGGCAAAGATAGCACTGAGCATTATTTCTTTGGACTACTGCCTAGACTGAAATTCATTTATTCATCCCTGTAACAAAAATTCTCCAGGTGCCCACTATTCACCAGGTACTGCTCCGGGTGCCGAGGATGCTGCAGATCTTCAAACATACCAAAATCCCTAGCTATATCCCTGTCTTACATTTGTTAAGAGACTGACGAGTTTAAAAAACTGTATTGTATTACATGGGAGGCTGGTAAATGCTACAAAAAATAAAGCAGTTATGGAGAAGAGTGCATGGGGGAAGGATGTCATATTAAACGGTTTTCCCTATGACAGTGGAGAGTACTGAAGGAGATACAGCAGTGGAAAGGCCCTGTCATACAGCATTTCTGGCACGTTCAAAGAACATCAAAGAGGCCTGTGTAGATGGAGTGGAGTGGAATGGCGGAAGGAGAAGTAGTACATGAGGTAACATAAAATAGGAGGCCAGATTTATAGGGCTTTGAAAGTCACCATAAGAACTTTGGCTTTTTCTCCAGTTCATATATGGGGAGTCATTTGGAGTGTCTAATTTTTTTAACCCTTTCTATTATGAATTATAATACATTAGAGAAAAATGCCAAAACCAAAAATGTACATCACAATAATACCACAAAGTAAACGCTTGTGAAATTACCACTTACACTAGGGATTATCACTACCCAAAAGTCCCTCAACAGTGTCACTCCTGATCAATATACCCTCACCCCTACCACAAAAGTAATCAATATTCAGACTTACATGGTAATCACTTCCTTCTTTTCCTTTAAACCACTAACACTTAAACATGTATTTGTACAAACTCTAATTCAGAGCTGCTTCAGTTTTATATAAAATAGAATCATAGCACATACTTTTTTGCGTCTAGCTGCTTCCACTAAACGTGTGTGAGATTCGTCCCTGTTGTCGCACATAGCCTTGTTTGTTCACGCTCATTGTCATGTCAAACAGCAGGCTTTTAGCGCACCAGGCCTCTGGCCTCCCCTGGCCTGGTGATTCTTACTGTCTTGTCAGCTCTCCAAAGCCTTTAAGCACATTCAAAAAATGTTTTCTCCAGCTTTTCTAGTTGTCCTCAGCAGGTTTTGTCCTAACTGTCTAGTCCTACCGAAGGGTTCTGAGAGAGGAGGGGCATAACCTGACATATTTTAACACATCTGTTAACTGTATTAAACAGTGCCAAACAGAATTTTTATAAAGCACTTAAATAGTGTCTAATATGCCATTAGTATATTTCCCAATTACCAATAATACATACGTATTGTTTTCTTGTAATTTATATTTTCTACTTACAACTTATTTCATAATGTCTGTCTACTTTCCATTACTTTTTAAATCCTTAATTTACTGAAAATTTTCTTTAACCAAATACTAATAAAGCTTACATTCAGAAATGAGTCAATCACTTTCCAGCTCTAATATTTTTGTTTTCAGTAAAAACATTTAAATCCTAAACATACATCAACAAAATGAAAAGGCAACCTACTGAATG